>NC_085926.1:127937500-128567500 GCF_029289425.2 Pan paniscus
GCCCGGCCGCGGCGCGTCCTCCCCGTCCTCGCAGTCCTCGGGCTGTGCGCTTCCCCCCTCCAGCAACAGCCGCAGCCTCTTCTCCCCGGGAGGGACGTCGTCCTCCTCCCTCCTGGGCCGGCCATCCCTGCCTCGGGGCTTGCCAGTGGCTTCGGAGCTGCCGGAAGGGCTGGCCATGGCTCCGGGGACTCTGCGTGCACTTGCGGAAGAGGAAGGACCCGGCGAGAGCGGTCTCTCGGCGGAGCTGGGGCGTCTGAGCGCGGGCTCGGTGGGTCCGCGCGGCGCGGAGCTGGGCATCGGGGCCGGCGCGGGCTCCTCCGCGGGCCGCTCCTGGCTCTCTGGCGCCCTCTGCTGGCCGCTCGCGCGCACCGCGGACACGCCGGGCCGGGGCTTGTGCCGCCCTCACCTGCCCCGGCCTAGGCGGTCGCTGTCCCCTGCCCGTAGCCAGGCCCGCTCCGGCCAGGCCCTCCACCTCCACCCCGCCCCAGCCAGGTTGCACCCCGATGGTCTCCCTGCCCAAGGAGGAGAGAAGAGAAGGGACGCCCCGAGAGGGTGGACATCGGCCACAGCCACCTTGTCTTTGCTCTTACCCTGTGTCTTCCATGATTTGGAGGTGGTGGGAAAACCGAGGCTGCTCAAAACTCGTGGAGAATTCCGCCTGCAGGATGACATGAATGCACCTTCGCATTGCCTACCAACAGATCTTTTTTGAGCATCTCTGTGGACCGGGCGTGGTGAAGGGGGAGGGGATATTGTGGTGGACATGACAGGCATTGCCTTCACCCAGTGGAGCTCAGCGCTGGGTGAGGAGGCATTGAGAACGGACATTGTCAATTGGGCAAAAGGAGGCCAAGGAGAAGTGCTGGGTGCATGGGAACTGAAAAAGACAGGAGGCTCAGCAGGTCTTGGAGCTGGGAGAGGGACAGCAGCAGCGGCTGTTCCAAAGGAAGCAACAGCTGAGAGACTTCTCAGAGAGTTGTTCTCAGCCCAGTGGAGCATGTTCGGGCAGAGGGAACAGCGTGTGCAAAAGCCCAGAGGCTGGGAAAGAAGCAGAAGGAGGACTGTGGGGCTGGAGCGAGTTGGGCGAGGGGAGAGAGGTGTGGTGGGCAGACAGATTGCCTGGGACCCAGCCGTGCAGGGACAGAGGAGATAGGGGATCCTTGCAGGCCCCCAGCCAGGGCTCAGGCACAGAGACAATGCAGGTGGGCAAAGAGAGGAGAGGTGGAGAAATATTTTGGAGGCATGCCCTGATGAATGAGCCCAGGATGCACTCTTACTGTCAGTGTGGAGCTCCTTCTTTGGCTGTGTGATCAGCTGAACCCGGGGGTATTTTCTGGACATCGAGGTGCTACACCAAGAGTCCAGGACAGGCTAAGTGAGCACCAGCAGCTCCTGGCCTATCTCAAAAGCAGGAGAGACAGGGGAGACTGGGGAGGCCGGGGAGGAAGGGGAAGCCAGGAAGGCAGGAGAGGCCAGGGAAGCAGAGGAGGCCCGGGAGGCAGTGGAGGCAGGAGAGGCTGGGGAGGCTGTGTCCTTCCCATGATTCTGCCCAGGATCCTAGGCCCCTGTACTCCCTGAGCTTCCCCACCCCAAGCGCTGGAACCATGTTGCACAATGGTCTCTCCATTAAGCTCCTGATGGCGGCCCCTACCCTGCTGTGCTCCCTATTTCAACCCTAACAGCTCTTACAGTGGGCAGCACATAGTAGGTGCTCAGGAAACACTGGTGGGAGAGCACATGGGTCTGCTCAGCACCTTCTGCTCTCCTCCAGCTCTCCCCTGTCATGAAATAATTCTGATAACAACACATGGGCTTTGAGACCCTCTTCTATTACTTTCCATATGCTAATCCATCTATACCTCACAGCAGCCCTGGGGGTGGGTGCTATTAGGATGCCCATTTTACAGAGGAGGAGACTGAGGTATAAAGAGGGTAAGTGACATAGGCACAGTACAGGGGCCGGGGCCAAGTGATTGCAGCACTCAATCCCCAAAGGCAAGGTGGACGCAGTTACCATAAAAGATAGCAGAGTCAAAGCTGCAACCAGAATAGCCTGACTCTCAGAGACCTATGGTGCCAGCTGATCGTGGCATTCCTAGAAGTGAAATAGAAAAGAAGCCTGCCACACTTTTACTGGATCTGTGTTTGCAGAAGAGTTCTAGGTCAGGTGAGCAGAAGTCTAATCTGAATCATAAAAACAGAGTCACAGTCCCCAGTCAATTCCCAGACATAAGCCAGTTCACAGACCTGAAGTCACTTGTCTGAATGGGAAGCCAGGTCCCCTCCAGAAAGGACTCTGCTCCACTGCCAAAAATTTATACTGTCAATTTTTCTCCCAGCCTGCCCCCGAAGGAATACACAGCCTTTTACCAGGATGACTGAACAGGGGAAAAGGAACTAATGAGACCTGTGCAGGATCACTGGACACAGGCTCTGAACTGGCACTAGGGCGAGACTAGGGTCTACCAGTCAGAATAGGCATTTTGGAGGTCAGATGAATGTTGGTGCAAGTTCATGTCATGGTAGATCCATTGGGTCCCCAAATCCATCCTCTGGTTATATACAAAGCGGCAATGCTGAGATTCAAATTCAGGGCCTCCAACATAGAGGCTGGGCTCTTACTCATGAAACATTCTGACACTAGTAACCTATTTAAAAATGCAAACACCTCCTGGGGCTAGCCAGAGTCCTCCAAACAGTCACGTAAGTTGGTTCTGTCAAGGATTTCCTCCTACGCCCTGCTGAGAGCCAGTTGCAAGGAGAGACTAGAGAAGGGCATTGGGTAACTTTGTTGCTAAAAGCTCTTTTGGATAAAGACGTTTGGGAAAAGAAGCAAATAGAGTTCAGCAGAAGAGGTAAGAAAGTAAGTTTATGTTTGGCCAGGCACGGTGGCTCACACCTGTAATCCCAGGACTTTGGGAGGCCGAGGTGGGCAGATCACGAGGTCAAGAGATCGGACCATCCTGGCCAACATGGTGAAGCCCCATCTCTACTAAAAATTCAAAAATTAGCTGGCCATGATGGCACACGCCTGTAGTCCCAGCTACTCAGGAGCCTGAGGCAGGAGAATCACTTGAACCCAGGAGGCAGAGGTTGCAGTGGGCCGAGATCATGCCACTGCATTCCAACCCGGCGACAGAACAAGACTCCGTCTCATAAAACAAACCAAAACAAACAAACAAACAAAAAAGCAAGCTTATTTTTAAGCCTGAACAAGTGTAGTGGTTTAGGGGTTCTGCAAATACGGCCCTAATCAGGCTACAAGATGTTGTGGCAGCAACACTTACACCCAGTCACTCCTGGCTGGCTGAGCCACTTTTCAAAACACCCTTGCACAGCTGTGCAGAGCGGCTGGCTCCACTGGCAGCCCACAGAGCCATAACTCACACTGTCACCACTCCCCTCAAACCCTTTCAGTAAGCACTTTATTTATTTATTTATTTTTGAGATGGAGTCTTGCTCCGTCATCCAGGCTGGAGTGCGGTGGCGCAATCTCGGCTCACTGCAAGCTCCGCCTCCCAGGTTCATGCCGTTCTCCTGCCTCAGCCTCCCAAGTAGCTGGGACTACAGGCGCCCGCCACCATGCCCGGCTAATTTTTTGTATTTTTAGTAGAGACGGGGTTTCACCGTTTTAGCCAGGATGGTCTCAATTTCCTGACCTTGTGATCTGCCCGCCTCGGCCTCCCAAAGTGCTGGGATTACAGACTTGAGCCACCGCGCCTGGCCTGGTAAGCACTTTTAATCAATGCAACAGGAATAAACATTTGCTGCAGAGCGGCAACGTGCAGGGAGGAACATGGTTCCACTCAGGCTCAGAAAGCAAAACCTCCTGGCTGTTTGCATCTATGGGAGAGCTCACAGGAAAAGTCCTCTGTGTGGCTGCCAGCCTCACACACTCCCCCCAAGGGGTGAGTTTCTCTTTCCATGTTAATCTATGCCCTGACGTGCCATCTGTCAACCACCACACAATTCTCAGTTGACATTTCAAAGCATCTTTCCCCTGTGAATGGTCACCAGCCCTGCCCTGCAAGCCCCCAGGTGACATTGAACTTAAATGAGAGAGAAAACAGGTTTTGGGGTGGATTTCAGTTCAGCATCTTGGAGTCTCTGTGTGGACATGAAATCTGTCTCCCCAGCTGTGGGCTGCATCCTTGTTTGTCATCTGGTTTTGTTGTTGGGGACTTGGAAACTTGTGAGCACCTTTGCAATTTGTCAAGAAGCTGCACGGCCCTTCCAACAAAAGCAAGCAATAGAAGCAGAAGCCCAAGGCTTCAGATCAAGGTGCGACTTAAAGCAGCCTCAGTGTAAAAGCAAACAGGAGTCAGAGGGATGCCTAAGGCAGAGTCTAGTCCCCAGGGCAGCTATAAGGCAAAGAGAAAGAGAGAGAGATAGACAGAGACAGAGACAGAAAGACAGAGAGAGATGGGAGGAGACATGAGGCACCCAGGCATCTGCATCAAAATCCCTACAAGAGGGGCCTCCTAAAAATGCAGGAGGCTGAGGTGGGTGCACACAGAAGTTCAAGACTAGCCTGGGCAACATAGCAAGACCCTGTCTTTACAAAAAATACAAAAATCAGCCAGGTGTGGTGGTGTATGCCTGTGGTCCCAGCTACTCAGGAGGCTGAGGTGGGAGGATGGCTTGAGCCCAGGAGGTAGAGACTGCAGTGAACCGAGATGGCACCACTGCACTCCAGCCTGGGCAATAGAGTGAGACTTCATCTCAAAAAAATTTAAAAAAATTTTTTAAAAGGATCACCCTGGCTACTTGAATGGATGATAAGAAGGTAAGAGCAGAAGCAAGGAGACCAGCAGTGAGATTCTGCAGGTGGGAGTCCACAGTGGCTCAGACGAGGCTGGTGCTGAAGACTGGATGGATTCTGTATATATTTTGATGATGAAGCAACTCACTGACTCTTGAAGAGTGGGCTCTAGGAGACTGTATTTTTAACAAGCTCTCAGAGGAGTCTAATGCAGGCTGAAGTTGAAGAACTCCTGATTTAGGTGACGCTTCTGTTTCATCCTTGGGGAAGTACCTACCGACTTTTCTCCAAGCTACCTCAAAAGAGGCGCTAGACAACATGTGCTCCAATGTCTGAACATGTGTGCACAGCTCTAGAGCCGACCTCAGGACACTGAGTCAAAGGTTAGGAGTGCAACAGTGAACAACCACCATCCTCTTTTCAATGAGCTTTGCACTTAATGAGAGAAATAAAAAGCAAAAAAAAAAAAAAATCATTTTCAACTCAGAATGGTAAGAGTTATGGTGACAGTATGCCTGGGGCAGTGGGAGCACAAAGAAGGGGCACCCAATCGGCCAGGTGCAGTTGTTCATGCCTGTAAACCCAGCACTTTGGGAGGCCAAGGTGGGTGGATCACTTGAGGCCAGGAGTTCGAAAACAGCCTGGCCAACATGGTGAAATCCTGTCTTTACTAAAAATACAAAAAAATTAGCCGGGTGTGGTGGCGGGCACCTGTAATTCCAGATACTCAGAAGGCTGAGGTGGGAGAATTGCTTGAACCCGGGAGGTGGAGATTGCAGTGAGCCAAGATCACGCCACTGCATTCCAGCCTGGATGGCCAGAGCGAGACGCCGTCAAAAAAAAAAAAAAAAAAAAAAAAAAAAAAAAAAAAAGCCAGGAGATGGGTGGACATGCAATCTCTATCAGGTGGTGAGAAATCCTTCTCCACCACAGGACTCCTCAGTTGAAGACTACAAAATGGTAGGAATTAGCCAGGTCGATAGGAGAGGTGTGGAAGATCATTCCCAGCAGAGGGAAGAGCATGTGCAAAAATCGAGACGTGAGAGGGTGAGGAGCTGAGAGATGTTCATATAATTATAAAAAGTGACTAATATAGAGGTAAGTTGGAGCCGAATCTTAAAGGCTCTTTGTCGTGTTTATCCTGTAGACAAAGGGAGACAGTAGATGTTTTTAGGCAGGGGAGTAATGATCCACTTTGTGCTATAAAAAGAGCAGTCTGGCTGGAGGAGAGTGGGGGGTGAGTAGACCAGGTAGGAGGCTGCAATACGCCAAGTGAGACAAGATGGTTGGCTGGACCAAGGCTGTGGCAGTGAGGATGGAGAGGAAACAGTAGACTAACTTGACTGAGAAAGAGGGAGGAATGCAGGATGAGGCCCAGGTGTTTTGGAAGCTGGGTGGATGGTGGTGTGAATCTGATGTGGTGAGCCCAGGCAGAAGAGGAAATCAGGAGAGGCAAGGTAAGATGAGGTCAATGCAAGACAGACAGCCAAGTGGAGATAACAACTGGGCAGTTGGATTCATCAGCCTGGAGTTATACAGAGAGCTCTGGAATGGAAATAAAGAGGAAAGGACTTTGGGAATAGGTGAATCCTCCCTGAATAATGTGTAGAGAAAGGAGAATAGAATACAAGGAACTGAAAAAGGGAAGAGATTTGTTATTAAAACCAACCATCCATCAGACATCTTCCAATAAAACACTTGTTAGAGGTTTCCTCAGTGTGAGTTATTCAGGACCAGAGCTAAAGACCATATTCCCAATGAAATCACTGCTGGGAAGGTCTTCATGAAAACATTTAATGCTGCTTTTAAAACATCAACAACAACAAAAAGGCTTTAGCTACTGCACAGACCCTGGAGCAATTTTTTGGCAAGAGTCTATCAAAAACGAATGTGATCTGACTCAAGGAGGTGTCATATCTAGTGTAAAAATCCAATTCCAATGTCCATAAGAGCCTTTCTGCCAGGTACAAGACCCTAATCCAGTTGAAGTGATTTTCTATTGATTAAGAGGCTGGGAATACACAGGTTGTTGGTTTTTGAGATTTCCCTCCCTGTGCCTTCATGCCAGCTGTGAAAGAGTCAAAAGGCTCCCAACTGTCAAAATAAAAATGATACTTGGTCACAGAGGAAACAGATTATAGGTCAATCACATTGATGACTTTTTAACTATGAGAAGCCATTAATGTTACTGAATAAGCAAATCTGTTTTCATAACCAGACTTTTATAGGCTACTGGGAATAAAGGTTTTCCTAAGTGGGTGATTTGTACAACGATAGGCTTTGGGTCTCTGATGGAACAGCTCTGATGAGGAAATGTTCCTTTAATTATGCAGAAGGCCAATTACCACGTTATAGCCACATTATTTTGCAGATTGCATATAATTTCACCATTTCCATAGCTTCAGCACTATAATTCTGGAGAAAATTCAGGCACCAAGAAGACACTTGAGGCACATTATGCTGGAGACAAAGATGTTTAGCGAATTCAATTTAAACTTCAACATTAAAGTTATTTTGTTGAATAAAACATAATGCAATAATGAGCTTATGCATGTCAACTGTATAGTGGAGGTAATAATAGCTAGAGAGAGCATGTCCCATCTCCTCTTTTTAATGCTCATTCGAGTAATATGTAATGCTATAGAGAGAACCTTTCTCTAATATGTGCTTCATCTCAGGCTAAGCATGTTTTGTGCAACTGTGCTTCATGAAAAAAAAAAAGGTAAAGGATCTAATTTGGGAGCCATTCACAAAAGTGCTACCACTTGATTTTTTTTATACTCTGAGATTTCTTATTCCCAGTGCCTACCAGGAATGGACTTTCTGGAGAAGCTCAGATTAATCACTCCTTATGAGAGGTGACAGCGTGCTGGCAGCCCTCACAGCCCTCGCTCACTCTCGGCACCTCCTCTGCCTGGGCTCCCACTTTGGCGGCACTTGAGGAGCACTTCAGCCCGCGGGTGCATGGTGGGAGCCCCTTTCTGGGCTGGCCAAGGTCGGAGCTGGCTCCCTCAGCTTGAAGGGAGGTGTGGAGGGAGAGGTGTGAGCCGGAACCGGGGCTATGCGTGCTGCTTGCCTGCCGGCTGGAGTTCCGGGTGGGCGTGGGCTTGGCGGCCCCGCACTAGGAGCTGCCGGCCGGCCTTGCCGGCCTGGGCAGTGAGGGGCTTAGCACCTGGGCCAGCAGCTGCTGTGCTCGACTTCTCACCGGGCCTTAGCTGCCTCCCCATGGGGCAGGGCTTGGGACCTGCAGCCCGCCATGCCTAAGCCTCCCCCCTCCATGGGCTCCTGTGCAGCCTAAGCCTCCCCAACTAGCACTGCCTCCTGCTCCATAGCGCCCAGTCCCATCGACCACCCAAGGGCTGAGGAATGCGGGCACATGAAGAGGGACTGGCAGGCAGCTCTACCTGCGGCTCCTGTGTGGGATCTACTGGGTGAAGCCAGCTGGGCTCCTGAGTCTGGTGGGGACTTGGAGAACCTTTAAGTCTGGCTAATGGATTGTAAATACACCAATCGGCACTCTGTATCTAGCTCAAGGTTTGTAAACACACCAATCAGCACCCTCTGTCTAGCTCAGGGTTTGTGAATGCAACAACTGACACTCTGTATCTAGCTACTCTGGTGGGGACTTGGAGAACCTTTGTGTGGAGACTCTGTATCTAGCTAATCTAGTGGGGACGTGGGGAGGTTTTGTGTCTAGCTCAGGGATTGTAACTGCACCAATCAGCACCCTATCAAAACAGACCACTCAGGCTCTCTGTAAAATGGACCAATCAGCAGGATGTGGGTGGGGCCAGGTAAAAGAATAAAAGCAGTCTGCCCGAGCCAGCAGTGGCAACCTGCTGGGGTCCCCTTCCACACTGTGGAAGCTTTGCTCTTTTGTTCTTTGCAATACATCTTGTTGCTGCTCACTCTTTGGGTCCACACTGCCTTTATGAGCTGTAACACTCACTGAGAAGGTCTGCAGCTTCACTCCTGAAGCCAGCGAGACCATGAACCCACCAGGAGAAATGAACAACTCCAGACGTGCAGTCTTAAGAGCTGTAAAACTCACCGTGAAGGTCTGCGGCTTCACTCCTGAGCCAGCGAGACCACGAACCCCACCAGAAGGAATAAGCTTCGAACACATCCGAACATCAGAAGGAACAAACTCCAGACATGCCACCTTTAAGAACTCTAACACTCACCAGGAGGGTCCGCGGCTTCATTCTTGAAGTCAGTGAGACCAAGAACCCACCAATTCCGGACACACTTATACACTTGGCACTGGGAGGTCTGTATGGAGCAAGTGAAGAAATCAGCAGAGTGAAGATAGAGGGAGAACAATATGATGGGGGAAAGGCAAAGTTACTGCCATGTTGGTTTCAATTCTGCCACTCATGAGTGAGACCCATGACCTCCTCTCTCTAGGACTCTGTTGTTCTTATCTGTAGAGTGGAGGAATAGAAGGGCCTTTTAAAGTATTAACATTTCCTGACCTATCTGTAAAACACTTTCATTCAAACTGGTGGGAATCTTGACTACTTTGCCAAGAGGACATAATAATCATCAAGCTGAGTGCACCAAACAACATTGCCTGAAACTATCTAAGCAAAAACTGAGAAAGTTACACAGGACCGACCAACCTCCTATAAGAGTAAGAACTCTTTAGCACATGCTTAGAGTGTCAAAGACAATGCTGTGTTCACACCATTCCTCTTCCTGGACATGCAGAAAGACTACATTTCCCAGCCTCACTTACAGTTAGTTTGGAACCATGTGATTGCATTTCCATGAATAGGAATGTAAGAAATCCCTTCTGGGCCAAGGTTATCAAAGGCAAGTGTGAGCTATGTTCCCTCTCTTCCTATCCATATGGCTACAAGTGAAAAACTCTGAGATGGCAGAATTAAAAGATGGAAACCTCCAGAATCTCTGAATCACTGTTGGACAAGGGCCCCCAAGGAGAACCCCTGCCCTGCACCAGACTATGCTATGGGTGCCAACCCACTGAGAGTTCAGGGTTTATTCGTCTCAGCAGCAGTCTATTGTTACACTGACTAACATCCTAAGCTTTGAGAGATCTAGCATATTGTTAATTGAATCTAGATTTCAATTACAATGAGAACCTTATCTATTTAAAAATAAAAACTCTCCTAAAAAAAAAAAATCCACATTCCTTTTAACCACGTGGCAAATTTGTAAAACAAAACAAAACAAAACAAAACAAAAAACCAAAAAAAAACCAACTGGCCACATATTAGGCCATAAAGAAGTCTCAACAAAATCCACTATACGATTGACATTGTCCAGACCACATTTTCCTGATCATAATGCAACAAAATTAGAAGTCAACAGCAAGAAGATAGCTAAACACAAGCATACATTTGGAAAATTAAAAATATCCTTTCATGAGTTAAATGAAAAATCACAATAGAAATTACTAAACATTTACAACTGAACGAAAACACAACTTTTTATATATATACATATATATACATATATATGTATATATATACATATATATACGTATATACATATATATACGTATATACATATATATACATATATATACACATATATATATACATATATATATATATATAGTTTTTTTTGTGAGTCTTCCAACTTTGTTCTTCTTTTACAAGGTTATTTGGGAAATTCTGGGTCTCCTGCAGTTCCTCATAGAGTTTTATGCTGTTTGTCAATTTCTGTGGCTGGGATGAACTTATCGTAGTTCTCATAGACCAGGGTTTGCATGTCGCTG
Source organism: Pan paniscus (assembly GCF_029289425.2). Taxonomy (NCBI): domain Eukaryota; kingdom Metazoa; phylum Chordata; class Mammalia; order Primates; family Hominidae; genus Pan; species Pan paniscus. The sequence goes on from NC_085926.1 coordinate 127,948,006, forward strand.
TCTAGAGCCCGGATCTGCTGCACCATGTCCGTCTCACTGTCCATCAGCTGGGCCAGAGGGCACTCTCTAGGCAGCTAGTCTAGGTAAACTTCCGGGTCGAAGTGTGCCCCATTCAGATCAGTGGGGTCCAGGGGGTCGGGCCCCGCGGGGAGTCCCACCGCCTCCCGTTCCGAGAGGCCGTTGTAAAGCTTTAGCATCCTGTGCGCCTTCCGCCGACGCTCCGTGAGCCTCCCCATCGGGCCCTTCTGGGGAGTCCCCAGGTCCACACCCCGGGCTAGGCCCAGTGACAGCTGCTGCCGCCATAGCTCCAACTGCAGCCCACGGGCGTAATTTTTTTTTTTAAGTTGGATACATGGAGCTACTTGGCTTTTGCTTTCATCACATCGTTGAGGAAAGAGGTGGTTGCTTATGGTACCCCTGTTTTTACTGCAACCTGTAATGGATGAGAACCTCCCTGTTGCAGAGAGCAAGACACTGAACTAAATTGTGCTGTAACACAGCCCTGTGTTGGGGGATTGGGAGTGATCATGCAAACGCTTGCAAATTTGCACAGTGACAGAGACAATCACTGTCTCTGTCAGTGTGATTTGGGCAGCTGTTCACTATATGAAAAGGCAATTGACCAAAAGTCAGTTACCGAGCTATCTCAATACTTTCATTTTATTTTAACTTTTGGCAGCAGGGTACAATTAAAGGAGAGAAAGAAAAAGTGATAAGTGTAAGATAATGTACACACATGTGTAAAAGAAAATGACAAGACAGGATGACTGTTTGTCTCTTAGTTAGCTCCTTGGGCTCTATGTCTCCTTCCTCAGAGAACCTCGTTTTCCTTTGTCCAGATGTGTTAGGGTGGATAATCCAGGCGTCTGCTCCCCCATGATGGAAGCCAAAGACATCCCTGGAGCCGCTTCCCGCTGCACCCTTTCCTGCACTGCCCACATGGACACAACTCAGCCGATTAGACTTCCTCTCAGAACTTTAGTCTTGAGCAAAGGGATTAAAGGGTGAAGTGACTGAAGGTATGCCCTTCCAAAGTGGTACGTGAGCTAATGGCTAAAGTTTGCCAAGCCCATCCAAGCACATTGTTTCATAATTTTTATTTATTTATTTTTTTAAGACAGAGTCTTGCTGTGTTGCCGAGGCTGGAGTGCAGTGGCGTGATCTCGGTTCACTGCAACCTCTGTCTCCCGGCTTCAAAGGAGTCTCCTGCCTCAGCCTCCCCAGTAGCTGGGATTACAGGCATACGCCACCGTGCCTGGCTAATTTTCTTCTTTTTTTTGTATTTTTAGTAGAGACAGGATTTCACCATGTTGGCCAGGCTGGTCTCGAATTCCTGACCTTGTGATTCGCCTGCCTCAGCCTCTCAAAAGTCTGGGATTACATGCGTGAGCCACCGCGCCCAGCTTCCAAAAGATTTAAGCAGAGCTCAGAGGTCTTAACCACAGGCACATCGGAGGAGCATTTTTGAAACACTTTCCAGCTTCCTCAATAGGAATGGAAGCCAAACACCGAATTGATGACTCCTTTGAGGAAGTCAAGAGCTGTAAGGAAAGCCAGGAACAGGGACAAGGGAGATATGCGTCCCGAATGATCCTGTGCCAATTCCTTCTGGAATCCTCGATGTGATCTCAGCTGCCCCTTCTAAGCATGACACAGTGATTGTGGCACCCACTGGTCTAGCTGTGGTCTACAATGAACCTCCAAAGGGAAGAGCAGAGTGAGCAGGGGCATCGGCCTGAGTGACAAGGATTTGAGAGGGCAGGTTGGATGCAGGGAGAGGACTGGCCAAATGCCATGTGTCTGGACTTAGACTGCCTGGTTCAAATTGGACTTCACCCTTTCTGACTTCGTGATCTGGTACAAGCTACATGAAAATCCGTTGCGCCTTTTCTAGTCTGTAAAATCGTCATGAAATGTGAACTAATAATGTGGAGACTATGCAGATGAAATGAAACAAGCTGCATAGAGCACAGAGCTCAGAGCCAGGCCTTCAGGAAGCCCTCAGTAAGGGTTCATGATGCCATGGTGTCTGTCGTCATCCTCTTTATCCTCATCACCTTCATAATCTCTTTTTTGTTCTTAGGGAATAGTTTAGAGGGACTGATTCCCTGCTATCATGGGTGAGATGTCTATGAAAAGGACAACCAGTGGGAGAGGAAAGCAAAATTTTGAATAAGATTTCTGAGACCCCCACCACAACCAAGAACAGAAATTCCAGTATGCTGAGCACAGAGTTTGCATATTGCTCTTCTCACATCTGCCCACCGCACTCTCCTGTTTGTCCTAAGGATGAGGAAACAAACAAGGCTCCCGACCGTCCCTCAGCACTCACTTGAAGGGGTGGCCTGTCCCTCCACACCTGTGGGTATTTCTGGTCAGGTGGGATGAGAGACTGAGAAAAGAAGTAAGACACAGAGACAAAGTATAGAGACACAACAGTGGGCCTAGGGGACCGGCACTCAGCATACCAAGGACCTGCACCGGCACTGGCCTCTGAGTTCCCTCAGTTTTTATTGATTATTATTTTTATTATTTTAGCAAAAAGGAATGTAGTAGAAGGCAGGGTGATAATAAGGAGAAGGTCAGCAACGAAGATGTGAGCAATAGAATCTATGTCATCATGAAGTTCACGGGAAGGTTCTATGACTGGACGTGTACGTAAGCCAGATTTATGTTTCTCTCCACCCAAACATCTCAGTGGAGTAAAGAATAACAAGGCAGCATTGCTGCCAACATGTCTCACCTCCCACCATAGGGCAGTTTTTCCCCCATCTCAGAATTGAACAAATGTACAATTGGGTTTTATACCAAGACATTCAGTTCCCAGGGGCAGGCAGGAGACAGTGGCCTTCCTCTCTCTCAACTGCAAGAGGCTTTCCTCTTTGACTAATCCACCTCAGCACAGACCCTTTACTGGTGTTGGGCTCGGGGACGGTCAGGTCTTTCTCCTCCCACGAGGCCACTTTTCAGACTATCACATGGGGAGAAACCTTGGACAATACGCCGCTTTCAAGGGAAGTGGTCCCTGCAGCTTTCCACAGTGTATTGTGCCCCTGGTTTATTGAGACTAGAGAATGGCGATGACTTTTACCAAGTATACTGCTTGGAAACATCTTGTTAACAAGGCACGTCCTGCACAGCCCTAGATCCCTTAAACCTTGATTTCATACAACACATGTTTTTGTGAGCTTCAGGTTGGGTCAAAGTGGCTGGGGCAAAGCTACACATTAACACCATCTCAGCAAAGCAATTGTTGAAAGTACAGGTCTTTCTCAAAATGGAGTCTCTTATGTCTTTCCTTTCTACATAGACACAGTAAGAGTCTGATCTCTCTTTCTTTTCCCTACACTCACTGAACTGCCCTTCCCCTCTGCTGGGCCATGACCACAGAGAACAGGTCCACTATCCTCCCTGTGTGGTGCAACATGGAGGCTCAGACTCCATCCTCAAGGCTTGCAAGAAGACAGGGTGAGACGTGAGGCTCTTGATACAGGTGACGGGAGTGGAGCCCACAGGACTGGAACCTCACACTACAGGGCTGGAGGCACAGACTGACTATTTACTATTCTGTGGCCTGGGGGGCTCAAGGCACAGAGCTCCTTATTAGCCAAAGTCACCCAAGTTCCCCAACCTCTAAGGATTTCCTCCTAATAATGCAAGAAGAAGAAGAGAAAAGTGAGTGTCCATAGAAGCTTTGGGGCTCTTCCTCTAATCAGGAGAAAGCTGGTGTGTATTCTTCACTTCTTTCTTTTCTTTTTAAACATCCAACTGCTTTAATTTTCATCTTTTATTATGGGAAAATATACCATGTATCAATATTAAAAATTATAAATATATATTAGTTCATATAGAATGGCCAGTATAAACCTTTACAGTTTCCACGCTTTTTCACTTTACAGTTTCATGACATGAAGTACGTTCACATTGTTTAGCAACCATCACCGTCATCGTCTCCGGAACAGTTTTATCTTTCAAAATGGAAATTGCACCCATTCACCAAGCTCTCCACTCCTCTCTCTCACCCGCCCCTGGGGGCCACCTTTCTAGTTTGCAACTCTATGAATTTAACTACTCTAGACACTTGATAGATAAGTGGAATCATACCGTGTTTAATTTTTTTGTTTTGGAAACAGAGTCTTTCTCTGTCACCCCGGCTGGAGTGCAGGGGCATGATGTCACCTCACTGCAACCTCCACATCATGGGTTCAAGCGATTCTTGTGTCTCAGTCTCCCGAGTAGCTGGGATTACAGGCGTGCGCCACCACGCCCAGCTAATTTTTGTATTTTTAATAGAGACCATATTGGCCAGGCTGGTCTCGAACTCCTGACCTGAAGTGATCCGCCTGGCTCAGCCTCCCAAAGTGCTGGGGTTACAGGTGCCAGCCACTGAGCCTGGGAGTGTTTATCCTTTAGGGATTTATTTATTTCACTGACGATAATGTTTTCAAGGTTCATCCATGTTGCGGCCTGCATCAGAAGTGCCTCTCTGTTTTTTTTTTGTTTGTTTGTTAGTTTTTTCTTTGTTTGTTCATTTGACTTTGTTTTGTTTTGTGTTTCCATGGAGTCTCACTCTGTCGCACAGGCTGGAGTGCAGTGGCACAATCTGGGCTCATTGTAACCTCTGCCACCCAGGTTCCAGCCATTCTTGTGCCTCAGCCTCCTGAGTAGTTGGGACTATAGGCACGCGCCACCACGCTCGTCTCATTTTTTGCATTTTGAGTAGAGACAGGGTTTCACCAAGATGGCTAGTCTTGAATTCCTGACCTCAGGTGATCTGCCCACCTCGGTCTTCCAAGACGCTGCGATTACAGGCATGAGCCACCGCACCAGCCAGAAGTGCCTGCTTTTTTAAGGCTGAATAGTCTTCCATTGTATGAAGGAACTGCAGTGGGCTTTTTCATTCATCTGTCCACGAACCCTTGAATTGCTTCCACAATAATGCTTCTATGAATATGGGTGTACACAAATCTGTCTTCCACTCCTGGCTTCTAATTCTTTTTGGTTGGTACCCACAAATGCAACTGCGGGAACATCTGATCATTCTGTTTCTAATTTTTCAAGCACACACCATACTATTTTCCCCGTTCCTTCACGGTTTTACATTCCCTCAGATCACATTCGAGCATTCCTACTTCCCTCTAGTCTCACCAATGCCTGTTTGTTTATCATATCCATTCTAATGTGTGGTATCACATTATTGGTTTGATTTGCGCTTCCCTGTGATGAGTGATTTTGAACATCATTTTAGATGCTTATTGCCATTGCTATATCTTCTTTAGGGACGCGTCTACTCGAGTCTTCTGGCCATTGTTGATGGGATGCTTTGGGTTTCTTGTGGTTTAGTTCTAGCTGTTCTTCATATACAATGGATATCAGCCTCTTTTCAGATATATGCTTTGCAAATATTGTTCCTAATCCTTGGGTTATCGTTTCACTCAGTTCACAGTGTTTTTTGCTGCACAAAAGGGTCTGTCATTTAGATGTAATCCAAGGAATCTAATTTTGTTGCCTATGCTTTTGGTGTCATATCCCAGAGAACATTGCCCAATCTGATGTCATGAAATTGTGGCCAATCTTTTCTTTTAGGCGTATGATACTTTTGGCGCTTAGGGTGAGGTCTTTGATCCAGTTTGCGTTAATTTTTGCACCTGGTGTGACATAGGGTCCACCTTCAGCCTTGTGCTTATGGAAATCAAGTTTCTCCAACACCATTTCTTGAAAAGGCTGCTTTTCCACCAATGAGCTTTCTTAGCACTCATGTGAAAAACCATTTGAACATATAGGTGAGAAGTTATTTCCGGGCTCCAAAACAAACAAACAACAAGAGACAACAGATCAGGATACAGCCTGGGCCGGGCGCGGTCGCTCACGCCTGTAATCCCAGCACTTTGGGAGGCCGAGGCGGGCGGATCACCTGAGGTCAGGAGCTGAAGAACAGCCTGAGCAACAGGGAGAAACCTCCGTCTCTACTAGAAATACAACATTAGCTAGGCGTGCTGCTGCATGCGTGTAATCCCAGCTACTCGGGAGGTGGAGGCAGGAGAATTGCTTGAACCCAGGAGGCAGAGGTTGCGATGAGCCAAGATTGCACCATGACACTCCAGCCTGGGCAACAAGAGCGAAACTCCATCTCAAAACAAAAAACAAAATCAAAAAGCCAGCATCATTTCAGGAGCAGAAAGAGAAGAGCTTAAAAACCAGTATAATGAGAAAGTTAGGAAGCTTCTTACCAAAGCATCTGGAAATATGCAAGCAATTTTTGTGAACTAAAATTTTCATACTGTACTATCAAACACTAGAACTCACTTATTCCATCTTTCAGTATTTTGGGACCCAATTATCCACTTGTCTTCATTCCGGATTCCACCCCTTTGCTTCCTAGTGTCTGCTAATCACCTTTATAGTTTCCACCTTCCTGAGATTCCTTTTGTGTGTGGGTGTGTGATGGAGTCTCTTTCTGTTGCCCAGGTTGGAGTACACAAGCACAATCTGGGCTCACTGCAAGCTCCGCCTCCCAAGTTCAAGCGCTTCTTGGGCCTCAGCCCTCTGAGTAGCTAAGACTACAGGCACGCGTCACCACGCCCGGCTCATTGTTTGTGTTTTCCGTAGAGACGGGGTTTCACCATGTTTGGCCAGGTGGGTCTCGAACTCCTGGACTCAAGTGATCTGTGCGACTCGGCCTCCCACAGTGCTGGGATTACAGGTCTGAGCCACCACACCTGGCCAAGGTTTCCTTTTTTCTTCCTACATAGAAGTGAGGACATGAAATATTTGTCATTCAGTGCCAGGCTTATTTCATTTAATATGCATACCTGCAATCTCATCCATTTTGTCCGCAGCGGAGAGGAGTTTCTTCCTTTTTAGGCTGAATCATATTTCACCGGGTGTGTATACCACAGTTTCTTCATTGAAACAAATTTCTGAAGAGCAAATATTTTTAAAATGTCTCGGAATGTGAAACTTCAGGGATACTGTGCCCATTTTATTCTTTTCTATTTCCCATCTTATGTATATGCAAGTGTATAACAAAGCAGCAATCAACGTGTGTATAAATCTATAACTTTAACAAATGTAAAATGTAAATGCTAAGTGGTGGCTGGGCGCGGTCGCTCATGCCTGTAATCCCAGCACTTTGGGAGGCGGAAGCGGGCGGATCACCTGAGGTCGGGAGTTCAAGACCAGCCTCACCAAAATGGAGAAACACTGTCTCTCTTAACAATACAAAAAAAAAAAAAAAAAAAAAAAAATTAGCCAGGCACGGTAGCGCATGCCTGTAATCCCAGCTACTTGGAAGGCTGAGACAGGAGAATTGCTTGAATACGGGAGGCAGAGGTTGCAGTGAGTCGAGACCGTGCCATTGAACTCTAGCCTGGGCAACAAGAGTGAAACTCTGACTTAAAAAAAAAAAAAGGAAAAGAAAGAAATAGAAAATGCAAAATGGTAAGAAAAAACAGCATAATAAACATTTGTATGGTGTTGATGGACAATGCATTTGAAGATAATATTTGAAGAAATCATATTACAATTAATTTCTGTTCTTACTCATTGGAGCTTGATGCCTCTAAAAACTTCGTCATTGGAACCACCTCTGGTGCTTTAAAAGAAAAAAAATCCACATACTCACACAGGTACAAGGAAATCAGAATCTCAGGTATTGAGACCCAGGCCTCATCATTTGTAAGCTCCCCAGGTGATTTGACTCAAAGCCAAGATTGAGGAACGGCGACATGGATCTCTACACATAACCTGCCTAAATAGATTCTCTAGAAGCAGTTTATAAAGAAATTCCACAGGAACTCTGGAAGAGGATATGAATTTGATGTACAGTATGTCCTCACTTAACATCTTTGAAAGTCTCTTGGAAACTTCACCTTGAAGCAAAATTATGTATAGTGAAACCACTTATTTTTCATCAACAGTGTAACTACACAACTTTGAACAACCAATGGAGTTGGAGGACCTCCTGTACATTGTTTCCATAAAGTCAGTTTTCAGGGAATTCCAAAACGAAGTGAGGACTTCGTGTATATAAAAAGATGGTTGTGATTCCACTTGGATGACAGGGTTATTGCTCAGAAACTAAAAGAGGCCACCTAGGTAGAGAGGATTCCGTCGTGCGGGTTCTGCTAAACAAAGGATCCCAGAATCCGCACCCATTCCAGTTAAAGGCATAACGAAGAGAGCAATATTCACAAAGGAAATGCGGAAAGGAATAAAAGCCATCAAGCCACAAAAATAATGTGACTAACGGGCAGGATTTGCAGATGTTGAGATTTAATGTGGTTGCCCTTTCTCACCTACACAAGAAAAAGGATGGAACAGATCATGAGATTCGACTGTTCTGCTGTGCAGCCTCTGCAGGGCACTTTGTATGTCCCTGTTTCTCAGGCTGTAGATGAAAAGGTTCAGCATGGGGGTGACCACAGCGTACATCACTGACGCCACCACACCATTCCTGGGGGGTGGTGACACAGCTGAAGTCAGGTACATGCCAACGCCTGTTCCATAAAATCAGCAAACAACTGCTAGGTGACAGCCACAGGTGGAGAAGGCTTTACACTTCCCATCTGACGATGAAATCCTTAGAATGGAGGAGACGATTTTATAGTAAGACAAAAGGATCCCTGAAATGGGAAGAAAACCAAACATAGTACTATGGAAATATATGAATATGCTATTGATGACGCTGTCAGAACAGGCAAGTTTGAGAAGTTGAGAGGGGTCACAGACAAAATTAGAGATTTCCACATTCTTGATGATGGTGAATTGTAACACAATCCAACTGTGCAGCTGGGAATCCAACAGGCTAAGGAAAAAGGACACCAAAACGAAGAAGACACAGAGGTGAGGATTCACGATGACTGGGTAGTGCAGAGGGTGACAGATGGCTACAAAGCAGTCATAGGCCATCACAGTCAGGAGCATGCTTTCTATACATGCAAAAAGGACCAAGAAAGACATCTGCGTCAGGCAGCCCGCATGAGAGATGACTCTGCTATGCGACTGCATGTCCACAATCATCTTGGGAACCGTGGCTGAGGTGAAACCGATGTCAGCCCAGCACAGGTTGGAGAGGAAGAAGAACATGGGGGTGTGGAGGGGGGGGTCAGAGCGGACAGCCAGGATGCTGAGCAGGTTCCTCAGCACCTTGACCAGATACATGGTCAGGGACAGGGACAGCAAAGTGAGGACGGCTGCAGTTCTGGATCCTCTGAGAGTCCCAGGAGGAGGAATTCTCAGACACCTGTGAGATTCCGTGGCTCTGTGTGTCTTGGACACCTTGAGAAGGAAAGAGGATTGGAAAAATAAAAGATAAAAACCAGCCCTTAATGCTGGATGCAAGCAATTCACAAGGAACATCTTCACACTTGCGGACCATACACGGCCAGCAATGTTTCTCAGCTGTGACAATTCCAAAAATCTCAGAATTATTATGTGATTTACTTTTTTGCTGTACAAGGCTTTCTGTACATACTACTTTAGAGAAAATCCACTGAAGAATATTAGAAGACCAAAACGTCATATATAACAAATCCGTGATCTCAGTAAAATACGGCCTACTCTTTTCAGAAAAAATACAACGCAATGACAATGTCCTTCTCTCTTTAAGAAAAAGATCTCAGTCTAATTGAAAGAAATTAAGAAGCTGTGAAATACACTCTACTTTATTCTGACACCGTGCTACAACTTGCATGGATGTAGAATATGTAAAAGGATGACACAAGAGCTAGGACCCCATTATCTGAAAACGACATCGAACCTTATAGTTCTCAATCGGAAGACCTTTTCACATGCCTGTTACTTTTCATATTTATTATCATGCTTTGGTTTTCTGACATCATTTCTTCATAAAAGTACATGCACACTCAAAGATGGGAGCTCTGTTTCCAAATGAATTGAATATAGAACTCTTGGCCCAGCACCATGGCTCACACCTGTAATCCCTGCACTTTGGGCGGCCGAGGCTGATGGATCACCTGAGGTCAGGAGTTCCAGACCAGCCTGGCCAACATGGTGAAACCCCGTCTCCAGTGGAAAAAAAAAAAAAAAATCAGCCGAGCGTGGTGGCGGGTAACCCTAGCTACTCGGGAGGCTGAAGCAGGAGAATCCCTTAGAACCTGGAAGGCAGAGATTGGACACCCTGTGATAGGATTTTTGATAACCTAGGGAGATATTGCTCCTGACAGTAGAGTGGGCGTACACCCTGTGATATTATTTGTAATATCCTAGAAAGACATTGCTCCTAATATCACCGTGGCTCTACACCCTGTGATCTTAATTGTAATATCCTACAGAGATATTACTCCTAATAATACAGTGGGTGTACACCCTGTGATATTATTCATAATATATTACAGAGATACGACTCCTGATATCACAGTGTGTGTACACCATGTTTGTACACCCTGTGATCTTATTTGTAACAACTTAAAAAAATTACAGCTAATATCGAAGTGGGTGTACACCCTGCGATGTTATTTGTTATCTACTAGGTAGATATTACTCCTAATATCACAGTGAGTGTACACCATGTGTGTACAGACTGTGAAATTATTCGTAGTACCCTAGGAAGATATTACTCTTCATATCACAGTGGGTGTACACCGTGAGTGATATTTTTTTCTAATATCCAGCGGGGGAGAGGATGATATTGCTTCCAATATCACAGAAGGTGTACACCCCCCTGTGATATTCTTCCTAATATCCAGGGAAGGAGAGGATGACATTATTCGCAATATCACTGGGGGTGTACCACCTCCCGCCGGGATATTGTTCTTAATATCTGGAGGTGGAGAGAATGATGTTACTCCCAATATCACAGAGGGTGTACACCACCCCTGTTTGTAAACACCCCCTGTGATATTGTTCCAAATGGCCTGTGAAAGAGTAAACATGACTTCCATTATCGCGGGGGGTGTTCAGCCCTGATGATATTGTTTTCTGACATCCAGGGAAGGAGAGTATGCTATTACTCCCAATATCGCACGGGTTGTACACCCTTTTGTGTTTCTGTGCCCAATATCCAGGAAAATAGAGCATGATATTACTTCCCATATCGAAGTAATTGTACAGCACCCCTGTGATATTCTTCCTAATATCCAGAAAGGAAAAGAATGATATTACTCCCAACAACGTAGGAAACGTATACCCGCGCTGTGGTATCTTTCCCAGTATCCAGGTGGGGAGAGGATCATATTACTTCCAATGTTGCAGGGTGTGTACACCCCCTCTGTGATCTCATTGCTAACATCCAGGTTTGGGGAGGACGACATTACTCCCAACATCGCAGGGGGAGTACACCCCCCTGTGACCTTGTTAGTCATTTCCTGGATGGAGAGGATGATCTCACTCCCAATATCGCAGGGGGTGTACACAACCCTGTGAAAATCTTCCTATTTCTGGAGGGAGAGAGGATGATATTACTCCCAGTACCGCAGGGGGTTTCCACAGCCCTGTGATACTCTTCCTAATATCCAGAGGGAGAGAGGATGATATCACTCCCAATATCGCAGGGGGTGTACACAACCCTGTGATATTGTTCCTAATATCCAGAGTGAAAGAGGATGACATGACTCTCAATATCGCAGAGGGTGTACACCCCTCCTGTAATATTGTTCTGAATACCCTGGGAGGGAGAGGATAAGGTTACGTTGAATATGGCAGGGAATGTACACCCTCCCCCTCTGATACCCTTCCTAATGTCCAGGGGAAGAGAGGAAAATTTCACTCCCAATATCACAGAGGCAGTACAACCCACCTGTGATGTTGTTCCCAATATGCAAGGGGGGAGAGGATGATACTACTCTCAATAACGCAGGGCTGTTCACATCCCCAGTGACATTTTCTCCTAATATCTAAGGGAGAGACAATTATATGACAGCAAAGGTCGCAGGGTCTGTACCTCCCTTCCTGATATTGCTCCTAATATCCAGGGGGGAAGAGGATGATATCAAATATGAAAGGGGGTGTACATCCCCCACGCCTACGATTTTGTTCTTAGTAATCGTGAGGGGAGAAGATGATATTGCTCCAAGTACTGCAGGGGTTGTTCACAACCCCTGTGATATTGTTTGTGATATCCAGGGGGGGAGAAAATCATATTACCTCCAATATTGCAGGTGGTCTATACCCCACCTGAAATATGGCACCGAATATCCAAAGAGGGAGAGGATGGTATTCATACCAATATCGAAGTGTGTGTACACACCCCTTGTGATATGGTTTTTAATATCCAGTGGGCGGGAGGATGATATTAGTCCCAACATCCCAGAGGGTGTACACTACCCCTGTGATATTGTCCCTAACTTCCAGAGGGGAGAGGATGATATCACTTCCAATATCTCAGAAGTTGCACATCCCCCGTGATATTGTTCGTCATATCCAGGGAGGCGCAGGATGACATTCCATAGAATTTCATGACAGGCGTACACGCACAGTGTGATATTGTTCCTAATATCCAAGAAGGGAGAGGATGATGTTACTGCCAATAAAGCAGTGGGTGTACATCACCCGTGTGTTATTGTCTCTAATATCCGGGGCCGGGGGAGCGGGGGAGAGGATAACGTTCCCTCAAATTTAGGAGGTGGTTTGACGCCCCTTGCTGTGTTGTTTTAAATATCCAGCGGGGAAGACAACAGGACTATTTTTGATGGCCCGATTCATCCCCTCCACCTTTCCGGAACTCTGAGGCCGGGAGGCGGCATGCAGTTTCCGTGTGATCCCCAATACCTTTGCCGTCTTCTGTACCAAGGCAGCCAAAAACACAGGCCCGTTGTCTGAGCTGATCCGTAAGGCAGTCGAAATCTAGGAATCAGATCTCGAAGAAGCACAGGGGTTTCTTCACCAGCTTTCTCAGTTCGTGTTGGATAGGCCTCCACCCACCCAGAGTAGGTACGCCCAAGAACTAGTACATACTTGTTACCTCCGCACTTTGGCATCTCTGTGAAGTCCACCTGGAGACCTTCAAAGGGGGCTGCTCCATAAGCTTGTATGCCGGGCGGAACGGCTGGACCTTGCCTCACATCATGCTGTTGGCAGGTAACACACCACTGCCTCACCATTTTGGCAAGGGCTGACAGAGGGGAGATGTAGAAATACCAGCCTAACAACTTTTCCAGTGACTCCTGACCTCGATGGGTGGTTTCTTGCACAGCCAGTACAACTGCAGCTCCTAGCAGCTGTGGCACAGCTACTCTCCTATCTGGTAACCGAATCCATCCTTCCTCGATCACTTGTCCTTCCCTCTACCTGGAGAAGGTCCTTTTCTTCTTTAGAAGAAGTAGGTCCAAGATCAGGTGCTTGAGGGAGCACTGATGCCCGGAAGGGGGCAGATGCTGCTTTTCGAGCCTCTGAGTCAGCGCGGGAATTCCCCAAACCCAGCAAGGTGGAAGCTCGCTGGTGTCCTCTGCAATGCATAACTGCCACCTTGTGGGGTTTCCATATTGCTTCTAATCATTGCAAGATTTCTTGTTGTTATTTTCTGTCTTTTCCCCCAGAGTTCAGTAGACCCTTTTCTTTCTATCATGCTCCATGCACTTGAAGGGTTGAAAAGACATACCGAGAATCAGTGTAAATGTTGACAGTCTCAACCTCACTGAGTTCTAAGGCCCGAATGAAAGCAACGAGTTCAGCTTTCTGGGCTGAAGTGGCCTGGGGCAATGATCTGGCTTCAATAACAGTGTCCAGGGTTATCACTGCATACCCTGCACCTCTCTCTCCTTGGGGGTTGAAGAAGCTGCTCCCATCCAAGTATAGTTCCCAGTCTACTGATGCCCAAGCCTGGTCCCAGAGGTCAGGTCTGCTAGAGTCAACTGAGTCCAACACTTCTACACAATCAGGCTCAACAGGGCTCTCTGATACCGGGAGCAAGGTGGCGGGGTGTAGGGTGTTACAAACTTCAGTGGTTATACGGGGATTTTCACAGAGCAAAGTTTGGTACTTGGTGAGTCTGGCATCCGTTAGCCAACGATGTCCTTTAGTATTCATTAAAGTCACCACAGCACGGGAGGCCTTTATGTTCAGGTTTTGCCCAAGAGTCAGCTTATTTGCTTCTTGTACTAGCAGGGCAGTTGCTGCCAAGGCCCTCAAACAGGGGGGCCATCCTTTAGAAACCCCGTCTAGTTGTTTAGAGAGGTAGGCCACCAGCCTCAGCCAGGGCCCTACAGTTTGGGTTCAAAGTCCAGCTGCCATCCTTTCTCTTGCTGATGCATACAATGGAAAAGGCTTTGTCAGATCAGGTAGCCCCAGGGCTGGGGCTGCCAGAAGTTTTTCCTTTAACTCATGAAAGACTTGCTGTTGTTGGGATCCGCATTCCAAAGGTTCCCGGTCCCTGCCCCCTTTGTGACCTCATACAAAGGCTTGGCTAATACTGCAAAGTTTGGGATCCACAGTCTACAAAACCCCACAGCTCCTAAGAATTCTCTCACCTGCCTCCTGCTCTTAGGCTTCGCTAGATTGCAAATGACCTGCTTTCATTCTGATTCCGGGCTGCTTTCTGACCCCTGTCGGATAGTCAATCCCAAGCAACGTACCTGCCATCAGCAGATCTGAGCTTTCTTCTTGGACACCTTCTACCCACAGTCCTCCAGGTGCCGGTGTAGGGCATCTGTTCCCTTGGCACACCCGACTGCCGTGGGGTGTCCCAGCAGAAGGTCATCAACCTACTGGAGCAACATGCAGCCTAGGTCTCTGCTGGGAAACTTCTGCAGGTCTCGAGCCAACACCTCCCCGAAGATGGTGGGGGAGTTCTTGAACCCTTGGGGAAGCCTGGTCCAAGTGTACTGAGTAGTGACACCTGACTCCGGATCTTCCCACTGAAAGGCAAACAGCTTCTGCCTCTCAGGGGCTAATCTGATAGGAAAGAAAGCGTCTTTCAGGTCCAAGCAGGTGAACCAGCTGTCCTCAGCTGGCAGCAACCCCAACAATGTGGACGGGTTAGGTACTGTTGGATGGAAAGTCAGTGTAGCTTGATGAAGCAAGCGCAAATCCTGTGCCGGCCGGTAGTCCTTGGTCTTAGGCTTGGGAACAGGCAGGAGGGGAGTGTTCCATGGAGACTGACGAGGACCAATAATTCCAAAAGTTCTCAGGTGCTTGAGACGGACCTGGATACCTTGAAGGGCTTCTCTGGGGACTGGGTCCTGTTTTTGCCTCACCAGCTGGGCCCCAGTCTTAACTGGCCAATCCCGGAGGGTTGTCTTCTGCCCGTACTCTTGGCCACCGCTTAGCCAGAGCTGGTCTTCTCTCTTGGCCCGGCTCCGTTAAGAAAAGTCTCCATTCCTCCTCTCAGGGGACCATAAGGGTCATAATGACTCCCGTTCCGGGTAACTTTAGCAGCAAAGAGCCATGCTCTGTCAAAGACATAGTGGCTCTCAGCTTGCTGAGCAAGTCCCTTCCCAAAAAGGTCAAGGGACAGTCAGGCATGTACCAAAACTGATGAATGACTTTATGTCCTCCTACAGTACAAGTCCGAGACAAGCAGAAAGCTTGCTTTGCTGAAACCCCCGTGGCTCTGATGATGTCAATAGTCTTTTTGGATAAGGGGGCGACCGGGGCGCTTGCTAGCGAATGTTCAGCACCGCTATCTACAAGAAAGTCAACGTCTCCACCCCCGACTGGCATTCTGAGCAGAGGCTCTTTGGGGATGCTTGAGCCTGGTCTCCCTCAGTCCAAGAACCCTTCCGCCAGGTTGAGCAGGGCCCCTTCCTCCTTGTCCAGGGCCTCCTGCTCTGAGTCACCTTGTTTTCTTTTGAGCTGAGGGCGTTTGTTCTTCCACTATCCTATTTCTTTACAATGAGCACACTGGTTGCGCTGCAAACTCTGACAGCCAAGCTGAGTTTCTTTCCCAGGGCCCCCTTTCCCTTGCCTCTTTGGGGGGGCCCCTCTGATTGCTGCAGCTGACAAACAGGTCGGCGTGTCCCCAGGCCTGACCTCCATTCTCTTTGCCATTTTCCTTAGGGCTTACTGCATCCCTGTTTATGAACACCTGGCTAGCTATTTCTAGTAATTGTGATGGATTCATCCCTGCAAGTCCAGCCTGTTTCTGCAGTTTTCTTCTCATGTCTTCTGCGCTTTGACGGACTAAAGCCATGTGAATCATGCGCTGATTTTCAGGGCTATCGGGATCAAAGGGAGTATACATACGATAGGCCTCACACAGTCTCTCGTAGAATTGTGCTGGACTTTCTTCTTTTCCCTGAATGACCTCAGAGAGCTTGTTAACGTTTGTGGTCTTCTGAGCTCCCTTCATTAATCCTTCCAAGAGAGCTTCGCTGTCTGGATTTAGCCTTTGCATCTCCTCTCTTTCATGTGGGTCCAACTGGGGGTCGGTTCCTGGCAACTGGGTCCTTCCATATTCTTGGGGGTTTTGATAATCAGCTGGTGCATGTTCCTCTAGCCACTTAGTTCCTGCTTGGAGGACTCTCTGCCTTTCTTCGCTGTTAAAGAGGAACACGAGCAACTGGTGCCAATCAGCCCAGGTGGGGTTGTGGGTCTGAATAACAGCTTGGAGCAAATCAATTACTGCTTGTGGCTTTTCGGTATAGGGCGGTGTATTGTTTTTCCAGTTGAGAAGGTCGACGCAGGTGAAGTGCTGGTACCCAAAAACACGCCTCTCCACTACGTGACCATCCTCGTCTATCCCAGTATAACGCTGCACTCTCAGGGGCATTTGTGTCCCCGTTTTGGGTTGTAAACGAGCTGCCAAGGGAGGGGTGGAATGGCGCAATGCGACTTACTGCAATTAATAATCTCAATTATTAATTGACACTAATAATTATCAATATCAATAGCCCATAATATAATTTTTAAAATCAATAACGATAATAACGATAATAATGATAATTACTATTAAATAGTTATAAAAATGATAAAAATAAATGATTAATATTAATGATTAATGACGCCTGATATTAATAACTGATATTGATCTTATTCATTAGAACACAGTAATATTAGCTCCTAATAATTAATATTAATATTAATAATGGGAAACATTTATTAGCAATTATTTCTTAATATTAATATTAATATCGGTCATTCATATTCCTGATAATAAAAAATGAGGAATAATTCATACTAATATTACGCCCTAACACCTCAGGGGGTGTACACCCACCTGTGATATTGCTCCTAATCTCCAGGGAGGGAGAGAGCATGACACTACGTTCAATATCGCAGTAGGTGTACACACAGCCGGTGATATTGATCCGAATATAATCTCCAGGGGGTGGAGTATGACGTTACTCCCAACATAGCACTGGGTGTGCATCCACCCGGTGAATATGCTCCTAATATTCACGGAAGAAGAGAATGCCATTACTCCCAACATCACAGGAAGTGTACACCCCCGTGTGAGATGGTCCTTAAAAATATTCCAAGGCCGAGGAGGTGATATGACTACATGTATGGCAGAAAGTGGACACCCCCAAGGATATCGTTCCCATGATCCTGGAAGGAAGAGGATAATATTACTTTCAACATCACAGAAGGTGGACACGTCCCCAATGATATTATTTCTAATTGCAGCGTGTGAGAGGAGGACATGACACCCGATACCCCAGGGAGCAGAAACACCCCTGTGATACTGTTCATAATATTCAGGGAGGAAGAGGATGATATGACTCCCAATACAGACGGATGTACAACCTCTGTACACAAAGGGTGTACACAGGTCTGCGAAACGGTTCATAATCTCCAGAGGGGGAGATGATATTACTCACAATATGATAAACAGGCTGTGACTCCACCGCGGATCCTAAGAGCCAGGGGGGCAAGAGGGGCTGGCTCTTACTCCCCGCATCGCGGGGGGCGCCTCGCCCCCCTGCCATTTGGATCTTAATATCTGCGGGGGGAGAGGCGGGTGGTATTACTCCCCGCATCGCAGGGGGCGCCTCGCCCCCCTGCCATTTGGATCGTAATATCCGCGTGGGGAGAGGCGGGTGATATTACTCCCCGCATCGCGGGGGGCGCCTCGCCCGCCTGCCATTTGGATCGTAATATCCGGGGGTGGAGAGGCGGGTGATATTACTCCCCGCATCGTGGGGGGCGCCTCGCCCCCCTGCCATTTGGATCGTAATATCCGGAGGTGGAGAGGCGGGTGATATTACTCCCCGCATCACGTGGGGCGCCCTGTTCCCCCTGCGATGTGGCTCGTAATATCCAGGTGGGGAGAGGGGGTGATATTACTTCCCTTTGTCCTAGCATGTTTTCTCTACTGCCACACTTGGTCTACACCCTGGGACATTATTTTCCATATTCTAGGAAGGTGTCACTGTTTAAGTCCCAGGGGATATACACCCTGTGATATTATTCGTGCTATTGTAGCGAAATGTGAATCCTGATGTCACAATTCTCTACACACTCTGATATTATTCGCAATACCCTAGCAGGATGTTAATAATGATGTCACAATGTGTGTACAGGTTGTGTTATGATTCTTAATCTCCTAAGGGGAGGTTGATTTTATTGTCACACGGAATATTTTCCCTGTGGTATGATTCGGAATATCCTGGAGGGATGTCACTCCTTATGTCACAGGGTTTGTACGCCTTTTCAAATTACTCGTATTACCCTTGTGAGATATCACTCCTCATATCACCGAGGGTATACACTCTGTGATATTATCGTCATATTCTAGGGAATTGTTGCTTTTAATGTCACAGATGTTGCTCACCTTGTGAAATTTTTCGTTATAGTTTTGTGGGATGTGACTCCTAACGTCACACAGGGTGTACACACAGTGATATTACGTGTAATCTTCTATAGAAATGTTACTCGTAAATCACAGGTCCTGTACACCCTTTAATATTCTTCGTCATATTCTAGGAAAACGTGACTACTAATGTGTCAGGGCGTGTAGACCCTGTCATAAAATTCGTAATATCCCAGCGGGAGTTCACTACTAATTTCACAATGCGTGTACACCCTTTGATATTGTTTGTATTGTCCTAAAGAGATGTGACTCCTGATGTCCCAATGCATGTACATTCTCTGATATTATTCGTTATATCCTCGGGGGATGTGACTTCTAATGTCACATGGCGTGTACTTCCTGTCTTCTATTTCATAATATCCTAGGGCAATTGTGCTGTTAATGACACAGGCGGTGTAAGCATTCTGATATTATTCATGATATTCTAGAAGGATGTTACTCCTAATGTCACAGGGATGTACACCCTGTGATAGTATTCATAATTTCCCAGGGGTCTATACTCCTAATGTCACAGAAGATAACACCCTGTGACATTATTCGTAATATTCTGATGAGATGATTCTCCTAATATCACAGGGGGTGTACACCCTCTGATAGTATTCTTATTATTCTAGGGGGATGTCACTCTTAATGTCACAGGTGTGTTCCTTCTGTGATATTATTGAAAATATGCTAGCTGGATACTACTACTAATGTCACAATGCGTGTACACCTTGTGATATTATTAGTACTATTCTGTGGGGATGTTACCCCTAAAGTTACAGGGGTGTACACCGTGTGATATTGCTCCCGATATTGTAGGGGGATGTTACTCCTAATGTCACAGGGGGTGTACAGCCTTCGATATTATTTGTAATCTTATAGAGAGATATTACTTTAATGATCACAGTGGGTGTACACTCATGGGCTGCACCCACTGGGATATTATTTGTAATATCTGAGGGAGATATAACTCCTAATATCACAGTGGGTGTACCACATGTGTGTACATCCTGTGATATTATTTGTAATATCCATGGTAAACATTACTTCTAGTATCCCACAGAGGGTACACCCTCTGATATTTTTCATAATATCATAGGGAGATATTGCTTCTAATAACACAATGGGTGTACACCATGTGTGTACACTCTGTGATGTGATAGCTTATATCCTAGGGAGATATTCCTTCCAATATCAGAGTGAGTGCACACCTTGTGATATCATTCGTAATCTCCTAGAAAGATGTTGCTGCTAATATCACAGAGAGTGTGCCCCCAGTGACATCATTCGAAATATCCTAGGGAGATGTTACTCGTAATGTCACAGGGGTTGTACACTCTGTTATATTTTTGTAATATTCTAGGGGGGTGTTACTTTTAAAGTCACAGGGGTGTACACTCTGTGATGTTATTCATAATATCCTAGGAAGGGGTTACTCCTAATATCACATGGGTTATTCTAGGAAGAGGTTACTCCTAATATCACACTCCTAATATCACACCCTGTGATAGCATTCAGAATATCCAAAAGGGATGTTACTTTTAATGTCACATGGGGTGTACACCCTTTGATAATATTCGTAAGATCCTAGGGACATATGACTTCAAATATCACATTGGGTGTACACACATGGTCTACACATTGTGTGTGAACACCTCCTGTGATATTATCCATAATATCCTAGGAAAATGGGATTCCTAATATCACGGTCAGTGTACACCCTGTGATATTATCGGTAATATCCTAAAGAGATGTTACCACTAAGGTCACTATGTATGTATGCCCCCTGATGTTATTCGTTATATCCTCGGGGGATGTTACTCCTAATGTCACACGGGGTGTACTCCCTGTGATATTATTCGTAATATCCTAGGGGGATGTTACTTTCAATGTCACCGGGGGTGTATATCATGCGTATTCAAAGCCTGTGATACTTTTCCTAATATCCTAGGGGCATGTTCCTCCTCATGTCACATGGGGTGAACACCGTATGTGTACACCTGCTGTGATATTATTCGTAATATCCTAGGGGAATATTACTCCTGATGGCACAGGAGATGTACACCATGTGTGTCAACCGCCTGTGTCATTATTCATAATATCCTAGGGGGATGTTTCCTTGAATGGCACAAAGTGTGCGCTAAAGGTCACAGAAGGTGTACACCTTGTGATGTTATCTGCAATACCCTAGAAGGATGTTACTCCTAATATGTCACAGGGGTGTACACACTTTGCTATTATTTGTAATCTCATAGAGAGATATGAGTTCAAATGTCACAGTGGATGTTCACACATAGTGTATACCCTGTGATATTATTCATAATATCCTAGGGAGATGTAACTCCTGATATCACAGGGCGTGTAACCGGTGTGTGTACACTCTTGATACGAGTCGTGATATCCAGGGTAAATATGACTCCTCATATCACACAGTGTGCACACCCTGTGATATTTTTCATAATATTTAAGGGAGATAGTGCTTCTAATATCACCGTGGGTGTACCCCATGTGTGTGTACTCTGTGACAGTATTTTTTATATCCTAGGGAGGTATTACTCGTAATGTCACAGTGGGTGTTCACCCTGTGATATCATTCTTATTTGACCTTGCTGCCTTTTTTAACCCACCCTACAAAAGGAATGGAACAGATAAGAAGGTATTGAGATTAGACTGTGCTGCTGTGCGGCCGCTGCAGGACACTTTTAATATGCCCGTTTCTCAGGCTGTAGACGAAGGGGTTCAGCATGGGGGTGACCACCGTGTACATCACTGAGGCCACTGCACCCTTTCTCGGGGAAGATGACACATCTGAACCGAGGCACCCTCCAACGCCTGTTCCATAAAATCAGCAAACAACTGACAGGTGAGACCCACAGGTGGAGAAGGTTTATACTTCCCACCTGATGATGAAACCCTCAGAATGGAGGAAACAATTTTACAGTAAGAGAAAAGGGTCCCCGAGATGGGAAGAAAACCAAATACGGCAGCAGGGAAATACATGTTGATGTTCCTGGTGAAGGTGTCACAACATGCAAGATGGGGGAGTTGAGAAGGTTCCCAGAAGAAATTAGGAATTTCCACATCCTTGAAGCAGGTCATTTTTAAGGCAATCAAGTTGTGCAGCGGGGAGTCTAAAAGACTGAGGAAAAAAAAAAAACAAAACAAAGACAACAAATCTAGGAAGCCACGGAAAAACGGGTTCAAGATGGCTGAACGATATAGAGGGTGACAGATGGCTACAAACCGGTCATAGGCCATCACACTCAGGAGCATGTCTCTCTTCCATGCCTCCAAAAATGGCAAAGAGAGACATCTGAGTCAGGCAGCCTGCATAGGAGATGACTCTGCTGTGAGACTGGATGTCCACACTCATCTTGGGGACTGTGGTGGAGGTGAAACCGATGTCAGGCAAGGACAGGTTGGAGAGGAAGAAGTACATGGGGGTGGGGAGGTGGGAGTCAGGGCTGACGGCCAGGATGATGAGCAGGTTCCCCAGCACCATTACCAGGCACATGGACAGGAACAGCCCAGCGACGACCGGCTGCAGTTCTGGATCCTCTGAGAGTTCGAGAAGGAGGAATATAGAGACATCTGTTAGACTCTGTGGGTCTGTATCGTTTGGATACAACCCTCTTTTGCCTGGAAAAGAGGGTTGCAAAATCGGAAACAAGTAAACCAATACCCAGCATTGTGTCTGCATTTTGGATATAAGCAATACACAAGTCATGTTTTCCGATTTCCGAGCAATCCACACTCAGCAATATTTTGTAGTTCTGACAAGCTCAATTGCCTTATAATGCTTTCAACATCCATTGCTGTGTTATTCACGTCTTGCTGTACACACCTGCCTTAGAGACACTAGCTTCAAGAACGTTCCAAGAACCAGATCATCATATATAACAAATTCGTAATTGCTAGAATATACAGCCTATCTTTTCCGAAGAAAAAGATGTAATAAAACCATTGTCTTCACTTTAAGAAAAAGGTTATCCTAATTAAAGGAAATTAAGAACTCAAATATTTTATTTATTCTACTAGATTGATACAAATTCCCTTGATTGAGAACATTTGTAAACACTGTATAACAGCTGAGACCATGCCATCTGGAGATGAAATGAAAGTTGATAGTTCCTAAGCAGAAAATAGTTCCACAGGTCAGTTAGGTCCTAGTGATTTCATCATTCTGTTTTCGGACTTTTCTCCTTCGAGAGAGTAATTGCTTACTCAAATCGGTGGGTCTTATTTTAAAATTCATGGAAGCTCTGACTCCTGTCCTTAGCTTCGGTGGACTTTGAGTTTTCATCAGAACGTTTGGCCGGACGCGGTGGCTCACGCCTGTAATCCCAGCACTTTGGGAGGCCGAGGAGGGCGGATCACGGGGTCAGGAGATCAAGACCATCCTGGCCAACATGGTGAAACCCTCCCTCTACTAAAAGTACAAAAACTTCGCCCGGTATGGCGGCGCGCGCCTGTAGTCCCAGCTACTCGGGAGGCTGAGGCAGGAGAATGGCTTGAACCTGGGAGGCAGAGACTACAGTGAGCCGAAATCACACCACTGCACGCCAGCCTGGGCAACGAGAGCAAAACTCCGTCTCAAAAAACTAAAAACAAAAAGCATCAAGTAAGTCAAAGTCACGCTGATGACAGCCAATTTTGGTGAAGCAAGGAAGTGTCAATTCAATCATTAACATAGATTTTGACTTTGGCTGTCTCCTAGGTGCCAAGCAAGATATAGGCTCTGGGGAATCAGAAACCAAAGACACTCACTTGTCCCTCTCACAGTACTCACTACTTACTGAGAGAAGGACACAACAAAATGTCCTGTCTGGAATGCAGGGAAAGCAGAACTTCAGGTCAGGGGATATTTCCGTTGAATTGTGTGGAGTTGAAGCTGAACATCTTAAGGAATGTATCTAAAATTCACTTTGCCTTTACTTTATGCATCCGTCACCTAGAGATCACGCAGCGGGCACCCACGATCGGCTTAATCATCACTCACTTCCATCGGATCAACTGGAAATCAAGTCAGATGAGAGTGCTGAGTGTCAGAGGATGGACGTCTCACCCCTTGCCATACAGAGAAGTAGAAAGAGTGGTATTCAAAATTCATGGCCAGACTCGAAGTCCCAGGTGCTATACTTCCTGGTCTTCCAACTCTCAAAAAGTTGTGGGTTTTTTTGGTTTTTGTTTTTGTTTTTGTTGTTTTGAGTTGGAGTCTCGTTCCGTTGCCCAGGCTGGAGTGCAGTGGAGTGATCTCGGCTCACTGCAACCTCTGCATCCCAGGTTCAAGCTATTCTCCTGCCTCAGCCTGCCAAGTAGCTGAGATGACAGGCACCCGCCACTACGCCTGGCTCATTTTTTTCTATTTTGAGTAGAGACGTGGTTTCACCATGTTGGCCAGGCTGGTCTCGAATTCCTGACCTTGTGATTCGCCTACCTCAGCCTCCCAAAGGGCTGGGATTACAGGCACGAGCCACCGCTCCCAGCTTCCAAAAGTTTTAAGCAGAGCTCAGAGGTCTTAACCACAGGCACATCGGAGGGGCATTTTTGAAACGCTTTCCAGCTTCCTCAATAGGAATGGAAGCCAAACTCTGAATTGATGACTCCTTTGAGGAAGTCGAGAGCTATAAGGAAAGCCAGGAACAGGGGCAAGGGAGAGATGTGTCCCGAATGATCCTGTGCCAATTTTTTCTGGAATCCTCGATGTGATCTCAGCTGTCCTTTCCATACTTGACACAGTGATTGTGGCACCCACTGGTCTAGCTGTGGTCTACAAGGAACGCCCAAAGGGAAGGGCACAGTGAGGAGAGGCATCCGCCTGAGTGACGAGGATTTGAGAGGGCAGGTTGGTTGCAGGGAGAGGACTGGCCAAATGCCATGTGTCTGGACTTAGACTGCCTGGTTCAAATTGGACTTCACCCTTTTTGACTTCATGATCTAGTATGAGTTATCTGAAAAGGCGTTGCTCCTTTTCTAGTCTGTAAAATCATCCTGAAGTGTGCACTAATAATGTGGAGACTAGGCAGATGAAATGAAACCAGCTGCATAGAGCACAGAGCTCAGAGCCTGGCCTTTAGGAAGCCCTCAGTAAAGGTTCATGATGCCATGATGTCTGTCGTCATCCTCTTTATCCTCATCATCACCTTCATAATCTTTTTGTTGTTCTTAGGGAATAGTTTAGAGGGACTGATTGCCTGCTATCATGGGTGAGATGTCTATGAAAAGGACAACCAGTGGGGGAGGAAAGCAAAATTTTGAATAAGATTTCTGAGACCCCCAGCACAACAAAGAACAGCAACTGCACAGTCTGGTGAGCAGACAGTTTGCACATTGGTCTCCTCCCATTTGCCCACCGCACTCTCCTGTTTGTCCTGAGGAGGAGGAAACCAAACAAGGCTCCCGACCGTCCCTCAGCACTCACTTGAAAGGGTGGCCTGCCCCTCCACACCTGTGGGTATTTCTAGTCAAGTGGGATGAGAGACTGAGGAAAGAAATAAGACACAGGGACAAAGTATGGAGAAACAACAGTGAGCCCAGGGGACTGGCGCTCAGCATACCAAGGATCTGTACCGGCACCAGCCTCTGAGTTCCCTCAGTTTTTATTGATTATTATTTTTATTATTTTAGCAAAAAGGAATGTAGTAGGAGGGCAGGGTGATAATAAGGAGAAGGTCAGCAACGAAGATGTGAGCAATAGAATCTATGTCATAATGAAGTTCAAGGGAAGGTACTATGACTCTACGTGTATGTAAGCCAGATTTATGTTTCTCTCCACCCAAACATCTCAGTGGAGTAAAGAATAACAAGGCAGCATTGCTGCCAACATGTCTCACCTCCCACCATAGGGCGGTTTTTCCCCCATCTCAGAATTGAACAAATGTACAATCGGGTTTTATACTGAGACATTCAGTTCCCAGGGGCAGGCAGGAGACAGTGGCCTTCCTCTCTCAAATGCAAGAGGCTTTCCTCTTTGACTAATCCACCTCAGCACAGACCCTTTACGGGGGTCGGGCTCGGGGATGGTCAGTTCTTTCTCCTCCCATGAGGCCACTTTTCAGACTATCACATGGGGAGAAACCTTGGACAATACGCCGCTTTCAAGGGCAGGGCTCCCTGCGGCTTTCCACAGTGCATCGCACCCCTGGTTTATTGAGACTAGAGAATGGCGATGACTTTTACCAAGTCTACTGCTTGGAAACATCTTAACAAGGCACGTCCTGCACAGCCCTAGATCCCTTAAACCTTGATTTCATACAACACATGTTTTTGTGAGCTTCAGGTTGGGTCAAAGTGGCTGGGGCAAAGCTGCACATTAACACCATCTCAGCAAAGCAATTGTTGAAAGTACAGGTCTTTCTCAAAATGGAGTCTCTTATGTCTTTCCTTTCTACATAGACACAGTAAGAGTCTGATCTCTCTTTCTTTTCCCTACACTCACTGAACTGCCCTTCCCCTCTGCTGGGCCATGACCACAGAGAACAGGTCCACTATCCTCCCTGTGTGGTGCAACATGGAGGCTCAGACTCCATCCTCAAGGCTTGCAAGAAGACAGGGTGAGACGTGAGGCTCTTGATACAGGTGACGGGAGTGGAGCCCACAGGACTGGAACCTCACACTACAGGGCTGGAGGCACAGACTGACTATTTACTATTCTGTGGCCTGGGGGGCTCAAGGCACAGAGCTCCTTATTAGCCAAAGTCACCCAAGTTCCCCAACCTCTAAGGATTTCCTTCTAATAAGGCAAGAAGAAGAAGAGAAAAGTGAGTGTCCATAGAAGCTTTGGGGCTCTTCCTCTAATCAGGAGAAAGCTGGTGTGTATTGTTCCCTTCTTTCTTTGCTTTTTAAAGATCCAACTGCTTTAATTTTATCTTTTATTATGGGAAAATATACCACGTATAAATATTAAAAATTATAAATATATATTATTTCTTATAGAATGGCCAGTATAAACCTTTACAGTTTCCACTCTTTTTCAGTTTACAGTTTAATGACATTACGTACGTTCACATTGTTTAGCAACCATCACCGTCATCATCTCCAGAACAGTTTTATTTTTCAAAATGGAAATTGCAACCATTCACCAAGCTCTCCACTCCTCTCTCTCGCCCACCCCTGGGGGCCACCTTTCTAGTTTGTAACACTAGGAGTCTAACTACTCTAGACACTTGATAGATAAGTGGAATCATACCGTGTTTAATTTTTTTTTTTTTTTTTAGAGACAGCGTCTTTCTCTGTCACCCAGTTTTGAGTGCAGTGGCATGATCTCGGCTCACTGCAACCTCCACATCGGGGGTTCAACTTATTCTTATGTCTCAGTCTCCTGAGTAGCTGGGATTACAGGCATGCGCTATCACACCCAGCTAATTTTTGTATTTTTAATAGAGACGAGCTTTCACCATATTGGCCAGGCTGGTCTCAAACTCCTGAACTTAAGTGATCCGCCTGGCTCAGTCTCCCAAAATGCTGGGGTTACAGGTGTGAGCCACTGAGCTTGGGCATGTTTATCCTTTTGGGATTTATTTATTTCACTGACGATAATGTCTTCAAGGTTCATCCATGTTGCGGCCTGCGTCAGAAGTGCCTGTTTGTTTTTGTTGTTGTTTTTTTGGTTTGGTTTTATTTTGTTTCGTTTTGTGTTTTCATGGAGTCTCACTCTGTCGCACAGGCTGGAGTGTAGTGGCACAATCTGGGGTCACTGCAACCTCCGCCTCCCGGGTTCGAGCGATTCTTGCGCCTCAGCCTCCTGAGTAGCTAAGATTAGAGGTGTGTGCCACCACACCAGCTAATTTTTGTATTTTCAGTAGAGATGGGGTTTGCCATGTTGGCCAAGCTGGTCTTGAACTCGTGAGCTCAGGTGATCCACCTGCCTCAACTTCCCAAAGTGTTAGGATTACAGCCGTGAGCCACTGTGCCCAGCCCAAGGATTGTATATTTTCTATATACTTTTGATGATAATTTGACAGCAAATATATTGTGAGTATATATATGTACATATATACACACATATATATACATATATATACATATATATAATATATACATATATACATATATATACATATATATATACATATATATATATAGAGAGAGAGAGCGTGTGAGAGAGAGAGTGAGAAAGAGAGAGAGTCTCCCTTTTTCACCCAGACTGGAGTGCAGTGGCACAATCATAGCGTGCTGCAGCCTTGAATTTCTGGGCTCAAACAATCCTCTCACCTCAGCCTCCTGAGTAGCCAGGACTACAGGCTTGTAGTACCATGCCTGGCTAACTTTTTATTATTTTTTTTGTAGAGATGAGGTCTGAATTTTTGCCTGGGCTGATCTTAAACACCTGGCTGAAAGTGATCCTCCTGCCTTGGCCTCCCCAAATGCTGGGACTACAGGTGTGAACCATTGAATCTGGTGTGAAGCTGGGATTGCAGGTGTGAGACATGGCCTCTGGTGTGAATATCTCCTGGTAAATACCTTGTACTTTCACTTTCATTAAGATGTCTTTCGACCTCGTGAAATTATCTGAAAAACAGGGGTGAAACACTGTTCTGCTCCATCTTCCCTGCAGGCACTTGGGCCCCATCCTGCTCTCTTGCCCTGCTCTTCTAGTGAATGGCCAGATAGGAACTATTGCAGGTTTATGGGCCATGTGGTCTCTGTTGCAAATATAACAGGTCTGCTGTTGTAGTGCAAAAGCAACCACAGACCATATGAAGCCATCTTTCTTGCATGGACTCTGTAATCTTTTAGAAATACCCGTTGGGTCACACCACTGCCTGACTTAAAACATATAGATGACCTCTTCCGTCTCCTAAGCTATTAGGTTGTTGCAAAAGCAATTGCTGTTTTCATCATAGTAATGGCAGAAATTGACTGGGCATGGTGGCTGACACCTGTAATTCCAGCAGTTTGGGAGACCGAGGCAGGTGGATCACTTGAGGTCAGCAGTTTGAGATCAGCCTGGGCAACATGGTGAAACCCCATCTCTACTAAAATTACAAAAATTAAAATTAGCTGGGGGTGGTGGTGTGCGCCTGTAGTTCCAGCTACTTGGGAGGATGAGGCAGGAAAATGGCTTGAATGTGGGAGGCGGAGGTTGCAGTGATCCAAGATCACACCACTGCACTCCAACCTGGGTGACCGAGACAGACTCTGATAAAAAAAAAAAAAGTAATGGCGGAAATCACAATTACTTTTGCACCAACCTAATAAAAGTCAAGTCCTGACCACAGCCTAGGAAGCCGGCTATGACCTGGCCCTTTTCACCCTCCCCAAGTTCAACTCCCGAGACCTTCCATTTCCTCTCTGCTCCCCGCTCTGTCCTCCCATTCCTCACTCGTGTTGCATCAGATGCCTGCGCACCCTGGTGTTTCTGCATGTGCTCTTCTGTTAGCCTGGAAAGTTCTTTCCTCCCTCTTCATCCAGCATTACTAGATACCTCCCCCTGCCTTAGCCTAGCCAGGTCCCCTGTCATTTAGTCTCAGAGTATCTTGAATGTCTTCTTCACAGCCCAATTTACAATCCTCACTCACTTGCTGACTGGGTGCCATCCTTTCTCTCCACCTAGAATGCAAGATCCCTGAGGGCAGGGGCTGGAACCGTCTTGTTCTTTGCCAAATCCCCAGTGCCATCTCTGGCACAGAGTGGGCATTATGAAAATATTTGCTGAGTGCATAAAAGGAGGGAATCATGGATTTAAGCCCTCAACTTGGCGCCCTGGGGATGGGGCTCCACAAAATCAGTTCCCATTTTTTCTCTCTCCTCTTCTCCTGGGAGGTGGGTGTCTGGGTTCTCCTGCCAGGAGAGCTTCTCTCTCATAAGACTCCAGGTGCCTCTTGGCCTAGGCCTGCCTCCTGCTAAGTGAGACTCTTTAGGGCTAGTCTGCATCGACTCTGCTGAGATGCAGCCGCCAGAGATGGACAACATGGGCAAAGCTTGGCAGGTCCCTGGGAACGAGGCTTCCGAGTCATCTGGATCAACTAGTTTGAAGTTACAAACTCACCAGATGTTGGTCAGCTGGAATCTTAGTGATGAGCTGGTCCAACCCAACCCCTCTTGTTGTAGTCAAGTCACTTGTGCAAAGCCACCACTTTGCTGGGACCCCAAGCTCAGGCCAGGGCTCTCTCCATGGTCCCAGGCTTTACACTAAGGGAATGTCAACTGTTCTCTAGAATCACTTGGACTACTTTATACTTTTGTATCTCCTTTTCCTATTCTGTATTCTGGAAAAACAGAGTTTGCCTTGTGATTGAACAGAATCTTCACACTGTGTTATTGCCGGCATTGTTTTAAATTTAGCCTTGGTTCATCCCCAGCTGGAGTGAATGACTTTAATTTGATCAGCTGCTGTTATGCACTTGGGAGCCTCCGAAGGGGGTCCTATGGCCTTTAAGGCTCCTTTCCACTCTTAGATCCTGACTTGGGGCAAACACACACTCCAGCTCGTTCATGTCCAGATAAGACACCCCGAGGCCATGGCGAGGGTTCCCCCTGTCGGGGCCCTATTGCTGTTGAGAGGATCAAGGCAGCAGTCAGGGCCCGAGGGTTGTCCAGAAGAAAGCACAAACCATACCGAGCGCTGGTCTGACAGCACTTATTGGTGTGACAGGAACCTTCTGTCATGGAACCAGAGATTGGAGACCGTGGGAACACATCCAAATCCACATCTCCGTGACAAGGTGGTGCTGATTTCCAGTGGTCCTCCCTGGTGGGGGAATCACGTAGCTCTGACTCTGGAGCGTGTTGTTGTGTTTCTCTTTCAGTACGAGCTTGTCTGTGGCCCTGCAGTTCCTCCCTTATGAAACAATGATGCTTCCCAACACAGGACATCCCAGGCTGCAAGCCTGTCACTTTTGCCCAGCTTCCTTACCCCTGTGCCCCAAAAGCCCACAGCAGGGCCTGCCAGAGGCTGATGACATATCTGTCACTGCCCCAAGGGGGCAGGGGCAGCGACGGAAATAGGCCACAAAAGGCATGCCTGCAGACACATATGAGGTAAACACCCAAAGCCAGATGTCAATGAAACAGTAATTCGGTGGAATAGGAGAGGTCATATTCTCCTGCAAGGCTGTCTAAATACATAAGTC
Source organism: Pan paniscus (assembly GCF_029289425.2). Classification (NCBI taxonomy): domain Eukaryota; kingdom Metazoa; phylum Chordata; class Mammalia; order Primates; family Hominidae; genus Pan; species Pan paniscus. Next base: position 127,978,771 of record NC_085926.1, read on the forward strand.
TCCTTGGGCACAATCTGCCAGGGGACAATGGTTCATGCCGAGCCAGCTATTACACTGCCTTGCTAAGAACTTCCAACACACACTTACACACACAGATACACATGCACATATGTATGCACACACATGCATGCATACACACATGTATGCACACACATGCAAGCATACACACATGCACCCCACACACACATACAAGCACACATACAGATACACACACACGCACAACATACAGATACACATACATACAGGCACACACACAGATACACACATGCACACACAGATACACACATGCACACAAACACACGAAAGCACACACATGCACATGCATATGAACACATGCACACACATGCACACACAGATACACATATGCACAGAGATACACATGCATGAACACACATTCAAACACACATGCACACTCATACATGCACACACATGCACACATGCACAGAGATACACATGCATGCACATACAGGCACACACATGCAAACATGCACACGCAGATACACATGTATACACATGTACACACAAACACATGCACACACGTACACATGCACACACAAAAACACGTGCACACATGCACACACATACACACATACAGATGCACACATATGCACACACAGACACATGCAGACAGATACAGACACACATGCACACAGATGCACACACATGCACACATCCACATGCACACACGCTCACACATATGCACACACAAGCACATACATGCTTACAGACGCACATGCACACGTGCACACATGCACACACGTGCATATGCACACACACGCACACATGCATAACTGCACACGTGCACACATGCACACACACGCACACACACGCACACACACGCACACACATGCACACATACACACACACCACTCCGTTTCCATTTCTCTAATTTCCAATTTTTTTCTATGAGCTTCCTCAGGCTCATGATCTTGATTCTAGAATGAATTCAGGGAGTAAGTCTGTATTATTGAAATTACACTAAATTCAATCATGCCGAAGAGGCTTTTTCAATGTTGAGGAAACCATCTCACAGATCATTCAAATGACCCCAGGAGACACTTCACCAGGAACACTTGTTCATCTCCGTCTCCCTTCTGCCAACCTCTGTGCTTTAATATCAGGGGACAAACCTCTCGATTTTGGTTTCTCATCTCTTTGTCCCCATGTACACTGGACTGCACTACTGTGTCAAAGCTACTTGCAGCCTGACCTGGGAAATGTACTTTAGATTCACTCGATTTGCCACCTATTTGGGTGGTTTGGGCTGGAAACTGCCCTGCTCACACTCTTGGCTCCCAGCTGCTCCTGCTTTGGGGGTGCCTAGAGACCCCAGCTCATCCCATGGGTCACATCCCCACAGTGGGGCCGGGGATGCGACAGAGTTTTCTGGGCACCTCTCTCCAGCAGCACTGAGGATGGAGCTCAGCACTGTGTGACGATGGCTGGTGGCCACTGCCTGTTTACGTCGAAATGGCCCAGCCTGATGTCCACGTGCACCTCTGCGGCACACTGGCCTGCAGACCCCCGAGCATGCGCTGCATGCTTCTCACCTCTAGAGTGGCCACACAGACAGTGATACCGACACAACAAGAAAATCCACAGGCAAGCCCAGAGGCCCCCGTTCTACTAGGGCTTTGTGAGCCTCTGTGATTTGAGTCACGAGCTTCTTGTGGTGATTTCATTTAGCTAACATCCAACACAGTGCATTTAGAGACTCTTTCTCTTGGACATTATATGGAGGCGTGGCCATGGTTTGCTGAGATAAATGCCTCAAAACACCCCTCAATAAAACCAAATAACAGCTCATCAACTCCTCACATTAAAAAAAAATTTACATCTTATAAATAGCAAATATTGGATGACAATAAGGCACAGGAAAAAGCTCATAAGCCCAGATCAGCAGTCATCATTCAACTGTTCCTTAACTACTGATTGTGCACCCATTCTGTACCAGCACCGCATCCTAAATGCAGGGACACCACGCAAAATAAGATGACAAAGCAACTGCCCCTGTGGAGCTGAGCCACTAGAAGGAGAGACAGTCACTAAATGAATATCTCTATCCTGTGGTTTCTGGGAATGAAAATGACATAAAAGCATAGAAAGGGATGGAGGAAAGCTAATTTAGACAACTCAGGATCAGAATGGGGAGGTGGTTGCATCCCTCAAAATTCAGAGTAGCTGGAGTGCAAGCCTTGTATTAGCTGAGCCTGAATCCTGGCCCTGCTGTTGTCCATGGTGTCCTCAGGCAAATGGCTCAACTCCTCTGACCACCGGCTTCAAGTGCAGAACAGGGGACCAGAGTCCCATCTCTCAGGGTTGTTGCTGTGGACTGAATTGTGTTCCCCCCAATTCACTCATTAGGAGCTAATTAACGTTAAAGGAGGTCATAAGAGTGGAATCCTAATCTGATAGGATTGATGTTTTTATAAAAAGAAGAGATGTCTCTGTTTCTGTCTCTCCCCCTCTCTGCTATGTGAGGACAAGCAAGAAGGCTGCTGTCTGCAAGGCAGGAAGACAGCCCTTACCAGAAAGGGAGTGGTGGATACTTTGATCATGAACTTCTAGCCTCCAGAACAGTGAGAAAACCAATGTCTGTTATTTAGGCCATCCGGTCTCGGGTACTTTGTTATGGCAGCTGGGCTGGCTGAGGCATTTGTTGAGAGGAACCGACAAGGTAGTTGGGGTAATGCACACAGCATGGCCACAGCTCACTGAGCACAATGTGAGACTCATTCCCCTTCAATTGTTATTCTCTGTCTGGAGGATTTTCATGTTGGCTTTTCTCCAAGAAGCTCCCTGGGGTCTTTGTAAATATGAGGATATTTCTGACAAGAAAAATCCTTACGGTTCTTAACATTGACAATGATCAGGAACAGCAAGTCATGAAAATGAGAAGGTGGCTAGAAAAGAGAGGACCCACAGAAGAAACCAACAACCACACAACACACACACACAGGAGGAATCCTAATGCAGGAGAATAGAACATCAGGGGACCCCGAGACAGAACTCTGCATCTCATGTATTGAGATTATTCCCTGATATGGTTTGGCTGTGTCCCCACCCAAATCTCATCTTGAATTGTAGCTCCCCTAATCCGCATGTGTCATGGGAGGGATGTGGTGGGAGGTAATTGAATCATTGGGTGGGTCTTTCCCATGCTGTTCTCATGATAGTGAATAAGTCTCACAAGATCTGATGGTTTTATAAAGGGGAGTTCCCCTGCACAAGCTCTCTTGCCTGCTACCAAGTAAGACGTGACTTTGCTCCTCATTCACCTTCCACCGAGATTGTGAGGCCTCCTTAACCATGTGGAACTGTGAGTCCATTAAACCTCTTTCCTTTATAAATTACCCAGCCTCAGGCATGTCTTTATTAGTAGCACGAGAACAGACAAATACATTCCCTAAGCCTCTATTTTCCTCTGAGACAGGCTTACCCCGAATAGCCCTATCTTTGCAGGCCTTGAATAGTAATACTGTTATGTGTTACATTAACATGTATTTTACTGAAAGTCTCTGGTTTTTGTCTCTCTGAACATAGGCAGTCTTTGCTGAAACTTGCAGATGACATTCCAAAATGCATTCTATCTTAAGATAAGCAGAGAGGGGGGTGAGGAAAAATTGTACATACCTTCCCCTCAATGAAGAGGTCCCCGTGGTGTGGCTGGCCTTGGTATAAGCTGTTTGGCTCTGTTAATTCATGAGGGCTGAGTTTGATTGATCCTCATGGGGAAGACTAACAAGGGAATCCTTGGCAACCATTAGGAATAACACTCATGACCCAGAAAGTGGTTCTGTCTTCATGGGGAATCATCTGTCTTGTTTACTAAGTGACCTTCTGGCTCATTTTTCTTCCAGCCAGGGTTGGAATTCAATAATTCTAGTTCCTTCCCAAATTTTAGAGCTGGGAAATGCATTCCTCGGGTTTCTACTTTTCAAAAGCGAACAATATCTGTGGAGCTCAACTCCTAAATAGTGTGACTTTGTCTGTTTATGTGGTTCTCTTGCTGACTGCCTGGTTGTGACTGTGCCTGAACTCAGGCCTCTGTGTTTCTGAATCTTAGAAGCGGTGGTTGGCATGTCAAACTTGAAGTCATTGTCCTTTAGTTCTCTGAGTGTTATAATTGAACAGCACATTTATGAACAAGACTTTAGTAAATCCATCAGCATTCTAGGAAGCTTTGATTCATTAACCTATCTCTAATGTAAGCAAAGGCTGCCAGAGAGTCGCTAACAAGAATTCCATCTTTCCTCAGAATCTTCGATTCGCTTGGGTCGAAGTTCATGCCTGTTTCATGAAAAATGCAAAACCAATTAATCACAGCTATTCATAGTATGCCTATTCTAAGAGACCTCTGCTGTTCCTACCTGAGGGACAGCCAGAATAATTAAAAGTCACAGAAATCAAACAAATGGGCCTCTGGCTAAATTATAGATTAACCCAGGAAGAGCACTTATTAAATAGTAAGCAGTCCCTGAAAATATTAAAGTACAAAAAGGATTAAAAATTGTTTTAAGTGTTGGTTCGAACTTCAGGTGCTGGTCTTCCTCTCCACTGCGGAAGGGAACAAATGAATTTTCCCATCCTAAAGACAGTGACATTCATCACACCCCTTGGAAGCTTAATAACATCTCGCTTTATTTTAATTGTTTATTTATTTATTTATTTTTGAGATGAAGTTTCACTCTTGTTACCCAGGCTGGAGTGCAATGGCGCGATCTCGGCTCACTGCAACCTCTATCTCCTGGGTTCAAGCGATTGTCCTGCCTCAGCCTCCTGAGTAGCTGGGATTACAGGCACATGCCACCATGACCAGCACATTTTTGTATTTTTATTAGAGATGGGGCTTCCCCACGTTGGCCAGGTTTGTCTTGAACTCCTGACCTCAGGCGATCTGCCTGCCTTGGCCTCCCAAAGTAATGTGATAACACCTGTTATCATGCTGGGATAACAGGCTTGAGCCACCACCCCCGGTCAATAATATCTCATGTTAAGCATGGAGTTGCTGTCCGCTCTGTGGCCAGAGATAAAACAAGCCTCCATTACAGAGGGAGGTGGTATTGGGCTACTTTTTTTTCGAAACAACAGCAAAACGTGAGGCAAATCCGCTTTTAGATCCTGGTTACACTCCTGGATGGAGCTTAGCAAGCCTATGATAGGGTAGCCTGGTGGTGGCTTGGGGGAATCCTAGCCATGTCAGACAGGACAGATGCCTTTGAGGAGAGATGGCACAGTGCTGGCTCTCAGGCCCCCACTGCAGGGGGACCAGGCTGTTTATGGATCGGGTGGGAACCCTGTTAGAAAAATAAGTGGAGGCTGGGTGTGGTGGCCTATGCCTGTAATCCCAGCACCTTTGGAGGATGAAGTGGGTGGATTGCTTGAGCCAGGAGTTCGAGACCAGCCAGGGCAACTTGGCAAAGCCCTGTCTTTAGAAAAATAATAATAATAGTTAATGAATTAGTTGATTTTTTTAAAAAAAGAAAGAGAAGTGGAGCTAAGGAACACAGAGCCTGCCAGAAAGCCAAGGTGGCCAGCTAGAAGGACACAGAAGAACATTATCATAGTTCTCTCTGAGCTTTTGGACTAGGGGTGTTTCATGTGGTTTTCATATCAAACATACTTTACTTTTATACTTAGGGAGGAAAGACCTAATACATACAATAAAGGTAACACGAAACAAAACTCTCAACAAAGCCTCACATCTTAGATGCTCTACTGGGTCTCTGCAATTTCTATTAGGGACCCCATGGGTTTGAATTCCATTCTAGATTTGATAAGAAAATCCAAATGCTCAACCCCCTCAACCCCCTCCCACCCCTCCACCCCATTTACAAAAGCCAAGTGAAAACTAAGGAGGGGCCGGGTGCAGTGGTTCACACCTCTAATCCCAGCACTTTGGGAGGCTGAGGCGAGGGGAACACCTGAGGTCAGGAGTTTGAGACCAGCCTGACTAACATGGTAAAATCCCATCTCTACTAAAAGTACAAAAATTAGCAAGGTGTGGTTGTGGACACCTATAATCCCAGCTACTTAGGAGGCTGAGGCAGGAGAATCACTTGAACCTGGAGGCAGAGGTTGCAGTGAGTGGAGATTGTGCCACTGCACTCCAGCCTGGGTGAGAAAAAGCAAAACACCAAAGAAAAAGAAGAAAGAAAGGAAGAAAGAAAGAAAGAGAGAGAGAGAGAGAGAGAGAGGGAGAGAGGGAGGGAGGGAGGGAAAGGAAGAAAGAGAGAAAGAGAAAAAGAAAGAAAGAGAGAAAGATAGAAAGAGAGAGAGAGGGAGAGATGGAGAGAGGGAGGGAGGGAAAGAAAGAGAGACAGAAAAGAAAGAGAGAGGGAGAGAAAGAAAGAAATAAGAAGGAGAAGAAGGAAGGAAGGAAGAAAACAGGGAGAGAGAGAAAGAGAGAGGGAGGAAGGGAGGGAGGAAGGAAACTAAGGAGGAAGGTGGTGTGTACAGAGGTAAGGAGGCCCTCAGGTCCTAGCTGGCCCTGGGTGACAAGGGTGAAACTCTGAAGCAAAAGAAAGGAAGGAAGGAAGGAAAGAAGGAAGGAAGGAAACTAAGGAGGAAGGTGGCGTGTACAGAGGTACAGAGGTACAGAGGTCCTCAGGTGCTAGCCGGCACTGGTGCCTACGCAGGATCCAATGGGCTGAGCTTTGCAAAAAGCTCATTGTGTAACCCAGGAAGCCCAAATTTATTTCTGAGCAGATGTTTTTTCAAAGTGATTTTCCTTTTAGGAAGTGAGAGGAGAATGAAGGGGAGGTTTATCCTACTTCTGATGTTAAAAAAGTCAAAACAAAATAAATTGGTGTTCATTGCAACTATTGGCTAAAGCACTATCATCACCAGGACCAGTACCTCAAACACACCTCCTGACAGCCTCTTCCATTCTAATCAATGTGTGCCCAACTGTGGTCACCCAGGGGCTGTTTACCTTTACTTAAAGAGAAATGCTGGTAGTAAGCCATAAAAATTACCATATTCACCATCTTTCTGCTTCAAAGAAGGTTTTAGATTAGGAATGGCTGGATCAATCACTATGAGTATGTTCTTGGGAACTAAAAGCCAAAAAGAAATATTTTAAATACGTGGTATATTTTTAAAATGTGGACTCTTAATAGATTTTTAAATGCAATGTAGATAAGATTTTAAAATCACTTTCCAAATCGGTGCAAGAGTCACTCCCTCTCCCTGTTAGATACACACACATACACACAACCCAATGCTATCCACGTGATCATCAAATCCTCCAGAGAGGTGGTTTTAGGCCCATTTTGCAATATTTAAAAAATGGAGAATAAAAACAAGATATGATATATCCACCCAGCAGAATACACCTCAGTAATAAAAAGGAATGAAAGCTTGGCATGGTGGCATACACCTGTAATCCCAGCACTTTGGGAGGTCGAGGTGGACAGATTACTTGAGGTCAGGAGTTCAAGACCAGCCTGGCCAACATATTTGAAACCCCGTCTGTACTAAAAATACAAAGTTAGCTGGGCCTGGTGGCACATGGCTGTAATCCCAGCTACTTGGGAGGCTGAGGCAGGGAGAATTGCTTGAACCTGGGAGGCAGAGGTTGCAATGAGCGAACATCGCACCACTGCATTCCAGCCTGGGTGACAGCATGAGACTTCAACTCTAAAAAAAAAAGTGAAGTACTGATATGATACATGCTACAACATGGATGAACCTCTGAAACATTACATTCAGTTAAAGAAGTCAGCCGTGCGCACACACACAAAACCATCCATTGCATAATTCCATTTGTATGAAATATTCAGAAAAGGCAAATCTAGAGAGAAAGTAGATGTGTGGTTACCTGGGACCAGGGGGTTGGGAATGGGGCAGTTATGGCAAATGGGCATAAGAGAGCCTCGGGGGATTGTGAAAATGTTTTAAAACTGGAGGGTAGTGATGGTTGCACAACTCTAAATTTACTAAAAATCACTGAATTTTATTCACGTGTAATAGAATTTTAAGAAAAATAAACAACACCTCAATAGAGTGGTTAACTCTGGGCCAGGCATGGTGGCTCACGCCTGTAATCCTGGCACTTTGGGATTCTGAGGCAGGTGGATCACTTGAGTCAGGAGTTCAAGACCAGCCTGGCCAACATGGTGAAACCCCGTATCTACTAAAAAATACAAAAATTAGCCGGACATGCTCACTTGAACCCAGGAAGTGGAGGTTGCAGTGAGCTGAGAGTGTGCCACTGCACTCCAGCCTGGGTGACAGAGCAAGACTCCATCTCAAAAAAAAAAAAAAAAAAAAAAAAAAAAATATATATATATATGTATATATATATATACACACACACAGTGGTAAACTCTGAAGATGAACTTCCCTGGACTTAGTAAAGCAAAATGACTGTGACCAACTCAAAATCCACCATTAAACTCTCCCAGCACCTGCTCTTCTGCTTTCTACCCCAAGTTCTTTGCCTCTGTGTCTCCATCGTAAATCTGGAAAGAATTCGAAGACTCTGTGCTAAAGTGATTTGCTAAATATTATCAGAAAGGACTACAGAAAGATGCAGAGAGGATGGCAGCGTGACCGACTCCTTTGAAGGTGGTTTAAGACTCTGCTGAACTGATGCTAAGAATAAGCCCTGAGATGTCAGAACCCCCAGGCAAAGCAGCTGGCAGATGACAACACCTGCTGAAACAGAGGGCAGAGGAAGAATTCTGCAGGCCAAGCACACTGCCGCAGGCTGGGAGAAGGGAGCGGAAACTGAATATTCCTCCTGCATAAAATTGCTTATTTTTGTTTGTTCCTCAGCCCAGCTGAGATCTTGGAGAAGTAGCAACAGGAAATGGAAAGAAAGCAAAAACAAACTGCAAATTCAATTGCACTGCTTTTTAAAAAAAGAACAAGTGAGACATCTTCAGCAGCAAGAAAACCTTGTTTCCTTTCTTGGAGGGCTTAACTAAATTCTTCTGGGGATGTCCCAGGATCAACAACCACAGGACATTCCTAGATTGTGAGTTTTCCATGTACAGGAGGCCCTGGTGCCTTCGTGCCCATCAGCAGCAAGGGAGATTCCCAGGGAGGCCCGGTGAAGTTGCTGGAGGTGGCTGATGATTTCCAGGGCCTCGAGGAATGTCCCTTGGCTGTCCTCAGGGCACACCACTGATCCTGGGACCATGGCAGCTTGGGAGAGCTGAGCTGAGCTGCTGCAAAATGCTTTCTGCTTTAATTACCTCTCATTCATTTCTGGGCCCTGAGAAGGATGCCGTAGCCCGGGAAGTGTCAGCTCTCCCTGCCAGGGGTGGGACTTCTTTGTCATGTCTGCCTCTTGGCTTGTTCTCAAACTGTGGCTTCAGGAGGGCCTTGGCTCTTGGCAAATGCCAGAGGCTTTATAGTTTGAGAAAGAATCAGAATTTTGAAGAGGAGCTCAGAGAGGAAGGTCATTCTAGGGTGCACTTTGCAGAGTAACCAGGCGGTAAAAAGTTAAATTGGCTGTGTATGACACAGGCCACTGCAGGGAATGTGCCCCTTTACTATGTGAAATTGGCTCTGATATCCAGAGAATCTTTTAGGACCTTTAAAATCACCGTTGTCAACACAATTGTCAGATTTTTGCATCTCCTTGTTTCAAACTGTTTTAGAATGAGGTCGGGAACTGGGGTGTGATTGATCACCATCCCGCTCCACTTCAGATATGTTGGTGAAAACACTAGGAACCACTCTTCATGGAGCTCCTACTGTGTGCAGGACCCTGTTCTCAACAGTTTAAACCAGGGCCATCTTCCTCCTCATCAACACCTTTCCTCTCCCACTCAGCAGCCTCAGTGTCTCAGCCCCTAGTTTGCAGCTAGTGTGCATACGCTAGTGTTCATCCTACAGGATGCTTCTCTTTGGAAGACTTAAACCACCAACCCAAGCTAAATTAGGCCCCCTCCACTGCTATAGTCTTCTTCCCTTTTCTAAAATAGCATTTGTCACAATAGGGCATGATGATGTGTCTGGCTATTTGGTTAATGCTTGCCTTTCTCCCTCAACTGTTCACCCCATGAAAACAGGACCGTGTCTTTTTTTTTTTTTTTTTTTTGAGACAGAGTTTCACCCTTCTCACCCAAGCTGAGTGCAGTGGTGAGATTTCAGCTCACTGCCATCACCCAAGCTGAATGCAGTGGTGAGATCTCAGCTCACTGCCAACTCCGCCTACCAGGTTCAAGTGATTCTCCTTGTCACAGCCTCCCAAGTAGCTGGGATTACAGGCATACGTCACCATGTCCAGATAATTATGTATTTTTCGTAGAGATGGGGTTTCACTTTGTTAGCCAGGATGGTCTCGATCTCCTGACCTCGTGATCCACCCACCTCAGCCTCCCAAAGTGCTGGGATTACAGGCTTGAACCACAATGCCTAGCATTAGTTTAGTTTTTCAGAGACAGGGTTTCACTCTGTTACCCAGGCTGGAGTTCAGTGGTACAATCATAGCTCACTGCAGCCTTGAACTCTTGGGCTCAAACCTAGGCTCAAGGGATCCTCTCACCTCAGCTTCTCAATTACCTGGGAATATATGAATGTACACCATGCCCAGCTTACATTTATTTGTTTAAAAGACAAGAAAGAGGCCAGGCACAGTGGCTCACACCCATAATCCCAGCATTTTGGGAGGGAGGCTGAGGCAGGAGGATGGCTTGAGCCCAGAATTTGGAGACCAGCCTGGGAAACACAGCAAGGCCTCATCTCTAATTAAAAAAAAAAAAAACAACAAGAAAGATGATATGATACCAAATCAAATCATTTCCTTTACTAGGAAAAGGGCAAAAACAAGGGATGGTGTCAGTTAAGAATCTCTCCTTAGAGAAGCATGAAAAGTCTGCCCCAAATCTGGTAAACCCAGGAACAACTGACTGTCAAGCTGATGGTGCATTCTAGGTTAGGATGATTTGGACCAGATTGTACTTTGTTCCCAAAGAATTCAAGGAAAAGTTTGTTGGTTTAATCTGCTTAACATAGTAAAAGCTTTCTTTGCAATATCATACAAAGTTGGCATTACATATGCACTGTTGAAGAAAACATAGTTAATTTTTTTTTAAAGAATGTACTCCAAAACCATTCAATTGGTAAAAATGTTTAATAATGATTTGATTTTTTTTTTTTTTTTTGAGACAGAGTCTCGCTCTGTTGCCCAGGCTGGAGTGCAGTGGCCTGACCTATGCTTACTGCAAGCTCCACCTCCCGGGTTCATGCCATTCTCCTGCCTCAGCCTCTGGAGTAGCTGGGACTACAGGTGCCCTCCACAACACCCGGCTAATTTTTTGTATTTTTAGTAGAGACAGGGTTTCACCGTGTGAGCCAGGATGGTCTCAATCTCCTGACCTCATGATCCACCTGCCTTGGCCTCCCAAAGTGCTGGGATTACAGGCATGAGCCACCGCGCCTGGCCCTTTGAGTACATTTTCTAAGAAGTTGGTCATGAGTTCAGATGTCTGCCTCAAAGAGATACTTGTGGTTTCCATTAAAGAACCCACCTTCCCTTTCTACAGGAGTATTTATGGGAGATATGGGCCTGGAGGTTGGAATCTATCCTGGTTGTACTTTGCTATACTGAAGTAAGGAGTAAACCTACAAATACATTCATATTGAAGTGTACAAAGGGGGCTCTACAATAGGTAGGAATTCTATTTAGTTTTGTTGGGTAACAAATCCTTTGAGAAGCAAATAACAGCTCACCTACAAAACTGGTGATCTGTATAAGTTGGGATTTTTCATGGATCAGTTTTGCTTGGATTGAACTATATAATCACAAATATATTTATACCTAGAGAGAGAGAAAGACTGTCTGTTGAAACTGTATCATCTTAACGTGTCTATTGTTATGCCCAGACCGTTAGTTCTTCAAAGAAGACCACCAGAGTCTAGAGTCAAAGCCAAGCGGCAAGGATCTTTACTACAAGTTCGAACCTGGTCCTTCCATTCCACAGCATACAAGAGGGCCCTGAACAATGCGAGTGTTTGCTTTTTATAGCCTGAAAGTTACAGGGGAACAAAGGAATTCTTTTGGTTCCCGCTCTTTCAGTAAAACTTTGAACAGCTGTCCCCTTATCGGAGACTTTCCTGGTGGTGTTTGTACTGGGCTCAGGAAGTTTGAGAGATATATGGCGATATGTGGTGGGATGGGAGGATGGGATGTGTTTGTACTGGGCTTGTTTGTTTTGAGCCCGGGGCTGAGGAATGTGCCTGGCTCCTTTCATTCCTCCCTTTCTTTTCAGGTATTTTTTAGAGCCAATCTTGGGTCTTATAAGTCTGATTCTGTTTCAGCGTTTACAGGTTGGTATTGGGCTCTGAGGACTATGAGTTGTACAGTGTTAAACTTTTCTTTAACGAACCGCAAAATTCTGTTAACAACACAAGGTCTTACGGTAAGCAGAAATAGTAGACTCAGCAGGGGTCCAAGGAAGGGGGCTAACAGAGAAAACATAGATGAGTTCTACTATTGGTCTGCAGCTGAAGCAAACTGCCGTGTTCTTACTTCTGTGCTTAACTTGCGTAACTGTTGGACTTGGTCTTCTACAAGCCTTGACTCATTTATGTAGAAACAACAGTCTTCCTTTAGAAACATACACGTTCTTCTTTTTTCAGCAGTGAGTAGGTCTAAGGCCCTCCGGTTCTGCAAGGTTACCTGTGCTAGGGACGTGAGCTGCCGCTGGAGGGAGGCAAGGGACTTAGCTGACTCCTCTATAGTAACGGCAAATTGTTGGTACAGCTTGTTACTTTCTATGAGGGTGTGACCTAGGGCTCCCCCAGCCAGTCCGGCCGCCATGAAGGATGCAGTGAGGGAGATTCTTGCAATGAGGGGGAGAAATATGGCTCGTGCAGGTCTCGGTCTAGGGTCTGGGTGAATAACAGCACTAGTCCAGTTACCGGTATACCTTAGGAACTCACTGGCAGTAAGTAGAGTTAACCGGGGAACTAATGTGACAGGAAGACACAGTAGGTTGGTAACAGAGGGGCTTGATAGGTTTTTAGATAATGTTCCATTACACCAGAAGAATATGACTGACGGAGCCTTTAAGGTGATATTAGGGGGCGTTACAGTGATGCTGCAGAGGCTGGAATTAGTTCTTGAGAAACAGTAGGGAAACTTTTCTTGACTGGGGTTTAGGTATAGTGGCACGTTAGGGATAGGGACATATGAGAGGTTTCGGTGGTTGTTAGCTTGGGCAGAGGTGGAGGATCCTCATGGCAGGGGGACAGCGGTTAGCGGTGGACGCCTTAGAGTGGCACACAGAAAGCAGCCAGACAGGCTGTGAAGTCCTGTAAGGTTAGCAAGTTCTAATCCTTCTTGCAATAATTTTAACCAGGAAAAAGGACGTAAATCTTGTGTTAGGCGGTTTTCTTGTCACTGAATATTTCTATGGACCAGGGGCCGTACCTGCACTAGACTTCGCCACAGATAGAGGTGACTGCTAGGCCATGTGGAGGTGGAGGAGTAGTATACAGCCTCATGTTGAGGGGTGGTCTAGCGGGAGTTGTAGGGGTCTTTATCTATGTATATGAAGGGTCTCTATCTTGTCTGCGATGGAAGGGCCATCTGGGATCTATCTGTTCTTTTCTACTTCACTATTGGTATTTATGGATGTTACAATAGTTATAAGGGCAGCTGGCACTTTGGTGCCACCAATAGTGCTTACAATTGTATTCAGTCTGATCATACTCGAAGCATATTATTGGTGCCACTGGTTTGGCTACTGGGAAATCGGTAAAATTTAGTAAAATTGGGCTATTGCACCGTGAGGAGGGGCAATCTGCACTGGCCACTAATTTCCTGGGCTTATGAGGTTGCCTAGGGTGGGTTTGGTTTTCATAAAGCCAGAATCTCTAGACAAAGGGATTAGGAGCTGGCTTTATGTTTTCTTCAGCGGCCACTAGGGCGACTAATGTTAGAGTTAGACTACTTAACTGCATGTTTGCAGTGAGCTATGCTGCCGGCGCAGGGTGAGTTTTAAGGGGTTGTTCTTAGCTCTGTCCACAGTCCACGTGTCTGGTGCTTCAGCCGCCGCCGTGATTGGCCTCAGAAGGTCGGAGGTTGGGTCCACTGGCTTGACGTGGGTGTAGTGGATCCACGACGCAATGCTTTCTACTTTCAGGGCGGTGGGTGTGGTCAGGAGTACTTGGAGTGGTCCTTTCTATCTGGGCTCTAGGGTCTCTTGTCGGTGTCGCTTAACTAGGACCTAGTCTCCCGGCTGGTACGGATGGGGTGTCGGTGGGGGACTGGTCTTATATAGCTCTTTCAGCTTGGGCCAGATTTCTTGGTGAATTTTCTGTAAGGCTTGTAAGGAAAATAAGAATTCAGAGACATTTTCTGTTTCAGACTTAAGCAGGTCATCTTTTAAGCTAGGAACCAGGGGTGGAGGTCTGCCATACATGATTTCGTAAGGGGTAAGGCCTAGTTTGTAAGGGGTATTACGGGCCTGGAACAGAGCATAGGCGAGAAGGACTACTTAATTAGCGCCAGTCTCTATAGTCAATTTAGTTAAGGTCTCTTTTAAGGTCCGATTTATCCTTTCTACCTGTCCTGAACTCTGGGGCCTGTAAGCGCAATGTAGTTTCTAATTTGCCTTAAGGATGGAAGCCAAGTCCTGACTTACCTTAGCGACGAAAGCGGGCCTATTATCTGACTTTATCTGGATGGGGAAGCTATACCTGGGAAGGATATCTTCCAGAATTTTCTTTGCTACGACCTGAGCAGTTTCTCTTTTGGTTGGGAATGCTTCAGTCTACTTTGAAAAAGTATCTACAAAGACAAGTAAGTACCGGTACCTGTACTTTCCTGGCTTTATTTCAGTAAAATCTACTTCTCAGTAGATACCGGGCCTGGTTCCTCTGAGCCTTGTTCCTGCTGCAGCTTGAGATTGGGGGTATGCGTTGTTAAGCTGGCAGACTTTGCAACTTGTCATGATACTGCTGGCCGTCTCAGCTATATGTCTGATTTTGAGCTTGGAGCGTCTGATCAGGTCTATCATCCACCGGGCCCCCAGGTGGGTGGTTCGGTGGATGTGTTCTAACACCTGTTGTCCTAATTTTTCTGGTAGGATGGTTTGGTCATTAGTATCAGTCCACCACCTATTCTGGATTTGTTTCAGGGGAAGTTTGTCAATCTACTGGAGATCTTGTTCTGAATATTCAGGGAAATATGGCAAGTCCTGGGGGCCCGGGTCAGGGAGCTGGAGTGCAAGGAGTTGGCTGGGAGCCTTCGCCACATTCCTTGCAGTTTGGTCTGCCAGAAAGTTGCCTTGAGCAGTTGGAGTAGTTAGTTTCTGATGCCTTGGGCAATGTACAATGGCTAATTTTTCTGGCCTCCATAGGGCTGTTAGCAGGGCTAGGATTTCTTGCTTGTTTTTTTATCTCTTTTCCTTTAGCCATCAGTAACCTTCGCTCCTTGTAAATGGCCTTATGTATATGCGCCGTTGCAAAAGCATATCGGCTGTCTGTATATACTGTCAGCTTTTTCCCCGCCCCTAAGGTAAGAGCTTGGGTGAGCGCTATCAGTTCGGCCTTCTGGGCCAATGTCCCTGGGGGCAGGGGTTCCGCCCAGATTACTTCAGTCTCTGAAGTTACTGCCGCTCCAGTGTACCTCTGGCCTTGATGCATGAAGCTGCTCCTATCAGTGAACCAGACGAGGTCGGCGTCAGGAAGTGGGCGGTCCTGCAGGTCTTCTCGAACTCCGTGCACCTGAGCTAGTATCTTGGTGCAGTCATGGAGTGGGGCGTCTAGGTCCGGGTTGGGCAGCAGCGAGGCAGGGTTTAAGGTCGTTGGGGGCAGGAAAATTATCCTGAGAGGATTTAGTAGTAGTCCTTGGTAGTGGGTGAGCCAGGCGTTACTCATCCATCGATTAGGTGGCTGTTTGAGTACACCTTCGATGGCATGTGGAGTAACGACCTGCAATTCTTGCCCCATGACAAGTTTATCAGCATCTTGCACCATCAGAGCCGTGGCCGCAATCATTCAGAGACAAGGGGGCCACCCAGCAGCCACTGGGTCTAACTTCTTTGACAGGTAGGCAACTGGCCTCCGCCAGGGGCCTAAGTTCTGAGTTATTACCGCCTTGGCGACACCTTTATTCTCATCCACGTATAAGTGGAAGGGCTTGGTAACATCCAGGGAGGAAATGGATCTGTGCTCTCATTTTAGTTAGCAGGTCTCTCCTCAATAGGGGACAGGGGCTCTCAGGGATGACCAGGAAAGAATGGGTTACATTCTTGGCTCCGAGGTTTACTGTTCTTTGTGTTGTCCATGGGTATTTCTTAACTCCTGTGGCCCCTTGTACTCACGAGGACTTGGAGGATAATTTCCTATTAGTTTTAACTAATACCGAGTGCTGTGCTCCTGTATCGACCAAGAACTGGACTGGGGACCCCTCCACTTGCAAAGTTACCTTAGGTTTGGGGAGAGGGTCCGAACCCCGTCTTCCTTAGTCTTCGTCTTGAGTGACTAGTACGGGTGTAGACTTAGGGGGTCCCTGTCCTCATTGTTTCTTTTTGGGGCAGTCTCTTACTTAGTGGCCAGCCCCCTTACAGTAGGCACATTGGTCTTTGCTCAGATTATCATGCCAGGGGGGCCGCCTAGGTTGGGTGTACTTTGGCTGTAGATGCTCTTTCTGTACCACTGCTGCCAGGACCTTGGTCAATTTTTTTCAGTGGCCTTAAATTGCTTTTCCTCTGGAGTATCTCTGTTATTGTAAACCTGCTGGGCTATCTGAAGGAGGTCCTGAATCCGCTTTCCTTCCAAGTCCTCTAATTTCTGGAGTTTTCTCTTAATATCTGGGGCTGCCTGATTTATGAAAGACATTACAACAGCTGCCTGACTTCCTGGAGCCTCTGGATCTATGGGGGTGTACTGTCTAAAAGCTTCTATTAATCTTTCTAAGTAGGTAGCTGGGCTCTCTGTCTTTCCTTGCAGAATAGAATATACTTTAGCCAAATTAGTGGGCTTGCGAGCAGCTGCCTGGAGACCTGCCATTAGAGTCTGGCGATAAAGGTGTAGCCGTCCCCTACCTTCTGCCGTGTTGTAGTCCTACGCCGGCCTGGTCAGAGGAAAGGTTGCGTTTATGAGGTCGGGGTTGGCAGTCGGTTGACCGTCGTCCCCCGGGACCAGCTTTCTAGCTTCTATCTGTATTCTCTCTCGCTTTTCCGTGGTGAACAAGATTCGGAGGAGCTGCTGACAATCATCCTAAGTGGGCTGGTGGGTGAACATGACACTATCCAGTAAAGCCAGTAAATCTTTGGGGTTGTCTGAAAACCGAGCACTCTGAGTCTTCCAGTTATACAGATCACTGGTGGAGAATGGCCAGTACTGGAGCCTGGGGATTCCTGTGTCATCTGGGGGTCCTATTTCCCGAAGGGGTAAAGCCACCGTGGAGTCAGGCGGCTGAGGGGGGCTAGTCCGCGAAGTGCACCCTCGCGTCCGCCCCGCCGGCCCTTCAAAGTTACTTTCCTTTTCAGCGGGCCCGTGTGTGCCGGCCGCCTCCCGTCCGCCTGCTCCCTCCTGCAGCCCAGCCAGGGGGGCTGGGGCCTGGGGCCCGGAGGGGTACGGAGGGGGTTCTGTGAACAGTGGGTCCCCGCTGTCAGGTAGAACAGGATGGGGGGGGACAGTTGGTTGCTTGGATTTTAGTGGTTGAGCAACCAGTGCCTTACAGGGTTCAGAGGCTAATTGGAAAGGGGACAGCCAAGGAGGCGGGTTCTCAACAAGGTCCTGCCATATGAGGTTATATGGGAGTTGATCTAAGTGGCCTGCACGCCCAGGTAGGAAAATCTTGGACTTTACCCTAGTGATGACAGCAAGTCGGAAGGTCCCTTCGGGCGGCCACCCCACATCAAAGGCAGGCCATTCGGAGCGACACAGAGTAATTAGCTTTCCTTTCTTGATTTCTATACTAAGATCATGGCCCCTTGCTCTAACTTCTTTGAAATTACTCATAAGGAGAGATAGAGGAGTGCTCCAGGTATTACCTATCCTGTAATAATCTGTAGTCTCTTCCTGTAAAGGAATGTGGGTTTGAATCCCTGTAAAGGAAATCTGATCTGACTTATTAATGATATCTAATCGCAGGCACACTTTGGCAGCCCTGGTCAGAGTTAGCTGCCTGGATCGCGGTCTCGCTGGGGCAGCCCAGATCAGAGACAACTGCTGCCCACCAAACTGGGGCAGTTCAGATCGCAAGCACGCACCGGAAGCCCGGGTCAGAGTTAGCTGCCTGGATCGTGGTCGTGCTGGGGCAGCCCAGATCAGAGACAGCTGCTGCCCGCCAAACCGGGGCAGTTCAGATCGCAAGTGCGCACCGGAAGCCTGGGTCAGAGTTAGCTGCCTGGATCACGGTCGCGCTGGGGCAGCCCAGATCAGAGACAGTTGCTGCCCGCCAAACTGGGGCAGTTCAGATCGCAATATAGATCAGATGAGAGCCAGGGGACGTCTCCCACCGGTCTCCGCTGGCCATCCTATAGCGCGTCCGCCAGGACTGTGCCAGCTCCAGTTTCTGACCTCGCGAGTCACAGATTCGGATTCAGAACAGACACAGACAGACAAACGGAGATGAGCCAGCTCACCTATCAGTAGATCGATCCTAGCAGATCCATTGACCAGGGGTCTGGTGGGCTTGGGGAATCCCGGACGGGCCCCAGATGTTATGCCCAGACCGTTAGTTCTTCAAAGAAGACCACCAGAGTCTAGAGTCAAAGCCAAGCGGCAAGGATCTCTACTACAAGTTTGAAACTGGTCCTTCCATTCCACAGCATACAAGAGGGCCCTGAACAATGCGAGTGTTTGCTTTTTATAGCCTGAAAGTTACAGGGGAACAAAGGAATTCTTTTGGTTCCCGCTCTTTCAGTAAAACTTTGAACAGCTGTCCCCTTATCGGAGACTTTCCTGGTGGTGTTTGTACTGGGCTCAGGAAGTTTGAGAGATATATGGCGATATGTGGTGGGATGGGAGGATGGGATGTGTTTGTACTGGGCTTGTTTGTTTTGAGCCCGGGGCTGAGGAATGTGCCTGTCTCCTTTCATCTATAAAAGGCAATACCTGGAAGGTGGTGAATGCCACACAGGTTAAGCTGTCTTCCCTCTGGGAGTCAGGCTTCTGGGAACTACACATTTGGTAATCTTGCCCACAAAATGCCAATTGGACACTTATTGTAGAATGCCGAGGGCACTGTAGATTCAGATAGTCCCCATCACAGGCATAGATGGTGTGGTTTTTCAGGAGTTTGGTTAGGTAACCTAGAAAATATTCAGTCGGGTTACAAGAGGCCCAGGAACCCACCACTCCTCCTTGGGTTTGGGGACAGGAGGATGTTGGTTTCCCTGGGGAAGGACTGTTGAGTTAACAACATGTGGGGTAGGGCCTCCCTAGGAGCTCTGGTGCAGAGGTCACAAAACCAGGCCCAGAGGTGAGGCACAGGAGCCAATGTCAGCTTTCATGTTGATATGGAAGGGGGGCAGGGGAGTGCTGGGTAGAGAAGGGTGGGGACCTTGGTGAGGGCTCTGCCCTTGGGCTTGTGCCCTTGGACCTTAGTGAGAACAGGCACTCCTGTTTTCATGTCCAAATGTTGCATTTTCCAAGACTACTCTGGCCTGCTATGACCCCCATCCTGTGACCATAAAAAACCCAAGACCCTAGTGGGCACAGACACAAGTGGCTGGACATCGAGAGGAGCAGAGAAGCAGAAGAGCACACCAACAGACATCAGCAGATGCTGGCAGGCTTTTGACAGTGGGGAGATGTGGAATTCAGTTGGGGGTGGTCGGTGGAGAGTCTGGCTGCTAGGCAGCCCGACTCTAGGGGAAGACCACCTTCCCACTCCATCCCCCTTCTGGCTCCCCATCCATCTGAGAGCCACCTCCTCCACTCAATAAAATCTGGCATTCATTCTCCAAGTCCACGTGTGATCTGATTTTTCAAGTACACTAGGGCAAGAACCCGGGATACAGAAAGCCCTCTGTCTTTGTGATAAGGCAGAGGGCCTAATTGAGCTGATTAACACAAGCTGCCTGCAGGTGGCAAAACTGAAGGAGACCACTGTAACACATGCCCACTGGGGCTTCGGGAGCTGTAAACACCCAATTCCACAGGCTGCTGTGGGGCCAGAGCCCAGAAATGCTCCCCACGACCTGCCCGTCTGCATGCTACCTCTAGGGGTTTGAGCAGCAGGGTACTGAGAAGCGAGCCATGCCCCTGTAGCATGCCCTGCAAGGGGGATAAGGGTACTCCTCCTGTTTCAATGTCTGGGTCAGAAACCTTGGTCTGGGATGGCCCACTGAATGGTTTGGAGGGCTCTTTCCCCTTCAGAAAGCACTAAGGTAATTGGCCAGGAGCCAAGAAGTCCTGAAGCACCTTTATAAACCAGGAAAAAAAAAATGGGGTGAGTATCCCCTGGACGTGTGGATGCCCATCCTGAGGGAGGCTTTCATTTGCTCATCTCCCACTAGTGAGGCCATGCCTTATTGGGGTGAGAGGATGCAGTTTCATTTCAATAAATCACTCTTGGCTCTGTCTTGGTGCTGGAGAGGAAAGACAGGCAGGGTGCCCTGTGCAGAGAGGTGATGGTGGGGCTCTGCTGTGGGTTGAATGGTGTCCTCTCAAATTCACATTCATCAATGTGGGGAAAAGAAAGAGAGATCAGATTGTTACTGTGTCTGTGTAGAAAGTAGAAATAAGAGACTCCATTTTGTTAGGTACTAAGAAAACTTCTTCTGCCTTGAGATGCTGTTAATCTGTAACCCTACCCCCAACCCTGTGCTCTCTGAGACATGTGCTGTGTCAACTCAGGGTTAAATGGATTAAGGGCTGTGCAGGGTGTGATTTGTTAAACAAATGCTTGAAGGCAGCTTGCTTGTTAAGAGTCATCACCACTCCCTAATCTCAAGTACCCAGAGACACAAAACACTGCTGAAGGCCACAGGGACCTCTGCCTGGGAAAGCCAGGTATTGTCCAAGGTTTCTCCCCATGTGATAGCCTGAGATATGGTCTCCTGGGAAGGGAAAGACCTGACTGTCCCCCAGCCGGACACCCGTAAAGCGTCTTTGCTGAGGAGGATTAGTGAAAGAGGAAGGCCTCTTTGCAGTTGAGATAAGAGGAAGGCATCTGTCTCCTGCTTGTCCCTGGGCAATGGAACGTCTTGGTGTCAAGCCCGATTGTATATTCCTTCTACTGAGATAAGGGAAAACCACCTTAGGGCTGGAGGTGGGACATGCTGGCAGCAATACTGCTCTTTAATGGATTAAGATGTTTATGTGTATGCACATCAAAAGCACAGCACTTCATTCTTTACCTTGTTTAAGATGCAGAGAGCTTTGTTCACGTGTTTTCCTACTGACCTTCTCTCCGCTATTACCCTATTGTCCTGCCAAATCCCCCTCTCTGGGAAACGCCTGATAATTGTCAATAAATACTAAGGGAACTCAGAGGCTGGTGGCGGCCTGACCGGCATGGGTCCTCCGTATGCTGAACGCCCGTCCCCTGGGCCCTATTTTCTTTCTCTATACTTTGTGTCTCTTTCTTTTCCAGGTCTCTCATTCCACCTAACGAGAAGCGCCCACAGGTGTGGAGGGGCAACCCACCCCTTCAATCAGGAACCTCAGAATGTGACATTTGGAAATTGGGTGGTTGCAGATGTAACGAATTAACTTGGCGACATACTGGAGTAAGGTGGGCCCTTCACACCATATGACTGGTATCCTTATAAGAAGAAAAGAAGAGACTCAGAGGGAAGACAGCTGTGTGCAGCTGGAATGATGCATCTGAAGCCAAGGAATGCCGCGCATTGCCGGCCACCAGCCAAAACTAGAAAAAGTCAGGAAGGATTCTTCCCTAGAACCTTCAAAGGCAGTACAGCCCTGCCAACACCTGCATTCAGACTCTGGCCTCCAGAACTGTGAGAGGATGAATTTGTGTTGTTTTCAGCCACCCAAGCTTAGGAAATGGGTTGCAGCAGACTGGGAATAAGACAGGCAGCCAGTCAGCCTCGTAGAATTCCCAGGCAGCTTGCAGGAGCCAGAGTGGGCCCTGGGCTCTGAGAAGGTCTGAGGCCCAGCAGGCGCAGGGGCCTAAACTATTTCTCGGCAAGGAGGAAGGAAGGTTCATCCAGAACGTAGATCCCCTTCCTCCTTCTCACACCTCATGAGGTCACAGTGAGGTGGCTGGGAGGAGAGCCAGGAAGTTTTCACTGAGGTGTGTGGGAGACAGCATGGCAGCCCTTGGCCTCTGAAGGGAGGAGGTGGTGTGAAGGAGGGCAGCTTCAGAACTTCCCAGTTCCTGCTTGATGACCTGTGTGTAAAGTATTCCTGTTTAGGTTTCAAAATCCTCTCAGAAATATAATTCTCAGAAAATCCAGGCACCCAATCCAGCTCCCTGGCATTCCCTGAAATCTGAAGTCAAAGGGGCTGAGCCAGCCTGCCCTGTGTGTCAGGCCTCTGAGCCCAAGCTAAGCCATCATATCCCCTGTTACCTGCACGTACACATCCAGATGGCCGGTTCCTGCCTTAACTGATGACATTCCTCCACAAAAGAAGTGAAATTGGTCTGTTCCTGCCTTAACTGATGACATTGTCTTGTGAAATCCCTTCTCCTGGCTCATCCTGGCTCAAAACCTCCCCCACTGAGTACCTTCTGACCCCCACTCTGCCTGCCAGAGAACAACCCCCCTTTGACTGTAATTTTCCTTTGCCTACCCAAATCCTATAAAATGGCCCCACCCCATCTCCCTTTGCTGACTCTCTTTCAGACTCAGCCCGCCTGCACCCAGGTGAAATAAACAGCCATGTTGCTCACACAAAGCCTGTTTGGTGATCTCTTCACATGGACGCACATGAAATTTGGTGCCGTGGCTCGGATGGGGGACCTCCCTTGGGAGATCAATCCCATGTCCTCCTGCTCTTTGCTCCATGAAAAAGATCCACCTACAACCTCAGGTCCTCAGACCCAGCAGCCCAAGGAACATCTCACCAATTTTAAATCCGGTAAGCAGCCTCTTCTTACTCTCTTCTCCAACCTCGCCCTGTCCATCAACCACTTTCTCCTTTCCAGTCTTCAATCTCTCCCTTCTCTTAATTTCAATTCGTTTCATTTTCTGGTAGAGACAAAGGAGACACGTTTTATCCGTGGACCCAAAACTCTGGCACCGGTCATGGACTGAGAAGGCAGATTTCCCTTGGTGTTTAATCATTTCAGGGATGCCTCTCTGATTATTCAACCACGTTTCAAAGGTGTCAGACCACCCAGGGACGCCTGCCTTGGTCCTTCACCCTTAGCGGCAAGTCCCGCTTTTCTGAGGGAGGGACAAGTACCCCAACCCCTTCTCTCCATGTCTCTACCCCTTCTCTGCTTTTCTGGGGGAGGGGCAAGTACCCCTCAACCCCTTCTCCTTCACCCTTAGTGGCAAGTCCCGCTTTTCTGGGGGAGGTGCAAGCACCCCAACCCCTTCTCTCCATGTCTCTACCCCTTCTCCACCTTTCAGGGGGGCAAGAAACCCCCAACCCCTTCTCCTTCACCCTTAGTGGCAAGTCCCACTTTTCCGGGGGAGGGACAAGTACCCCAACCTCATATCTCTGCACCCCAATCCCTTATTTCTGCACACTGACCCCTTTTCTCTGTGCCCCAATCCCTTATTTCCACACCCTGACCTCTTATATCTCTGCACCCCAATCCCTTATTTCCATGCCTGGACCTCGTATCTCTGTGCCCCGACCCCTTTCCCACTTTTCTGTAGGATAAGAACCCCTGAACCCCTTCCCTCCGTGTCTCTACTCTCTCTTTTCTCTGGGCTTGCTTCCTACACTATGGGCAAACTTCCACCCTCCATTCCTCCTTCTTCTCCCTTAGCCTGTATTTTTAAGAACTTAAAACCTCTTCAACTCTCACCTGACCTAAAATCTAAGCATCTTATTTTCTTCTGCAATGCTGCTTGACCCCAATACAAACTCAACAGTAGTTCCGAATAGCCAGAAAACGGCACTTTCAATTTTTCCATCCTGTAAGATCTAAATAATTATTGCCGTAAAATAAGCAAACTGTCTGAGGTGCCTGACTTCCAGACATTCTTTTACACATCAGTCCCTTCCTAGTCTCTGTGCCCAGAGCAACTCGTCCCAAATCTTCCTCCTTTCCCTCCCGCCTGTCCCCTCAGTCCCAAACCCAAGCATTGCTTAGTATTTCTAATCTTCCTTTTCTACAGACCCATCTGACCTCTCCCCTCCTCCCCAGGCTGCTCCTCGCCAGGCCAAGCTAGGTCCCAATTCTTCCTCAGCCTCCACTCCTCCACTCTATAATCCTTTTTTCACCTCCCCTCCTCACCCTGGGTCCGGCTTACAGTTTCATTTCATGACTAGCCCTCCCCAAGCTGCCCAGCAATTTACTCTTAAACAGGTGCCTAGAGCTAAAGACATAGTCAAGGTTAATGCTCCTTTTTCTTTATCCCAAATCAGATAGTATTTAGCCTCTTTTTCATCAAATATAAAAACCCAGCCCAGTTCATGGCTTGTTCGGCAGCAACCCTGAGACGCTTTACAGCCCTAGACCCTAAAAAGTCAAAAGGCCATCTTATTCTCAACATACATTTTATTTCCCAATCTACTCCCGACATTAAATAAAACTCCAAAAATTAAATTCTGGTCCTCAAACCCCACAACAGGATTTAATTAACCTCACCTTCAAGATGTACAATAATAGAAAAAAGTTGTAATTCCTTACCTCCACTGTGAGACAAACCCCAGCCACATCTCCAGCACACAAGAACTTCCAAACGCCTGAACCGCAGCGGCCAGGCGTTCCTCCAGAACCTCCTCCCCCAGGAGCTTGCTACAAGTGCCAGAAATCTGACCACCAGGCCAAGGAATGCCTGCAGCCCAGGATTCCTCCTAAGCCATGTCCCATCTGTGCGGGACCCCACTGGAAATCGGACTGTTCAACTCACCTGGCAGCCGCTCCCAGAGCCCCTGGAACTCTGGCCCAGGCTTCTCTGACTGACCCCTTCTCAGCTTAGCGGCTGAAGACTGACGCTGCCTAATTGCCTCGGAAGCCCCGTAGACCATCATGGATGCCGAGATTTAGGTAACTCTCACAGTGGAAGATAAGTCCGTCCCCTTCTTAATCAATACGGAGGCTACCCACTCCACACTACCTTCTTTTCAAGGGCCTGTTTCCCTTGCCTCCATAACTGTTGTGGGTATTGACGGCCAGGCTTCTAAACCTCTTAAAACTCCCCAACTCTGGTGCCAACTTAGACAATACTCTTTTAAACACTCCTTTTTAGTTATCCCCACCTGCCCCGTTCCCTTATTTGGCCGAGACACTTTAACTAAATTATCTGCTTCCCTGACTATTCCTGGTTACAACCACACCTCATTGCCACATTTCCCCCCAGTTCAAAGCCTCCTTCACATCCTCCTCTTGTATTCCCCCACCTTAACCCACAAGTATAGGATACCTCCACTCCCTCCTTGGTGACCGATCATGCACCTCTTACCATCTCACTAAAACCTAATCACCCTTACCCCACTCAATGCCAATATCCCATCCCGCAGCACGCTTTAAAAAGGCTAAAGCCTGTTATCACTCGCCTGCTACAGCATGGCCTTTTAAAGCCTATAAACTCTCCCTACAATTCCCCCATTTTACCTGTCCTAAAACCAGACAAGCCTTACAAATTAGTTCAGGATCTGTGCCCTATCAACCAAATTGTTTTGCCTATCCACCCTGTGGTGCCAAACACATATACTCTCCTATCCTCAATACCTACCTCCACAATCCATTATTCTGTTCTGGATCTCAAACATGCTTTCTTTACTATTCCTTTGCAACCATCATCCCAGCCTCTCTTCGCTTTCACTTGGACTGACCCTGACACCCATCAGGCTCAGCAAATTACCTGGGCTGTACTGCCACAAGGCTTCACAGACAGACCCCATTACTTCAGTCTAGCCCAAATTTCATCCTCATCTGTTACCTATCTCAGCATAATTCTCATAAAAACACACGTGCTCTCCCTGCTGATCGTGTCTGATTAATCTCCCAAACCTCAATCCCTCACAAAACAACTCCTTTCCTTCCTAGGCATGGTTAGTGCGGTCAGAATTCTTACACAAGAGCCAGGACTGCACCCTGTAGCCTTTCTGTCCAAACAACTTGACCTTACTGTTTTAGGCTGGCCATCATGTCTCTGTGCAGCGGCTGCTGCCACCCTAATACTTTTAGAGGCCCTAAAAATCACAAACTATGCTCAACTCACTCTCCACATTTCTCATAATTTCCAAAATCTATTTTCTTCCTCATACCTGATGCATATACTTTCTGGCGCCCCGGCTCCTTCAGCTTTACTCACTCTTTGTTAAGTCCCACAATTACCATTGTTCCTGGCCCAGACTTCAGTCTAGCCTCCCACATTATTCCTGATACCACACCTGACCCCCATGACTGCATCTCTCTGATCCATCTGATGTTCACCCCATTTCCCCACATTTCCTTCTTTCCTGTTCCTCACCCTGATCACGCTTGATTTATTGATGGCAGTTCCACCAGGCCTAATCGCCACACACCAGCAAATGCAGGCTAAGCTATAGTACAAGCCACTAGCCCACCTCTTAGAACCTCTCATTTCCTTTCCATCGTGGAAATCTGTCCTCAAGGAAATAACTTCTCAGTGTTCCATCAGCCATTCTACTATTCCTCAGGGATTATTCAGGCCCCCTCCTTTCCCTACACATCAAGCTCAGGGATTTGCCCCCACCCAGGACTGGTAAATTAGCTTTACTTAACATGCTCCGAGTCAGATAACTAAAATACCTCTTGGTCTAGGCAGACACTTTCACTGGATAGGTACAGACCTTTCCTACAGGGTCTGAGAAGGCCATCACAGTCATTTCTTCCCTTCTGTGAGACATAATTCCTCAGTTTAGCCTTCCCACCTCTATACAGTCTGATAACAGACCAGCTTTTATTAGTCAAATCAGCCAAGCAGTTTTTCAGGCTCTTAGTATTCAGTGAAACCTTTATATCCCTTACAGTCCTCCGTCTTCAGGAAAAGTAGAACGGACTAAAGGTCTTTTAAAAACACACCTCACCAAGCTCAGTCAGCAACTTAAAAAGGACTGGACAATACTTTTACCACTTTCCCTTCTCAGAAGTCAGACCTGTCCTCAGAATGTTACAAAATACAGCCCATTGGAGCTCCTGTATAGATGCTCCTTTTTATTAGGCCCCAGTCTCATTCCAGACACCAGACCAACTGAGACTGTGCCCCAGAAAAACTTGTCATCCCTACTATCTTTTGTCTAGTCATACTCCTATTCACCGTTCTCAACTACTCATACATGCCCTGCTCTTGTTTACACTGCCAGTTTACACTGTTTCTCCAAGCCATCACAACTGATATCTCCTGGTGCTATCCCCAAACTGCCACCCTTAACTCTTGAAGTAAATAAATAATCTTTGCTGGCAGGACTATGCTGAATCTCCTTAGGCACTCTCTAATTAGATGTCCTAGGTCCTCCCAATTCTTAGACCTTTTATACCTGTTTGTCTCCTTCTCTTATTCCATTTAGTTTTTCAATTCATACAAAACTGTATCCAGGCCATCACCAATAATTCTAAATGACAAATGTTCCTTCTAACAACCCCACAATATCACCCCTCACCACAAAATCTGCCTTCAGCTGAATCTCCCCCACTCTAGGTTCCCACGCCGCCCCTAATCCCGCTCGAAGCAGCCCTGAGAAACATCGTCCATTATCTCTCCATACCATCTCCAAAAATGTTCGCTGTCCCAACACTTTACCACTATTTCCTTTTATTTTTCTTATTAATATAAGAGGACAGGAATGTCAGGCCTCTGAGCCCAAGCTAAGCCATCATATCCCCTGTGACCTGCACGTACACATCCAGATGGCCATCCAGATGGCCGGTTCCTGCCTTAACTGAGGCATTCCACCACAAAAGAAGTGAAAATGGCCTGTTTCTGCCTTAACTGATGACATTGTCTTGTGAAATTCCTTCTCCTGGCTCATCCTGGCTCAAAACCTCCCCCACTGAGTACCTTGTGACCCCACACTGCCCGCCAGAGAACAACCCCCCTTTGACTGTAATTTTCCTTTACCTTCCCAAATCCTATAAAACGGCCCCACCCCTATCTCCCTTTCCTGACTCTCTTTTCAGACTCAGCCCGCCTGCACCCCGGTGAAATAAACAGCCATGTTGCTCACACAAAGCCTGTTTGGTGGTCTCTTCACGCGGACACGCATGAAACTGGGGTCCTCATGCCCACCAGTCCAGAGTGCTCTCTAGAGGAAGGCTACAGACACTTCTGGTGAAACAAACAGCCATGTTGCTCACACAAAGCCTGTTTGGTGGTCTCTTCACGCGGACGCGCATGAAACTGGGGTCCTCATGCCCACCAGTCCAGAGTGCTCTCTAGAGGAAGGCTACAGACTTCCTGGCTCGCTCATCCAGACGTTAGCTGTCTTGCTGAAATGCCTTTTTTCACCCTTGAAAACCACTGGAAGAATGGCCAAGAACCCAGCTATCCTGAGTAAGTTCACTTAGAGAAGCAAAATCTAACATGAGTGGCAAAATGGACATTGGCACCAGGAGTGTGGGTCAGAATCCTGCCCCTTGGAACTACATCATCGCTTGTACAGTGTACCCCCCAGGCACCAAGAGACCAGGCCGAGACCCTTCAGTGGCCCTGGGCCTCTGGTCAGTGTCTTCCCACCTGGCACACAGGCAGGCCCTCATAAAGCAATGGGTAGTGAAAGTTCCAGCCTTCTTGATGGGTTCTCAGCACCCTGTCGTGAGCCACACCCTGCCCCAGGGAAATCAGGATCACCCTGATGCTACGCCTAGGCCAGTGCCCCTTCTGAAGTGCCCCAGGCTGGCACCCCTATACTTAGATCTCTTCAGCCTCCTCATGAAAACCTTGTCCATCACCCCAGCAGTCCTGACACTGTGCTAGATGAGCAGCTGACCACACGTCAAATCAATTTTCAGAGTTTGCCTTTGGTTTAATACTGACGGCTCATCCAAAAGACCTTGTCACTATAGCTAGATGAAAAAAATGACAAGGCTCTGGAGAAGCAGAGCCACAACATGGAAGATACCTGGGTCCCAGGTTCAGGAGGAGAGGAGCTGCCTGCTCCAGACTGTCACATGAGTGGGAATGAATCTTTTTCTACGTTTAGACCATTACCTTTCTTCACTCTGTCACATAGTCTATCCCCGCTAAACAGAACTTGACCCCCACCAGACCGTTTACATCAAGACCTGTATGTGCAGTGCAGTGGCCTGAGCCTCCAATCCATGCCCCACCTAGCCAACCGGCCTTGCCATATTCTTACTCTGAGAGTGGTATTCTGGGGACAGAAGCTCAGTGCATAGAATTGACTAATGCCAGATCCTTCAGGCGCTTTGCACTTTGAAGTCTATCCGTCCTAGCACATTCCAAGTACAAAGAAGACACTTCAGCAGTACAACCTGGCCTACGCCCAGTTCAATTCCTTCTTCAAAAACCTAGGCCCGGCCAGATGTGGTGGCTCACATCTGTAATCCCAAAACTTTAGGAGGCTGAGGCGGATGGATCACCTGAGGTCAGGAGTTTGAGACCAGCCTGGCCAACATGGTGAAATTCCATCTCTACTAAAAATGCAAAAAATTAGCCGGGTGTGGTGGCACGCCCCTGTAATTCCAGCTACGCTGGAGGCTGAGGTGGGGGAATTGCTTGAACCCTGGAGGTGGAGGCTGCAGTGAGATGAGATTGTGCCACTGCACTCCAGCTGGGGAAACAGAGCAAAACCCCATCTTAAACAACAACAACAACAACAACAACAACAACAAAGAAACCTAGGCCCACATCCAGACAATGGAATGTTATTTAGCACTAAAATGAAATGAGCTATCAAACCACAAAAAGACATGGAGAAATCTTAAATGCATATTCCTAAGTGAACGAAGCCCATCTGAAAAGGCCGCACACTCTATGATTTCAACTATGACATTCTGGATAAAGCAAAACTATGGAGACAGTGAAAATATCCACGGTTGCCAGAGGTCAGCAGAAAGGAGGAATGAATTGGTGAAAGACAGAGGATCTTTAGGGCAGTGAAACTACTCTGCGTGATACTACAATGGTGGATCCACGTCATTGTCCATATGTCCAAACCCACGCAATGTACAACACCAAGAGTGAGCCCTCATGTAAACTATGGACTCTGGGTGATAGTGATGTGTCAATGTAGGTTTATTGATTATGACAAATATCCCACTCAGGTTTGATATTGCTAGTGGTGAAGCTGCGCGCGTGTGTGTGTGTGGCAGGTGGGAGTAGAGGTTGATGAAAACTCTGCACTTTCTGCTCCATTTTTCTTTCTTTCTTTTCTTTTCTTTCTTTCCTTTTCCCTTCCTTCCTTTCTTCCTTCTTCCTTCTTTCCTTCCTTCCTTCCTTCCTTCCTTCCTTCCTTCCTTCCTTCCTTCCCTCCCTCCTTCTCTCCTTTCTTTCTTTCTCTCTCTCCTTTGTGTTTTTCTTTCTTTTTCACCCAGGCTGGAATACAGTGGTAAGATCTCAGCCCACTGCATCCTCCACCTCCCAGGTTCAAGCAATTCTCTTGCCTCAGCCTCCCAAGTAGCTAGGATTACAGGCATGCACCACCACACCCGGCTAATTTTTTGTATTTTTAGTAGAGACGGGGTTTCATCATGTTGGTCAGGCTGGTCTCGAACTCCTGACCTCATGATCTGCCCACCTCGGCCTCTCAAAATGCTGGGATTACACGTGTGAGCCACAGCAGCTGGCCTCTGCTCCATTTCTCTATGAACCTAGAACTTCTCTAACACATTAAGTCTATTTAAAAGGAAAAAAAAAATCCCTATACCCAGGAGAGCATTACCTTTGGGAGGAGAGGAGCTAGCGTAAGGGAGAGGAGAACGAGGAGCTCAGGCGAGATGGCCATGCCCTGTTCCTTGATCTGTATGGTGTGCATGTGTTTTACTTTGTGAAAGCTCACCCAGTTATCCACTTTGGATTTGTAAACAAAAATGTTTAAGAAAACTTCACCTGCAGTTATCTGACCTACACTTTTAAACAATAAAGAAAGCCTAGGCACACAGAGCCTTGGGTAACTCATGGAGCAAGGGGGTGCGGAATGCCTTCTGTAGCCAGCCTCAGTCCCACGAGGATGGGCTGCTGGGTGACAGCAGGACAGGCTCATGAGGACCAGCCATCGCCCAAATGCTCTGGTCCTCCAGGCTGCCTGCCCATGTCTCAAGCTGTTTGGTCTACAGTGCCAAAAAAGAAGGACAGTTAGAACAACCCCATGGTTTCAGCAACATGGAGGCCCTCAAGAACCATTTTGAAACCATATGGAATGGGGTGTGGGACAGAAGCATGTTTGGAAAAGTTTGAAAAGTGAGTGGAGGGGCCAGGTGCGGTGGCTCACGCTTGTAATCCCAGCACTTTGGAAGGCTGAGGCAGGCAGGTCACCTGAGATCGAGAGTTCAAGACCAGCCTGACTAACATGGAAAACCCCCGTCTCTGCTAAAAATACAAAATTAGCCGGGCGTGGTGGCAGGTGCTTGTAATCCCAGTTACTCAGGAGGCTGAAGCAGCTGAATGACTTGAATCTGGGAGGCAGAGTTTGCAGTGAGCTGAGACTGCGCCATTGCATGGCAGCCTGGGCAACAAGAGATAATCTCCACCTCAAAAGAAAAAAAAAAAAAAGAAAAGAAAAAGAAAAAAGAAAAGTGAGTGGGAGGTAAGAAAGTCAAAGATGGTCCATGTAGTAGGCAGAATAACCGCCCCCAAAGATGTCCACAGGCCTTAATCCCCAGGCAGTGATTATGTTACCAGACATTCATGGTAAAAGGGACTTGGCAGATGTGATTAAGTTCAGGATTTTGAGTAGGGGAGATTATCCTGGATTATCTGGTAGGGGTTTATATAATCACAAGGGTGCTTAAAAGGAAGAAGGTGGCTGAGTGCAGTGGCTCACACCTATAATCCCAGCACTTTGGGAGGCCGAGGTGGGTGGATCACCTGAGGTCAGAAGTTCGAGACCAGCCTGGCCAACATGGTGAAATCCCATCTCTACTAAAAATATGAAAATTAGCCAGGCATGGTGGTGCATGCCTGTAATCCCAGCTACTTGGGAGGCTGAGGCAGGAGAATCGCTTGAACCCAGGAGGTGGAGGTTGCAGTGAACCGAGATTGCACCATTGCACTCCAGCCTGGGCAACAAGAGAAAAACTCCATCTCAAAAAAAAAGGAGGAAGGCAAGAGAGTCAGAGTCAGATAGTCAGAAAAAGGAGTTGTGACAACAGAACCAGCAGTTGGAACGATGAAGCCATGAGTCCAAGAATGTAGGCAGTCTTTAGAAACGGGAAAAGGCAAGGAAAAATATTTTGCCTTGAAACCTCCAAAAGGAATGCAGCCATGCAGAAATCTTCATTGCAAACATCTGACTACTAGAACTGTAAGAGAATAAATGTGTGCTGTTTTAAGCCACTGAGTTTGTGGCAATTTGTTACAGAAGCAATAGGAATACTAGTACAGTTTGTATAGATGACTGTGGCAACAGTGTGGTGAAGATGAGAGAAACAGAGCTGTGCCAGGCGCAGTGGCTCACACCTGTAATCCCAAAACTTTGGGAGGCTGAGGTGGGCAGATCACGAGGTCAGGAGATCGAGACCATACTGGCTAACACGGTGAAACCCCATCTCTACTAAAAATACAAAAAATTAGCCGGGCGTGGTGGCGGACACTGGGAGGCTGCTGCAGGAGAATGGCGTGAACTTGGAAGGTGGAGTTGCAGTGAGCTGAGATCACACTACTGCACTCCAGCCTGGGCGAAAGAGCAAGACTCCATCTCAAAAAAAAAAAAGAGAGAAACATAGCTGTAAGAAGTGATGTTCAGGGAGAGATTTTTAAATAATTATGATTGAGTTAAAGTTGAAAGAGGCTTGTGTGTATATGTATGTGTATAGATAAACACGTATGCAGATGACCCTTAGATCATAAGTATTCGATTTCTTTTTTTTTTTTTCCCCCCGAGACGGAGTCTCCCTTTGTCACCCAGGCTGGAGTACTGTGGCGCAATTTCGGTTGACTGCAACCTCCACCTTCCTGGTTCAAGCAGTTCTCCTGCCTCAGCCTCCGGAGTAGCTAGGATTACAGGTGCCCGCGCCATGCCTGGCTAATTTTTGTTTTTGGCCAGGCTGGTCTGAACTCCTGACCTCAAATGATCCACCCACCTCAGCCTCCCAAAGTGCTGGGATTACAGGTGTGAGCCACTGCGCCAGGCTCATATGTATTAGATTTCTTATTGTGGGTTTTGGTCCGACAAGTTTGAAGGGGGATATTGTCGAGAGACTGCTCAAAATGATGAACTGCGGGCTCCAAGCTAATTATAAGAAAGGAAATGAGCATAGAAGAGGCGAGGGGCCCAAGGGATCAGAGATCCTGATGA
Organism: Pan paniscus; assembly: GCF_029289425.2. Classification (NCBI taxonomy): domain Eukaryota; kingdom Metazoa; phylum Chordata; class Mammalia; order Primates; family Hominidae; genus Pan; species Pan paniscus. The sequence goes on from NC_085926.1 coordinate 128,012,224, forward strand.
GGACCAGCAAGGTCAGAGTGAGGGAATCACACAGCAGGCTGGAAAGGCAGGAGGCTGTGCCCACGATTTGTTTGAGGAATGATTTCAAGGTGGATTTGCAGGTTATGGAAACATCCAGGAGTGGCCATGGAAAGAGGTAGAAGAGGTTGGTGCAGAAGGTTGCTGGAAACAAGGATGCCAGGACTGAGAGTGAAGATGCCCTGTGGACCAGGCGTCTCCCAGGATGAAGGTAGGAAGTGGGGTGGAGCAGGAGCCAGCTGCCAATGTTGTCCTTAAACAAAAGGCAGTTGACAGATGAGCTGCTCCCAATCTCACGCCCTTTTGGGCATGCTCCTTTCCCGGTAGGCAAGCTCATGCATTCCAGTGTGCTGGGCACAGTCAGGCCACTGAACTTCCCACACCTTGGTTTCTTGGCTGGTTGAAGAGAGATCCTTTTTAAAGAACAACTACTAATGCAGCTGTTTATTAATGATTCCCTCCAGGTCAAATTAGCCATCATGTTGGATCAGTCAAAACTACTTTATTTCTTAATAATTTCAGCCAGAACTTGTACAGTCTAACTCTATTTGTGGGCAAGTATTTGCTATCCTGGAAGACGGCAGTTGTGCACACTCTATTAAGAAATCAGTCCTGGAATCCAGTAGAGCCTGGAGATGTTCTGTTGATCCTTGTTAAACTGGTGAGGAGAGGAAATGGGAGGTTGTAGATTCTTTTCTTTTTTTCCTATCACCCAGGCTGGAGTGCAATGGCACGATCTCGGCTCACCGCAACTTCTGCCTCCCAGGTTCAAGCAATTCTCCTGCCTCGGCCTCCCGAGTGGCTGGGACTACAGGCGCGTGCCAGCATGCCTTGCCATTTTTTTTATTTTTAGCGGAGACAGGGTTTCACCATATTGGCCAGGCTGGTCTCGAACTCCTGACCTCAGGTGATCCTTCTGCCTCAGCTTCCCAAAGTGCTGGGATTACAGGCGTGAGCCACATGACCAGCTGGATGTAGACTCTTTTTTATCAGCTTCACATCGCTCAGGGATCTTGGTACAGCTCATGTGTAACTCCAAGATACTCTTCCCTGTTGAATCCTCCCACTGTGTATCAGCAGAAACTCTTACAGCTACTGCCATGGCTAAAACCTTCCTCAAAGGAGTATCCTGAAAGGCTTGGGTGGAGCAAATCTTAGAAAAGCTTAGACCAAAGTTCTTAGGTTTCCATTTTTTGAATACAGATGAGGAGTTCACGACATGAACCCCTAAGAGTGGAGGGAGCTCTCCTCTGTCTTCTGAAAGACACAGGGAAATCCTTCTTGGGATTGTCATCCTTATCACATTTACAATGAAAATCCATTAATATTCAAATAATCCAGTGACTATAGAAAGACCAGTGTGGGAGGAAAATAAATCTTGGGGCCCTATACTTACTAAGCCAAAGGGAACAGTCAAGCTGGGAACTGAGTCATGCAAACCTGCCTCCCATTTTGTTCCTAACTAAGATGGCTACAAAGATGAAAAGCTACATACATCGCTCACCTTTTGCCCACAAGGAGATTCCTTGCAGGCCCCACGATCTTTATTGAAAACAGTTCGGTTGAATTTCACCCAGGCAATATCAACTGATAGCTTATCCACAGATGCGGGATGGGACAGGACAGAACTCAAAGTCATCCTTCTGCTTGCCTGAGAGCAACCAGAAATGTATATCTGATTTCGGATTGCTTCCTCTGCCCTATTGTTTACATTGTCTTATGTAATATTGCAGATTCCCTTAGCCAGATGAAGTGACAGCATGAATGACTATTTCCTCTACTCACTCTCATATGAAACTTGTATATTCCCCCAATATCCATCCTTTCCCCTTTAAATATTGAAGCCCTTAAAATTATCTTTGGAGAAAGGCATTGACCTGTCTCCCTGGTGGTTGTCCTTAACTTTGGCAAATAAACCCCTTAAAATGATTACAACTTGCCACGGTCATTTTCATTGATTTATACCAGTATGAGGTAAATAACTGATTTTCAAAGAATCATGATATGAGTCCCAAAGTGTTCTACAGGAGTGTGATATTGTGAAATATATATTTGATCTTTCACATGTTTCCTTCCATACAAATCCTAAAACCCTTAGAATCTCCAAAGTGATGTGTTTTGGTATGCTAATAAGTTGACTGATGGCTGGCAGCCCCTAGCTAGCTTCAGAATGGGGGCTAGTCCCTGGAAAGACCAAGGCAAGATTAGAGAGTTGGGACTTTGAGCCTAACCCCAACTTCTAGGGAGAGGAGAGGAACTGAAGGTTATATTGATCACTAATGGCCAGTGATTTAATCAATTGTGCCTAGGTAATGACGCTTCTATAAAAATCCAAAAGAATTGGGTTTGGAGAGCTTCTGGATAGCAGAACATGTACAAGTTTCTGGAGGGCAGGGCACCCAAGGTGGGCATAGAAGCTCCACACTCCTTCCCCATCCCTTTCCCTGTGTGTCTCTTCATCTGTATCCTTTGTAATAGCCTTTATAATGAACTGATAAACATAAGTAATCTTCCCTAAAGTTTTTCTATGAACCACTCCATATTGATGGAACCCAAGGAGGGGGTTATGGGAAGCTCAACTTGAAGCTGGTTGTTCAAAAGTTCTGGAGGCCCAGATTATGACTGCTGGGAAGAAGGGCAATAATCTTGGGGACCAAGCCCTCAGTCTGTGGGATATGATGCTGTCTCCAGGTAGATGGTGTCAGAATTGAATTGGAGTATAGCCAGCTGGTATTTGCTGCAGAATTGATTGTTTGCTTGTTGGTGGGGAGGAATCCCCAAACATTTGGTCACAAAAATATTCTGTGTTGATTGTTGTTGAGTGAAAGAATAGAGAAAGTATTTTCAGTTTGTGTGTGTGTGTGTGTGTGTGTGTGTGTTTACACAACTGGTGTCAGAAGTGGGATTTGCTGGCTGTGGCCGTGGCTCATAGAAACATGTGCTTTGGGAAGAGAAAGAATGAGAGGGGCCGGGCACAGTGGCTCATGCCTGTAATCCCAGCACTTTGGGAGGCTGAGGCGGGCGGATCACGAGGTCAGCAGATCAAGACCATCCTGGTTAACACAGTGAAACCCCGTCTCTACTAAAAATACAAAAAATTAGCTGGGTGTAGTGGCGTGCGCCTGTAGTCCCAGCTACCCCGGAGGCTGAGGTAGGAGAATGGCATGAACCTGGGAGGCGGAGCGTGCAGTGAGCCGAGATTGTGCCACTGCACTCCAGCCTGGGTGACAGAGCTAGACTCCGTCTCAAAAAAAAAAAAAAAGAGAATGAGAGGATGGAGGATAAGGGACCTTTGATTCCTGGATGGTCACATGGTCACCCATGGTATGAAGTCACAGCTGTGCTGCACTCAGTTATTAAAGGTGAAAGTTACCACTGGAATTTGGAGATAGGTCCAACTCTTGGGAAGTTGGTTCACTGGATGTGCAAGGAAATGCAAACTAATAATAAAGAAGTGAAATATTCAATCCTTTGCTTATTGTTATCTGTAATAGCTAAAATAAAAATAAAAGAGAACGCTAGATCCAGCCTCAATGCTACACCAAGCTTAGATGTCAGTGAGTCTGAGCTTTGGCCACTAGCTTTGGAGCCATTCCCTAAGGGCAAAATTATGCAGAAACAACAGAAAATGCCTCTGAGACCTGTGGTTACTAAGAAGGTAGTGAATTTTGGGGAAGGGCAAAATTAAGTAACTACTGAAACGAAGGGGTAGAGTGTGAAGGAACTGTTTTATTTTGTGGTTCAGTATCTTCAACTCCCTAAGGGACCTTTACTAAAATGGACTGTGAGAGTAACTAATTTAGGGGCAGTATCTTTGGTTTTACATGCTGCAGAGGGGAGGAGCATGTTTGGGTTGATGCAGGATCCACAGCTCACTATGGAACAACCTCAGATGGCTATATATGACCTGGACATACAGCAGGCTATTCCTGAGGCAACAGCCAGCCTAGTAGACTGGATAAAAGCGTCCATAATGATTGTTTACCCTGAGAAGGGGGACTGTCCAACTCCATCTATAAATGCCAAGTGGAGTGCTCCAGATGAAGCAGCTGACATGCTTTGTATGCAAGCCACATGGGACTGGCTTTATGGTGAGTGGGATATCCACCCACTCCATTGCCTGTTACCCAGGTCATGGGAAATGCTGTGATTAAGGGGCCCCATTTGCATGGACACCTCATGCAATCTCACTGCTGCAAAATCAAGCTATGGTCGGAGAAGCCTTATTGAATTTGCTATCTCAGCTTCCCCTCATGGGTCTTATAGATGCTAATAAAAGACATTAGGGCAATTAATAAAATAATGTGGAAAAGCAGAGGACAGAGTCAAAGGACTCATCCCATGAAGGTGGATGTATTTAAGCAGTTATTAAGAAATAAAAAGATTAAAGAAAACATTAATAAAGCTAAAACTAAGAGGAAAAAGGGAAGCGCCATGGGACTCATCTCAGGAGGCTGAAAACCTTTAGTGGTGCTTAAGAAATGAGACGAATAGAATGGAAATTGATGGGGTGAAAACAAAGGTCTTAATACAACACTATTGAAGGTTGGGTGGACCAAAAAGAGCCCTTGCTGGCTGCCAACATTAAGGAGTTCCAAATGGGTTTGCTGTATTCACCTTAGTTTGGAGAAATTTTAAAAGTCATTAAGCAGAGATTACAATAAGAAAGCTGATCAGCAATCACCTGGGCCAATATTGAGGCAGGTTCATCCAGACAAAGATTGACAAAAGGGCTAAGGCTCCTTGGCTCAACCCTCTGCTGGCAACTCAAAGCCTTTTGCACCGGCTGGTGGAGAAGAGAAGCTCCTGGATCTAGAACTTAAAAATGTAAGGGTTGGTAGAATTATGAAAGTTGGTGTATTTGAACATGCTTCATATGAAATGGTTACATCTCTTTTACCTGATTGTATTAGGGAATGGACTTTGTATCTGACTTGTCCTTCAAGCAATATTAATGGGACTTGAGATGGGAGCCAGTAAGATTGCCCCCAGCCCACAAAGTGCAGAGTGGAAGCTGCTGAGCTGGGAGGGACATATTCTCCTTTCGATAACCCCTCTATGGAGCCTCTAATGCAGCATATGGCAAAAGCCTGTCACCGTCTCCCAGCGACAACTCCCGGCCCATAAAATGATCTTGACACCTGAAATACCCATGCTGTCTCAGGTGACGTCATAGAAACACTCTAATGAGGCTGGGCGCAGTGGCTCACACCTGTAATCCCAGCACTTTGGGAGGCCGAGGTGGGTGGATCACCTGAGATCAAGAGTTCGAGACCAGCCTGACCAACATGGTGAAATTCCGTCTCTACTAAAAATACAAAAAATTAGCCAGGCGTGGTGGTGGGTGCCTGTAATCCCAGCTACCTGGCAGGCTGAGAGAGGAGAATAGCTTGAACCTGGGAGGCAGAGATTGCAGTGAGCCAAGATCACACCATTGCACTCCAGCCTGGGCGACAAGAGCAAGACTCCATCTCAGAAAAAAAAAAAAAAAGAAAGAAACATAATAAAACGGAAATGGTTTATACAGCATCATGCTCTGTGGGGAATGCAGGGCGGAGATATTCCCAAGGAGGGAGCCTCTTTTCTCCTACAACTGACTCTGGAACAGTGAGGAGCTGCTGGATTCTATCAACAGTTCGACAATGCCCTATATAACCAGCTCTCAACTCACTCACCCCCAGCTGTTTGGTCCATGGATGACAATTTCGAGGTGAACAAACAACTTCCTATTTGGAGGGCTGCTACTCTGGCTAAAGACGGGAAAAATCAGTCAGCTCAGTGAGTTGAATTGCATGCTGTTTTCCTAGCTGCTGATCTATAGTAGAATGATGTCAATAACTGATTTTCAAAGAATCATGGTACATGTTCCAAAGTGTTCTACAGGAGTGTGATATTGTGAAATCTATATTTGATCAGTTGAACAGTGGTAGAAGCCCCATGTTTGGGTTTTTACTGACTCCTGGGCAGTGACCAGTGTCTTGGCTGTACAATCAGGCAAGAGGGCAATAGCCACCTGGCTTATTAACAGGACATCCATGTGGGGCACAGCCCTGTGGAGATGTGAAAGATGCCTTGAAGTAGAACAGGTTCATGCCCATCAGAAAAACTCCCTTCCAGGCTCAGGAGATGGCTGGAGTCACCAAGTGAGTTTTTTTTGTGTGCTCCTGTGAGGTGGTCCCCTGGGTCCATGAAATGAGTGAACAAGGCGGTTCTGCAGCAGTGCAGAGATGGGCTGAATCTAGCCATGACCCTCGGGCTCAAAATGCCAATAACTATTCTGTCGCTGGGTGCGCTGGCTCAAGCCTGTAGTTCCAGCACTTTGGGAGGCCGAGGTGGGTGGATCACCTGAGGTTGGGAGTTCGAGACCAGCCTGACCAACATGGAGAAACCCCATCTCTACTAAAAATACAAAATTACTGGGGCGTGGTGGTGCATGCCTATAATCTCAGCTGAGGCAGGAGAATTGCTTGTACCCAGGAGGTGGAGGTTGCAGTGAGCCAAAATGACGCCACTCGACTCCAGCCTGGGCAACAAGAGTGGAACAACGTCTCAAAAAAATAAAAATAAAAAACAAAAAAAAACTGTTCTGTCTGCCAGCAAGAGAAAAGAGACTGCCCATGGCTGTGAGGCATATTAGCTTGTGGGAAAGCTCTTAGCATAACTGGCAAGTGAGTTGGATGCTGGCAGCCCTGGGGTTCTACATCTAGGCCTTGACAGGAATAGACACTGTCTCTGGACTGGGCTTTGTTTGCATGGTAGAAGATGCAAACATTCAGAGTGCCACTAAAAAAAAAAAAAAAAAAAAAAGGGCCAGGCACGGTGGCTCATACCTGTAATCCCAACACTTTGGGAGGCTGAGGCGGGCAGATCACCTGAGGTCAGGAGTTCAATACCAGCCTGGCAAACAAGGTGACACCCCGTCACTACAAAAATACAAAAAAAATTAGCCAATCCCACCTACTTGGGAGGCTGAGGCGGAAGAATCACCTGAACCCAGGAGGCGGAGGTTGCAGTGAGCCGAGATCGTGCCATTGCACTCCAGCCTGGGAGACAGAGGGAGACTCTGTCTCAAAAAAAAAAGAAAAAGAAAAAAAAAAAAGAAAAGGAAAAAATAAAAACAGAACAGGAGATACTGCATGAATCTTGATGGCCAACGTCATTGCTTCAGAAAAAGGAGCACTCTGTGCAGCCCATAATGTCCAACAATGGGCAGAGAGCCATCCTCTTCAGAGTCATAATTTGGCACAGAAGTGGAAGAGGCAATTCAAACACTGATTGTCTAAAACGGGGGAGGTGAAAGCAGGAGGGCTGGTGATAGAGTTTGGATCTGTATCTCCACCCAATTGTGTGTTGAATTGTAATCCCCAGTGTTGGAGCTGGGGCCTGGTGGGAGGCAATTGGATCATGAGGGCAGGTTTCCCATGAATGGTTTAGCACTATTCTCTTTGGTATTGTACTCACGATAGTGAGTGGGTTCTCATGAGATCTGGTCGTTTAAAAGTGTGTGGGGCCGGGCGTGGTGGCTCACGCCTGTAATCCCAGCACTTTGAAAGGCTGAGGTGGGTGGATCACCTGAGGTCAGGAGTTCAAGACCAGCCTGGCCAACATGGCAAAACCCCATCTCTCGTAAAAATACAAAAAGTAGCCAACGTGGCGGCAGGTGCCTGTAATCCCAGCTACGTGGGAGGCTGAGGCAGGAGAATCACTTGAGCTCAGGAGGCAGAGGATGCAGTGAGCCGAGATCACACCATTGCATTCCAGCTTTGATGACAGAGCAAGACTCTGTCTCAAAAAAAAAAAAAAAAAAAAGTGCACGGCACCTCCCCCAGTCATTATCTCTGGCTCCTGCTCCTGCCATGTAAGAGGACTGCTCCTCATTCATCTTCTGCCATGATTGGAAGCTTCCTGAGACCTCACCAGAAGCAGAAGTTGCTATGCCTCCCATACAGTCTGCAGAAGAGTGAGCCAATTCAACCTCTTTCCTTATAAATTACCCAATCCCATTGCTTCTCAGCCTTTTGGCTAAGATCAAGTATAAATTACCCAGTCTCAGATATTTCTTTATAGCAATGCAAGAATGAACTAATATAGCTGGCTTGCACGCTTTGTGGGTGTGCACTCATACTTAGCATGAGTGGTCTAAAGGAGTGGCCTTCCAGATTTTTCTCCATTTTTTTGGTTGATCTGGGGAAGGGGTGGGTGGGGAGGATGCTGACATGACCATGCAATTTTTTTTTTCCCGAGATGGAGTCTTGCTCTGTCACCCTGGCTGGAGTGCAGTGGCACAATCTCAGCTCACTGCAACTTCTGCCTCCCAGGTTCAAGCAATTCTCCTGTCTCAGCCTCCAGAGTAGCTGGGATTACAGGCACATGCCATCAGTCCCAGCTAATTTTTGTATTTTTAGTAGAGGTGGGGTTTCACCATGTTGGCCAGGTTGGTCTCAAACTCCTGACCTCATGATCCACCCGCCTCAGCCTCCCAAAGTGCTGGGATTACAGGTGTGAACCACTGCACCCAGCCCAATGAACAGTTCTTGAATGAATGACACAATGAAGAACACTACCAGAACAAGAGCAGATCAAAGGTGAATAAGTGAGTAGTAGCTTCTATTAATCCTCATCAGCAACCAATATAACCCAGGGCTCATAGATTTCTCTATGTAATATGCTACACACACGTCTATGGAAAGAGAGAGAGAGAGAGAAGCACATCAGTCAACCAATTTTAAAAAGTTACTCTAAATGTGTTGGTCTTGTATTACAATCTTTAGATTACACTATTATTTTATTTCAAACAGGACTGGTAGAAACTTCTTCATGCCTTTTCATCCAAAGAACTTCAATACGGTGAAACCCCTAAAAATACAAAAAATTAGCCAGGTGTGGTGGCGGGCGCCCGTAGTCCCAGCTACTTGGGAGGCTGAGGCAGGAGAATGGCGTGAACCCGGGAGGCGCAGCTTGCAGTGAGCCGAAATTGCGCCACTGCACTCCGGCCTGGGCGACAGAGCGAGACTCCGTCTCAAAAAAAAAAAAAAAAAAAAAAATTCACACTTTGTTCTTTGATCAAGTACCAACCTTAGAAAGTTATGCAGCGAACACCATCTGACTCAGATTAATTGAAATGTAACTGGATCAATCCCCCTTTACCCCAAGCATCTAAACGGAACAATTTTCTTTTCTTTTCTTCGGGATGCAGCGTCCCTCAAACTGCAGAGCCACTTGGCGATGAAGCCAGGATCGCAGTGCATTTGATAACTTAATGCAAATTTTTACTAGCACTTAAAACTCAGATATGAAATCTATACTTGATCTTTTCTGCTTGGAATTGGTCAGATTAGTGGTTCTGCCCCGGCATACAACAAAAGGCTCTCAGAAACACTCATGGTCGCTAACCAATCAGAAGGACCAACAGAGCTCGACAAACAGGAGGGTGGAAGGGCACCGCCTTCCACCCCACCCGCTTAGACAGCCTTTCAACTCTGCCCACTTTGAGGATGTGTAGGATGATCCAGGTAAGCATGATACCTATCTTAACTTCAAGGTAGAAATTAAGGCTTGAGTGCACTTATTTGATGCCTTATTCATTTAATTGGAAGATTATATGGTAATTTCACTGCTCATAATAATTAAACCTTTTTTTTTTCACTTTGGGGATGATAATGACATTTGGAGAGTAGCACTATAAACCTCAAAAATCTATTTTGAAGATGACTGGATTTAGGAGCGGGACGGGTTTGCTGTACACTTGACCGAACATGCTTTGTTCCCCAAAGCAGCAAAAAAGCCAGAGCCTGGAAGTTTCTAAAACTTGAAGCAGATGCAAGTGGCAGATCCAAAAAGCTGTGCCTAGAGAACAGATCAGTTGACCGGCTGTATCTATTCCAGCCTCCCCAGTGACTCGGTGGAGGATTTCGGACAGGTCTCTCAGTTTCCCTTTCTTTGGTTTCACCTTAGAGTGAGGGGAAGTCACAGCATTTCTTCCTTTGTATTTCACAGAAACACAGGTGGCTGGATTGACAGTCAGCAAATGTAAAGAAATACAGACGCCCACAGGGCAATTATGCTGGCCTGGCCTCAAGCTTCATATTCATCCTTAATTGATTCCCTGGCACACTTGCCAGTGACCTGGCTCCACTTCACCGAATGGACCCAAGGGCCCACACTTTCTTAATTCTCCTGTAGACCCTTTATTCACTCCCCCTCATCCTTCCTTTGCTGACGGTGGTCGCTTCTGACTGCCCCAATCTTTTTTTTTTTTTTCTTGAGTTGTAGTCTCACTCTGTTGCCCAGGCTGGAGTGCTGTGGTGAGATCTCAGCTCACTGAAACCTCCGCCTCCCCAGTTCAAGCGATTCTCCTGCCATGGCCTCCCGAGTAGCTGGGATTACAGGCATGTGCCACCACGCCTGGCTAATTTTTTTTGTATTTTTAGTAGAGACGGAGTTTCACCATGTTGGCCAGGCTGGTCTCTAACTCCCGACCTCAGATGATCCACCTGCCTTGGCCTCCCAAAGTGCTGGGATTACAGGCATGAGCTACCGAGCCTGGCCTCAATCTTATGCTTACTATTCTTCATCTGTTGCCTCATTTTATAACCAGAGCTCAGGTGACAGCTGAGGGATTACATTAATCTGTCTCTGAGCCTCTGAGACTTCTATTTTCTTCACCACCCTCCAGGAATCCTTTTTTCTAGCTCTTGGGTGCTGGAAATCTCCTGGAAGGTTAAGTTGAAAATCTGACCTCCAGTTCATTGGTGCATCTGCAATCAATCCACATTACCTGCAGATTCTGTAGCTGCAAATTCACCTACTTGATAATGTTTACTTATGGCCCCTAAATCAATCCCAGCGGGGCTTTTCTGGGTGTGCGCCGGGTGGTGAAGAGGTTGAATGGCTGATAAGCACGGTCCCAGCAGAGATCCATCGAGGAACATCTGCCTTTTGGTTGCCGCTCTTATACCATAAATGAATGCCCTTTTCTTGGTCTTTTTGGGGTTTTTGTTTGAGACAGAGTCTCACTCTGTCACCCAAGCTGGAGTGCAGTGGTGTGATTGCAACCTCTGCCTCTCAGGTTCAAGTGATTCTCCTGCCCCAGCCTCCCGAGTAACTGGGACTACAGGCATGTGCCACCACACACAGCTAATTTTTGTTTTTTAGTAGAGATGGGGTTTTGCCATATTGGCCAGGCTGGTCTCAAACTCCTGACCTCAGGTTGTTATGCCTAGACTGTTAGTTCCTCAAAGAAGACTACTAGAGTCCAGAGTCAAAGCCAAGCGGCAAGGATCTTTACTACAAGTTCGAACCTGGTCTTTCTATTCTACAGCATACAAGAGGGCCTTGAACAATGCGAGTGTTTGCTTTTTATAGCCTGAAAGTTACAGGGGAACAAAGGAATTCTTTTGGTTCCCACTCTTTCAGTAAAACTTTGAACGGCTGTCCTCTTATCGGAGACTTTCCTGGTGGTGTTTGTACAGGGCTCAGGAAGTTTGAGAGATATATGGCAATATGTGGTGGGATGGGAGGATGGGATGTGTTTGTACTGGGCTTGTTTGTTTTGAGCCTGGGGCTGAGGAATGTGCCTGGCTCCTTTCATTCCCCTCTTTCTTTTCAGGTATTTTTTTAGAGCCAATCTTGGGTCTTATAAGTCTGATTCTGTTTCAGCGTTTACAGGTTGGTATTGGGCTCTGAGGACTATGAGTTGTACAGTGTTAAACTTTTCTTTAACGAACTGCAAAATTCTGTTAACAACACAAGGTCCTACGGTAAGCAGAAATAGTAGACTCAGCAGGGGTCTAAGGAAGGGGGCTAACAGAGAAAACATAGATGAGTTCTACTATTGGTCTGCAGCTGAAGCAAACTGCCGTGTTCTTAGTTCTGTGCTTAACTTGCGTAACTGTTGGAACTGGTCTTCCACGAGCCTTGATTCATTTATGTAGAAACAACAGTCTTCTTTTAGAAACATACACGTTCTTCCTTTTTCAGCAGTGAGTAGGTCTAAGGCCTTCTGGTTCTGCAAGGTTACTTGTGCTAGGGACGTGAGCTGCCGCTGGAGGGAGGCAAGGGACTTAGCTGACTTTTCTATAGCAACGGCAAATTGTTGGTACAGCTTGTTACTTTCTATGAGGGTGTGACTTAGGGCTCCCCCAGCCAGTCCGGCCGCCATGAAGGATGCGGTGAGGGAGATTCTTGCAATGAGGGGGAGAAATATGGCTCATGCAGGTCTCGGTCTAGGGTCTGGGTGAATAACAGCACTAGTCTAGTTACTGGTATACTTTAGGAACTTGCCGGCAGTAAGTAGAGTTAACTGGGGAACTAATGTGACAGGAAGACACAGTAGGTTGGTAACAGAGGGGTTTGATAGGTTTTTAGATAATGTTCTATTACACCAGAAGAATACGCCTGACGGAGCCTTTAAGGTGATGTTAGGGGGCGTTGCAGTGATGTTGCAGAGGCTGGAATTAGTTCTTGAGAAACAGTAGGGAAACTTTTCTTGACTGGGGTTTAGGTATAGTGGCACGTTAGGGATAGGGGCATATGAGAGGTTTCGGTGGTTGTTAGCTTGGGCAGAGGTGGAGGATCTTTATGGCAGGGGGACAGCGGTTAGCGGTGGACGCCTTAGAGTGGCACATAGAAAGCAGCCAGACAGGCTGTGAAGTCCTGTAAGGTTGGCAAGTTCTAATCTTTCTTGCAATAATTTTAACTAGGAAAAAGGACGTAAATCTTGTGTCAGGCGGTTTTCTTGTTGCTGTATATTTCTATGGACTAGGGGCCGTACCTGCACTAGACCTTGCCACAGATAGAGGTGACTGCTAGGCCATGTGGAGGTGGAGGAGTAGTATACAGCCTTGTGTTGAGGCGTGGTCCAGCGGGAGTTCTAGGGGTCTTTAACTATCTATGTATATGAAAGGTCTCTATCTTGTCTGCGATAGAAGGGCCATCTGGGATCTATCTGTTCTTTTCTACCTCACCATTGGTATTTATGGATGTTACAATAGTTATAAGGGCAGCCGGCACTTTGGTGCCCCCAATAGTGCTTACAATTGTATTCAGTCTGATCATACTTGAAGCATATTATTGGTGCCACTGGGAAATCGGTAAAATTTAGTAAAATTGGACTATTGCACCTTGAGGAGGGGCAATCTGCACTGGCCACTAATTTCTTGGGCTTATGAGGTTGCCTAGGGTGGGTTTGGTTTTCATAAAGCCAGAATCTCTAGACAAAGGGATTAGGAGCTGGCTTTATGTTTTCTTTAGTGGCCACTAGGGCGACTCAAGTTAGAGTTAGACTACTTAACTGCATGTTTGCAGTGAGCTATGTTGCCGGCACAGGGTGAGTTTTAAGGGGTTGTTCTTAGCTCTGTCCACAGTCCACGTGTCCGGTGCTTCAGCCGCCGCCATGATTGGCCTTAGAAGGTCGGAGGTTGGGTCCACTGGCTTGACGTGGGTGTAGTGGATCTACGACACAATGCCTTCTACTTTCAGGGTGGTGGGTGTGGTCAGGAGTACTTGGAGTGGTCTTTTCTACCTGGGCTCTAGGGTCTTTTGTCCGTGTCGCTTAACTAGGACTTAGTCTCCTGGCTGGTACGGATGGGGTGTCGGTGGGGGACTGGTCTTATATAGCTTTTTGAGCTTGGGCCAGATTTCTTGGTGAATTTTCTGTAAGGCTTGTAAGGAAAATAAGAATTCAGAGACATTTTCTGTTTCAGACTTAAGCAGGTCATCTTTTAAGCTAGGAACTAGGGGTGGAGGTCTGCCATACATGATTTCATAAGGGGTAAGGCCTAGTTTGTAAGGGGTATTACCAGCCTGGAACAGAGCATAGGGGAGAAGGACTACTTAATTAGCACCAGTCTTTATAGTCAATTTAGTTAAGGTCTCTTTTAAGGTCTGATTCATCCTTTCTACTTGTCTTGAACTCTGGGGCCTGTAAGCGCAATGTAGTTTCTAATTTGCCTTAAGGATGGAAGACAAGTCCTGACTTACTTTAGCGACGAAAGCGGGCCTATTATCTGACCTTATCTGGATGGGGAAGCCATACTTGGGAAGGATATCTTCCAGAATTTTCTTTGCTACGACCTGAGCAGTTTCTTTTTTGGTTGGGAATGCTTCAGTCTACTTTGAAAAAGTATCTACAAAGACAAGTAAGTACTGGTACCTGTACTTTCTTGGCTTTATTTCAGTAAAGTCTACTTCCTAGTAGATACTGGGCCTGGTTCTTCTGAGCCTTGTTCTTGCTGCAGCTTGAGATTGGGGGTATGCGTTGTTAAGCTGGCAGACTTTGCAACTTGTCACGATACTGCTGGCCGTCTTAGCTATATGTCTGATTTTGAGCTTGGAGCGTCTGATCAGGTCTATCATCCGCTGGGCCTCCAGGTGGGTGGTTCGGTGGATGTGTTCTAACACTTGTTGTCTTAATTTTTCTGGTAGGATGGTTTGGTCATTAGTATCAGTCTACTACTTATTCTGGATTTGTTTCAGGGGAAGTTTGTCAATCTACTGGAGATCTTGTTCTGAATATTCAGGGAAATGTGGCAAGTCCTGGGGGCCCGGGTCAGGGAGCTGGAGTGCAAGGAGTTGGCTGGGAGCCTTCGCCACATTCCTTGCAGTTTGGTCTGCCAGAAAGTTGCCTTGAGCAGTTGAAGTAGTTAGTTTCTGATGCCCTGGGCAATGTACAATGGCTAATTTTTCTGGCCTTTATAGGGCTGTTAGCAGGGCTAGGATCTTTTGCTTGTTTTTTATCTTTTTTCCTTCAGCCGTCAGTAACCTTCGCTCCTTGTAAATGGCCTTATGTATATGCGCCGTTGCAAAAGCATATCGGCTGTCTGTATATACTGTCAGCTTTTTCCTCGCCTTTAAGGTAAGAACTTGGGTGAGCGCTATCAGTTCGGCCTTCTGGGCCGATGTCCCCAGGGGCAGGGGTTCCGCCCAGATTACCTCAGTCTTTGAAGTTACTGCCGCTCCAGCGTACTTCTGGCCTTGATGCATGAAGCTGCTCTTATCAGTGAACTAGATGAGGTCGGCGTCAGGAAGTGGGTGGTCCTGCAGGTCTTCTTGAACTCCGTGCACCTGAGCTAGTATCTTGGTGCAGTCATGGAGTGGGGCGTCCAGGTCCGTGTTGGGCAGCAGCGAGGCAGGGTTTAAGGTCGTTGGGGGCAGGAAAATTATCTTGAGAGGATTTAGTAGTAGTCCTTGGTAGTGGGTGAGCTGGGCGTTACTCATCCATCGATTAGGTGGCTGTTTGAGTACACCTTCGATGGCATGTGGAGTAACGACCTGCAATTCTTGCCATATGACAAGTTTATCAGCATCTTGCACCATCAGAGCCGTGGCCGCAATCATTCGGAGACAAGGGGGCCACCTGGCAGCTACTGGGTCTAACTGTTTTGACAGGTAGGCAACTGGCCTCTGCCAGGGGCCTAAGTTTTGAGTTATTACTGCCTTGGCGACACCTTTATTCTCATCCACGTATAAGTGGAAGGGCTTGGTAACATCAGGTAGTCTTAGTGCAGGCATGGAGAGTAGGGCGGTTTTAATCTGTTGGAAGGCCAACTCGGCTTCGTCTGTCTAATTAAATGGCTGTTGCCTCTGTGTTGCCTGATACAAGGGTTTAGCCAGTTCTGCGAACCTAGGTATCTATAGTCTGCAAAATCTTGCTGACCTCAGGAATTCTTTCACTTGTCGGGTGGATTGTGGCCTGGGGATCTGCAGAACAGTTTGTTTCCGGGCATCTGTTAGCCAGCGCTGCCTTCCTTTAAGCAGGTACTTTAGATATGTTACCTCTGGCTTACAGATTTGAGCTTTCTTTGCTGAGGCTTGGTAGCCTAGATTCTTTAGAGCTTGTAAGAGACCTTTGGTCCTTTGGATGCAAGCTTTTTGGGTCTTAGCAGCAATTAGAAGGTCATCAACATACTGTAGTAAAATTATTTCAGGGTGTTTACGTCGGTACTCACTTAGGTCTTCATGGAGGGCCTCATCGAACAGGGTAGGAGAGTTTTTGAATCCTTGCGGCAGCCTGGTCTATGTCAGTTGGCCACTTATGCCTTTATCAGGGTCATTTTACTTGAAGGCGAAGAGCTTTTGGCCCTGAGGGGCTAAAGGCAAACTGAAGAAAGCATCTTTCAAATCTAAAACAGTGTACTATTGATGTTTAGGGTTTAAGGTACTTAGGAGGGTATACGGGTTAGGTACAGTTGGATGTATGTCCACAACCTTCTTGTTGATTTCTCTTAAGTCTTGTACAGGTCTGTATTTTCCACTATTAGGTTTTCGTACTGGCAACAATGGAGTATTCCAGGGTGAGTGACATGGGCGAAGGACCTCTTGGTCAAGGAGCCGGCGGATATGCGGGGCAATCTCTTTCTTGGCCTCTAGGGGCATTGGGTATTGGAGTACCTGCACGGGGTCTGTCCTAGGCTTAAGTTCAATAAATAAGGCAGGACGGTGTTTTGCTAGACTTAAGCCCTCCGTTTCTGCCTACACTTCTGGATATTGCTGGAGCCAGGTTGCTATGTCCTGGTCAGGGGCCGCTTTCTCCTGGTGGAGCCGGTACTTATCTTCTAGGTTTATAGTCAGGACGGACATGGGTTGATTGTGGGAGTTGGTCACGATGGGCCTTTCAGGGAGGAAATGGATCTGTGCTCTCATTTTAGTTAGCAGGTCTTTCCTTAATAGGGGACAGGGGCTCTCAGGGATGACTAGGAAAGAATGGGTTACATTCTTGGCTCCGAGGTTTACTGTTCTTTGTGTTGTCTATGGGTATTTCTTAACTCCTGTGGCCTCTTGTACTTACGAGGATTTGGAGGATAATTTCTTATTAGTTTTAACTAAGACCGAGTGCTGTGCTCTTGTATTGACTAAGAACTGGACTGGGGACCTCTCCACTTGCAAAGTTACCTTAGGTTCGGGGAGGGGGTCCGAACCTCGTCTTCCTTAGTCTTCGTCTTGAGTGACTAGTACGGGTGTAGGCTTAGGGGGTCTGGGTCCTTGTCCTCGTGGTTTCTTTTTGGGGCAGTCTTTTACTTAGTGGCCAGCCTCTTTGCAATAGGCACATTGGTCTTTGCTTAGATTATCATGCTGGGGGGGCCGCCTAGGTTGGGTGTACTTTGGCTGTAGATGCTCTTTCTGTACTACTGCTGCTAGGACTTTGGTCATTTTTTCAGTGGCCTTAAATTGCTTTTCCTCTGGAGTATCTCTGTTATTGTAAACCTGCTGGGCTATCTGAAGGAGGTCTTGAATCCGCTTTCTTTCTAAGTCTTCTAATTTCTGGAGTTTTCTTTTAATATCTGGGGCTGCCTGATTTACGAAAGACATTACAACAGCTGCCTGACTTCCTGGAGCCTCTGGATCTATGGGGGTGTACTGTCTAAAAGCTTCTATTAATCTTTCTAAGTAGGTAGCTGGGCTCTCTGTCTTTCTTTGCAGAATAGAATATACTTTAGCTAAATTAGTGGGCTTGCGAGCAGCTGCCCGGAGACTTGCCATTAGAGTCTGGCGATAAAGGTGTAGCCGTCCTTTACTTTCTGCCGTGTTGTAGTCTTATGCTGGCCTGGTCAGAGGAAAGGTTGCGTTTATGAGGTCGGGGTTGGCAGTCGGTTGACTGTCGTCCTCTGGGACTAGCTTTCTAGCTTCTATCTGTATTTTCTCCAGCTCTTCCGTGGTGAACAAGATTCGGAGGAGCTGCTGACAATCATCTTAAGTGGGCTGGTGGGTGAACATGACACTATCTAGTAAAGCCAGTAAATCTTTGGGGTTGTCTGAAAACCGAGCACTCTGAGTTTTCTAGTTATACAGATCACTGGTGGAGAATGGCCAGTACTGGAGCCTGGGGATTCTTGTGTCATCTGGGGGTCCTATTTCCCGAAGGGGTAAAGCCACCGTGGAGTCAGGTGGCTGAGGGGGGCTAGTCCACGAAGTGTGCCTTCGCGTCCGCCCTGCCGGCCTTTCAAAGTTACTTTCTTTTTCAGCGGGCCTGTGTGTGCCAGCCGCCTCCCGTCCGCCTGCTCTTTCCCGCAGCTCAGCCAGGGGGGCTGGGGCCTGGGGCCCAGAGGGGTACGGAGGGGGTTCTGTGAACAGTGGGTCCCCGCTGTCAGGTAGAACAGGATGGGGGGGGGCAGTTGGTTGCTTGGATTTTAGTGGTTGAGCAACCAGTGCCTTACAGGGTTCAGAGGCTAATTGGAAAGGGGACAGCCAAGGAGGCGGGTTCTTAACAAGGTCCTGCCATATGAGGATATATGGGATTTGATCTAAGTGGCCTGCACGCCTAGGTAGGAAAATCTTGGACTTTACCTTAGTGATAACAGCAAGTCGGAAGGTCCTTTCGGGCGGCCACCTTACATCAAAGGCAGGCCATTCGGAGCGACACAGAGTAATTAGCTTTCCTTTCTTGATTTCTATACTAAGATCATGGCCTCTTGCTCTAACTTCTTTGAAATTACTTGTAAGGAGAGATAGAGGAGTGCTCTGGGTATTACTTATCTTGTAATAATTTGTAGTCTTTTCCTGTAAAGGAATGTGGGTTTGAATCCTTGTAAAGGAAATCTGATCTGACTTATTAATGATATCTAATCACAGGCGCACTTTGGCAGCCTTAGTCAGAGTTAGCTGCCTGGATCGTGGTCACGCTGGGGCAGCCCAGATCAGAGACTGCTGCTGCCCGCCAAACCGGGGCAGTTCAGATCGCAAGCGTGCACCGGAAGCCCGGGTCAGAGTTAGCTGCCTGGATCGTGATCGCGCTGGGGCAGCCCAGACCAGAGATGGCTGCTGCCCGCCAAACTGGGGCAGCTCAGATCAGAGACAGCTGCTGCCCACCAAACCGGGGCAGCTCAGATCAGAGACAGCTGCTGCCCACCAAACCGGGGCAGCTCAGATCAGAGACGGCTGCTGCCCACCCAACCGGGGCAGCTCAGTTCAGAGACGGCTGCTGCCCGCCAAACCGGGGCAGCTCAGATCAGACGGCTGCTGCCCGCCAAACTGGGGCAGCTCAGATCAGAGACGGCTGCTGCCCGCCCAACCGGGGCAGCTCAGATCAGAGACAGCTGCTGCCCGCCAAACCGGGGCAGCTCAGATCAGAAACAGCTGCTGCCCGCCAAACCGGGGCAGCTCAGATTGCAATATAGATCAGATGAGAGCCAGGGGATGTCTCCCACCGGTCTCCGCTGGCCATCCTATAGCGCATCCGCCAGGACTTTGCCAGCTCCAGTTTCAGACCTCGCGAGTCACAGATTCGGATTCAGAACAGACACAGACAGACAAACAGAGATGAGCCAGCTCACCTATCAGTAGATCGATCCTAGCAGATCCGTTGACCAGGGGTCTGGTGGGCTTGGGGAATCCCGGACGAGCCCCCAGATGTTATGCCTAGACTGTTAGTTCCTCAAAGAAGACTACTAGAGTCCAGAGTCAAAGCCAAGCGGCAAGGATCTTTACTACAAGTTCGAACCTGGTCTTTCTATTCTACAGCATACAAGAGGGCCTTGAACAATGCGAGTGTTTGCTTTTTATAGCCTGAAAGTTACAGGGGAACAAAGGAATTCTTTTGGTTCCCGCTCTTTCAGTAAAACTTTGAATGGCTGTCCTCTTATCGGAGACTTTCCTGGTGGTGTTTGTACTGGGCTCAGGAAGTTTGAGAGATATATGGCGATATGTGGTGGGATGGGAGGATGGGCTGTGTTTGTACTGGGCTTGTTTGTTTTGAGCCCGGGGCTGAGGAATGTGCCCGGCTCCTTTCATGGTGATCCACCTGCCCTGGCCTCTCAAAGTGCTGGGATTACAGGTGTGAGCCACCATGCCCAGCCTGGGTTCTCTGAAATGTAATGGAAAGAGGAGAATTGGAATGGCCGAGAGAGAGAACTAGGACCCTGCATGAATGAATCAAGTTGACTTGGAGAGAAACTGTATTTATAGGAAAGTTAAAGCTCTGAGTTTGGAGGCCAAGCAGGGTGGGGGTGAGCAAAGCCATGGGAAGGAAAGCAGGGCTTCAAAAAACAGCTGCTCCTTCTTGATAGATGCAGGGAGGAAACAGGAAAGACCGGGGGCCATGCGGTGTTATTTGTAGCACTTGAATAGCTTGGCTCTTTAGAGTCCCAAGGCCTCCACCTAGTGATCCACAGATGCCATTAGAGGGCAAAAGTGCTCGCTGCTCTCTCATTAGTCAACAAGAAGAGCCGGTATGGCCCTGGCCTTAAGGATAAGTTAGTCAGTTGCTTATTGTACGTCACGAGATGAATGCTGGGAGAGAGGAAACACAGGGTGTGTAGGGAGAGGGCAAAAATGGCTACATCTGACCCACCCCAGAGATGAGGAAGGCTTCCAGGTGGGAGGTGACACCAGGAGGTAACCAGGTGGAAATCACCCTCAAGTAGCAGAGACAGGTGTGCAAAGTCTCAGAGGGAGCTTCTTCAGGATCAGCAGAGCTCGATTGTAGGGTGTGAGGCTGTCACAGAGGCTGGAGAAATAAGCAGTTCCTTGCTAAGAAGTCTGAATTTTAACCTGAAGGGACATGGGAGCTACTGCAGGCTGGTAAGCAGGGGGGTGATGCTGGTTGGATTGCAATGCAGAGAAACCCTGGGTTGGCCTGCGTCTGATAGACTGGAGAGACCCTTGAAGAAATCAGGGTACAGGCAGTCCTCCGGAGTAGAAATGAGGAAGGTGCCAACTGAGACCACAGCAGTGGGGAAGAGTGTGAGAGGGATGGAAATTGAGATGAATTCATGGGTGTTTGGCCTATGCAGTCACACAGGGTCCCGTGCTGAGAGGGACCCCGAGCTTGGCTTAATGCTCTGCTGTCACTGTCTTAAAATTCCTCCTCATTTTATGTTTGAACCTATGTTTTGTTTTGTTTTGAGAAAGAGTCTCACTCTGTCACCCAGGCTGGAGTGCACTGGCACCATCTTGGCTTACTGTGACCTCCACCTCCCAGACTCAAGTGGTTCTCCTGCCTCAGCCTCCCAAGTAGCTGGGACTACAGCCACCTGCCACCACGCCTGGCTAATTTTTGTATTTTTAGTAGAGAGTGGGTTTCACCATATTGGCCAGGCTGGTCTTGAACTCTTGATCTCAAGTGATCTGCCCACCTCAGCCTCCCAAAGTGCTGGGATTACAGGCATGAGCCCCTGCAGCCAGTCTGAATCTATGTTTTATCAGTGAAATCCAATGGGTCAATAGAACACGTGCGTGGGCAGACAAGACACCAACAATATGAGTTACCCCTGTCCCTTGCCACCGCACTCCCTATGGCGTGTCTGCTGTGCCCTGAGCATAGAATCTTGGGGGGTCCACAGTGCATGGGAGCCCAGCAAGGCTCCAAGTGAGCATAAGGGAAGCCTACTAGGTCCACAACGGAGTCTGCGAGAGATGCTGACAGCACCAAGAGGTCGCACTTTCTCTTATTATAGAATCAGAATTGAAAACCAAGTCAATGGCATTCTAAGAAACAGAAACAAACAAGGAACCCTCTCCCAGCCTTTTCTACTCATCTGATTCCCTGTAGTAACCAACCACTTCCACTGGAACTGGTGACATAGGAGAGGCAAAGATAGCAGAGTCATAGTTGTTTTTCCTTTCAATTCTTCCTTACACATCAGTAAGCCAAAGGTAGAGAGTGGTGGCAGATTGTATAGGTGTGAAAAAGTGAAATAAAAACAGCTGAATGGCCGGGTGTGGTGCTTCATGTCTGTAATCCCAGAATTTCGGGGGGCCGAGGTGGGTGGATCACAAGGTCAGGAGTTCGAGACCAGCCTGGCCAACATGGCAAAACCCCATCTCTATTAAAAATACAAAAATTAGGCCGGTGTGGTGGCAGGCTCCTGTAATCCCAGCTACTCAGGAGGCTAAGGCAGGAGAATGGTCTGAACCCCGGAGGCAGAGGTTGCAGTGAGCTGAGATCTCACCACTGCACTCCAGGCTGGGCAAGAGAGCAAGACTCTGTCTCAGGGGAAAAAAACAAAAACAAACAAACAAACAAACAAACAAAAACAGAAGAATTAGTTTCCTGCAACGTCTCACTGTTTCTGTGAGGCAAAAAAATGCCACATACAAAGTACAAATTATGTCATTTCTGTGATTCCACATTTGAGTCCAATGTTCCTATTTAAATCTGGCATTGCACAATGTAAAGAGGAACAGTATAATCCATGCTAGTAATTTAAAATGCTAACTTTTTTTTTTTACTTAGAAGGACATTAAATAACAAATGAAAGCATCATGATAAATTGAGACACAGACACCACAGAAGAAAGAAAATGCTTTATATGTTAATACTTCAGCAGTGCTTTTTCCTCTGATTTTTGAATAAGGGGGCCCATGTTTTCATCTTGCACTGGGCCTTGCAAATTCTGCAGCTGCTCCTGACTGTAAAGAGGGGATTTAGCCATAAAATCAGCAAGGGTTGGTCGTGGGGATGTGGGGTACAGGAAGATAGAGGATTTAGGCATGGCTGCAGGGTTTTAAGCTGGTGGTACTGCTGGCTGGGAAATCTACGAAATCCAGCATTGAAGGACCGGCTTTGTGAATCTGTTGTGGATGGGCTGAGCCTGCAGTGGCCATGGGGCATCCTGCCTGGGAGGAGGGCAAGCAGCAGTTCATCAGCACAGATGGTGACTGAGGCTCAGAAGGGGCTATTGAGGCAGGAACTGTGGGCAGGGATGCTGGGGAAGCAGACATTTAGGAGATGGGATAACAGCTGGGTATGGTGGCTCACACCTGTAATCCCAGCTACTCAGGCTGAGACAGTAGGATAGCTCGAGGCCAGGAGTTCAAGATCAGTCTGCACAACATAACGAGACCCCATTTCCCCCCTCAAAAAAAATTAATAAAAAGTAAAAATGCAAAGAAGAGATGGGACAGCAAAGAAGGCCTCATAAAGGAGATGGAGAGGAAGGGGACAGGAGGAAAGGGGAGAGGGAAGGTGACAGCCAGAAGCAGGCATGAGAGGTTCCCTAGAGTGGGGTTTTATTATCTCAAGTGACCATGAGCAAATTACTGAACCTCTCTGTGCTGCAGACATCATGGATAAAAAGAAGATAAAATGAAGACAATAACAACAGCACTTAAGGGCAGGGCGGTTGTGGTGAAGATTAAATGAAGAGTTTATATGGGAAGGGCTCAGAATGCTGCTGTATTAAATGCCTCAGTCTGCTATAAAAAGATACCACAAGCTGGATGGCTTAGAACTACAGAAATGCATCATCTTACACCTGCAGGCCAGAAGGCTGAGATGAAGGCATTGTCAGGGCCAGGCTCCCTCTGAGGATGCTAGGGGAAGGATCTCCCTCCCAGCTTCCGCCAACTCCTTATCTTGTGGCAGCAGAAGTCCAGTCTTCATGTGGTCTTCTCCCTGTGTGCATCTGTGTCCAAAATTTCCCCTTTCCATATATCTACATCTATATCTATGTCTATATCTACACACAAAAATACACATATATGTAGTGTGTGTGTGTATATATATAGATATATATAATTTTATTTATTTATTTATTTATTTATTTTGAGACAGAATCCTGCTCTGTCACCCTGGCTGGAGTGCGGTGGTGCAATCTTGGCTCACTGTCACTTCCGCCTCCTGGGTTCAAGCAATTGTCCTTCCTCAGCCTCCCGAGTAGCTGGGATTACAGGTGCCCACCACTGTGCCCAGCTAATTTTTTTGTATTTTTAGTAGAGACAGGTTTCACCATGTTGGCCAGGCTGGTCTTGAACTCCTGACCTCAAGTGATCCACTCGCCTCGGCCTCCCAAACTGCCAAGATTACAGGTGTGAGCCACTGCGCCTGGCCTCTTTTATTATTTTTTAATAGAGATTGGGGTCTTGCTATGTTGGCCAGGTTGGTCTTGAACCTTGGCCTCAAGTGAGCCTCCTGCCTCAGCCTCCCAAAGTGCTAGGATTACAGGCATGAGTCACTGTGCCTGGCGTATTTTATTTATAATCTTTTTAATAGAGATAGGAGTCTCCCTATGTTGGCTAGGTTGGTCTTGAAACTTGGCCTCAAGTGATCCTCTTGCCTCAGCCTCCCAAAGTGCTAGGATTACAGGCATGAGCCACTGCACCTGGCCAATTTCCCCTTTCCATAAGGACACCCATTATACTGGATAAAGCCCACTCTATCAACCTGATTTTAACTTGACTACCTTTGTAATGACTATCTCCAAATATGTCACATTTTGAGGTACTGGGGGTCAGGACTCCAAGAAGTCTTTTGTGGGAGAGGGGATGCAATTCAACCCACAACAGTGCCCTGCTCTGTGAAATGTTCACCTTTATGAATAAGACGACTTCCACGAGTTGTTTTCTTCAAAGGTATGAGGCAGAGACCAGTGAGGGGCAACCTGAGGGTGGGAAACCTAAATTTGTTGTGGCCACAATCTCCGCAAAAACGCAATGTTTCTCCCACAGCACTTAGCAGCCCAGGTGAAGGTAAAGAAGGAGAGGGAACAAAGATGAGGGAGTGACACATCCTGATAACGTGCCAAAGACAACCACAGGCAGACATACTGATGGCAGAGAGGCAGACGAGGAACACTGCTCATTGCTCTGCCTGCCTCACTTTTGTTCACGGGCCACCAGGAGGCCTGAGGTCCCAGGTGGACAGAAATCACCACGATCCCCTCTTGGCCCCAACCAACATACGCACAGGAGGCAAACCAACTTTTGATCATTTATTAAAACAAATAAGAGGTTAATCTGTGGGTAAAAAGGTCTTGTTTGTCAGCAGCTCAGGGGATGCCTTCAAGCTGACAGGCGCTAGTGCACTTTGAAGTAGGAAGCATCAAATGGGTTCTGGAGATAAGCAATAGATAAACAACGGGAGTTACCAGAAGTGTCAAGCCAGGCATCACCTTCACAGAAATTATTCCTGGAGCTAATGTGGAAGTCATTAATCCCAAGAGAAAAGACAGAGGTGGGCGTGGTGGCTCATGCCTGTCATCTCAACACTTTGGGAGGCCGAGGTGGGAGGATCCCTTGAAGCCAAGAGTCCAAGATCAGCCTGGGCAACAAAGTGAGACCGCGTCTCTACAACAACTGAACTAAATAAAATAAATTAGCCAGGTGCAGTGGTGCACACCTGTGGTCCCAGCTACTCAGGAGGCTAAGGCAGGAGGATTGCTTGAGCCCAGGAGGTCAAGCCTGCAGCGACCTATGATCACATCACTGCACTCCTGCCTGGGCCACAGAGCAAGGCCCTGTCTCTAAAAATAAGAGAAGAGAAGACAGATGAAGCAAAGTGGGCCAAAACGTAGAAAAAGGAAATTGCTCTGTTTTAGATGAAGGATTGTGAAACAAAATTTTCAAAAGCAGCAATGAAAGACCTGTCTACCACAGTGTAGCCCTCAGCAAAACCACAAGTGGGCAGACTCTGACTCTCCCACACCCCTCTGGCTAACCCCAAACCCCTTCTAGATAGAATGTTCTCCTTCCTCTTCATCCTAATGCCAGGAGCAACTTTGGCGGTGCGTTCCCCACACCTGCCCCCTTTGCCAAAGCTCCAGGTTCCAGAGCCTTCCTTTCTTTCTTCTCTTCTGCTTTAAGGCTTGCTTACCCTGAGTTCAGGACCCTTACAGCCTTGTTAGATAAATGGCTACGTAAGATGATCGGTTAATCAGAGTGAGTATGGCTGATGATGGCTTCTGCAATATAATGAAATGAACCTGCGCCCACCTTCAGTGAACGATCAACATTCACTTTGGTGTAATGGGGTAAACCATCAACCTGTCCCTCCTGATGCAATGCACAGAGAACATGACACCATTGCTGTGATAGTCCCACCCAAAATGCATAAGAATATCACTGCCAAGAAACATCAGCCAAATCCAAAGTAAGGGACATTCTATCAAATAACCGTCTTGCGTTCTTCAAGAATGCCAATACCATGAAAGATAAAGAAAAACTGAGGATCTGTTCCAGGCTAAAAGGGACCTACAGAGACACAACAACTGAAAATAATGCATGATCTGGGATGATCGTTTGCTTCAATGTACATCATTGGGTTAACTGGCGAAATCTGAATGAGGTCCATTAGAAAATTGTATTGTAGCAGGGTTAGTTTCCTGATTTTGATCATTGCCTTGGTTATATAAGAGAAAGTCCTTGTTATTAAGGAATACACAGGAATATTTAGGGGTAAAGGATAACTCTTCTGCCACTTGGAAAATAATAAAGCAAATGGGGTAAAATGGTAGCACTGGGGAATCTCAGCGAAGGGTATAAAGGATGTCTTTGTACTATTTTTGCAACACTTCCGTGTCTGGAAAAATAATAATAAATATTACATATTTAATAATTAAATGAATGAAAAAGTGTGCAGGTGTCGACCTTGGCAATGCAATAGGATCATCTCAGAAGCTCTGCATGAACATCAGTGCCCAGGCCCCAACCCAGAGATTCATAGTCAGTTAGCTGGGGGTGAAACTCCAGACATCGGCATGTGTAAAACACATCCCAAGGTCATTCTAGTGTGAATCCAGAATAATAAGCAGCCAGCTTAGCCTTTAGTGCCATTGGGTTGACAGGAAAGTTCTAGGCTGGGGACTTTCTGAGCCCCCATGTCTGCTTGTTTTGAGATCTGATCTTGGGGGCCACATGGTGACTCAAAACAGGAGCACAGTTGTGGGTCCAGTCTTGGTCCTTTCACTAATAAGGTGGGAGACGTTGCGTCAGATCCCTTGCCTGTGCCAAGCCTGGGTTTTCTCAGCTGTGGAATGAGGTTAACCAGGAAGTGCCTCAGTGGCCAATATGCATTCAAGGAAGAAGATGCCCAGCTCAGTAAGTGATATGGTGTGGCTGTGTCCCCACCCAAATCTCTAATTGTAGTTCCCATAATCACCACATGCTGTGGGAGGGACCTAGTGGGAGGTAACTAAATCACGGGATGTGTCTTTCCCCTGCTGTTCCCATGACATTGAATAAGTCTCACAAGATCTAATTCTTTTTTTCTTTTTCTGAGACCGAGTCTCACTCTGTTGCCCAGGCTGGAGTGCAGTGGCTTGATCTCAGCTCACTGCAACCTCTGCCTCCTGGATTTAAGCAATTTTCGTGCCTCAGCCTCCCAAGAATCTGGGACAACAGGCATGAGCCATTATGCCTGGCTAATTTTTGTATTTTTATTAGAGATGGGGTTTCAACATTTTGGCCAGGCTGGTCTCAAACTCCTGATCTCAGGTGATCCACCAACCTTGGCTTCCCAAAGTGCTGTGATTAGAGATGTGAGTCACTGTTCCCTGCCTGATCTAATGGTTTTATAAAGGGGAGCTCCCCTGCACAACTCTCTTGCCTGCTGCCATGTAAGATGTGACTTTGCTCCTCCTCCACCTTCTGCCATAATCATGAGGCCTCCCCAGTCATGTGGCTCTGTGAGTCCATTAAACCTCTTTTTCTTTATAAATTACCCAGTCTCAGGTATGTCTTTATTAGCAGAGTGAGAATGGACTAATACAGTAACCCTTACATCCCCAGACCCCAAAATGGAGTTGTCACAGGATGGCAGTCTGAAATCCTTGTGATGTCCAGCTGGCAGAAAGGAATTTGGATGAGTAGGGCTGGCCAACTTCTGGTATTGCTGGTGGGTCCTGTCATTGTGTGGGTGACTCCTTGCACTCCTGGCCCTTCATAGGACTAAATTCTGGGAGGGTTCTTGGGAAAGGGGCTAGAGAAGGCAAGAGGACACTAATCTTCCAGGCAGTAGGAGGGCAAGCTGGAGAGGCCAAGCTCCCAAGTAAACTGAGGCACCTCCACTGGTCCCTTTGTGAGGCACGCTTGACCTGGGTTTTATGGAAAGAAAATGCCCTCACCAAAGGGTGCTAAACAAGGTCCCAGGCTCCACATCTGATCCCAGGTGCCCCTCTCTGCCCTGCCCTAGACTCACCTAAAGCTGTACTGCCCAGAGTCATGGCCTCAGGCTACACATGGCTACTGGGCACTTGAGATGTGGCCATCTTAATTGAGATATGCTGTTAGTGTAAAATATACACTAGATTTCCAAGCCTTCATAAGCAAAAAAAAAAAAAAAAAAAGAACATAAAATATCCATTAAGAATTTTTAAGTATTCATTAATGTTGAAATAATAATATTTTGAATATATTGGTTAAAGTTTACTAGGAGAATTCATTTCACCCCTTTTTCCTTTTTCTAATGTGGTGACTAAATTATTTAATATTACACATGTGGATTACATTATATTTCTATTGGACAGCTCTGTTCTAAAGTCTGCACATTGTCCTTTTGTGGCTTATTTCCTTGATAATTTTATTAAAATTAAATTGAAGGGCCAGGTGCAGTGACTCAAACCTGTAATCTCAGCATTTCGGGAGGCTGAGGCAGGTGGATCACCTGAGGTCAGGAGTTCGATACCAGCCCAGCCAACGTGGTGAAACCCTGTCTGTACTTAAAAATACAAAAATTAGCCAGGCTTACGGGTGCGTGACTATAATCCCAGCTATGCGGGAGGCTGAGGTAGGAGAATCGCTTGATTCCTGGAGGCAGAAGTAGCAGTGAGCTGAGATCACGCCACTGCACTCCAGCCTGGGGGACAAGAGTGAAAATCCATCTCTAAATAAATAAATAGAAAAATAAAACTGAGGGCCTGGCACGGTGGCTCATGCCTGTAATCTCAGCATTTTGGGAGGCCGAGGCAGGAGGATTACCTGAGGTCAGCAGTTCGAGACCAGCCTGGCCAACATGGTGAAATCCCATCCCTACTAAAAATACAAAAATTAGCTGGGCTTTGTGGTGGGTGCCTGAAATCCCAGCTACTCCGGAGGCTGAGGCAGGAGAATCACTTGAACCCGGGAGGCGAGGTTGCAGTGAGCTGAGATTGCACCAAGGCACTCCAGCCTGGGCGACAGAGGGAGACCCTGTCTCAATAAATAAAGAAAGAAATAAAAATAAATTGAGGAAGGATTTAGCATGCGAAATAGAATCAGCTTTGGACCCTGAATACACTGCTGTGAGAATTCCCCTGTGGTTCTCAGGCTTCTGTAATTCCAGCAAATACACTCTTCCTTTAGGTTCACTAAAATGCAGATATTGTGAGATAATGCTCATTTCTCACAGCTTGCTTAAATAATAATGATCATCATAGTAATTTACAACTTAATAGTCAACACTGCCTTTTTAACCCAGTCTGTGAGACTGAATCGTAAACGTGACATTCTTTGAAGTAAAGCTCTCAATTAATATACCAGACTGCATAAACGCTAATAACTTACCTTTCCACAGAAAGATAATATGTGGGTATTCTCTTTGAAGACAAATGGTGGAGAGTAGACTCTCATCAAAGAGCCTCTGGCAGTAATGAGTTGCATTCCAGAAGGTTCCAGAAGGTTCTGTGGAAGGCTGCAGTTTGAGATTGGTTCTCAGGTGTCTGTCTAACTGCTTTCTAAGGATGAAGACTCCTGGTTCGTGCTTTAGCGACACCCACAGGAGCAACAGACTAAGACATTCCTCCACACAATAACAGACCCAGGCAGTGCAGAGCCATGTGTGTCTTATCTGTCCTGTTGTCCACAGTCTGGTTTTATCTTAGACCTAGCCTGGTGCAATCCATGTTGTGTATTGGCACTCCACTTAAGTTTCCAGTTTGTAAAAAGCCCCTTTCATTCGGTGATTCCTCAGGTCTTTAGGGGAAATTTCTGGAAACCAGGAAGAAGGAAATAAAGGTTGTTTTGCTGAGGATGGGTGACGTTGGGCGCGGAACCCAAATGAGTGGTTTGAGCAGAAAGTAGCCTCCACGCTGGACTAATGCAATAGCCCTGCCATGATTTCATTGCAGGGCTGTGACCGTCTACGACAAGCCGGCATCTTTCTTTAAAGAGGCACCTCTGGACCTGCAGCACCGGCTCTTCATGAAGCTGGGCAGCACGCACTCTCCGTTCAGGGCCCGGTAGGCCTCCCACCCTCAGCTGCCTTCTCTCCTGCTCACCACTGCCCTGGCCTCTCCCCTTCTCACTGCAGACCTGGGAACCCACTCATCCAGGGATTGGCAAACTAAGGCTACAGGCCAGTCTCCCGCTTTTGTAAATCAAGTTTCACTGGGACACAACACACTCATTAACTTCTGAGTTGTCTACAGCCGCCTTTGAGCTACAATAGCAGAATCGCGTTTTGCAACAGAGAACCTGTGGCCCATAAAGCCTGAAGTATTTACTCTCTGACCCTTTAAGGAATGTTAAAGGGTCTTACTCTCCTGCCAATGGGTTCCCAGGCCTGTGGCAGGATCTGTGGACCTATGTGTCCCCTGGGGTGTCTCATGGGGCTAAGGAAGGGACCTTTGTGCAGGTCCACATACCCTGAGGTGTGCCCCTGGGTAAGCTGGGGTGGTGTGGGAGGGCATCCTAGCACCCTCATCTTGAGTCCAGGGGATGACAAGACAGTAAGTCCCGTGGAGAAAAGGAATTAGTCAGTCTTGTTTGCTGTTGTAACCTTAGCACCCAGCAACAATATTAGAGAAAGCAAGCCCAGGCCTCGATTGGCAGGGGTGGCCTGGTGCTGCTGATGCGGCCGGGCACCCCAACCGTTGGGAGCCTGCAGGACTCACCATGGCAGGAGATGCCCGTTCTGGGTCCTGGGCCTGCTCTGTGGCCTCTCACAGGGTTTTTTTCTACTCCTTCAGCTCAGAATCTGAGGACCCAGACACAGAGCCGTCGGCCTTCATGGAGCGGGATGCTGGGAGCGGGCTGGTGACGCGTCTCCACGAGCGGCCAGCCCTGCTGGTCAGCAGCACAAGCTGGACAGGTCTGCACGACCCCTGGGGCACTTGGGGTTGGTGTGAAGGGCACCTGGCCAACCTGTATTCTCCTCACCCCTGCCAGTCCTGCATGCCCCAACCCCGCCATGGTCTCAATGAGAAGGGGAGGGCGTGTGAGCTGGAAGAGTGGTGTCTAGAAACAGGCCCCTGACATTCAATTCTCTTCTCATAGAGGAGGAAGACTTCTCTATCTTGCTGGCAGCTTTAGAAAGTAGGTGTGTGGCTGCGGTGAGGAGCTCTGGGCTTGTCGGGGCCACTGAGCTGTGAGCTGCTTGCCTGGTCTGCAGCATGTTCCTGTCCCGGGCTACTGGGTGGGGCAGCCTGGGGACAGTAGGGGTGGTGGATGTGGGCCGCCCTGAATCCCCAGTTGGGTCATTGAGTGACCAGGCCCTCAGGCTGAAATGCCCCCTCCAGGAGAGTATCTCACAGAGGTTGGTGGCCTCCCTGCCAGAGCAGTGCACTTTCTCCACCTGACCAGGGGACTCTGGCTACTGTTTATTTAAAATTTTTTTTCTGAATGGGCATGGTGGCTCACACCTGCAATCCTAGAACTCTGGGAGGCCGAGGCAGGCAGATCACCTGAGGTCAGGAGTTCGAGACCAACCTGGCCAACATGGCGAAACCTGTCTCTACTAAAAATACAAAAATTAGCTAGGTATGGTGGTGGGCGCCTGTAATCCCAGCTACTTGGGAGGCTGATGCATGAGAATTACTTGAACCTGGGAGGCAGATGTTGCAGTGAGCTGAGATCATGCCATTGCATTCCAGCCTGGGTGACAGAGCGAGAGTCTGTCAGAAAAAAAAAAAAAAAAAAAAAAATTATATCAGAAATTCCATGTAGAATTGTTTCTTTTTTTAAAACACAGAGTTTGAACAACTGACTCTTGACGGACAGAACCTTCCTTCTCTCGTCTGTGTGATAACAGGTACCGCCTGGGACCCTGGGTGTCTGTTTGGTTGGGGGATGGTGGAGGGGGAGGGGCACACAGCCTTTACCCTGTGCTTCCCACGATCTTGTCTCCTTAATCCTCACTGCACCTCTCTGCCATAGGGTCTTACACTGCTTGACATGCGGGAAACTGAGGCTCAGAGGGTTTCACAGCAGGGCAGGGAGCCCAGATTTGAATCTGTAGATACCAAGCTTTCTACTTTTTCAGTAGTTTCCAAGCATCTTTTTTTTGTTGTTACGTCATTGGTGTCTTTTTTTTTTTTTTTTTTTGAGACAGTCTCTGTCGCCCAGGCTGGGATGCAGTGGTGCGATCTCAGCTCACTGCAACCTCCGCCTCTCACATTCAAGCAATTCTCATGCCTCAGCCTCCGGAGTAGCTGGGACTAAAAGTGCCCACCACACCCAGCTTATTTTTGTATTTTTAGTAGAAACAGGGTTTCACCATGTTGGCCAGGCTGGTCTTGAACTCCTGACCTCAGGTGATCCACCCGCCTTGGCCTCCCAATATGCTGAAATTATAGATATGAACCACTGTGCCCGGCCATGTCATTGGTGCCTTAACCAAGCTTCTTTTAATTTTTCAAACAGAAGAGCCCCTGTCCCAGTTACTGCTGCTGAGCCCTTTCAAGATGATTCAGTGAGGAGGGAGAAAAGCGGAAGCGGCGTGGGAAGAGGCGGAGTCTGGGCCAGCTGCTGGTCCTGCTCTCCTCCCTCCTCTGGCCTCTAGGCTCCCAGCACTAGTTTGGAACCCGCGCCATGTGCTCTGGAGGCTGTGGCAGGGCAGGCGCGGCTTGGAACCCGCGCCATGTGCTCTGGGGGCTGTGGCAGGGCAGAGGGAGTCCTCTTGTCCCCTGTGCACAACACAGACAGAAGGCTGGGTCCACCCAGTGGGCGGTCGCGTGCCAGGCCAGTGCTTACCCCGCCTTGTTTGCAGCCCGAGGCCAGCTGGTTGCAGGTGCAGGGCTATGCATCAGGGGTCAGGGTGCACATACCCCTGCAGGTCTTGGGACTCCTGAGTTGCTTCTGGAAGGGCCCAGATAGGGCCTGACTGGAGCTGCCAAGGGGTGGAGCTTCTGGGAAAAGGATCCCTCCTAGGGGGAGTGTCTTGGGCCTGGGGCCATGTGGCAGGGACAGAGACGGGTTCATGGCAGTGTCTGCTCTTCTCTGTGAAGGCAAAGGGCCTCTGAGGGAGTATTACAGCCGCCTCATCCACCAGAAGCATTTCCAGCACGTCCAGGTCTGCATCCCCTGGCTGGAGGGCCGAGGACTATCCCCGCTTCTAGGTAAGAGACCAGCAGGAGGCTCAGGGAGGAGGCAGGGCCTTATGCAGGGGGAACAGGGGTGGGCGGGGTGTACTTTTTCTGAAAAGGTGGCTCTGGAGGCCACTTGGGGACAGGACCTGGGCTCTGGCTGAACTCCCGGGAGAAGGCTACTTCCTGGTGTGCCAGCCCCTCCCTGCCAGGTGGCCCCAGAGGCCCTTTACCAAGGGGTTTGAGGAAGCCACGTCCTTTCAGCCTGCCACGCCCTCCATTCAGTCCTCTTCCTTCCTGCAAGAGTGCTGGGCCTGGGGCTGGGGCCACTGTTGCCCAGGTGTGGGAGGGCAGTGGCTTTGGGAGGTACAGGGACGATGAGTCAAACAGTGTCGCCTCACCACTGAGATGGTTCTCCTTTGCCTCTGTCTCTTTCCCCGTTGATTTCTCCAAGTGGGGAGTCGTGGCTTGTTCCTGATGCGTCTCTAGAGCCACATCTTCCAGCTTCGAGTGAGCAGAGCTGTTGGAGGCTGAGGGGACTTTTCCTGGCAGGATTCTCCAGCTAGTCTTTGTTTTAGACAGTCTTGCTCCGTTGCCTAGGTTGGAGTGCATGATCTCAGTTCATGCAACCTCTGCCTCCTGGGTTCAAGCGATTCTCCCACCTCAGCCTCCCGAGTAGATTACAGGATTACAGGAGCTCTCCACAACACCTGGCTTATTTTTGTATTTTTAGTAGAGACAGGGTTTCACCATGTTGGCCAGGCTGGTCTTGAACTCCTGACCTCAAGTGATCCTCTCGCCTTGGCCTCCCTAAGTGCTGGGATTCCAGGTGTGACCCATCATGCCTGGCCCCAGCTAATCTTTAGAAATGTTTAGCTATTTGGCTTTATTTTCACACTGACAGCTGGTTTGTGGTGGGTGTGCTGTGGTTTATGATTATTATGATTATGATTATTATTATTATTATTTTGAGACGGAGTTTCGCTCCTGTAGCACAGGCTGGAGTGCAATGGCGCGATCTTGGCTCACTGCAACCTCTTCTTTCCCAGGTTCAAGCGATTCTCCTGCCTCAGCCTCCTGAGTAGCGGGGATTACAGGCACCTGCCACGACGCTTCGCTAATTTTGCATTTTTTTTTTTAGTAGAGATGGGGTTTCACCATGTTGACCAGGCTGGTCTTGAACTCCTGACCTCAGGTGATCTGCCCGCCTTGGCCTCCCAAAATGCTGGGATTACAGGCGGGAGGTGATCCTGGGAGGTGGAGGTTGCAGTGAGCTGAGATTGTGCCGCTGCACTCCAGCCTGGGTGACAGAGTGAGACTCTGTCTCAAAACAAAACAAAACAAAACAAAACAACAACAAAAAAATCAAATTGTGGTTACGTAGAAAAAGTGTCAACTTACATTTTCAGATGTCCCAGCCAGGCCGTGTGGCTGCTTGGCCAGCTTAAGCCACTTGTGGTTGGGGATGTCGGGGGCCTTATCCAATTTTCACTCCCCTCGGGGGATGTTGCCTCACTGTGCTGGGAGGATTTGTGTTCCCAGAGCAGAGACCAGCGCTCTGACCACATCCCTCTTGCCTAGCAGGGTCGGTGGACCTGGATGTCTGTCTGGACACGTCCTCCAGTGGCCTGGACCTGCCCATGAAGGTGGTGGACATATTCAGGTGCTGTTTGCCTGCGTGTGCCATGAACTTCAAGTGGTAGGAGCAGAACCCGAATTTTTTCTGGGGATAGCTTCACAGATCCACCGCTGAGGGGGAAGCAGTGCAGAGTGAGCTGCCCACAGTGAGGCCCTGCCCCTCGGTCAGTCCAGCCACACTGGAGGCCATGAGGAGGAGCCCTGCAGTTACTGTGGCTGGGCTGAGCCTCACTGAAGTAGTTGCTTCCATTTAGAGCTCATGTTATATTTAGGTTGGTACAAAAGTAATCACGGTTTTTGCCATTAAAAATGGCAATTACTTTTGCACCAACGCAGTATGAAAAAAAAAGCACCTTAAATAACAGAACTCCACTCGGGGCTTTTGCTCCTAGAGTAGAATTGGCGGGAATTGCCTGCAGGCTTACATGGTTTTCTTTCTTTCTTTCTCTCCCACCATGTCCCTTTTGGCCAAGCTCACGTGGTGGGTTTGAATCAGTTAAATGAGTGTCATGCTGTGGCCTCACTCCACCCAGCATAGACGGGTGTTTGGAAGGGTGGAGTTAGAGGAGATTCTAGAAGCAGTAGCCCCAGCAAAAGTTGAGCCCTTGGCCCCTGCTCAGGAGCCGGCCCCTGGATGGGATTCAGGGATGCGAGCCTCTCGTGTGAGCTGAGCTCAGGGAATGTCGGGATCAAATCTGGTGTCCTAGAAAAGTCATCTTTTATGTGCTGAACCAGTCCCCAGGGGGTTGCCTTTACTTGTTCCTTGGCCATGGAATTAAGAAAAACATGCAAAAATAATTCTTCAGTCCTTGAAGAGCATCCAGCACAGAAGGTACAAACCTTCCTTAAGGCTCTCTCCTCAAATCGGTTTGACCATTTTGATGTGCACCCCCCCAGGCCTTTATACCCTTCAGATGCCAAATCTAAGAACCACCTCCCAGAAGCCACACACCCTGTTCCAACCCCCAGCTTGGCTTGAGCGTGGGGTGGGTGGGAGCCCAGCTGGGCACCCCAGGGGTCTGGTGTCTTCTCCAGGAAACTCTTGGGCTCCCTTTGTTCTCTCTGCAGTTTACATGAGCTGGTGAAACATGAAGAAAATGGCCTGGTCTTTGAGGACTCAGAGGAACTGGCAGCTCAGCTGCAGGTAGCCATGTCTGCCACCACGGCAGGGTGGACAGAGTTCTGGAGACTGGCACCGAGCCATGCTCCCTGATCCCTGCTTCACACAGCCAGGGTGGGACCATGCGGGGTCTGGTGGAAAAGCTAGGGAGGGAGCAGAAGTCACAGAGGCTGGCCTACTCTGCTGTCCCATTTCGGTATGGTAGGCTTGGTAAAGTTAGGACACAACCCCACCTGCCCTCTGGATTTATGGAGCTGAGACTCCACAAATGATGCTGGAGCCGGGTGGGCGGGGCTGCAGTTTAGGAAGTGATCAGGATCAGGTAGGTGCGTAGGCTAAGGGAAATTCTGGGACCAGCCTTGAAAGATGGGTGGAATTCTGCAAAGGTTACTTGTTTCTTATTGCCAAAAGTAATACATCATTCTTGTCAACAGAATGATTGGGAGGATTTTCAGTAAAGGTCCAGGTCAGAAGTCATTTAGACTGGGTCCCCCAGTCTCTGTCAGAACCATGGTACTCTGTTGTGGTGTGAAAGTAGCCACAGATCATCTGTAGATTAAGGGGTGTGGCTTTGTTCCAATAAAGCTTTATTTACAAACACAGGCTGTGGGCTGGATTTGGCCTGCAGGCTGTAGTTTGTGATCCTTGATTCAGACAGTTTAGCAAGGCTGAAAAGAACACCCCCTTGTTACCCACAGATGGGTGGGACTGTGTTGGCCAGAGGCCGAGAGGAGGGTGTTCACAGGGGAACGTACATCATGTAGAGGCCGGAAGGTGCTCCAGGGCACCAAGTGTGGGAAAGTGGGACATACGGGGAAGTTTCCAGAAAGCATGATGTCAAGATGGAGGTGGAGCGCTGCTGGGATGTGAAGGGTCTCAAGTCCAAGTGAGGGAGTTAGGGACTTGGGAGGGGTTGTTGTTGGGTCGGGGAGCTGGGGTCATCCAGGTGGTGACCTGGGATGGGGTGGGGACAGGCAATGAGGTAAGCTCTGCTCTTCAGTATTTTGCAGATGCTTTTCTCAAACTTTCCTGATCCTGCAGGCAAGCTAAACCAGTTCCAGAAGAACCTGCGGGAGTCGCAGCAGCTCTGATGGGATGAGAGCTGGGTGCAGACTGTGCTCCCTTTGGTTATGGACACATAACTCCTGGGCCAGAGGCTAAAACCCCAGGGCCCCTGCTGTCCTTCCCGCAGCTTCTTCTTGGAGTCTCAGGGCAAACCCTTTCGAGCAGCGCCTCCCAGTGGCCAGAAGCTGAAATGACGGCAGTGGTGCCACCTGGTGAATGACCCAGGAAGCTGTGGTTGGCCCTGATTTCTTCTTTGGAGTCTCCGAAATGCTTCCTGTCTTCTTCTGTTCTTCACGCCCCATGCCCCTGCTAGCGTATTACTGTTCTGTGACTTCCCTGTGACCTCTGCAGTACTCCTCATCCTGCATTTGGTCTCCAGGTGTCACCTTTCTGCCATGTTCCTAGCACTTTGATTCCTGTCTTGAAAAAAGCACCTGCTGCACCATAAGCCCAGGGATGTGGCAGCTGCAGCGGGCTTGGCTTTGTGAGGAACCGAGTGTATCCAGGGATGTGGCAGCTGCAGTGGGCTTGGCTTTGTGAGGAACCAAGTGTGTCCACGTTGGGGGAACATCATACTTGATACACACGTTTTTATTTGCACAAAGAAAATGCTATTTTTGGAGCCAGAATTTTCATGTATGATTTATGGTGATTTTCTTAAGAACCAGAACTGCTGGCAGAAAGG
This sequence comes from Pan paniscus, assembly GCF_029289425.2. Classification (NCBI taxonomy): domain Eukaryota; kingdom Metazoa; phylum Chordata; class Mammalia; order Primates; family Hominidae; genus Pan; species Pan paniscus. The sequence goes on from NC_085926.1 coordinate 128,049,677, forward strand.
GGGCACCCACACGCTTAGATAGCTGATGTCTTATTAGAGGGCAGTTTGTGGTTCCTGATTTGGAATTTAACATTCTCCAAACATTCCAGTCCAATGAAAGTTTTATCCGCTTTCCCATATAAAAATTCTTCCCACGAGAGTGATTTGATTCTCACAATCCCGTTGGAGTCGTGTATGAGTCCTACAGTGTGAGGTTCAGCATTGCCATCTCCAAGTGCTCTCCATAGGGAAACAGTTTCTGGTCATGATGAGCTTCCGCTTCCCATCTGATCCCAGCCCAGCCTGGAAACAGAGCACGTGTTTGAGGATGGCGGTGTTTGGGGACAGGACATGAGCGTATTGTGTGGGGCTGCTAGGACAGGCCTGGCGGGGTGGGGGGTGTCTAAGTCAGTTTACTTGGTTCACAGGTTCCCAGGCCCACCCAAGTACCTAGAATTGGCCTCCAGGAAGGGACCAGAAATCTGGTTTTGCATAGAAATGGCTAGCAGCAGGCACCATGCAGCTGTCCACTCTCTGCCCGCGTCTGCCCCAGCACTTGGCACAGCAGGACAGAAGCAGAGATCTGAACCCACATCTACCTGGCTGCTCCGCCAACCCACTCTTCACAAAGCTTAGAAAGTGGCTGGGCACAGTGTCTCATGCCTGTAATCCCAACAATTTGGGAGGCCAACGCCGGTGGATCACTTGAGGTCAGGTGTTCAAGACCAGCCTGGCCAACATGGTGAAACCCCATCCTACAAAAATACAAAAATTAGCCAGGCACGATGGCGGGTGCCTGTAATCCCAGCTACTTGGGAGGCTGAGGCGGGAGAATTGCTTGAACCCAGGAGGCGGAGGTTGCAGTGAGCCGAGATTGTGCCACTGCACTCCAGCCTGAGTGATAGAGTGAGACTTCATCTCAAAACACACACACACACACACACACACACACACACACACACACAGCTTAGAAGGGGCTGGTGTTCTCATAAGCACAGATGTCTGAAGAGCCATTAGCCAGAATTTTTTTTTTTTTTTTTTTTTGAGATACGATCTTGTTCTGTCACCCAGGCTGGAGTGCAGTGGCACAGTCATTGCTCACCACAGCCTCGACTCCTGGGCTCTAGCAATCCTCCCACTTCCTGAGTAGCTGGGATGACAGGTGCATGCCACCATGCCAGTATTTTTTTTATTTTGTAGAGATGGGGTCCTGAACGCATGGCCTTAAGTGATGCTCCTGCCTCAGCCTCTTTTATTATTATTTTTTAGATGGAGTTTTACTCTGTTCCCCAGGCTGGAGTGCAGTGGCGCAATCTCAGCTCACTGCAACGCCTCCCAGATTCAAGTGATTCTCCTGCCTCAGCCTCCCGAGTAGCTGGGATTATAGGCGTGCACCACCACGCCTGGCTAATTTTTGTGTTTTCAGTAGAGATGGGGGTTTCACCGTGTTGGCCAGGCTGGTCTTGAACTTTTGACCTCAGGTGATCTGCTCACCTCAGCCTCCCAAAGCCTCAGCCTCTTACAGTGTTGGGATTACAGGCATGAGACACTGTGACCCGGGATGATTTTCAATCACGGTTTTTTGTTACGAGTGGAAAATGCGTATTTATAAAAATGAAGTAGTACAGACATGAACATGTAGCAATCTCTATAATCCTGCCATCCAAGGATGGCACCTGTTAACGTGTATATCAGGGATGTCCAATCTTTTGGCCTACCTGCGCTACATTGGAAGAAGAAGAATCGCCTTGGGCCACACATAAAATACACTAAAGCTAGCAATAGCTGATGAGCTAAAAGAAAAAAAATCACAAAAAAACCTCATATTGTTTTAAGAAAGTTTACAGATTTGTGTTGGGCCACAGGTTGGACAAGCCTGCTATATATATGTTCTAGGTTTTCCCCTATAGGTATACCTATGTGAAAATGATTATTTTGATACATTTTTTTTTTTGAGATGGTCTTGCTATGTTCCTCAAGGTGGCCACAAAGTCCTGGGCTTAAGCCATCCTCCCGCCTCAGCCTCCTGAGTAGTTGGAATATAGGTACTCATAACCACGTGTGGGTGATTATTATTAGTTTTTAAACAAAAATGGGGCTGGGCGCAGTAGCTCACGCCCGTATTCCTAACACTTTGGGAGGCTGAGGCAGCAGATCACTTGAGGTCAGGAGTTCAAGATCAGCCTGGCCAACATGGAGAAACCTCGAATCTACAAAAAATACAAAAATTAGCCAGGCGTGGTAGCACGCACCTGTAGTCCCAGATACTCAGGAGGCTGAAATGGGAGGATAGCTTGAACCTGGGAGGTGGGAGGTTGCAGTGGGCCGAGATGGCACCACTGCACTCCAGCCTGGGCAATACAAAGCCAGACTCTGTCTCAAAAAAAAAAAAAAAAAAAAAAAAAATGGTTGGTGGGGGCTTATACTATGTGCGCTGCTTGGCACTGTTTTTTTCACTTAAAAGATATTGCATGTTTTTTTTCACCTAAGTATCTGAAGAAAGACTTCCTTTTTTTTTTTTTTTTTGCTTTTTTGCTTTTTTGAGACAGAGTCTTGCTCTGTTGCCCACGCTGGAGTGCAGTGGTGAGATCAGGGCTCACTGCAGCCTCCACCTTGTGGGCTCAAGCCATCCTCCCACCTCAGCTTCCCGAGTAGCTGGGACTACAGGCGTGTGCAACCACATCTGGCTAGTTTCTGTATGTTTTGTGAAGATGAGGTCCCACTATGTGGCCCAGGTTGGTCTTGAACACCTGGGGTCAAGTAGTCCTCCTGCCTTAGCCTCCTAAAGTGCTGGGATGACAGGCCTGAGCCCCGCACCCAGCCAGCCTCCTGTGCGAGGTTGTGCGGGACTCTGTCGTGGAACCCAGTATGTCTTCGTGTGCTGGCTTGTTTGTTGGCTCTGTAGTTAATGGGCTGCCCCACGTGGACAGGCACTGGGTCGTCCGTGTCTCTGTGTGCAGGCAGAGGCTGCTGCGGGTGCATCTGTGCACATGGCTGCCAGGAGGGGCTGTGCTCACGGGGAACTGGGGCAGAGGCTGGTGGCAATGGGGGGCTTGGGTGTAGTGTGGAGGCACGAGAGCCAGGTGGCTGGGCTGCAGTCTGCGGGAGCTCGGGGGTCGCTTGGCCTCTGTGTGTCCTAGTGTTTTTGTCGGTGAGATGGGACAATGACAGAACACCCTCACAGGTGCTGGGGGCTGACCAATGTCAGGTCTCAGGACAGTGGCTGGCCCACTACGGGGCCAGTTCCCCTTCTCTATAGTCACCCTGCTCGTCTTCCATCAGCTGGGTGCTCAGGACAGTGATGTGGTGGATCCGCCTGTACAGCCTGTGCTCCAGCATCCTGCAGGCCACAGCTGTGTCCAGCCCTGACCCCAACTGCCCCTCCCGCCACCTCCATTTTATAGATGAGGAAACCGAGGCCCAAGGGCTTAGGGAAACCTGCTCTGAAGCACATAGTAGGGCTGCTGGGCTCAGACCCTCCCTCCCTGTGCTGAGCTGCCCTCCTCCTGCTGCAAGCCCCCCACGCCCCAAGCCCACCCTGCTCACCGGCCTCTGCCCGAGTTCCCCGCATGGTGTGGGAGTGTGGGGCATCCTAGCTTTTTGCTGGCGCCCAGTTCTTTCACTTCCACTGGAGTCCTGCAGGGACAGCTCGGGGACCATGCAGGCCCGGGTGGGCGTGGGGGCTCACCTAGCTTGGTGGTGAACAGCTGGCACGTCTCTGGGTTGCGGACGGTAAAGGCCATGTAGACCTCAGGAGCCCGCTGGTGCTCCCGGCAGGCAGCCAGCCTCCGCAGGACCCCGACCAGTGACACGATGGCTTCTGGGCAATACAGCACGTCTACGATGAAAGCTTCAGGTTACTGAAAGGGACAAGTGGAAAGTTCCAGTTCATGCTGACCTCAGCAGCAGGGCGAGGCCAGAGAGGCAGCGGTCATATGAGACTATTAGATGCCATTTGACCATTTGGGCCATTAGATGGAAGGGCAATTACTTGGGTGAAAAAGGAGAACCCTTAGTAGACAAAGCTGCAAAAGACCGAAGCAAAAGAAAAAAATCTCCAGACTCACTGGTGTTCCTTAAAAAACCAGCTCTGGTTCTCGGCCTATCTAGAGGGCTTTGAATGACAGAAAGCCTGACCCTGCCGTAAACTTCGTGTTTCAGGTGTCTGCCGATTGGTCTGCTGGCTTGCAGGGGTGGGCCTGTGTCCCTGGCCACCGCTGGACTGTGGGTTTCAGGGCTGGGACCCAGGACCACAGGCAGAGCTCTGTTCCACCAGAGAGGGGACTGAGTGTGCTGGCAGGGGTGAGGCGTTTTTGGTGGCCCAGCCAAACACCACCTTCTCTCAAGGGCCCTGTCCTCATCCCAGAAGTGGTTGTTTTCCTCCTGTGGTCTCTGAAGGACACAGGGCATGGCTCTGGGACAGAGCCATGTGGTGACGACTGTAACGGGAGTATGCCTGTCTCCAACAAGAGGGCTGTGGCTTGAAGGTCACCTTAAGAGGCACCCCTGTCCTTTGATGTCACCCTGGAGGCCCGCAGTAACTCTTCTGGAAGCCCCATCATGTCCATGCCCGACAGCATCCATTGTTCCCTTTTCCCAGAGCCAAGAGCTGGGTAGAGCTGCAAGGACACCGCCTGCACAGGATGCCCGGGGCTGGGCATTACCTGCTGCAATGACAACATCTGGCTGGAAGGCAGAGAGCTGATGGACCGTCACTACGTCCCAGTCCAGCTGGGCCACTGTCACCCTGGGGCTATCTAAGTTGGCAGTGATGTCTGCCTCTAATGAGAGGCCATTGAGAAGGACATTCCCTCGGAGCTGCTCGAGGACCCGGCTGTGACAGTCGCTGAAGATGTATGTCCGGGGGTGGCACATCTTGCAGATGGACAGGCCTGTAAGGCCGGCACCACTGCCAAGCTCTAGGACAGTCCTGGCGGGAGGAAAGGGGACCGTGTCTTCGACTGCACCAGGGTAAGCCTGCCTCGGTGCCCTGCCCTGTGCCCCGAGGTCACCTGTTAGTGAAGGCTGCCGGGTTCTCAATGACCCATTCTGCAAGGTAGATGGCGGCTGCCCTGTGCCCCGAGGTCACCTGTTAGTGAAGGCTGCCGGGTTCTTGATGGCCCATTCTGCAAGGTAGTGGGCAGCGTCCCATGTGACCAGGCCTGTGGTACCGTGGGAGATGATGGCTGTGCTCGGAGAGTGTGACCGAGCCTTCTGAGGGCTGTACCAAGAGAGGGTGAGACAGTAAGTCCAGCAATCAGAAAACAAGTGGCTTAGAAGACAAGTAGCCATCCACCACATGGCTGAATAAACCATGACAGGACGAATCGCCACTCAGCAATGAGAAGCAGCTAACTGTTGACATACCAACAGCTTGCACAGGCCTCAAGGGTGTCACGCGGCATGAAAGACACTCATCTCAGGCCACACAGGATTCCATTCATCGAACATTCCTGAGACAACGGAATTCTGGCGATGGAGCACAGGTCAGTGGTGGCCAGGGGCCAGGTGTGGCTATGAAGGGGTGGCTGCCTTGTGATGATTCAATATGCTATGTTTTTCCTTTGTGGTTTTCTGTATCTATGCTTTATCTTATTTTTTTTTTTGAGCTCTGTCACCCAGGCTGGAGTCAGTGGCACGATCTTGGCTCACTGCAACCTCTGCCTCCTGGGTTCAAGCAATTCTCCTGCCTCAGCTGCCCAAGTAGCCGCGACTACAGGTGTGTGCCACCATGTCCGGCTAATTTTTGTACTTTTTTTTGAGACAAAGATTCGCTCTCGTTGCCAAGGCCGGGGTGCAAGAGCGTGATCTCGGCTCACTACAACCTCCACCTTCTGGGTTCAAGAGATTCTCCTGCCTCAGCCTCCCGAGTAGCTGGGATTACAGGCGCCCACTACCACACCCCGCTAATTTTTGTATTTTTAGTAAAGATGGAGTTTCACCATGTTGGCCAAGCTGGTCTCAAACTCCTGACCTCAGGTGATCCCCCCGCCTCAGCCTCCCAAAATGCTGGGATGGATTACAGGCATGAGCCACCACGCCTGGCCTAATTTTTGTATTTTTAGTAGAGATAGGGTTTCACCATATTGGCCAGGCTGGTCTCGAACTGTCGACCTCAGATCCACCCACCTCAGCCTCCCAAAGTGCTGGGATTACAGGCGTGAGCCACCATGTCCAGCCCTGTCAAATATTCTTTGAGGACTGGGCACCAGGTCCTTGTGAAGCAGGTAGTGTGTGTCACCTATTGGACAAATGCCCAACAACCCCACGAGACATGCTGTTGTTGTTGAAGTGCTTGATTTACAGACAGGGAAACTGAGGCTAAAGAAGGTTAACGGACCTCATGTCTAAGACTGCAGAATGGGTGAGTCAGGATTTGAACCCACACCCACGTTTTCACTTTGTCTGTGCAGGAAGGGTATCTGGGCTGTGAGGGGGAGGAGGGTGCCCTTCTCATACCAGCAAATAGCTCCAGTGGCCCTGGGTGGACTCCTTGGCCATCAGGGTCTCCGCCAGCGCCTCGTACAGCTGGTCCAAAAGCTCCGTGTGGACAGCCTCGTGCTGGGGGCAGACAGAGTGAGAGCTTGTTTGCTTTCGTTCTAATCTGTAAAAATGGTCAGATGATTTTCACCAAGTTTGGAGGGGAGATTTGGGATGGAATGGTGTAATACCGGCCAGCTGGCATATAAAATATTCACTTCGTTGGGTGTGGTGGTGTGTGCCGAATAGTCCCAGCTAATCTAGAGGCTGACATGGGAGGACTGCTTGAGCCCAGGAGTTCGAGGACAGCCTGGGCAAGCGACCTTGTCTCTAAAAAAAATTTCACTTGGTAGGGCAACCTGGATGGGAGGGCCTTCAACAAGAGGTGTTGAGAGGTTAGGGTTAGGTGTAGTCTAGGGCAGGAAACAAGGATTCCGTGAGAGCTGCCACGTGACCATGACAGAGAGCTCTGTGTTTGGATCAAACAGAGAGGAGGAAAACAAAAGGTGCTTTTAAGTGAGCCCAGGCAGAACTGTGAGGGCGGCCCATGCTGCAGGCTGTGGCTGTCAGCAGGCTACTTCTCCACAGCTTGTCCCGTCCTAGGATTCACAGGGCAGCAGCAGGGTACACTGGGTGACTGCTGCCCTTTCCTGGTGGCACAGGGCAGACCTGCTGGTGAACACAGATGCAAGCTTTTGGGTAGGACTAGGGAGAAAGCAGGTATTGGAGAAGCAGGGGATTGTTTATTTGCTAAAAGTGTGGCCCTTTCACTCAGCAGGTCTGCTACTGCCTACTAAGGAACGGCCTCTCGACATCCTCATGTCAAACCCTGCATGTTTGGGCCCATCTTTAAAATCCATCCTAGGCCAGGTGTGGTGGCTCATGCCTGTAATCCCAGCACTTTGGGAGGCTGAGGCAGGCGGATCACCTGAGGTCAGGAGTTCGAGACCAGCCTGGCCAACATGGTGAAACTCTGTCTCTACTAAAAATACAAAAATTAGCCAGGCATGGTGGCGTGGGCCTGTAGTCCCAGCTTCTTAGGCACGAGAGTTGCTTGAACCCAGGAGGTAGAGGTTTCAGTGAGCCGAGATTGTGCCACGGTAATCCAGCCTGGGCACCACAGTGAGACTGTCTCAAAAAACTAAATAAATAAGTAAAAAATAAAATCCATCCTGTATCAGTCAGGAAAGAGCTCATTCCAACAGGATCAATGCAGAGAATTCACAGAGGAACTAGTTCCAAAGGTATGACAAGAGCTAAATCTTCCAACAGGGGCCTGTGGGGCAACCCAGAGACAGACAAGAGCAGGAAACTCCAAACCCCTCAGCGGGCAGGACAGAGGGTGTGGATGAGGGTTCCAGTGCTGTGGGCTGGACCAGCCTGGTAGGAATGAGAATTCATATTCTAGGAGCTGGGGCCCCAGAGAAGCAGCTGCTGTGGAAACCCCATGAGGCAGAGTGAGGGAGAGACGCTGGTCTCCCCTTCTTCCTGCCCTGCACTGTCTCCCATGGGTCACACTCAGCTGCAGCCAGTTGCCTGGGGAGTCCCCTGCCATGCTGGGGTTGGCAAAGCAGGCCCAGGGCCTGGGAAGGATGGGGGCTCCAGCACACAGGTGGCTATGCTGTCCAGCTACTGGGCAGACACTGCCCATTGCTGACCTTTTTGATGAGTTCTGAGAGAAAGCACTGGGCACACTTGACTGATGGCGGGTACTTCACACACACAGGATGCTTCACAGTCTACAGCAAAGGACAGAACGTTGGTGGCTCGAGAGCCCGTCTTAAGTCTCCTATGAGCTTCAAGCCAACACAGCAGAGGGCAAACTCCAGGCTACCCGATCCCTCAGCAAAGATGTAGATGGACACGGCGTTCTGGCCCCACGCATCTGAAGTTTGTCTTAAGATATAAGCCGTTTCCTAAAGATGCTTCCACTGCAGTGGCACAGGATATGGCAGCATTTCTAATGCCCATTCTGAGCAGGAACACAGGTCATGTGGGCCCAAACCACCTCCCTCCCAGGGGAGCCAGTGTGAACCAGGGCTTGCAGTAAGGACAGTCGCCAACTGTCTGGCTCTATGGAAGAGGCGGGAAGGCCCACTCAGCAACTGCTCTCTTGGAGCGTGTGTCCCTGGGGACAGGATGGAGGGGAGGGGACGCTCAGGGTGACACTCCAGCTAAAGCTGAGAGAAGCCAAGTGCAGGATGAGCAAGTTCCAGGCAGTGGGAACAGCCTGTGCAAGCTCTGAGGTGGCCACGGGCTGGCACTTGGAAAGGAGGGCAGAGGGACTGGTGCAGCAGGAGTGGGGACGGTGGGAAAACAGGAGCCTGGAGGGAGAGGGAGGAGACAGTCCGCAGTGCCTGCTGGCCGGGAGGGATGCAGATTCTTCCCAAGGGCAGCAAAGTACCCCACGCAATACACAGGCTCTTCATGCTGGTGCTGGTTTTTCATTTTTTCTGACACAGTCTCTCTCTGTTGCCCAGGCTGGAGTGCAGTGGCCCGATCTTGGCTGACCGCAGCCTCCGCCTCCTGGGTTCAAGCGATTCTCCTGCCTCAGCCTCCCAAGTAGCTGGGACTATAGGCGTGCACCACCACGCCCAGCTAATTTTTTTTATTTTTAGTAGAGATGGGTTTTTGCCATGTTGGCTAGGCTGGTCTCGAACTCCTGACCTTAGGTGATCCGTCCACCTCAGCCTCCCAATGTCCTGGGATTACAGGTGTGAACCAGTGCACCCAGCCTTGTGCTGGGTTTTAAAGCAGCTCTCCCTACATTTCATGCTTCACCACCTACGAGAGTGAGGCTCAGGGTGAAACTCAGAGCAGGGTGCGAGATAACTTCAGGTATCTCCATGCTCGAAGCCCTGACCTACTGTATTGCCCCGAAAGTCTTCCCTGCTGTGGCTGCATCTTTTCCACATGGATCATCTTGGTGCACCTCTAGCACAGGAATTCTTCACCGGGGCTCCTAGGATGGGCTGGGTGGGTGGGGGTGGAGAATGTCTGCCTCCAGAGTTAGTATGGAAAATGTATTCTTCTGGTGCACTTCTTTCTGGGAGGGAGTCTATTGCTTTGTCTTTTCTGAAGGGCTCATGGCCCTTCGAAGGTGAAGACCCAGGATGCAGGGTGATCTGCACTTGGCCCTCAAGGCCAAGGTCAGGCTGTGGCTGCGCCGGGTGGTGATCCTGGCTGTCACCTGCATGCAGATGCACTTGAGTCCAAACCCCACCCTGGGCAAAGCAAGGGCCCATTTAGGTCTAGAGGAGACAGGAGTGGGCAGGACAGGCCTCAGGAATGCAAAAAAGAAAGTCTCTGAGCATCCACCAAATGCTAGAAGCTGTTTTGCACCTGTCATCTCTGTTTTTGCTGAGGATGGTTTAAAAAACATTCCCTAGATTTCAACCCCATGCAGATTTTTGTATATTCTGATGTCTTTGTCTAAGTCTTAGATAGAAAACGAAAGCGCAGGAGCTGTCGGAGGTGCTGACACCTACCTGCAGTGCTGACTCAATGGTTTTGTTCTTTGAACAGGGGTGTTTTTAAAGGGTACAAGCACACCTGTGGTTCTTCTCTCAGGTCTTCCGGAGAGATTCAGGAGGCAGGGTCATGAGTCCCAGGGACTCATGAAGGAATTCTTACCTTCTGCAAAATATCCCGCAGCAGCTCAGAATCTGATGAGTCTCTTAATTTTGCTTCTAAGCTCCGTGTGGACGGGAGAGAGAAATCTCAAGGGCGCATTCACAGGAACATTAAAACACGCAATAGAATGTGTTGGCAAAGCACTATGTGATCCCTCCCTGGGGACGTGGAGCCAGTTGGAAGTGGAAGCCACAGCGGCTGAAAGCCTGCCCTTCAGATGTCGCAGGGTGCACCTGGATGAGTCACAGGAAGAAGGCTGACTCTTGGCCACATTAGTCCTGGCTACTTGGCGGCCACCCGGGTCATGGGCCAGCTCCCTGGTTGCACTGGTCAGCCAGGAATTACCAGGGCAGCCATGGCACCAAGGTTTGATGGGCTTGCCATCTGAGTTTAAGTGGAAATGCAGAATGTGCCCATACCAGCCTGGGTTATTGTCCTCTTACAGTGGCAAGTCCAGCAGCAAGCTTTGGCTCCCGAGTTAGGCAGACTGTCTCGGCTGGTATGTGACACACGGCAAGGCACTTCATTGCTTCAGAGCTCCTTCCATGCCATAAAAGGCCCTACAAGACCTGGTCCTAATCCCTCTCTCTGGCCTGTTCTCCCTCACCCCTGGCCCACACTGCTCACTCCACTCCAGCCACACTGGCTGCCTTGCTGTTGTTCCTCAACCACAGCTGGCTTGTTTCCACCACAGGGCCTTTGCATATCCTGTTCCCCAAACCCTTCCCATGGCTGGCTGCTTCACCACTCAGGCCCCAGTTCAAATGCCACGTCTTTGGGGAAGGCTTCCCTGATTCCCCGACTTTGGTGACTCTTCTTCCCAGTTGCTCCATTCACCATTCCCCTGTTTTCTTGGCTTTAAAGCCACTCTCATCTGGTCTTTTCTTGTTTATTCATTTATTTGTTTATTCTCTGGCTCTCCCATGCAAGCAGAGCCTCATCTATCATGGGTACTGCTGATCCATGGTGCTTGGCTCATGGAAGGCATTTATTAAACATTTTGAGACTGAATAAAAACACTAGCTAACACCGACATGCATTTGCCATGAGCCAGACACTGATCCACAGGCTTTTGTACTCAACGCTGACAACAACCCTAAGAGGTAGGTATCATTATATCAACCATTTTATTAATAAGAAAACAACAGCACAGAGAGATGCAGTCACTTGCCCAAGGTCACACAGGGCCAGGGGTTGGGCCAGGATTCGAAGCAGGCAGGCTGTCTCCTGGGTCTGAACTCTCAACTACTACACCCTAATCAAACAATCCCTCTGGTCAAATGTGAGTGATAATAATAGTACCCACCTCGTGGGTGTTGATGGTGAGCCCAAGTTAGCATTCAGCGTGGGCATGTGAACAATTATAGTCAATATTGAATGGAGACCTATGATGCTTTTATGAAGGTTTCTATTTTGGGTTAAAAATGCACAAATTTCTCCTGACCAGAAATGATCTCTGAGTGCTAAATATTTCATGTCAATGGAATAACGCAAATGATTAAGCAACACCCCATAAAATGGGGCAGACCCAGGGAGGAATATATATCCAAACTGACTCATCCCAGTGAGCTCACCGCACATGAATTACAAATGGAGCAGGGTGCATTAAGCCCCTCTGCTGGCAGAAGGGAGGCTGCTGCCTGCCATGCGCCTGTGCTGAGAATGGCAGGTCCCCAGGGAGAGGAGAGGCCACCCCCTTCTCTGTCTCTTCCATCACAGGCGTGAAAGCCTCAGCGCATGAGCTGATTCTCTGCAGTGCTCGACATACAGATGAGAACACTGAGGCCCGAGGGACAGCCTTTCACCTGGTCACCGCGCTCAGGAGGAGGTGGTTACCCGCGGGCCTGAGGGCGCTGACTTTTTAGAATGGGCGAGGGCAGCTGTGTCCCAGTGAGCAGAACGATTACCGCCTTTAAAAAGTCATGAAAATGATCGTGAACTGTACCCCACACCGAACGCGCGTCTGCCCCCCAAGACTGTGGAGACGCCCCCAGCTTCCGCCGCCAGCTCGCGGGGCAGGAGGGGTGAGAGCGACTCTGGCCAGGCCCCAGGGACGGGGACCGGGTCTCGAGGCCCTGACCGGGGAGAGCCCAGGAACTCACGTGGCAGGAGCGCCGGGGGTTTCAGCACGGAGACCCATCCCGTCTGCCCCTGGACTTCCGCCAGCCCCGCAGGCCTCTCCGCTCGCCCCGCCGCCCACCTGCCAGGGGAAGGAGCGCAGTGTGCGCGCCGCTAGGAAGCGGCGCTCGAAACTCTGCAGCAAGAGTTTGGTACCCGCGTTCTCCTCGGGCGCCATGACGTGGGCGGGGCCGCAGCGTTGCCAGGAGACCGGGCGGAAGCCGGGCCTGGACCGAAAAGGGGGCGGGCCCAGGGTAGTGCGCGGGGTCAGAGAGGGGGCGGGGCCTGGGGGTAGGGTCAGGAGGAGCGTCCTGGGGGCGGACGCTACGGCGGGGCCAAGATGAGCTTAGGAGGGCGAGGCCTGGGGTGGGGCCAGGATGAGCGGCATGAGGGCGAGGCCTGGGGTAGGGCCAGGATTAACGTCGTTGGGGCAGGTCCTGGGTAGAGTCCAGGATGGCGGGTCCTGGGGCGCGGCCAGGATAGGGCGATCCTGGAAGCTGGGCTTCGGAAGCGTCCAGGTTGGTGGCGTCCTGGAGGCGGTGCCTTGCGTGAGGGCAGGATAAGAGTCCTGGAGGCGGGCATTACGGCGGGGATAAACGCCATTGGTTTCAGGAGGCCAGACTCGGAGCAGAGCCCAGGAGACAGGTCCTAGGGCGGGGCTAAGGCCAGACCCAGAGAAGGGCTCAGGAGGCGGGGCTGGGGCGGGGCGTTGACTATGTCGTAGCACATGGCCAGGCGGTGCGCGGACTCTGGGAGGCGGAGCTTAGGACGGGCCCACGTGGGGAGGGGCCCAGAGTCCGGGAGGCGGGTCCGAGTCCGGGCTGTGGGCTGCGCTCAGGAGGCGGGCCCTGGGAGGCGGAGCTTAGGGAGGGGCCGGTGTCGGGAGGGACCCAGGGACTGGGAGGCCGGTCGGGGCTGGTCTCAGGGGCCGAGACCTAGCTGGGCTTGGGGCGGGGCCGAGACGGAGCGAGGGGTCCAGGGTGTGGGAAACGGGGAGGGGTTTGAGGAGGGGATCGGAATGTGGCTCAAGTTCGGGAGGCGTTACTTGCGGAGGGTTTGAGGCAGGTCCAGGAGCGAGCCCACGGTCTGCCGACGCGGGGCCAGGGGCGGGCCCCAGGATCCGGAGCTTCGGGCGGGGCCGAGTCCGGGTTTGGGGCCCGGGAGGCGGGGCCAGTTAGGGCGAGGGTCCCTGGGATCGTCAGGTCAGGCCTTGGGCTAACGTAGGCACTCGCACTTCCTCCGCCTTCAGGAAGGTCTTTTTAGCAGGGGCCTTACGGGTGCGCGCTTCGGTCCTGGAGGCCTTATCCTAGCCTCCTCTCCATCAGCGCCACCCGTCTGGGGCCCGAAAGGAGGGAGCTTTCCCTCTGTCCCCCAGCCTTTGGACTGTCACCAAACAAGCCATTGGTTCACCAAATACTTATTAAGCGCCTACCATGTGCCTGACAACGGAGATGTAACGGTGAGAAAAACTAGGTGTTGTCCAGGCCCTCCAGGGGCTCAGGGGCTCGTGGAAGAAGTGGACATTGAAGTATTTATCACACAAATGAGTGTAAAATTACAATAGCGATATCTGCCACGAAGGTGAGCAGACAGAGCTAGCGGGGCTTGCAGAGGAGTTTTGATCTTGCAGGGACAGGAAGGAGGAGTTAGCTCCTGCGGGGTGGGATTGGGGGTGGTGGTGATATAGACGTGGGGACAGAGTGGAAAACAACAAAAATATAATTATTTTAGTTCAAAGTTATTGTGTCTTGAGTTGAAAGGCAGGGCAGTTAGCAACACAGTTCAGATTTCAGTAATGCCCCTGAAATCTGAACTGTGTTCAAAGTCTAAAACGTTTACCTTAGCAAATTCCTCATAAAACTCCATTTGGAAGAGTCCCGAGAGCTAATTTGTTCAGTATACTTGCAAAAGGTAGATGAGGAGACAGATAAAATCTTATTACCTCTTTCAGATGAGAGGCACTTGAGCCCTGCTCAGCTATGAGAATAAGAGAGGGGAATTAATTCTAATTGAATACACTTGTTCTCTTATAGCTGTTGTTCCCCACCAGAACCAAATGAGCGCAAGATCTGACAAAGAAAAAAAAAGGTTCATCTTTTATTCCCCCATACCCTTTCATTTAAATCAAGAGGATGGGATGTGGTTATTGCTCTGTTTTTAGGCAGAATCAACGGTTTCTGGGTCTGAGATGTTGCATACACCGTCTCAGTCCCTGTATCCTGAGATGGAGTCACCTGAGAATCCACAGCAAGTCCTAACCAGTGATGGGTCTGGGTGATTAAGGAAGGTTGGCTTCAGAACTGGGCCAGGGGCACTGCTTTGCTTTTGCTGTTTTGATCAGCTCTCTGCCTGCAGGAGACAAGGAAAATCAATGGGAACAGGTTAGTTATACTCATAAATCCTGGGCTTATTTTATTAACTCACATAATAGCTATTAATTGTCTTTCCTTCAAGGAGCAAAAGGGCATATACGGTCAATGCCATAGTAAGTAACACTGTATTATGTTATACTAAAATATTAATCTAGGTTTGTTCAGTCTTTCCTGATTCTATTGATTGGAAGCGGATTGAAGAAGGACGCTAGTGGACCACAGAGCTGAGCCATGCACACAGAAGAAATTTTTTTTCTTTTTTTTTTGGAGACGGAGTTTCGCTCTCTTGTTGCCCAGGCTGGAGTGCAATGGCGCGATCTCGGCTCACTGCAACCTCCACCTCCCAGGTTCAAGCGATTTTCCTGCCTCAGCCTCCTGAGTAGCTGGGATTACAGGCGTGAGCCACTATGCCGGGCCATTTTTGTATTTTTAGTAGAGACAGGGTTTGAACACGTTGGCCAGGCTGGTCTCAAATTCCTGACCTCAGGTGATTCACCCGCCTCTGCCTCCCAAAGTGCTGGGATTACAGGCGTGAGCCACCACGCCTGGCCAGAAGAAATCTTTATCTTGGTGTGCAGTCTCTGGTGAGGGACAAATGTCATCTCTCTTGGATCTGAATCTGGAAGGATCAAGGCACTGAAGGGATTTTTTTGTTTCAGACAGTCTCCTTCTGTTACCAGGCTGGAGTGCAGTGGCACGATCTCAGCTCACTGCAACCTCTGCCTCCCGGGCTCAAGCGATTCTCCTGCCTCAGCCTCTCGAGTAGCTGGGACTACAGGCACGCGTCACCACGCCCAGCTAATTTTTGTATTTTTAGTAGAGACAGGGTTTTACCATGTTGGCCAGGATGGTCTCAATCTCTTGACATCATGATCCACCTGCCTTGGCCTCCCAAAGGGCTGGGATTACAGGGGTGAGCCACCATGCCCAGCCTCACTGAAGGGATTTTTTTAATGTCACGTGGCTCTCACAGGTGCGGTGTGTTCGGGTACAAGTGAAGATTACAAATGATGCTTAAAAACAAACGTAAAATTCCAGGTGGTGTTGCTATGGGGAGCAGCATTAGGACAATCTGAGTGGTTTCAGTTGCAAGAGTGTGCGTGTACGTGCAAGAACTACAGTCAAGATTCAACTTCTGGCTTTGAGGGTCTCTTTAATAACAGTAATAGCAACCTAAGTCAGTTTAACAGTATGGAATGGTTGCCTTTTAGAAGTTAAGCTATGGGCATGGAAGTTCAGTCAGTACATTGAAGGTTTTCCTTTATCTCTCCTATGGTTAATGGTTTCTGCAGAAAAGGACCAATTGATTTCTTTCTAAAACGTTGCTTCAGGGTGTAGAGTCCTTTATAGGTCATGTGTCAACTTAGAGAAAATTTTTATAGTTCAAATATAAATTACGTTCAATGTAGACTTTGTAATAGAATTTAAGGTTAAGTAAAGTTTCCACTTTCCTTAGGCTGTTTGCAGTGCCCAGCAGGCCCCATCATATCGAGATGGAAGTTATGTTAAAGGAGGAGGTTGGTCAGGGATGGGCAGAATAAGGACTATGGGCAGCTCAGGCTAATGACACAATGATTGAGATGTAGAAAGAGGGCCAGGCATGGGATAACGCCTGTAATCCCAGTGCTTTGGGAGGCCAAGGCAAGAGGATCGCTTGAGGTCAGACCAGCATGGTCAACAGAGTGAGACCTAACCTGTACAAAAAAAAAAAAACCACACACACACAAAAAAACAAAAAAATTAGTTGGGCATGATGGTGTGCACCTGTAGTCTCAGCCACTTGGAAGGCTGAGGTCAGGGGATCCCTTGAGCCCAGGAGTTTGAGGCTGCAGTGAGCTATAATCACATAACTGTACTCCAGCCTGGGTGACAGGGTGAGGCCCTGACTCAAAAAAAAATTGAGTCGGGGAAAAAATTGGAAATCTTGATCCTCGGTACCCAGGAATGTGACCTTATTTGGAAATATGGTCTTTCTAGATGTAATCAAGTAACGATGAGTCATCCTGGATTGGGGGCTGCTGGTGAGGGGGCAGATGCAATGACTGGTGTCCTTATAAAAGAAGAGAATGAGGGCTGGGCATGGTGGCTCATGCCTGTAATCTCAGCACACTTTGGGAGGGTGAGGTGGGGGGATCACTTGAAGTCAGGAGTGCCAGACCAGCCTGGCCAATAATAACAATAAAGCCATTTTAGATTCCAATCCACTGAAAGAAAACTGTCCCTTAGTTAATGTCATGCTTATTGGATCCATGAAGTCTTTGAAAATTTAAACTACAAGGACACTGCTCTCTGTGGTGGTGGAGAGAATACCAAGGATTTAAAGGTCTTTAAGAAAGAGAATGTAGAAATCGTACCCATTGGAAACAGCAAGATGATGATAATCGTACTGACAGTAATAATAAGCTCAAATCTATAGAGCTTACTATGTATCATGAATTGTTCTGAATGCTTCATAAATATACGTTCCCTCCTTTACCCTCATGGCAGCCCAGTAAAGGCACCATTCCCCATTTTAAAGCTGGGGAAACTGAGTTACAGAGCTTTTCTGCACTGAGTCATCAGGAGCAAATGCTAGATCAGGTAATTGAACCCAAGCAATCTGGTTCCAGAGCCAAAGAGATGTATTTTTTATGGTATAAAAACATATACATACATTTTTAGGGGAAGGGTGGGGGTAGGATGGGATGAGGATTCTGGGTAATTGCTTGGTAAATGCCAAATACCTTTCTTGTCTGTCCCTCTTTTCAAATGATAAAGTAATGTCAATTGCAGCACTTTTTTTTTTTTTGAGACAAGTTCTAGCTGGAGTACAGTGATGCAGTCATAGCCCACTGCAGCCTGAAATTCCTGGGCTCAAGCGATCCACCCACATCAGCTTCCCAAGTAGTTGGGACTACAGGCCCACACTACTATGCCCAGCTAATTATTTTAATTTTTGTAGAGATGGCAGGTGGCGGTGTGTGGGGTGTCTCTCTATGTTGCCCAGGCTGGTCTCGAACTCTTGACCTCAAGTGAACCTCCTGCCTCAGCCCCACAAAGCTCTGGAATTATAGGTGTGAGCCACTGTGGCTGGCTACAATACTATTTATTTATATTTTGGACCAACAGATATTCTAGCATATAAGAAATGTGATGCTCTCTGTACATTGAAGAGTTGGTCTAATATTTGTCCTGGTGGATACAGAAATTGCCTGTCTGCTCCGCTCTGGTTGAAGAAACCAGTCCGACTGTCTCTGAGGCTATGGAGCAGTCCATCAAGAATGAAAGCCCTCTGCCAGGCATGTTGGCTCACACCTGTAATACCAGCACTTTGGGAGGCCGAGGCAGGTGGATCACTTGAAGTCAGGAGTTCGACACCAGCACGGCCAACATGGTGAAACCCTGTCTCTACAAAAAATAGAAAAATTAGCTGGCCCTGGTGATGCGTGCCTGTAATCCCAGCTACTCAGGAGGCTGAGGCAGGAGAATCACTTGAACTTGGGAGGCAGAGGTTGCAGTGGGGAGCTGAGATCACACCACTGCATTCCAGCCTGGGCGACAGAGCAAGACTCTCTCAAAAAAAAAAAAAAGAAAAAAGAATGTCCTCATGATGGCCTCAAGCACATTGGTCCCTGAAGAGAGTCAAGGAAGGCCCACTTTACTCTGCACTGCAAAGCAGGCAGGTGGACAGGATGAGAAGTGGATTCAGTGAGAGGAATTGACCCAAAGGATTTTCTGCCTTATGGTCAGTTCAGCAGAATATTAAACTGAGCACAGCATCCTGTTCCCTGAAACCATCTGGTTGGTCAGTGGGGAATGTTCTTGTCTCGTTAAATGTCCTCATGCTACTGTCAAGATATCCTGTTACAAAACGTCATAAACCAGGTTTACAAATAGGCCAGGTGATTGTGGAATTTCTCCTTGGCAAGGCCTTAGCTATGGGCGTGTGATTGGTGTGCAGTAATCACAGTGTTCCGGGCCACTTGAGGGATAAAATATACCTTAGGTGATAAACTGTTGTATTTTAATGTGAATATTTCCACCAACATTAAACAGTAACCCCATGAGTTTTCTCATACCTGTTACACTCTGGAGTTGCAACAAGCTGACATGAAGCAAGTTCAAACAGAATTATCGCATTTGGCCCCTATTCACAGCAAGGGTTCTTCAAGCTGTACCCGGGACAGTCTTCCCTCACATGAGGTTTATAGCACCATTTATTTAATTAATTATTTATTTTTTGAGACGGTGTTTCGCTCTGTCGCCCAGGCTGGAGTGCAATGACACGATCTTGGCTCACTGCAACCTCCGCCCCCCCGAGGTTCAAGTGATTCTCCTGTCTCAGCCTCCCGAGTAGCTGGGACTATAGGCACCCGCCACCACACCTGGCTAATTTTTGTATTTTTAGTAGAGACGGGGTTTCACCATGTTGACTGGGCTGGTCTCAAACTCCTGACTTCAGGTGATCCACCTACCTCAGCCTCCCAAAGTGTTGGGATTACTGGTGTGAGCCACAGCGCCCAGCTATAGCATCATTTAAACTTTGTTTCTGCCATGAATTGTTAGTTGGTAGTTAACAAAAAATAGACCACCTCATTTATGTCTCACAGTTAGCATTGGTTTTTTTGTTTTCTTTAGGCTCGTTTTTTAATTGTTTTTAAAATTGTGAAACAGTGTCTTGTTCTGTTGCTGAGGCCAGAGTGCAGTGACATAATCTTGGCTCGCTGCAGCCTCAACTTCCTGGGCTCAAGCAATCCTCCCACTTTAGCCTCCTGAGTAGCTGGGACTACAAACACGAGCCACCACCGCTGGCTAATTTTTAATTTTTCATTTTTTTTTTTTTTGAAATGGAGTTTCGCTCTGTCGCCCAGCAGGTTGTAGTGCAGTGGCGTAATCTCGGCTCACTGCAACCTCCACCTCTCGGGTTCAAACCATTCTTCTGCCTCAGCCTCGGCACCCACCACCATGCCTTGCTAATTTTTAAAAAATATTTTTAGTAGCGACAAGGTTTCACCATGTTGGCCAGTCTGGTCTTGAACTCCTGACCTCAAGTGATCCGCCTACCTCAGCCTCCCAAAGTGCTGGGATTACAGGCATGAGCCACCACGCCAAGCCAAAGTTTTAAATTTTTTGTAGAGACCAGGTTTTGCCATGTTGTCTAGGCTGGTCTTGAACTCTTGGGTTCAAGTGATCCTCCTGCCTTGGCCTCTCAAAATGCTGGGATTACAGGCATGGCCCTTATGTCTGGCCCTTAAAGCTGCTTTTTAATAATAGCCTTACTGAAAGATAATTCATATACCATACAATTTACCCATTTAAAGTGTATCATTTGGCCGGGCATGGTGGCTCACACTTGTAATCCCAGCACTTTGGGAGGCTGAGGTGGGAGGATCGCTTGAACACAAGAGTTTGAGATGAGCCCGAGCAACATGGCAAAACCCTGTCTCGACCAAAAATACAAAAAAATTAGCTGGGCATGGTGGTGTGTGTCTGTAGTCCCAGCTACTCAGGAGGCTGAAGTGGGAGGATGGTTTGAGCCCGGGAGGTGGATGGTGCAGTGAGTTGAGATTGCACCACTGCACTCCAGCCTGGGCAACAGAGCCAGACTCTGTCTCTAAATAAATAAATAAAGTGCATAATTCATTGGTTTTTAATATATTCACAGAGATTTGAAGCCATCATCACCATCAATTTTAGAAATTTTAATTACCCCAGAAGAAACCCTGTATCCATTAGCAGTCACCCCTTATTTCCCCCCTACTATCCCCACCCCTGGCTCCTGGCAACCATTAATCTACTTTCTGTTTCTTTGGATTTTCATATTCTGGGCGCATATATATATATATATATATATATATATATATATATATATATATAATCATCTAATATTTGTCTGGCTTCTCTCACTTAGCCTAATGGTTTCAAGGTGTATCCAGGTTGTAGCATGAATCAGCCCTTCATTCCATATTGTGGCTGATTAATGTTCCATCACACGGGTGGACTGTACTTGTTTGTCCATTCGTCTGTTGTTGATAGGCATTTGTGTTGTTGCCACCTTTTGACAATTATGAATAATTTTGCTACGAGCATCTGTGTGTGTCTTTGTAGGAACAGGCTTGCATAATTTTTGATATGGGCAAATGAGAACCAGTGGCGGGAGGCCTCTGTGGTGACTTTTTTGGTGATCTTTGTGTACTCTGTATAATGATCAGCCACTCAGGCTTGGGGCAGCACTTAACCTTGCATTTCTTTCTTTTTTTTAAGATAGGGTCTCTCTCTCTGCCACCCAGGCCAGAGTGCAGTTGACGCAGGGCAGGGGAGCCCCGAAGTGGAGCATAGTGTGTCCGGAACTGGTGGGTTCTTGGTCTCACTGACTTCAAGAATGAAGCCACAGACCCTTGGGGTGAGTGTCACAGTTCTTAAAGGCGGCGTGTCTGGAGTTTGTTCCTTCTGATGCTCGGATGTGTTCAGAGTTTCTTCATTCTGGTGGGTTTGTGGTCTCGCTGGCTTCAGGAGTGAAGCTGCAGACCTTCAAGGTGAGTGTTACAGCTCTTAAGGCGGTGCGTCTGGAGTTGTTTGTTCCTCTTGGTGGGTTCATAGTCTCGCTGGCTTCAGGAGTGAAGCTGCAGACCTTCGAAGTGAGTGTTGCAGCTCATAAAGGCAATGTGGACCCAAAGAGTGAGCAGCAGAAAGATTTATTGCAAAGAGCAAAAGAACAAAGCTTCCACAGTGTGGAAAGGGACCCCAGTGGGTTGCCACTGCTGGCTGGGGCAGCCTGCTTTTATTCCATTATCTGGCCCCACCCACATCCTGCTGATTGGTCCATTTTACAGAGAGCTGATTGGTCTGTTTTACAGAGAGCTGATTGGTCTGTTTTGACAGGGTGCTGATTGGTGCATTTACAATCCCTGAGCTAGACACAAAAGGTTTCCAAGTCCCTACTAGATTAGCTAGATACAGAGTGTCGATTGGTGCATTCACAAACACTGAGCTAGACACAGGGTGCTGATTGGTGTGTTTACAAACCTTGAGCTAGATACAGAGTGTCGATTGGTGTATTTACAATTCCTCAGCTAGACATAAAGGTTCTCAAAGTCCCCACAAGATTCAGGAGCCCAGCTGGCTTCACCAAGTGGATCCCACACAGGGGCCGCAGGTGGAGCTGCCTGCCAGTCCCGCACCCTGTGCTGGCACTCCTCAGCCCTTGGGTGGTCGATGGGACTGGGCACCCTGGAGCAGGGGGCGGTGCCCATTGGGGAGGCTCGGCACTCTTCGGGGAGGCTCAGGCCATGAAGGAGCCCATGGAGGGTTGGGGGGAGGCACAGGCATGGTGGGCTGCATGTCCCGAGCCCTGCCCTGCAGGGAAGCAGTTAAGGCCCTGCGAGAAATTGAGCAAAGCAGCTGCTGGCCCAGGTGCTAAGCCCCTCACTGCCTGGGTCCAGCGGGGCTGGCAGGCCAGTCTGAGTGCAGGGCCCAGTGAGCCCATGCCCACCCAGAACTCACGCTGGCCCACAAGCGCCGTGCCCAGCCCCGGTTCCTGCCCGTGCCTCTCCCTCTACACCTCCCCGCAAGCTGAGGGAGCCGGCTCCAGCCTTGGCCAGCCCAGGAAGGGGCTCCCACAGTGCAGCGGCGGGCTGAAGGGCTCCACAAGTGCCGCCAAAGTGGGAGTCCAGGCAGAGGAGGCACCGAGAGTGAGCTCGAGGGCTGCCAGCATGCTGTCACCTCTCAATAGCACGTGAGGGTTCTTGTCTTTACCCAGGAAAGAATTCAAGGGCAAGCTGGAGGTATAGAAGAAAACAGCTTTATTGAAGAGGCAGCATTACAGCCCTGTGACTGCTCCTGTAGGGCAGGGTTACCCTAGAGGCAGAGAGTAGCGGCAGAGAGTTTGCAATCACATTTATACCCACTTTTAATTGCATGCAGATTAAAGGGCAGTTTATGCAGGAATTTCTAGAAAATAGGTAGTAACTTTTGAGTCATTGGGTCATTGCCATGGAAAGGGGCAGTAACTTCCGGGTGTTACCTTGGCAATAGTAAACTTACATGGCACACTGGTGGGCATGTCTGATGGAAAGCTGCTTCTGCCCAGCCCTGTTTTAGTTAGTCCTCAATTTGGTCTGGTGTCCAAGCCCTGCCTGTGGAGTCAAGTCCTGCCTCCTATCTTACAGTGGCGTGATCATGGCTCACTGCAGACTCAACACCCCCGGGCTCAAGCAGTTCTCCCACCTCAGCCTCCTGAGTTGCTGGGACCACAGGCACGTGCCACTACACCCAGATACATTTTTTGCATTTTTTGTAGTGATGGTGTTTCACTGTGTTGCCTAGGCTGGTCTCAAACTCCTGGGCTCCAGCAATCTACCTACGTTAGCCTTCTAAAGTGTTGGGATTACAGGTGTGAGCCACTGCACCCAGCCCAACCTTACATTTTTAATCTCAAGTCACTTCTCTCTAGGTTTTGATTTCTTCTTTAAAATGGTGGTACTAAGAACATCTATTTTATAGGGTTGTTGGGAAGATAAAAATGAAAGAACTGCTATTCAATGTTTAGTGAAGCGCTATGCACAATTTTGAATAATGAAGTTGGTGTTTATTTTTTATTATTTGTTTGTTTATTTTTTAGAGATGGGGTCTTGCTCTGTTGCTCAAGCTGGAGTGTAGTAGTGCAACCACAGCTTAGTGCAGCCTTGACCTCCTGGGCTCAAGAAATCCTGCCACCTCAGCCTCCTGAGTAGCTGGGACTACAGGCATGCATCGCCATGTCTGGCTATTTATTTATTTGTTTTTTGTAGAGAGGGGGTCTCCCTATGTTGCCCGGGCTGGTCTTGAAATCCTGGCCTTAAGCAATCCTCCTGTCTTGGCCTCCCAAAACACTGAGATTACAAGTGTGAACCACCATGGTCAGCCTTATTTTTATTTTTAATCGGCCTTATCAAGTTGAATTGGTCATTAATATTGTATAACAGTAATTTGGGGCAGCATTGGTTGGGCGGAGGGTGGGAAACATTTAGGACCCTGTGGGCTACAACTCGTAGTGTGTTCACTTATTTTATTTTATTTTGTTTTGTTTTGTTATTATATTATATTTTTTTGAGACAGGGTCTCACTCTGTTGCCCAGACTGGAGTGCAGTAGCATGATCTTGGCTCACTGCAACCTCTGCCTCCCAGCTTCAAGCGATTCTCCTGCCTCAGCCTCCAGAGTAGCTGGAACTACAGATGTGTACCACCACGCCCAGCTAATTTTTGTATTTTTAGTAGAGATGGGGTTTCACCATGTTGGCCAGGCTGGTCTCAAACTCCTGACCTCAGGTGATACACCTGCCTCAGCCTCCCAAATTGCTGGGATTATAGGCGTGAGCCACCGTGCCCGGCTGTGCACTTATGTTTGATTTTTGCAGAACCACCCTTCCCTAATGGTTGTCTCCTAGATCCAAGGTGACTTTATTCATTTTAGAATGAACTTACCCCATTGATAGTGTAACCAGAGTTGGCATACATCACGATTGGCAGAACCCGGTCATGTTTAGCGAGATGGAAGTGTTCTGGAAACTCCTCCTTCTTGTAGATGTGGAGGTGAGGGTACGCATTCTTCAGTGCCTGGTAAAGGGCTTCCTCTTGCCCCAATTTGGGCAGGGGCATCCCAAAGCCACCGTAGCCCACAATATCAAACTTGACCAAGTCCCTGAACTTGATGTAGTTGGACAAGGGATCTTGTTGACATTGGGTCTCTTCTTCACGGTGGTCATCCCATGGTCTCATGTGATAATGACGCTGAGGTGCTCTGCAGGCTGTGCTTCTCAGTGGCTCCCACCAGATACCCGATGGTCCTGTCGATTTGCTGAATCATCAACTTCCTGTTCTCTGCCTCTGGCCCGAATCGGTGTCCCACGTTATCTGGCTCTCTGTAGCACAGAGTCACAAAGTCAAAGTCTTCCTTGGTGAACCAGTTCATGACGGTATCGATGTTCTCCCTCTGCTCTGTCTCGTTGCTGTTTGGGTGAGTGTAGGACTCCACCAGGGACCACTTGACAGCCTCACCCTCGTATTTAGCACCTCCCTTGGAATAGTGGAATGATGCCGCTTTTTTCCCCTGCAACTACAAGAAGAAAATTCCATCGGCGTCATTTCTCATACATTTCTCACAATGAGCAAAGCTCGAGTTGTCTACATCTGTGCCCCAGTCCAAGGGCATAGGAAATATATGGTCTTTGGAGTCAGACAGGGTGGAGTTAGACTCTGGGCTTCCCCAGGATCTCATAGCGTCTACAACACTGTTAGTTATAAGATGTGCTATTATTTTATGGGCTACTAAGCAGAAAAATGCTGCCAACGAGACCGTGACATTCCAGTGATTATAAGGTGTATTCCAACTTCAGAGATGGCAAAATGAAAAATACTTCCTTAGAATAGAGGGAGACGGTAATTTCTGAGTTGGTGGTGGTGAATTTGTGCATGTGTATTTTTTATATATATACACATATATACACACATATACTCATATACATGTATATATGTATGTATATACATACATATATACACATATACATGTGTGTGTATATATATACATATATACACACACATGTATATGCGTATATATACATACATACATATACGTATATGTGTGTATATATACATACATATATACATACATACATATACGTATATGTGTGTATATATACATACATATATACATATACATGTATATGTGTGTATATATACATACATATATACATATACATGTATATGTGTGCATATATACATACATATATACATATACATGTATGTGTATATATACATACATATATACATACACATGTATGTGTATATATACATACATATATACATATACATGTATGTGTATATATACATACATATATACATATACATGTATGTGTATACATACATACATATATACATACACATGTATGTGTATACATACATACATATATACATACACATGTATGTGTATATATACATACATATATACATACACATGTATGTGTATATATACAAACATATATACATACACATGTAGGTGTGTACATACATACATACACATGTATATGTGTGTACATACATACATACACATGTGTATGTGTGTACATACATAGATACATACACATATGTATGTGTGTACATACATATATACATACACATGTGTATGTGTGTACATACATACATATATACATACACATGTGTATGTGTGTACATACATATATACATACACATGTGTATGTGTGTACATACATATATACATACACATGTGTATGTGTGTACATACATACATATATACATACACATGTGTATGTGTGTACATACATACATACATACACATGTGTATGTGTGTACATACATACATATATACATACACATGTGTATGTGTGTACATACATACATATATACATACACATGTGTATGTGTGTACATACATACATATATACATACACATGTGTATGTGTATATATGTGTGTATATGTGCGTGTATATATACACACGCATATACACATACATGTGTATATATACACATATATACACATACATGTATACTTATACATGTATATATGTGTACATATATACATACATATATACATATACATGTATATATGTGTACATATATACATACACGTATACGTATACGTATATATGTGTACATATATACATATGTACATATACATGTATATATGTGTACATATATACATATACAAGTATATATGTGTACATATATACATATACAAGTATATATGTGTACATATATACATATATACATATACATGTATAGATGTGTACATATACATATATACCTATACATGTATAAATGTGTATATATATAGAGACATATACATATACATATATATGTGTATATATACATACATATATACATGTACATATATGTGTGTATATATACATATACATATATATGTATATATACACATACATACATATATGTATGTATACACACATATATACATATACATTTGTATATATGTGTATATATACATTTACATGTATATACGTGTGTATTTATATACATACATATATACATATACCTGTATATACGTGTGTATGTGTATACATACATATATACATATATATGTATATGTAGTGGTGCAGTAGTACAATCATAGCTCATTGCACCCTTGAACTCCTGGCCTTAGGTGATCCTGCCACCTCAGCCTCTTGAGTAGCTGGGGCCACAGGCATGTGCCACCATACCTATTTTTTTTTTTTTTTTGAGTCACGGTCTCACTGTGTCACCTAGGTCGGAGTGCAGTGGCACAATCTCAGCTCACTGCAACCTCTGACTCCTGGGTTCAATCAATTCTCGTGCCTCAGCCTCCCAAGTAGCTGGGATTATAGACATGTGCCACTATGCCCAGCTAAGTTTTGTATTTTTAGTTGAGATAGAGTTTTGTCGTGTTGGCCAGGCTGGTTTCGAATCCCTGGGCTGAAGTGATCCACTTGCCTTGGCCTCCCTAAGTGCTGGGACTACATGTGTGAGCCACCGCGTCAAGCCCTAATTTTTTTCTTTTTAAAAAATATTTGTAGAGATGAAGTCTCACTAATTTGCCCAGGCTGGTCCTGAACTCCTGGGTTCAAGTAATTCTCCTGCCTCAGCCTCTCAAAGTGCTGGGATTACCGGCATGAGACTCCGTGCCCAGCTGGTGGTGAGTTTTAAAATCTCCCAGTGTCTCAGTGTCTCAGTCTTTCTACCTGTGGAATGCCAAAAAGTAGATGGTATCTTTGTGAGGATTAAGCAGGCGAGCTTTTTATTTTTTTATTTTTATTTTTATATTTGGAGACAGAATTTCTCTCTTGTCACCCAGGCTTGAGTGCAATGGCCTGATCTTGGCTCACTGCAACCTCCGCCTCCTGGATTCAAGTGGCTTTCCTGCCTCAGCCTCCCACGTAGCTGGGATTACAAAGCCAGCTAGCTTTAAGATAGCGTTGGGCACCGCATTTTGGCACGGAGCAGGCACTCTTTTCTTTGCCTCCAGGTGGGACTAAGCCACCACAAGCCTTCCCTGGTGTGTGCAGTAGGTGATGAATGCTTGCCTGCTCAGCACCCACTTCCTGGTGGGCTGGGTCACATTACTCTGACTCCTCCTTGAGCTTCAGTCCGCGCGTGGTTCAAGATATATTGACTCAACCTGAGGATCCAGGGGTGGAATGGAGCTGTAGCCTGGCCAGAGGACGGAGGATGCTGCATGCCATGGCTACAGCAACTGGTTCAGCTTTGGGCTCATGTCCTAGTCAGAGCCAATGAGATGTAATCTTGGGATATCTGCTGCGCTGTTGGGAAGGGGACTGACTGCCCTGCTCATCCCCATTCCTGATGCTGAGGGATCTGAGAAAATCACTTGTAAAATTTGGGGGTGTTTGGAAGAAGGGGAGACTGATGTCTCTTTCTCTCTACAGACATCTGATCAGCTACAGAGCTTGACTAACCTACGCAGAGGCAGAATGGTATGGTGGTTAAAAGTGTGCTCTGGGCCGAGATTTTGCCACTGTACTCTAGCCTGGGCAACAGAGTGAGACTCCATCTCAAAAAAAAAAAAAAAAGTGTGCTCTGGGCTGGGCGCAGGGGCTCACAACTGTAATCCCAGCACTTTGGGAGGCTGAGGCAGGAGGATCGCCTGAAGTCAGGAGTTTGGGATCAGACCCTATCTCTAGAAAAATGTTTTTTAAAAATTAGCTGGGTTGGTGGTGAATGCCTCTAGTCTCAGATACTCGGGAGGCTGAGGCGGGAAGATTGCTGGAGCTCAGGAGTTCAAGGCTGCAGTGAGCTATGATCAGGCCACTGCACTCCAGTTTGAGGGACAGAGAGAGACCCCATCTCTCTGAACAACAAAAATGTGTGCTCTGGTGCCGCACTGCCTGGTTAGATCCTTTGTCCACCACTTAGATGCATGTTATATAAATGCTCTCCTCAGTTTCCTCGTCTGTAACTTGGGGATGAATGCTGCCCCAAGAAGTGGTTATGGGGACTAAATGCATGTGGGCATATTGGTAAGTATTCAACAAGCTTGATTTTTCCTGGAGAGGGAGAAAGAGCATGCAGTGAGGTGGCATGGTCAAGTGCATTGGGACAAGGATTATTTCCTCTGGCTTCTGCCTCCTGGGAGGTACTAAGGAGGGATCTGAAATGTGTCTGCAAACCCCAGAGTTGGGGACTGCAGAGAGAAATTGAGATCAGGGACCCCAGTCTGGCAGAAATGGGTGCAGCATGGGGCACCGTGTTCCTTCCATCAGCGGCATGGGGTGTGTTGCAGACAGTCATGAAATGTGGCTGAATCTTGCAAGGGACCTGCGGTCCTAGGGTTGCTGCTTGAGACAAAAACCCCTGTCAGTGGAACCTGGTGACCTTCACCCTTCTGTGTCAGGCTGCAGACAGCAAGAGATGGCAGCAGATTACACCCAACAGGAAAAGGGCCATTGCCATCTCACAGGTTGGCATAGGAGGAGATGACATCTCCCCCTCTCCTCCTCCAGCAGTGTCAGCTGGGGAAGAGGTGGGTGGGTGTGCACAAAAGAGTAGACCGCAGACCATGCTTCTTCTCCTCCAGTCTGCTGGGGCCCCAAGAGAGTCTGCAGCCCTTGGCCAGGGACCAGCTGACACAGGAGAACAAAAGATCTCAGGCTGGGATAACATGGTGGTGCAGTTCATCCTCTGGAGCTCCCTGTGAGATCAGACTGGAGCCAGTCTCCAGCTGAGACCACATCTCACTTAGCTCCTTCCCTGCCATATCCTGTTTTCCTTACTCCTATCTCCTGAGAGTTCTTCCTGAATGAATTACACGCACTCAATCCCTGCCTCAGGCTCTGCTTTTAGGGAACTTGACCTAAGACAGAAATCTTAGTACTAAATACTTTGCAAGGCCTCAGAAGCTCTGCTATCCACAGGCAGTTGAGATATTACCTTCCTTACCACCTGGCAGTCATAGTCTATGATGCGATTCAGCTTTATGGAAGTGCTTCTCTAAAGAACTTCCCCCAATTTAAGATGATCTTAATTTGCTTACTTGTTTACTGTCCATTTCGCTGCTCTAAAATGTGAGCTCCAAATCAGGGGCCATGTCTGGTTGGTTACCCATTTCCTGGGACCTAGAACGGGCCTAGCTCAGAGCAGGTGCTCACTATTGATGGAATGCATGTTGAAAGAATGCGTGAATCTCATCTCCTTTTGTGGGTGAAAAACTCATCCTATTCTCACCCTGATTAACTTCCTTTCTTTTCATTTTTTTTTTTCAAAATGGAGCTGTGATCTGTCACCCAGTCTTGAGTGCTATGGTGTGATGGCTTGCTGCAACCTCTGCCTTCTGGATTAAAACAATTCTCCTGCCTCAGCCTCCTGGGTAGCTGGGATTACAGGTGCATGCCACCATGCCCGGCTAATGTTTTGTATTTTTAATAGAGACAGGGTTTCACCATGTTGGCCAGGCTGGTCTCAAACTCCTGACCTCGTGATCTGCCCGCTTTGGCCTCCCAATGTCCTGGGATTACAGGCATGAGCCACCGTACCCAGCCTCTCTTGATTAACTTAACGGAAATATTTACAGAGATTCTTTCTCTTCTGGGTTCTAGCGTCTTATGTGTAACCTCTGCAGGTAATACCTTTTCCTTCCTGATGATAGCATTTCTATGGTTGCTTTAACTTGCAAATCCTCTAATACTTATTTATTCCATTTCTGAATGGCATTAGACATAATTCTTAATTTTTAGTGACAGCACTTTGTTTAACTTACATATAAATCGACTTTGCCTTGAAATGTGACATTGACTAGAAGGATGAAACTTCTAACATTCTGTAGAACATAGTTTGACTGGCTAATTTATTATTTAGAAGAAGCCAATATTGCCATTATGAGGGACTTAGGTGGCTCTGAAGAACCAGTTGCATTTCTAATGTTTGCAAATTAAATCACAGATATTGCCAACATGAAATAGTTTCCATATGCTGTGTTTTCAATACACACCATTTCCAAAGATATCCCAAGCTGTAGTCTTAGGAAACTGTGATTTTTCTTATTTCATCTCATAGGAATTTGGGGAGCTATGGGGGATCTCCATAAAATGAGCTCCAGAAAGACACATGTGTGCACACACACACACTCACACATGTACCACACCACACTTGACTCTGTTTATTTGGGACCCATGATTATCAGAAGTGTTATTTTCAACAAATACTTCTGAGAAATAATCTGAACACTTAATTGGATGCAAAAGAGTGGCTATTTACTATTCTACCCTTTATTTAGCATAATCAGTGTTTCCAGCAGCAAAAGCAATTGGAAAATCGCTAGTTTTATTAGGTTCATTATTCTCCCTTAGCGTAGTGTGGCATCAGCATGGCTATTATTCTTAAATTGCCTCTTTAAAACAAGGGCTTGTGCTTCTTCCAGGCAATTCCTAACTCTTGGGTTTTGTAGAGGGTCCAAAACTCTTTAGAACCTATAATTCAAGGAAAGGCTCCACTTTGGTTTTGCATTTTGTCTGGTCTCTTTCGGTGACAGAATTTATATCACAAGGTGCACATGTTTTGGGGAGGCTATGGACAGCCCATCGCGCTTGTGCTTTGGTAGGAAGTACGTGCCGTTAAGGGGAAGGAGTTAGTTACTGATTCTAGGGAACAATTGGGTAGAAAGAGATGGACTCCCTGTATTTGAAATTCAGAACTCAAGCTTGGCTCTAAGTGTTTCCTTGCTTTGCTGTGCTCCAGGCGAGTCACTGAGCAGAAGGAAGCGAGTAGCCTGAGATTCCTCAAAGCCTGCAGCCTTTTTGGAGGTTACATTGTTATTCTCAGAGCCTTTATGATCCATAATAAAGACCTAGCTTGGACCAATATTAGGATGAGTTATCTTGCTATGAACATTTTTTAGGTAGAAGTTGCTGGTCCCATCTTGCTCACAATCCTCCAAAGTTTGGAAGTTACTTTCCAGGAGACTTAGCTTGCACTGAGAGCTACCCTCCCACCCTCTCTCCAAATTTCCTCTTGGGAGTAGCCTAACAAGGTGCTGTCACAGACCCTTGCCAGCCACGATGAACCCACCCAGACCATCCCTCTGCTGTTTCACTCTTTGATACTCTCTGGGGAGGGGTGAGACCTGCTGTCTGGATTGTACGGTTTGCCCAGGTCTTACAGTCATGGCTGGCGCCTCTCTCTGAGAACTGGGACTCCTGAACTTGATGAAATACCTCAGCCATCGATCATGTTAAATTATCGGGGACACTCATTAAAAATGCGAGTCTGCTCCAGATGGACTCTCTCTCTTTCTGCCCTGACCGTGAGGGAGACCGTGAGAGAGAGAGACCATGAGAGAGAGAAACCATGAGAGAGACCATCAGAGAGAGAGAGAGAGACCGTGCCCTGACCTGCTGGACAGTGGAGATGCTCGTGGGCTGTGAGCAACAGATGCAAAGGCTGCCGGAAATCCCATCTTTCCAGCATCATCTGCCAAGGCACATCAGTTCCTGGGTGTCTTGATGGGTTCTGGCAGCATTACTGTCATTCAAGGAAAACATTTTAGCCATATTAAAGGTGAACGCAGCAATCCCCACACAGCCTGCCTGGAAGGGACGCGGGACAAGGGTAGGTTTTCTCTGTGATGGACAGGAGGCAGGCGACCTTCCCACAGCCCTGCCTGGCAATGCAGATGTGTCCCCAAAAGGCACTGGGGGCAGCTGGAGTGCTGTGCCGAGGCGGGCTCACCCGGGCCGCGGTTCGCTCTGATTGCAGCGGTTTCCCACCAGCTCCTTGGAGAGCTGGCAGATGACCCAGCCCCACAGCAGGAGCCGGAATGGCAGAACGAGATACAACAATTTGATATCCACTTGCCAGATGAGCCGGGTGTCCTCAGTCGCCTGGCTCTGTGCCCAACCTCTTTTTGCATAAACACTTATGAATTCAGCCAAGAGGAAAAGCACTCTGATTATGAATTGAGCAGAAGGAAACAAAGTTCTGAAGATAAACACCAATGAAACAAAAAACCACGAATAAGAAAAATGACAGAAAAGGAGAACCTTCCCAGAAGCCTCCTGCCAGTGAACGGTCAGCAGAGCAAGAGCATGGAGGCCCTGGGTTTTGAACTGTGAGATAAGGAAGATGATGAAAACCTCCCTAGCAGCCAGGCAAGCACAAGATTCCTGTGAAATCCAGGTCTAAGTGTTTTGACAACAGAAGTAATATTATGTCATAGGTGAGAGCTGTGAGTTGCTGAACCCAAAGTGAGTTCAAATCCGAGCTCTGCCTCCTGCTACCTGTGTGACTTTGAGAAGTTCCAGCACTGCTTTGTGCCTCAGTTTTGTCATCTGTTAAATGGGCATAATCACAGCTTCTGCCTCAGAGTCGTTGTAAATTAATACAAGTAAAGCACTGAAATCAGCGTGGTATACAGTAAGTGTTATGAACGTTATTTTCTTGGAAGGACAGAACTTATTTTCATGGTCTAAACCTGAAAGTCTAAAAAATGTGAGAGAAGAGGAAAGAATCTAGAATCTCACCATGAGGGGGAAAAGTGAACTTGAAGCAGGGCAGGGTCATTGACAATTTCCTGTGATTCTACAGCTGCCTTGTACACTATGGTAGCTCCTAGCCACTTGTTTAGATTTTGTGATTTAGAAATGAATTAAGGCTGGGCATGGTGGCACACCTGTAATCCCAGCATTTTGGGAAGCCAAGTTGGGCAGATCACCTGAGGTCAGGCGTTCAAGATCAGCCTGGCCAACATGGTGAAATCTCGTCTCTACAAAAATACAAAAATTAGCCAGGCATGACGGTGGGTTCTTGTAATCCTGGCTACTCAGGAGGCTGAAGCAGGAGAATTGCTTGAACCTGGGAGATGGAGGTTGCAGTGAGACGAGATTGCACCACTGCATTCCAGCCTGGAGGATAGAGTGAGACTCTGTCTCAAAAAAAAATTAGTTAAGAGAAAATTGAAAATTCAGTTCTTCATTCTCACCAGCCACATTTCAAGGGCTCAACAGCCCATGTGGGTGTCTAGCAGCTCCCATGTCGGATAGTGCAGAGTAGAGCAAGTCCGCCTTTGCAGAATGTTTGATTGGACCGTGACTGAATAGTCTATTGCAGTGGTCCCCAATTTTTTTTTAGCACCAAGGACCAGTTTCCATGTATTTGTGGGGGGAAGATTCAGGATGATTCAAGTGCATTACATTTATTGTGTACTTTATTTCTATTGTTATTAACATTATAATATATAATGAAATCATTATACATCTCACCATAATGTAGAATCAGAGGGAGCCCTGCGCTTGTTTTCCTGCAACTAGATAACCCCTTCTCTGGGTGGTGGGAGATAGTGACAGATCATCAGGCATTAGATTCTCATAAGGAGCACACAACCTAGATCCCTTCCACATGCAGTTCACAATAGGGTTGGTGCTCCTATCAGAATCTAATGCCACTGCTGATCTAACAGGAGGCAGAACTCAGGCGGTAACGCTAGCCATGGGGAGCAGCTGTAAATACAGATGAAGCTTCACTCACTAGCCCACTGCTCACCTCCTTCTGTGCAGCCCAGTTCCTAACAGGCCACAGACCACTACTGGTCTGTGGTCTGGGGGATGGGGACCTCTGGTCTATTGGATAAAACTGGCTTGGAGGGTACTGATCATCCAAAGAAGCACTGAGATGATTTGGCCTCCATTAATAAGAATGATGGACTTTTTTTTTTTTTTTTGAGACAGAGTTTTGCTCTTGTTGCCCATGCTGGAGTGCAGTGGCACCATCTTGGCTCACTACAACCTCTGCCTCCCAGGTTCAAGAGATTCTCATGCCTCAGCCTCCCAAGTAGCTAGGATTACAGGTGCCTGCCACCATGCCTGGCTAATTTTTGTATTTTTAGTAGAGTCGGGGTTTTGCCATGTTGACCAGGCTGGTCTTGAATTCCTGACCTCAAGTGATCCACCTGCCTTGGTCTCCCAAAGTGCTGGGATCACAGGCGTGAGACACCGTGCCTGGCCAGATGGACTTTTTTTGAACATTTAGTTCCAAGCACCTTCCCTACATTTTCTCAGTTAATCCTCCCAGTAACTCTGAAGCAGGGACTATGACAGTCTTCATTTCACAGATGGAGCAACTCAGGCACAGAGAGGAAGTCAATGGCCACGTTCGCCCAGCTGAGGAAGGATGGAGCCGGCTGAGATTCTGTTCTGGGGATCTAACTCTGCAGCCTGCATTCTGGGCTGCTGTATTCTCCCATGTTGCTATCTGACGAGCACAGCATGGGCTCAGAGTACAGAGAGGAGACACCAGCTAATAAGGATAGGTCTGGGGTGAAGGCTGGTGCCTTGGGGAAGAAGAGAGAGGCCCCATTCTAAAGGGATACCATTGGAAGCTCATAGTGATAAAGCAAAGCCGACAGGTTTTGGGGCTGGGAGTTAAACACACAGCTCTGGTTTCTGCCTTTTCACAGTGGTGATGAATGGGCACTGAGACCCTCTCAAGCTAAAGTTGTCATCATTGCTCTGCCCTGAGGCTACAGTTGAGATGAAGCCAGTCTCTGTCCTCATGAAGTCCTGTCTATTGATAAGAAAAGAGAAAGCTCACTGAGCATTGACCCTGTGCCCACTGCTTTTGATGCATCTCTCATTTAATCCTTCTATCAAATCTGTGAAATAAACACATCACCATCATCCCTATTTCACATTTAGGGAAACATGCTTAGAGAGGGCAAGTAACTTGGTCAAGGTCACACAGCTTCGAACTCTCCTCCCACAGGCGCAGGAATGAGAGGCAGCAGCTGGGGAAGCCAGGGTCTCTGGCAGTCCTTGTCTCTGGGCGGTGATCCAGAGAGAGAGAGAACACAATTGTCTCAGCACTGGATCTTCTTCTGAGTCGTCTTGAAGGAGCAATTGCAGAGCGTCTCAGTGTTAAACATCATGTTGTGAATGACTCCGTGATCTCTGACCCAGTGTCCTTGGGGATAAAGGAGGGGAGGTATGGAGAAGCTCTTCGAATGGATGTTATGGGGGTGTCAGTGTTCTTTGAGGGCACAGGCTATGTGTCACCAAATTGAAGGGGTGGCCTGCCCCTCCACACTTGTGGGTATTTCTAGTAGGGTGGGATGAGAGATGGAGAAAAGAAACAAGACACAGAGACAACGTATAGAGAAACAACAGTGGGTCCAGGGGACCGGCACTCAGCACAGCAAGGACCTGCACAGGCAACGGCCTCTGAGTTCCCTCA
Source organism: Pan paniscus (assembly GCF_029289425.2). Taxonomy (NCBI): domain Eukaryota; kingdom Metazoa; phylum Chordata; class Mammalia; order Primates; family Hominidae; genus Pan; species Pan paniscus. Next base: position 128,085,441 of record NC_085926.1, read on the forward strand.
GTTTTTGTTGATCATGATTTTCATTATTTCAGCAAAAAGGAATGTAGTAGAAGAGCAGGGTGATAATAAGGAGAAGGTCAACAAAAAACATGTGAGCAAAGGAATCTATATCATAATTAAGTTCAAGGGAAGGTACTATGAGTGGACGTGCACGTAGGCCAGATTTATGTTTCTCTCCACCCAAACATCTCAGCGGAGTAAAGAATAACAAGGCAGCATTACTGCAAACATGTCTCCCCTCCCGCCACAGGGCAGCTTTTCTCCTATCTCAGAGTTGAACAAATGTACAATCGGGTTTTACACTGAGACATTCAGTTCCCAGGGGCAAGCAGGAGACAGTGGACTTCCTCCATCTCAACTGCAAGAGGCTTTCGTCTTTTACTAATCCACCTCAGCACAGACCCTTTACGGGTGTCAGGCTGGGGGACAGTCAGGTCTTTCTCATCCCACAAGGCCATATTTCAGACTATCACATGGGGAGAAACCTTGGACAATACCCTGCTTTCAAGGGCAGAGGTCCCTTCGGCTTTCCACGGTGCATTGTGCCCCTGGTTTATTGAGACTAGAGAATGGCAATGACTTTTACCGAGTATACTGCTTGTAAACATTTTGTTCACAAGGCACGTCCTGCACAGCCCTAGATCCCCTAAACCTAGATTTTATACAACACATGTTTTTGTGAGCTCCAAGTTGGGTCAAAGTGGCTGGGGCAAAGTGGCTGGGGCAAAGCTACAAATGAACATCTCAGCAAAGCAATTGTTTAAAGTGCAGGTCTTTTTCAAAATGGAGACTCTTATGTCTTTCTTTTCTACATAGACACAGTGACAGTTTGATCTCTCTTTCTTTTCCCTGCACAAATAAAGAGCTCAGTGCCTTTTCTCATTGCTCAAGAGATTGAAGGTGTAGGAAGAAAAGATGTTAAGTCGTAAACGTGTTTCAGTTTTGGTACCACTTGAACCAATTTATGTTTTGAAAAGGAAAGAGTCTTGCCTACAAAGTCAGCCCCTGGGTTTTCTTTCTGCTTATGGAATCCAGGCAATGGGCAAAGAGAAAAAGAAAACGAAGGAATCAGCCAGATGCAGTGGCTCATGCTTGTAATCTTGGCACTTTGGGAGGCTGAGGCAGGTGGACTTCTTGAGTCCAGGAGTTCAAGAACAGCCTGGCCCACATAGTGAGACCCCATTTCTACAAAAAAATATAAAAACTTACGGAGCATGGTGGCATGCACCTGTAGTCCCAGTTACTTGGGAGGCTGAGGTGGGAGAACTACTTCAGCCCAGGAGGTTGAGGCTGCAGTGAGCCATGATTGTGCCACTATACTCCAGCCTGGCTGACAGAGTGAGGACCTGTCTCAAAGGAAAACAAAAAAAGATAAGAAAAAGAAAACTAAGGAATCTAGACAGAATAAGTTTATATATATAATAAAGAACTGAGATAGAACTGGGTTGACTGAATAATTATTTGAATTGCTTTTGAGTGAATTTTTCCTATTGGAGTCTACCTTTGTTTTTTTTGTGTGTGTGTGCGTGTTTTTTTGTTTTTTGTTTTTTGTTTTGGTTTAGTTTTTGTCTTTGTGTTTTTTTGAGACTGGGCTTTGTTCTGTTGCCCAGGCTGCTGGAGTGCAGTGGCACGATCTCAGCTCACTGCAACCTCTGCCTCCTGAGTTCAAGCAATTCTTCCACCTCAGCCTCCCCAGTAGCTGGGACTACAGGGCATGTACCACAAAGCCCAGCTAATTTTTGTATTTTTAGTAGAGGTGGGGTTTCACCATGTTGGCCAGACCTGGTCTTGAACTCCTGGGCTCAAGTGATCCATCTGCCTCAGCCCCCCAAAGTGCTGGGATTACAGGTGTGAGCCCCTGTGCCCAGCTAGAGTCTACCATTCTTTGAATTCACTGCAGTGCAAAGACTGGGACATGTGGAACTCCAGGTGTATGTGGGTTACGTAGAGATGCTAGGGGCTGATTAAGGAAGGAAAGATATGAGAAACCTGCAGAGCATGCTTTCCCAGACTGTATGGGCCCTGGGAAAGGAGAAGTGGACAGAAAGGGAACACTAGGTGCCCTGAAGAGAAGATTCATCCAAGTCATCAGGGAAGTTACTAATGCAAGGGAAAGAAATGCAGAGACGGGGCCAGACACGCTTATTCCTAGTCCTTTCTGTCTGCTCAGTCACCTCTATGCTTATTTTTCTTCTTTCCTCTAAGTAGTGTCATGCGTTTTCTTCCCATTCCTAGTCACTCCTAGTCAACTAACTCCTCTCTTTACCATCTTTTCATCAGAACTTGAAACCTCCTCCCCTTCATGTATTAGTGATCATGTTTCTCCATAATACTGCTAGAAATAAGAATTGAAACCTGGAAAACCTGCATTTGAGAACCAGATCTGCCTCTGCTAGCTATTTGAGAAGTTATTTTGTTCCATTCCTTTTGTTGTTGTCGAAACAGGGTGTCACTCTGTCACCCAGGCTGGAGTGCAGTGGTTCAATCTTGGCTCACTGCAGCCTCAACCTCCTGGGCTCAAGCAATCCTTCCACATCAGCCTCCTGAGTACCTGAGACTACAGGTGTGTGCCACCACAGCTCGTTAATTGTTAATGTTTATTTTTTTGTTTACTTGTTTTTTGTAGAGATGGGGTCTTGCTATGTTGTGCAGGCTGGTCTCAAACTCATGGGCTCAAGTGATCCTCCTGCCTCGGCCTCTCAGATGAAATGGGAAAAGTTCCATTGTCCCCCTTGAAGGGCATGCGATGAGGGTGTGGTTTGCTTCTTCAGTGCCCCACTGCTCAAACCTCTAGGGGAGCATGGAGACAGGCAGGGAACCCCATGGCAGTGTCCAGGGGTGAATGTTTATAGTTGAAGCCCCAGTGGGCGTGTGTTACAGGGTGCTCTTTTAGTTTAGCCATCTGTAGGTAGCTTGTGTTAGTCGGCTCAATTAGAACCCCGCCTTATTGCAAGGACAGAGGGCTTTCTTTGTCCTGGGGTTCTTGTCTTGGTGTACCGGAAGTGGTGTGATCTCAGCTCACTGCAAGCTCCGACTCCTGGGTTCACGCCATTCTCCTGCCTCAGCCTCCCGAGTAGCTGGGACTACAGGTGCCCACCACCATGCCCGGCTAATTTTTTTGTATTTTTAGTAGAGATGGGGTTTCACTCTGTTAGCCAGGATGGTCTGGATCTCCTGACCTCCTGATCTGCCCGCCTCGGCCTCCCAAAGTGCTGGGGTTACAGGCTTGAGAGTGCAAGGTTTTATTGAGTGGAAGTATCTGTCAGCAGATGGGGGAGCCAGAAGGGAGATGGTTTACCCCTGGAGTCGGGTGAGTGGCCTGACTCTTCTCCGACTGTCCCAGCCAAACTCTGGGTTGTTCTGCCAGTCAGTGGCCTGCGGTGTGCCGGTGCCCATTGGTGCGTTCCTCTTGACATCCAGCACCCTTGTGTTCCTCCGCTGATGTGCTCCTCTCGAAGTCCAGCTGCCTGTGTGTCTGCCTGCTAGGGTCTCAGGGTTTTTATAGGCACAGAATGGGGGTGTGGCGGCCAGGGTGGTCTTGGGAAATGCAACATTTGGGCAGGAAAACAAAAATGCCTGTCCTCACCTAGGTCCGTGGGCACAGGCCCTGGGGTGGAGCCCTAGCCAGGGACCACACCCTCCTCTACCCAGTACTTCCCTTCCTCACTTCCATATCATTTAAAGGGACCACATTCTTCCCTTCTGAGCCCTTCCCTTCTGTATCACAAAGTGCTGGGATTATAGGCATGAGCCACTGGTCCCAGCCAATTCCGTTCTTTTAATGCAAACTAGAAAATAGGTGTTCAGAAAGGCCTGCCCTATCCACCTCAGGGAGTTGCTCTGAAGATCAAATTAGATCATGTGCAACAGAACTTTAGAAAAGATTCCAAAAGCACTGTGCAATGGGAATGTATTTTTAAACTCCACTGAGTGGACTTAAAACTGTTTTTTTTTTCTTTCTTTTTTTTGTTTGAGACAGAGTTTCACTCTTGTTGCCTAGGCTGGAGTGAAACGATGCCATCTTTGCTTACTGCAACCTCTGCCTCCCAGGTTCAAGTGATTCTCTGCCTCAGCCACCCGAGTAGCTGGGATTGCAGGCGCTCGCCACCATGCCTGGCTAATTTCTTTTTCTTTTGTTTTTGTCTTTTTAGTAGAGATGGGGTTTCACAGTGTTGGTCAGGCTGGTCTCGAACTCGTGACCTTAGGTGATCCACCCACCTTGGCCTCCCAGAATGCTGGGATTAAGGCTTGAGCCACCGCACCCAACCTGTGTTTCTTTTTTAAGCAAGAAAACAAATGCCTCTCCCCAGCGCTCACTAAACAAATCTCTCTGTTTTTTTTTTCCATAGGATTCTTATCCTTCTTGCCCCACTGCAAACAATCTATTTTCTTTTGGCCCTTCCGTCCATCTGTGAAAGGGTCAGGCTTTCTAGCTTACCCTTAATCAAATATTTTTGATGACCACAGTCAAGACAGTACTTATTATTTTTTTTTGAGATGGAGTTTCGCTCTTGTTGCCCAGGCTGGAGTGCAATGGTGCAATCTCGGCTCACTGCAACCTCTGCCTCCAGGGTTCAAGTGATTCTCTTGCCTCAGCCTCCCAAGTAGCTGGGATTACAGATGCACAACACCACACCCAGCTAATTTTTGTATTTTTAGTAGAGATGGGGTTTCTCCATGTTGGTCAGGCTGGTCTCAAACTCCTGACCTCAGGTGATCTACCCACCTCAGCCTCCCAAAGTGCTGGTATTACAGGGGTGAGCCACCCTGACTGGCCAAGACAGTGCTTATTAATGCCTGAGATGCATCCAGGAGCACATGACCTGGCTGTGACTGTTCTAAAAAAGTTCCCCACATGAGTGGCTCAGGACAACAGAAAGTCATTCTCTCCAGTTCCAGAAGCTTGATGTCTGAAACGGGCAGGGCAGTGCTCCCTCTGAAGGCTCTAGGGATGAATCCTTCCTTGCCTCTTCTGGCTTCTGGTGGTTGCTGGCATTCCTTGGCTTGTGGCCACATCATTCCGTTCTCTTCCTTCATTCTCATGTGGCCTTCTCCCCTGTGTGTCTCTGTCTCTTCTCTTCCCATGAGGATGCCATTATTACTCGATTTAAGGTCCACGCTATTCCAATATGACCTCTTTGTAATTAGATCTGCAGAGGCCCTATTTTCTTTTCTTTTTTTTTGAGATGGAGTCTTGCTCTGTTGCCCAGGCTGGAGTTCAGTGACACAATCTCAGCTCGCTGCAACTCTGCCTCCTGGGTTCAAGTGATTCTTCAGCCTCAGCCTCCGAAGTAGCTGGGATTACAGGTGCATGCACCATGCCTAGCTAATTTTTCTGTTTTTAGTAGAAAAAGGGTTTTGCCATGCTAGCCAGGCTGGTCTTGAGCTCCTGACCTCAAGTGATCCTCCTGCCTCAGCCCCCCAAAGTGCTAAGATTACAAGTATGAGCCACCATGCCCTGCCCCTATTTTCTAATAAGGTCACATTCTGGGATTCCTGGTGAATGTGAATTTTGGAGGACAGTATTCAGTCTAGCAAAAGGCAGAACATCCTCATTTTCTTCCTTACCTCAGAAATAAAGAAGTTAACTTCGACCCCTCTGAGAGAGAGAGGCTTCCTGAGCTTCCAACAATCAATTATCCAAATATTAGTCACAGAAGAGCACCAAAGGGTTGTGCACAGCACGTGGCCAGCCCGTTCTCAGTCTGTCAATTTTAAGGTGAACGCTAATCCTGAATGAGTTTTAAAATGTATTTGGCATATCCTGGTCATTGTAAAAGGTTCTCACATTGTGATGGCTGGGGCTTCCCTCTCAGGTGTAATCTGCGAAGTCAGAAGTGACACAGCCTGGGTGAGGTGGGTCAAGCTGGGAAATGGGTTAAGAGGGAAGATGGGGAACGATCTCCAAGGTCTCAGATCCCAAACTGGCTTTAGCCTGATTCACCCAGAGGGATCTCATAAAAAATGCACATTCCGGGGCCCACCCCAGACCTAATGAATCAGAATTACCTGGGAAGGAGCCTGGGGAGCTCTGTTTTCAGAAGCAGCCCAGCCGAATCCTACGGTCAGACAGGGCTAGGAAACCGAGCTCAGTCTAGCGTGGTAGTTCCCAAACTTGTCCGTGCTTCAAAAAATACAGATGCTGATGTCCAGGCATGGTGGCCCATGCCTATAATCCCAGCAGTTTGGGAGGCTGAGGCGGGAGTATCGCTTGAGCCCAGGAGTTTGAGACCAGCCTGGAGAACATAGGGAGATACTGTCTCTATATAAAATTTAAAAATTAGCCAGGTGTGGTGGTGCCCGCCTGTGATCCCAGCTACCATGGAGGTTGAAGTGGGAGGGTTTCTTGAACCCAGGAGTTGGAGGCTGTAATGAGCTATGATTGTGCCACTGCACTCCAGCCTGGGTAATCGAGCGAGGCCCTGTCTCTAAAATAAAACAAAAAACGGATGCTATGTCCCATTCCAGAGGTTGAGGTTTAATTGTTCTTGGGTGTGGCCTGGGTTTTGGAAGATTTAAAAAAAAAATCCCAGGTGACTCTATAGTGTAGATGAGTTTGGAAACCACACATTTAAGGCACACTTGAATGGGGGAGCAGTGAGGTGGCGCGGGCTAGCCGGCCAGAACCCAGGGGTGGGGCAGTAGGAACCAGCATTGCAGAGGCCATTAAGGCTGGGAAGCATAGTGTCTGGGGCCCATAAAAATGCTTCGGCATGAATGCTTTAGACCTAAGTCAATTGGCTCCTAAATGTGCAAACTGCAAGGCTGAAATGAATGCATGTTTAATGCTTTACAACACTGTCAAGTGATCAGCTGCAACTCCGTTCTGAGGGCCTGATGCCTGAGATATGCCTGTAATGGGGGTTGATTTTAATGAATTTAATATGGTGTGGAGTGGGGCCTTCAAAAGTAAAGATGTCAGTTCTAAGTTGGTTGCAGGGATCTGGGCAAAGGTCTTAAAACCCCATGGTGAGCAGATGGCCAGTCCTGAACACCCCAATTTTAAAACAGGGCCTTTTTTCCAAGAGACTTTTTGAAAATAGCTCCTATTTTGAGGAGAGGAACCCTGGCAGGAGAGAGCCAGAGTTAAGCCCAGCTGAGAGGGTGTTGGCAGGCAGGGGCCTGCCTGGTCCTCACTGAAGCTTGGTACTTAGGGTGAGCTTCCTAAACCAATGCAGATTTGCCGGCCCACTGAGCCTCGCAGATGAGAACCTGCATTTCAACAAGGTCCTCGGTGCAGCAAAGTTTGAGATATACTGGGCTAGAACACCCAGGGGACACAAAGGTTCTCTGAAAACTAAGGAAAATAGGCAGGGTGTGGTGGCTCATGCCTGTAATCCTTGTATTGGGATGCCAAGGCGGGCGGATCACCTAAGGTCAGGAGTTTGAAACCAGCCTGGATCAACATGGTGAAACACCATCTCTACAAAAAATACAAAAATTAGCTGGGTGCGGCCGGGCACAGTGGCTCATGCCTGTAATCCCAGCACTTTGGGAGGCTGAGGCGGGCAGATCACGAGGTCAGGAGATCGAGACCATCCTGGCTAACATGGTGAAACCCTGTCTCCACTAAAAATACAAAAAAATTAGCCAGGCGTGGTGACGGTGCCTGTAGTCCCAACTACTCGGGAGGCTGAGGGAGGAGAATGGCATGAACCTGGGAGGTGGAGCTTTCAGTGAGCCGAGATTGCAACACTGCACTCCAGCCTGGGCAACAGAGCCAGACTCTGTCTCAAAAAAAAAAAAAAAAAAATTATCTGGGTGAAGTGGCAGGTACCTGTAGTCCCAGCTACTTGGGTGGCTGAGACAGGGGAATAGATTGAACCTGGAAGGCGGAAGTTGCAGTGGCCTGAGATCGCACCACTGCACTCCAGTCTGGTGGCAGAGTGAGACTCCATTTAAAAAAATAAAAAATAAATAAATGGATAAAAAATAAACATAAATACTGGGCTAGAAGACCCAGGAGACCCGAAGATTCTCTCAAAACTAAGGAAAATAATCTAGGTCACAAATATATTCCCTTCCTCTTCTCCCCATTGCCCCCCTCCACCAGTAATCTTTATAGTCTCAAATCGAGTTGATGTTCTATAATCAATTCAAGTCACTTTTATTTATATTTATTTATTTTAGAGATGGGGGTCTCACTATGTTTCTCAGGCTGGTCTCAAACTCCTGGGCTCACGTGATCCACCCACCTCGGTCTCCCAAAGTGCTGGGATTACAGGCATCAGCCACTGCACCTGGCCGTCACTTTTATTTTTGATGTTCAAATTATAAGCTAATGCCTGTGAGACCATAAATCCTTTTTATGCACTCAGTACATTTTCGTGTTTACCTTACATTTGTATTATGGAAAAATTCTGTTTTTTCCACTTGTCTCTATTTGATAATGAAGCCCTCTGTGCCTATCACCAGCCTCAGCCGCCATCATCTCATTACCAAACTGGGTTATTTTGAAGCAAATATCTTCTAATATTTAGCCGGTGTTCAAATTTCCCTAACCATCCTAAATGAATGTTTAGAATAGTTGTTTCATTGGAAACAAGGTCAAAACAAATACATTTTACATTTTTAGGCCAGTCTTGAAAGTAAGTGTAAAACCATGTGTGAGGTAGGAGGTGGGACTAGCCTCTCAAGGTGGGGCCTGGATACCAGAACCAATTGAGGCCTAGCTAAGACAGATTCCACAATGAATAACACCACGAGGTGGGAATATTAAGGTCCATTGTGAAGGATGGCTACCACAATTTTTTGATCAACTAGTTATCAACCCTGACTGCAGCTGAGAGAGATTTGTTTTTGCTTTTGTTTTTTCAGAGACAGGGTCTTGCTCTGTTGCCCAGGCTGGACTCAAACTCCCAGGCTCAAGTGATTCTTCTGCCTCAGCTTCCTGAGTAGCTGAGACTACAGGTGTGTGCCACTGTGCCCAGCAAGATTTTAAAAAATACGTATGCCCGGACACCACTCTAAACCAACTAAATCAGAATCAGATATCGTGAAGTCAATCATTTTGCTCCTGGGTCTTTGTGATAGTTTTGCTCCTGGGAAACTCCTGGGAATGTGGTAGAGAGAGAGAAAGAGATGGGAAAATAAGATTTTAAGAAGTGTTGCTATGCATTTTGAAAATAATTTTTCTTTGGTGTTTGTCTTGAGGGACGGCGGTAAACATTTCGATTGCCTTTAAGTATGCTTGCATGCTGGAATGATGATTCTTTGAATGTAGCATCGAACTGGCATTGGGCCACATGGCAGCCAGCGTGAGGCTTTATGCCACATTTATAAACATGAATGTCATGAACCCACTCTCAGGGACCTTACTATTTGGAGGGTCAGGTCAGATCCACAAATCTCTTCTATCTCATGGTAAAGGAAACCTGGTGTGTAGCAGGAGATGGCGTGATAACCATAACATATTGCATGATCAATATTTGTATTCTTCTTAGCAATATTAAACTTTTTGACCCCCTCCATTGTGTCATCAATTTGCTTAACACAGTTTCTTCCTCAGCATCGGTTTTTAGTCCTGGCATAAGCTGTTTGAAACCCAGGAACGTACCCCACCCATCATCTTTGGCCTAGTTAACACCTCCCCTCCCTGAGTGGTGGTTTGGAGAACCTGCTTGTTCCTCATCCCACTGATCCCAAACCCAGGACACCCCACAGCTGCTGACCAGGATTAAACCTAACGGAGATTTAATGCTGTTAAATCAGAAGAAATTCTGATTCTCAGGGACTGACATTCATTCACTTAAATACTTGCAGAGTCGGCCAGGTGTGGTGGCTCGCACCTGTAATCCCAGCACTTTGGGAAGCCGAGGTGGGTGGATCACGAGGTCGAGAGTTCGAGACCAGCCTGGCCAACGTGGTGAAACCCTGTCTCTACTAAAAATACAAAAATTAACTGGTGTAGCTGTGCGTGCCTGTAATCCCAGCTACTCAGGAGGCTGAGGCCGGGGATTTGCTTGAACCTGGGAGGTGGAGGTTGCAGTGAGCCAAGATTATGCCATTGCACTCCAGCCTGGGCAGCAGAGCGAGACTCTGTCTCAAAAAACAAAAAACCCAAAAACTTGCAGAGTGAATTTAGGAAACCATGAAGTCCACAGTTTGATCCAATGCCTTCCTTTTTCTCTTTCTCAAATATTTTGAGCCAGGTACTATCCTAGATTGTCTTGTGATAATTACAATCTAGGAGAAGGCAGGAGAGAGAACTAAGAACAGAGAGCATGTTCTGAGATGTCTGCTGTGTTTGCAGGTACCTTCCCTCAATTTCCCTACTCACTGGCCATGCTGGAAAGCAGGTCTTGGCGCTATATTTGTACCATGGTACTTCCCCTCCCTATACTCAATTGGTTGGCCAGAAGCCCGATTGTCATTCTCTGTCTCTCTCTACCTCTCCCTCTCTCCCTCCCTCCCTCCCTCTCCAAGATATCCAGTAACTGACTGATCAGCTGGTGGTGGGCTCTGCTGGCTGCCATGATGGGCCACCAGCAAAAAGGGAAAATTGGTTGTGAGTGAGAAGAAGAGATAAGAAAGTCCACAGGGCTGATAAGAAAGACCATGGGCTTCCAGGCGCGGTGGTTCACGCCTGTAATCCCAGCACTTTGGGAGGCCAGGATGGTCGGATCACGAGGTCAGGAGATTGAGACCATCCTGGCTGAGGCTGAGGCGGGAGAATGGCGTGAACCCCAGGAGGTGCAGCTTGCAGTGAACTGAGATCACACCACTGCACTCCAGCCTGGACGACAGAGCGAGACTGCGTCTCAAAAAAAAAAAAAAAAAAAAAGAAAAGAAAAAAAGAAGAGACCATGGGCTTCTGAGAGCAAGAAAGAGGAATTTGGGTTTCTGTAACTGCAGTTTCCATTCTCTCATGGCCTCTCATTTGTTTCTTGTGCCCATGAGTTTGCCTGTTAGAGATAATGTGTGTTCCTTGTCCTCAAGCTCATGCAAATGGGTTTCTGTTTCTTACAATCATTGTTCCCAGATATGGATGGTGACTAATGCTCTACTAAATGCTGAAAAAAAGCAGAGTGGAAGCACAGAAAAGCGGGCTTCTTTGAGGAGGTGACGTTAGAGCCCAGTTGGAAGGCAGGAGTAAATGGGCACCATGATTTTTTAGGATTAAAACCAAGTATCTCACTGCTTGGGCACATGTAGATAGAGGTGATTTAACAGTAAAGTGTCCCAGTCGTACCCATTGTCAGTTACCTCACCACAGGGATTATGTAGCCCTGAGTTTGCTTAGTGCTTATTTATTTTAGGTTGTTGTTTATCCAAACCTCTTAAGTGATACGTGTTTGGAACAAGTAACAGCATCATTCATTGATGTTGTAGACAAACCACTATTTTATTACTCAAGACTGGGTAATTTATAAAGAAAAAGAGGTTTAATGGGCTCACAGTTCCATGTGGCTGAAGAAGTCTCGAAATCATGGTGGAAGGCAAAAGAAATGTCTTACATGGTGGCAGACAAGAGTGATGAGAGCTATTTTGGTCATTGTTCGCTGGCCATAGAATTTACTTCTATATTTTGAACTAAGATGAGAGCCAGGCACACAAGACGGGTACAGGTCTGTCTTTTGTTTTTGATGATGATGATGATGATGATGATGATGATGATGAAATGGCTGACATGGTTGATGACTTGCTTTTTTCATCATCTCAGACCTAGATTTTTGGCTGGACTATTGGCTTGGGATAGACGAAAATCATTCCTTGTATCCCCTTGTCTTAAAGTCAAGACTGAACCAGCCTCCAGACTCAAGCCTTCATGGGACTTCAGATACCATGAGGAATGGGTGTCCCTGCAATATTGTCATGGCTGTCAAAAGTGTTATTGGAGCTGGGCAAGTGGGTGCTCTCCTGTTATTCCATCCTGCTTACATTTCCCATTCAACACCAATCTTATTTCCTTTTTTTTTTTGACAGAGTCTCACTCTGTCTTCTAGGCTGGAGTGCAGTGGTGGGATCTCGGCTCACTACAGTCTCCACCTCCCAGGTTTAAGTGATTCTTGTACCTCAGCCTCCCACGTAGCTGGGATTGCAGGTACACACCATCAAGCCTGGCTCTTTTTTTTTTTTTTTTTTTTTTGTACTTTTAGTAGAGACAGGGTTTCGCCATGTTGGCCAGGCTGGTCTTGAACTCCTGACCTCAAGTGATCCCCCTACCTCGGCCTCCCAAAGTGCTGGGATTACAGATGTGAGTCACCGTACCTGGCCCCATTTCCTCTTATACCATAAGTCATTGCCTGCAGATGTGTTTTCTCCATTAGTTTGCAAAAGCTTCCTGAGAGTAGGTCTGTGCCTCATTTATTCTGGAATCTTCCTGGCACAAAGCACAGGGCTTTATCTTCAGTAAGCATCCAACAAATGTTTAATTTCATTCAACAGCTCCTCTTACCACTGCCCCCACCTTATTTGCAGGTGGCTAAGTACAATCGGAACAAGTAGGTATCATAAGATTTAGTCTAGAGTCAATTTGAGAAGAAATTACTTTAGTGATATGAAAAGAAACCATGCTATTTAGTCAGAATACTTCTGAGAGTATCCCCTGTCGAAGCATTTGCTGAATTTGTATGTACTAATTTTCAGGTGGAACAGTATGATTGTGGAGAGTCCATTTGGACATAGATACACTTTCATGCATTCATGTCTTTAACAATAATTTGTGGCCCTACTGTGTTTGTTCACTAACTCCTTTGAACCTACCACATAAGCTATATCTGTATTTTCCTTGTAATTTGGGAGGTCCAATGCTTCATTAAGCTCATATGCCTGAAACTAATGAAGAAAATAGCTCGTTAACCAGCTAGTATAAAAGTAGCCACCAAATCAAGTCAATCCCCTGCCTTAAATCAGCCCAGTACTCCCATTCTCCCAGTACTCCCAGTTCTCCCAGTGGAGAAGCCCATTCTGAATCACAGTCAAGACATTGATGGAAAAACAGCTCCCTCTGGGGATCAAAACCATGCTCACTCCAAATCCTCTTCCCCAGAGTTCTACTCATTGCTCACCCACTGAACCCAGAACAAACCAGAAGTGCTTGAAATGAGGACAGGTAGCTCCGTGTACCAATCAGAATTTAAAACTCTATCAATTCCTGCTGTAGAAATGAGGCTTCTCCCCAGGACCAGCATTCCACGAAGGCAACCCTTTTCTAGATGGAGAAAACAGAACCTGAAAACACCCGTTTCCCTAAACTGCTCTTGCTCATGTGTAAGTACAAATGAAAAATGCTGAGGCTGCTTCTGTTAGCATTGCTTTTTAATTAAGACCATCAATAAATCATTTTATCCCTGAACAAGACTTGAGAATGACCCGAAGGCAGAGGCACAATTCCTTAGGAATTAGGCCAACAGAGGATGGGCTATCTCTCTTCCCACCCCTTCTCTTACTCTGCTGTCAGAAACAGAAACCTCTGTGAGTAGCTGGGAGAAGGAGGCCGCACTTGAGTTCCTTCTGGGGGTTCTGTTGACACAGTTTTACCCCAGCCTGCCTTGATGGCCACTGCCACACAAGCTGCATCTGTTCTTTCTTCTGCGCCTTTTGTTACTTCGTTGTTTTTCCTCTTTCTAGTGTAGTGAGCTGAATGGTGGCTTTGCACAAGATATATCCAGATCCTTGTGCCTAGAATCTGTGGAGGTGGCATTATTTGGAAAAAGGGTCTTTGCAGATGTAATTAAGGATCTTGAGATGAGATTCTCCTGGAGTATTTTAGGTAGGCTGTACATCTAAAGACAAGTGTCCTTATAAGAGGACAGTTTTGTCCGGGCGCAGTGGCTCATGCCTGTAATCCCAGCACTTTGGGAGGCCGAGGCGGGTGGATCACCTCAGGTCAGGAGTTTGAGACCAGCCTGACCAACATGGAGAAACCCCATCTCTACTAAAAATACAAAATTAGCCGGGCATGGTGGCACATGCCTGCAATCCCAGCTACTGGGGAGGCTGAGGCAAGAGAGTTGCTTGAACCCAGGAGGAGGAGGTGGCAGTGAGCTGAGATCATGACATTGCACTCCAGCCTGGGCAACAAGAGTGAAACTCCATCTAAAAAAAAAAAGGACACTCTTTTTCATGCGCATCCATGTGAAGAGACCACAAAACAGGCTTTTTGTGAGCAATAAAGCTGTTTATTTCACCTGGGTGCAGGTGGGCTGAGTCCAAAAAGAGAGTCAGCTAAGGGAGATAGGGGTGGGGCCATTTTATAGGATTTGGGTAGGTAAAGGAAAAAGGGGGGTTCTCTGGCAGGTAGGAGTGGGGGTCACAAGGTCCTCAGTAGGGGAGCTTTTGAGCCAGGATGAGCAAGGAGAAGGAATTTCACAAGATAATGTCATCAGTTAAGGCAGGAACAGGACACTTTCATTTATTTTGTGGTGGAATGTCATCAATTAAGGCAGAAACTGGCCATCTGGATGTGTACATGCAGGTCACAAGGGATATGATGGCTTAGCTTGTGCTCAGAGGCCTGATGTTCCTGTCTTCTTATATTAATAAGAAAAATAAAATGAAATAGTGGTAAAGTATTGGGATGGTGAAAATTTTTTGGGGGTGGTATGGAGAGAGAATGGGCGATGTTTCCCAGGGCTGCTTCGAGCGGGATTGGGGTGGCATGGGAACCTAGAGTAGGAGAGATTAAGCTGAAAGAAGATTTTGTGGTAAGGGGTGATATTGTGCGGTTGTTAGAAGAAACATTTGTCATTTAGAATTATTGGTGGTGGTCTGGATACAGTTTTGAATGAATTGAAAAACTAAACGGAATAAGAGAAGGAGAAAAACAGGTATTAAAGGACTAAGAATTGGGAGGACCTAGGACATCTAATTAGAGAGTGCCTAAGGAGGTTCAGCATAACCTTGCCAGCAAAGATTATTTAAGAGTTAAGAGTGGTGGTTTGGGGATAACACCAGGAGATATCAGCTGTGATGGCTTGGAGAAACAGTGTAAACCACCAGTGTAAACAAGAGCAGGGCATATATGAGTAGTTGAGAACGGTGAATAGGAGTATGACTAGACAGAAGATAGTAGGGATGACAAGCTTTTTGGGGCACAGTCCAAGTTGGTCTTGTGTCTGGAATGAGACTGGGACCTAATAAAAAGGAGCATCTATACAGGAGATCCAATGGGTATCGGGGGACCTGCCCCGATAATCACGTAGGTTCTTTTCTATTTTCCTAAGCGTCGACTGGCTTGAGAAATAAAAGGACAGAGTACAAAAGAGAGAAATTTTAAAGCTGGGCGTCCGGGGGAGACATCACACATTGGTAGGATCCGTGATGCCCCACAGGCCACAAAAACCAGCAAGTTTTTATTAGGGAGTTTCAAAAGGTGAGGGAGTATACGAATAGGTGTGGGTGACAGACATCAAGTACTTAACAAGGTAATAGAATATCACAAGGCAAGTGGAGACAGGGCGAGATCACAGGACCACAGGACCGAAGTGAAATTAAAATGCTAATGAAGTTTTGGCACCATTGTCTTCGATAACATCTTATAAGGAGACAGGGTTTTGAGATCAACCGGTCTGACCAAAGTTTATTAGGCGGGAATTTCCTCTTCCTAATAAGCCTGGGAGCGCTATGGGAGACTGGAGTTTATTTCACCTCTGCAATCTCGACCATAAGAGACAGGTACGCCCCGGGGGGGCCAGTTCAGAGACCTACCCCTAGGTGCGCATTCTCTTTCTCAGGGACGTTCCATGCTGAGAAAAGGAATTCAGCGATATTTCTCCCATTTGCTTTTGAAAGAAGAGAAATATGGCTCTGTTCTGCCCGGCTCACCGCGGTCAGAGTTTAAGGTTATCTCTCTTATTCCCTGAACAATTGCTGTTATCCTGTTCTTTTTTCAGGATGCCCACATTTCATATTGCTCAAACACACATGCTGTACAATTTGTGTAGTTAACACAATTATTACAGGGTCCTGAGATGATATACATCCTTCTCGGCTGACAGGATTAAGAGATTAAAGCAAAGACAGGCATAGGCAATCACAAGGATATTGACTGGGGAAGTGATAAGCGTCCATGAAATCTTTACAATTTATGTTTAGAGATTGCAGTAAAGACAGGCATAAGAAATTACAGAAGTATTAATTTGGGGAACTAATAAATGTCCATAAAATCTTCACAATCCACGTTCTTCTGCCATGGCTTCAGCCGGTCCCTCCGTTTGGGGTCCCTGACTTCCCGCAACAAATGGGCTGTACCTTGTAGCATTCCAAGGACAGGCCTGACTTCTGAGAAGGGAAAGTGGTAAAAGTATTGCCCAGTCCTTTTTAAGTTGGTGGCTGAGCTTGGTAAGGTGTGTTTTTAAAAGACTATTAGTCTGTTCTACTTTTCCTGAAGACTGAGGACTGTAAGGGATATAAAGGTTTCACTGAATACTAAGAGCCTGAAAAAATGCTTGACTGACTTGATTAATAAAGGCCGGTCTGCTATCAGACTGTATAGAGGTGGGAAGGCCAAACTGAGGAATTATGTCTGACAGAAGGGAAGAAATGACCGTGGTGGCCTTCTTAGACCCTGTGGGAAAGGCCTCTACCTATCCAGTGAAAGTGTCTACCTAGACCAAGAGTTATTTTAGTTTCCTGACTCAGGGCATGTTGAGTAAAGCTAATTTGCCAGTCCTGGGTGGGGGCAAATCCCTGAGCTTGATGTGTAGGGAAGGGAGCAGGCCTGAAGAATCCCTGAGGAGTAGTAGAATAGCAGATGGAACACTGAGAAGTTATTGCCTTGAGGATAGATTTCCACGATGGAAAGGAAATGAGAGGTTCTAAGAGGCGGGCTAGTGGCTTGTACTATAGCATAGCCTGCTTTTGCTGGTGTGTGGCAACTAGGCCTGGTGGAACTGCCATCAATAAACTAAGCGTGGTCAGGGTGAGAAACAGGGAAGAAGGAAATGTGGGGAAATGGGGTGAATGTCAGGTGGATCAGAGAGATGCAGTCATGAGGGTCAGGTGTGGTATCAGGAATAATGTAGGAGGCCGGATTGAAGTCCGGACCAGGAACAATGGTAATTGTGGGAGACTCAACAAAGAGTACAGCAGAAGGAGCCGGGGAGCAGAATGTATATGTGGCAGGTGTGAGGAAGAAAATACATTTTGGAAATTATGAGAGCTATAGAGAGTGAGTTGAGCATAGTTTGTGATTTTAAGGGCCTTTAAAAGTATTAGGGTGGCAGCAGCTGCTGCACAGAGACAAAATAGCCAACCTAAAACAGTAAGGTCAAGTTGTTTGGACAAAAAGGCTACAGGACGCGATCCTGGTCCTTGTGTAAGAATTTCAACTGCACAGCGCTGCACTTCGGCTGTGTGTAATGAAAAGGGTTGGGATGAGTCACGGAGAGCTAGTGTAGCAGGACGAGTTGCAGACAAAACTCCTCAGACACCAGATTAAAGAAGGAAGAGGTTTTTTTGTTCGGCTGGGAGCGTTGGCAGACTCGTGTCTTAAGAGCCGAGCTTCCTGAAAAAGAAATTCCTAGCCCTTTTAAGGGCTGACAACTCTAAGCGGTCTACGTGAAAAAGTCATAATAGATCAAGTAAGCGTGAGGAACGTGACTGGGGGCTACATACATCAGCTAACAGAACAAAAAGTTTTTACCGTGCTTTCTCATACAATGTCTGGAATTTACAGATAACACCAGTAGTTTTGGTCAGGGGTTAATATTATTGATATTTTAACCACCAGGGCCAGGTGGTGGCGCCAAGGTCGTCTAGCTATTTATTTTACTTCTGTTTTTTCCAACTTTTTGCTTTCTCCCTTTTTTGCTGTCTTACAAACTAGGGAAAAGGGGAGGTTGGGGAGAAACTGGGAAGGACAACCGTCCTTCCATCTCATGGGGATCCTTGAGCCATCTTGTGCCCATGTGGCAGGCCCATAATACTGAATGATCCTTTCAGGGGGCCACTCATTATCTTTCCAGTTTCCTATAACTGTGCCTTTCTTTTCTCAGGAGGCGTAGACAGGGAAACCTAGGAGCTCACCCATTTTTATGGGTAATAAGAAAAAGGATGGCTTAATAGTGCCAATAACACAACTGCCTGCCCATTTATTAGGTAACCGAATGTAGGCTCTGTGCCTACATATCTAGTATAGTCCAGCGGGAACCGTCCAGTCCTGATGAGATTCTGGATGAGCCTAAGCAGTTTTTAATTTAGAAAATATACTAAATGGATTCTTTTCAGTGTGGTTTAGGCCCTACTAAGTAACTGTCTTTGTTGTGCTGTTATACACCTTCTGTCCTATACAATTAAGCTTTCCTACAGGGATGATAAAGTCTTTTCCTTCTCTAGCTATACAGTGTTGTCTAATAATTGAGGTTTTTAGGACCTAGAAGTTGCTAGCTTCAGCCTTCTAACTGGAATTATGTCAGGAGCTGGATCAGTAGCCACCAACTCTCGGGCTTCCCAAGGCCATCTGTCTCCGATAGTGGTTCCTCCGCATACATAACAAGAAGTAACATTAAGTAAGAAAATTACATTTTCTGCTAATTGGAGAAACACATTTTTTGTCTTTTTCAGAAGTTCTGGTGCTGGCAGATTCAGCTCCTCATAAAAGGTTTGAAATACTGGTTTGGGAGAGCACTTGTGGACCTCCCCTCTAATTAAAATGGCAACTTGAGGGTTTCACCCTGTCCTATTGATCCCCAGAGTTACACGTTCTCCCTTTTTCCAATGGGGATCTTGGGGATTGGTAATTATTAGTTCTAGTGGGTTACAGTGGCCGGCAGCACAGGAGGGGTTATCTTCTGAAGATAAACCGGGTCCTTTTTGTTCTTTTTTTAAGTAGCCTAAATAACATATGGCCAATAGGCACAATTTTTACAAACCCCTGACTCATGACAAACATATTTATTTTCTACTCTTGAGCTCCTTTCTCAGTTAAGAGAACCACATCCTATTTCTAGCTTTTTACTATTAATGGCTGCACAAGCATCACATCTTAAAGTTATTTGCTTGGGGATTTCTTTTTCTTCTGTTCTAGTTATTATTTTACTTGTATCACCTAGGAAAAGGCCAGTTCTTATTCTTATTTCAAAAACGGTGGTTGCAGGGGGCTCAGATGGGTTATAACACACATCAGGTCGGTCATTTCTCGGGCTACATACCTTGTACTGAGTGGCATTATACGAACAAGTTTCTTTTATTGTTTCCATACATTCATAATAACTATAGAAGAGAAAGATTGTTTTAATTTGCTGTCCTACTTCGGTGACCTGATGAATACACTGGGAACAGTCCCCAGTTTGAGTAAGATCAGTTGAAGCTCTTACTGTATAATTCCAAAATTTAAGAAAAATGAATCTAACAGTGAGCTTCCTCATGCTTCGGCCGTGCGTGGACCAGTCAGCTTCCGGGTGTGACTGGAGCAGGGTTTGTCGTCTTCTTCAGGGTCACTCTGCAAGGGTTGTCTGGGCTTGGTATTGCCTCCCAGGTTTCAGGTGCTGCAGGTTTTACATGGCTGTGGTGGATCCAGGCTGGGATTCCTTCTACCTTCACAGCGGTGGGAGTGCTCAGAACGACAGTCTGGGGTCCTTTCCAAAGTGGACACAAAGAGGCTCCGTTCCAGTTCTTGATCCACACTCGATTACCTGGGGAGAATGGGTGAACTGGGGAGAATAAGCTAACAGGGCATCTCTCATTTACCCAGGCTGAGATTGTTTGTGTAATTTTTCCTAAGGTCTGTAGCTGTCGCTGTAACTCAATTTCACCTAACTCTCAGGGAATGCCTGGAAGTCCCCGCAATATAGGAGGGGGCCTATGATATAATATTTCATAAGGGGAATATCCTGTTCTTTTATAAGTGGTACATCTAATTTTAAATAATACCATAGGGAGAGCCTGTATCCATTTTAATCCTGTTTCCTGACATACTTTCCCTAAACTATTTTTGATAGTTTGATTCATTCGCTCCACCTTTCCGGAACTCTGAGGCCAGTAGGCAGCATGCAGTTTCCATGTGATCCCTAATATCTTTGCCGCCTTCTGTACTAAGTCAGCCAAAAATGCCGGCCTGTTATCTGAGCCGATCCGTAAGGGCAGTTCAAATCTAGGAATAAGATCTCGAAGAAGCACACGAGTTACTTCACGAGATTTCTCAGTTCGTGTTGGATAAGCCTCCACCTACCCAGAGTAGGTATGCCCAAGAACTAGTAAATACTTGTTACCTCTACACTTTGACATCTCTGTGAAGTCCACCTGGAGATCTTCAAAGGGGGCTGCTCCATAAGCTTGTATGCCGGGTGGAACGGCTGGACCTTGCCTCGCATTGTGCTCTCGGCAGGTAACACACCACTGCCTCACCGTTCTGGCAAGGGCTGACAAATGCGAGATGTAGAAATACCAGCCTAACAACTTTTCAAGTGATTCCTGACCTAGATGGGTGGTTTCATGCACAGCCAGTACAACTGCAGCTCTTAGAAGCTGTGGCACAGCTACTCCCCCATCTGGTAACCGAATTCATCCTTCCTCCATCACTTGTCCTCTCTCTGCCTGGAGAAAGTCCTTTTCATCTTTAGAATAAGTAGGTACAAGATCAGGTGCTTGAGGGAGCATGGGGGCTGTGACTGATGCCCGGAAGGGGGCAGATGCTGCTTTTCGAGCCTCTAAGTCAGCGCAGGAATTCCCTAAACCAACCAAGGTGGAAGCTCGCTGGTGTCCTCTGCAATGCATAACTGCCACCTTGTGGGGTCTCCATACAGCTTTTAATAATTGCAAGATTTCTTGTTGATATTTTATGTCTTTTCCCCCAGAGTTCATTAGGCCCTTTTCTTTATATAATGCTCCACGCACTTGAAGGGTTGAAAAGGCATATTGAGAGTCAGTGTAAATGTTGACATTCTTAGCTTCACTGAGTTCTAAGGCCCGAATGAAAGCAATGAGTTCAGCTTTCTGAGCTGAAGTGCCCTGGGGAAACGATCTGGCTTCAGCAACAGTGTCCAGAGTTACCACCGCATATCTTGCACATCTCTCTCTTTGTGGGTTGATGAAGCTGCTCCCAGCCACGTATAGTTCCTAGTCTACTGATGCCTAAGGCTGGTCCTGGAGGTTAGGTCTGCTAGAGTAAACTGAGTCCAACACTTCTACACAGTCACGCTCGACAGAGCTCTCTGATACTGGGAGCAAGGTAGCGGGGTTCAGGGTGTTACAAACTTCAATGATTATACGGGGATTTTCACAGAGCAAACTTTAGTACTTAGTGAGTCTAGCATTCATTAGCCAATAATGTCCTTTAGTATTCATTAAAGTCACCACAGCATGGGGGGCCTTTATGTTCAGGTTTTGTTCAAGAGTCAGCTTATCTGCTTCTTGTACTAGCAGGGCAGTTGCTGCCAAGGCCCTTAAACACGGGGGCCATCCTTTAGAAACCCCGTCTAGTTCTTTAGAGAGGTAGGCCACTGGCCTCGGCCAGAGACCCATAGTTGGGATTAAAACTCCAACTGCCATCTTTTCTCTCTCTGACACATACGATGGAAAAGGCTTTGTTAGATCGGGTAGCCCCAGGGCTGGGGCTGATATAAATCTTTCCTTTATCTCACGAAAGGCTTGCTGTTGCTGGGATCCCCATTCAAAAAGTCCCGCCCCCCCCCCCCCCCCCCCCCGCCTTGTGACCTCATACAAAGGCTTGGCTAATACTGCAAAGTTTGGGATCTACAGTCTGCAAAACCCCACAACCCATAAGAATTCTCTCATCTGCCTTCTGGTCTTAGGCTCCGGTAGATTTCAAATGACCTGCTTTCTTTCTGATCCTAGGCTGCTCTCCCACTTTCGGATAGTAAATCCTAAGTAATGTACCTGCTGTCGGCAGATCTAAGCTTTTTTCTTGGACATCTTATACCCACAGTCCTCCAGGTGCCGGAGTAGAGCATCTATTCCTTTGGTGCACCCAACTGCCGTGGAGTGTCCCAGCAAAAGGTCATCAACGTACTGAAGCAACACGCAGTCTAGGTCTCTGGTGGGAAACTTCTGGAAGTCTCGAGGCAGTGCCTCCCCGAAGATGGTGGGGGAGTTCTTGAACCCTTGGGGAAGCCTGGTCCAAGTGTACTGAGTAGTGACACCTGACTCCAGATCTTCCCACTGAAAGGCAAACAGCTTCTGGCTCTCAGGGGCTAATCTGATGCTAAAGAAAGCATCTTTCAGGTCCAAGCAGGTGAAACAGCTGTCCTCAGCTGGCAGCAACCCCAGCAATGTGTATGGGTTAAGTACTGCTGGATGTAAAGTCACTGTAGCCTGATTCACCAAGTGCAAATCCTGTACCGGCCAGTAGTCCTTGGTCTTAGGCTTGGGAACAGGCAGGAGGGGAGTGTTCCATGGAGACTGACAAGGAACTCTAATTCCAAAAGTTCTTAGGTGCTTGAGATGGACCTGGATACCTTCAAGAGCTTCTCTGGGGACCGGCTCCTGTTTTTGCCTAACCGGCTGGGCCCTAGGCTTAACGTCTATAAGTACGGGGGCTTGGTTGACTGCAAACCCTGGAGGATTGTCTTCCGCCCACACTCTTGGCCACAGCTTAGCCAGAGCTGGTCTTATCTCTTGGCCCCACTCAGTTAAGAAAAGTCTCCATTCTTCCTCTCGGGGGACCGTAAGGGTCATAATGACTCCCATTCTGGGTAACTTTAGCAGCAAAGAGCCATGCTCTGTAAAAGAGATAGTGGCTCTCAGTTTGCTAAGCAAGTCCCTTCCCAACAAGCACAAGGGACAGTCAGGTGTGTACAAAAACTGATGAATCACTTTATGTCCTCCTACAGCACAAGTCCGAGGCAAGCAGAAAGCTTGCTTTGCTGAAACTCCCGTGGCTCCGATGATGTCAATAATCTTTTTGGATAAGGGGGCGACCGGGGCGGTTACTACCGAATGTTTAGCACTGGTATCTACAAGAAAATCAATGTCTTTACCCCTAACTGTCATCCTGACCATAGGCTCTTTGGGGGTCCTTGAGTCCAGTCCCCCTCAGTCCAATAACCCTTCTGCCAGGTTGAGCAGGGCCCCTTCATCCTTGTCCGGGGCCTCCTGCTCTGAGTCACCTGGTTTTCTTTTTAGCTGAGGGTATTTGTTTTTCCATTGTCCTATTTCTTTACAATAAGCACACTGATTACGCTGCAAGCTCTGAGAGCCAGGCTGAGTTTCCTTCCCAGGGCCCCCCTTCCCTTGCCTCTTTGGGGGGACCCCTTTGATTGCTGCCACTAACAGGTCAGTGTTTCGCTGGGCCTGATGTTCATTGTCTCTGTGGTTTTCCTTACGGCTTACTGCATCCCTGCGTCCCTATTTACAAACGCCTGGTTAGCTATTTCTAATAACTGTGATGTGTTCATCCCTGCAAACTCAGCCTGTTTCTGCAGTTTTCTTCTAATGTCTTCTGCGCTTTGACTAACTAAAGCCATGTTAATCATGCCTTGATTTTCAGGGCTATCAGGATCAAAGGGAGTATACATTCCATAGGCCTCACACAGTCTCTCCTAATTGTGCTGGACTTTCTTCTTTTCTCTGAATGACCTCAGGGACTTTGTTAACATTTGTGGCCTTCTGGGCTCCCCTCTTTAATCCTTCCAAGAGAGGTTCCCTGTCTCTGTTTAGCCTTTGCATATCCTCTCTTTCATGTGGGTCCCACTGGGGGTCAGTTCCTGGTAACTGGGTGCTTACATACTCTTGAGGGTTTTGGTAATCAGCTGGTGCATGTTCCTCTAGCCACTTAGTTGCTTCTTGGCGCACTCTCCGCCTTTCATCTGTGTTAAAGAGGAACATGAGCAACTGGTGGCAATTAGCCCAGGTGGGGTTATGGGTCTGGATAATAGTTTGGAGCAAATCAATCAGAGCTTGTGGCTTTTCAGTACAGGATGGGGTATTATTTTTCCAGTTGAGAAGGTGGGCAGAGGTGAAGGGCTGGTACCCAAAAACACGCCTCCCCACCACGTGACCATCCTCATCTATCCCAGTATACCGCTGCTCTCTCAGGGGCATTTGTGTCCCCGTTTTGGGTCTTAAATGAGCTACCAAGGGAGGGGTTTCTCCCGAGTCCTCACCTCCTCTCTTGTCTACTCTGGGTGGCCTAGGGAAATGTTTGTCTTGTGGAGGCGCAAGCACTGTGGACTCAAAAGTGGGGAGCCTGCCTCCCTGGTAAGGAGAGGGCACCACTGGGATGACTGGTGCCATCTCCTGCAGTGGATCTTCTGATGTTGGGTCGAACAGAACTTCAGGAGTTGATTTCCCTCGGCGGGTGGAGCGGGATCCTTCCTTGGCTATCTGTCACTTTGCTACTAGCACTGCTGCTGCCTGCCCTCTTAGCCACTGTGGGGGGTTTAGCATCAGCTGTAACCAAGGGTCTATGTATGGAAGCTGGTCTGGGTGTCCTGACTTACCAGTTCCTTGTGCCATACCTTAGAAACAAGGGACCTGTCCAGGCTTCCTTCTGATGGCCACCCTACTTCTAATGTTGGCCAATCTATTTCACACAAAGTTCTAAGTTCCCCAAAGTCTCCATTAAATCCTTTCTTAAAATTTTTCAACATAGTTCCTAGCGGAGTAGGCTTACTTTGTATCTGACCCACGTTTCCTCGAGACAAAACACCAAGCTCACACCACAGGCACACCACAGAACAAAGAATGGGTAAAAAGGGCACACACACACTTTTTCAGTTTTCACCAAACCAGAATCAAAACCAAAATCAGAGTATCCAGAAATCCAAGCCAGGTCAAACCAAAACCAAAGTATCAAGCAATTCAAGTCAAGTCAAAAACAAAAACCAAAGTGCCAGTACAGGCACGCCGTGGGTGATCAGGCCACGCTTCCACTCAAATGGAGTGGGCAAGTTCCAAAGATCAGTCTTACCAAGTTTCAAATGTCTGGACTCCAAGTGCCTCTTCCTTCCCTGTGTTCAGCCACTGTGTTGATCCTCCATGGGGGCCTACCACACACTCCTCTGATGAGGCATTCCTCCGGGGCAATTGCCTACCCGGGAGAGCTCTCAGGATCCGTGTCGCTCAAGCTGGCCGGAGTCCCCCGCAGGGATGCTCCACAGGGCAGGCCTAAGCCACCTAACGGTCTGCCTCGACTTTCCATCAATTACCTCGCTTCCCGGTCAGGGAACCAAGACTAGGGTGGGGGCAGTCTTTAAAGCTGTCTTCAAGGAACAGAAAGAGGGTGGGGAAAGGATTTAGGATCTATGGGGTCAGCTAGGTTTCCTTTTGTGAGTTTATATAATGGTTTTGTTAGGATGGCAAAACCAGATATCTAAAGATGAACGTATCCAACCATGCCCAGGAAGGAAAGGAGTTGTTGTTTTGTAGAAGGGGTTGGGGTTTGAGAGATTAGTCACACATGATCAGCAGGGAGAGCATGTGTGTTTTTATGAGAATTATGCTGAGATAGGTAACACATAAGGAAGAAATTTGGGCTTGACTGAAGTAATGGGGGCTGTCTGTGAAGCTTTGCAGCAGTACAACCCAGGTAATTTGCTGAGCCTGATGGGTGTCAGGGTCAGTCCAAGTGAAAGCGAAGAATGGCTGGGATGAAGGGTGCAAAGGAATAGTAAAGAAAGCATGTTTGAGATCCAGAACAGAATAATGGGTTGTGGAGGGAGGTATTGAGGATAGGAGAGTATATGTGTTTGGCACCTTGGGGTGGATAGGCAAAACAATTTGGTTGATAAGTCATAGATCCTGAACTAACTTGTAAGGCTTGTCTGGTTTTAAGACAGGTAAGATGGGGGAATTG
The DNA here is from genome assembly GCF_029289425.2 of Pan paniscus. Lineage (NCBI taxonomy): Eukaryota > Metazoa > Chordata > Mammalia > Primates > Hominidae > Pan > Pan paniscus. The sequence continues at coordinate 128,111,137 of NC_085926.1, forward strand.
TAAGGAGAGTTTATAGGCTTTAAAAGGCCATGCTGTGGCAGGTGAGTGATAACAGGCTTTAATCCTTTCAAAGCATGCTGTGGGATGAGATATTGGCATTGAGCGGGGTAAGGGTGATTAGGTTTTAATGAGATGGTAAGGGGTGCATGATAGGTTGCCAAGGAGGGAGTAGAGGTATCTTCTACTTGTGGGTTAAGGTGGGTGGCAATGAGATGTATCTGTAGTCTGGGAATAGTCAGGGAAGCAGATAATTTAGCTGAAGTGTCTCGGCCTAATAAGGGAACTGGGCAGGTGGGTATAACTAAAAAGGAGTGCTTAAAAGAGTATTGTCTAAGTTGGCACCAGAGTTGGGGAGTTTTAAGAGGTTTAGAAGCCTGGCTGTCAATACCCACAACAGTTATGGAGGCAAGGGAAACAGGCCCTTGAAAAGAAGGTAATGTGGAGTGGGTAGCCTCTGTATTGATTAAGAAGGGGATGGACTTATGCTCCACTGTGAGAGTAACCTAGAGTGTCTGTGAAGGTCCTGTAGGCTTCCAAGGCGATCGATCGGGCAGTGTCGGTCTGCAGCTGCTAAGCCAAGAAGATCTGGGAAGGAGTCAGTCAGAGAGCCTTGGGCTGGAGTTCCAGGGGCTCTGGGAGTGGCGCCAGGGGAGTTGAACAGTCCGATTTCTAGTGGGGTCCCACACAGATGGGACATGGCTTAGGAGGAATCCCAGGTTGTGGGCATTCCTTGGCCTGGTGGCCAGATTTCTGGCACTTGTAGCAAGCTTCTGGGAGAGGAGGTTCTGGAGGAGTGCCTGGCCACTGCGCTTTAGGCATTTGGAAGCTCTTGTGTGCTGGCGATGTGGCTGGGGTTTGTCTCACAGTGGAGGCAAGGAATTACAACTCAGAAATATGTGGCTACTTGGCTGCCTCTACTCTATTATTGTACACCTTGAAGGCGAGGTTAATTAAGTCCTGTTGTGGGGTTTGAGGGCCAGAATTTAATTTTTGGAGTTCTATTTAATGTCGGGAGCAGATTGGCTAATAAAATGTATATTGAGAATAAGACGGCCTTTTGACCTTTTAGGGTCTAGGGCTGTAAAGCATCTCAGGGTTGCTGCCAAACGAGTCATGAACTGGGGTGGATTTTTATATTTGATGAAAAAGAGCCTAAACCTTATCTGATTTAGGATAAAGAAAAAGGAGCATTAACCTTGACTATGCCTTTAGCTCCAGCCACCTTTTTAAGAGTAAATTGCTAGGCAGGTTGGGGAGGGCTAGTCATGGAATGAAACTGTAAGCCGGACCCAGTGTAAGGAGGGGAGGTGATAAAAGGATTATAGGGTGGAGAAGCAGAGGCTGAGGAAGAATTGGGACCTAGCTCAGCCTGGCGAGGAGGGTAGAGGTCAGATGGGTCTGTAGAAAAGGAAGATTAGAAAGACTCAGCGACACTTGGGGTTGGGAATGACGGGACAGGTGGGTGGGAAAGAAAAAAGATTTGGGATGAGTTGCATTGGGAACAGAGACTAGGGAGGGACCGATGTGTAAAAGAATGCCTGGACGTCAGGCACCTCAGACCATTTGCCCATCTTATGGCAAGAATTATCTATATCTTGTAGGATGGAAAAATTGAAAGTGCCATTTTCTGGCTCTTTGGAACCACTGTTGAGTTTGTATTGGGGTCAAGCAGCATTGTAGAAGAAAATAAGGCATTTAGGTTTTAGGTCAGGTGTGAGTTGAAGAGGTTTTAGGTTTTGAAGAACACTGGCTAAGGGAGAAGAAAGGGGAATGGAGGGTGGAAGCTTGCCCATAGTGAAGGAGGCAAGCCTAGAGAAAAGACAGAGTAGAGACACAAAGAGAAGGGGTGGGGCGTTCTTGCCTTCCAGAAAAGCAGGAAATGGGTTGGGGCACAGAAATAAAGGGTTGGGATGCAGAGATAGGAGGTCAGGTTGTGGAAATAAGGGATCAGGGCACAGAGATAAGAGGGCAGGGCATGGAAATAAGGGATCGGGGTGCAGAGATAAGAGGGTGGGGTTCCTGTACCTCCCCCAGAAAAGCGGGACTTGCTGCTAAGGGTGAAGGAGAAGGGGTTGAGGGGTTCTTGCTTCTCCCCCAGAAAAGCAGGACTTGCTGCTAAGGGTGAAGGACCAAGGCAGGCATCCCTGCGTGGTCTGACACCTCTGAAACCTGGGTGAATAATCAGAGAGGCATCCCTGCAATGATTAAACACCAAGGGAAGGCTGCCTTCCCTAGTCCATGACCGGCACCGGAGTTTTGGGTCCACAGATAAAGCGTGTCTCCTTGGTCTGTACTGGAAAATGAAAGGAATTGAAATTAAGAGAAGGGAGAGATTGAAGTGTGGTGCCAAGATTGAAAGGAGAAAGAGGTTGAAGGATAGTGAGGGAGGTTGGAAAAGAGAGTAAAAAGAAGCTGCTTCCCAGATTTGAAATTGGTGAGATGTTTCTTGGGCTGGTCAGTCTGAGGACCTGAGGTCATAGGTGGATCTTTCTCACAGAGCAAAGAGCAGGAGGACAGGGGATTGAGCTCCCACGGGAGGTCCCCCAATCCGAGTCACAGCACCAAATTTCACATGCATTTGTGTGAAGAGACCACCAAACAGGCTTTGTGTGAGCAATAAAGCTGTTTATTTCACCTGGGTTCACGTGGGCTGAGTCCAAAAAGAGAGTCAGTGAAGGGAGATGGGGTGGGGCCATTTTATAGGATTTGGGTAGGTAAAGGAAAAAGGGGGGTTGTTCTCTGGCAGGCAGGAGTGGGGGTCACAAGGTGCTCAGTAGGGGAGCTTTTGAGCCAGGATGAGCAAGGAGAAGGAATTTCACAAGATAATGTCATCAGTTAAGGCAGGAACCGGCCATCTGGATGTGTACATGCAGGTCACAGGGGATATGATGGCTTAGCTTGGGCTCAGAGGCCTGACACTCTTCCTCCAGAGGAGGAGACCCAGACAGAAGAGGAGGAGGCAAGGTGATCACAGAGGCAGAGATTGGATCATGCAGCCACAAGTTGAGGAATTCTAGTAGCCTCTATAAGCTGGAAGACGCAAGGAATGGATTCTCCCCTAGAACCTCTGAAAGGAGCATGCTCCTGCTGACCTTTGATTGATTTTGGACTTCTGGCCTCCAGACAATTTTTTTTTTTTTTTTTTTTTTTTTTAGAAAGAGGCATGCTCTGTTGCCCAGTCTGGAGTGCAGTGGCACGATCTCAGTTCACTGCAGCCTCCACCTCCCAGGCTCAAGCCATTCTCTTGCTTCAGCCTCCCAAGAAGTGGGGACTACAGGTGCCTGCCACCATGCATGGCTAATTTTTGTATTTTTAGTAGAGACGAGGTTTTGCCATATTGGCCAGGCTGGTCTTGAATTCCTGGCCTCAAGTGATCCACCCACCTCAGCTTCCCAAAGTCCTGAGATTATTTAGGTGTGAGCCACGGCACCCAGCACAGACATTGTTTGAAGCCACCCATTTCATGGTTCTTTGCTGCAGTGGTTGTGGAATATGAATGCACTCGTGCTGTTGGTTAGACTTTGCTGACCTTGTGTCTGTTATTCCCTGACAGTTCTACAAGGCCTGGAGCTTATACGAAAAACCTCCCTTCTTTCCCAAATGGTCCCCAGCTTCCCCGTTCACTGAAGGCCCTGCAGTCAGGAACAGTCAGGACTTTGCACCCAGTTGTTGTGGGTGTTTGGCCGACCCCTCCTCTTGTGTGATTCATGGACCCTTAGCATTGCATCACCTGGGAGCTTTTGGAATTGAAGACTCTCAGGGCTCACCCAGAAGGACCTCCTGGGCCAGAATCTGCATTTTAACAAGATGCCCAGGTGATTTGCATACACGTTCAGATCTGAGAATTGCCAGTAGGAGAAGCTTTAAGGTGGTAATTAGATCTTTTCTCCACCTGCAAGAATCTTAGTTTCTTCATGTTAAATCTATTAACTGTGGCAATGGCATAGGGATTATAAAACAAAACAAAATCCTTACATCAAGAATGCACCCTGGTGTGTTATGGATATGGGTGAAATGAAATGTCTGGAATTTGCTTTAAAATATCCTAAAATAGCAAGAAGGTAGAGAAAAGTGGGAACTGGAATGAGATTGGAGAAATTTTGACAAGTTCTTCCAGTGGGATGATGGGTGCATGGGGGTTCATGGTATAATTCTCTCCCTGCTTTTTGTCTATATGGGAAATTTCCATAATGAAAAGTTAGAGGTCGGGCAGGGTGGCTCATGCCTGTAATCTCAGCATTTTGGGAGGCTGAGGTGGGTAGAGTGCTTGAACCTAGGAGTTCAAGACCATCCTGGACAACGTGGTGAAACCCCATCTCTACTAAAAATGCAAAAATTAGGCATGGTGACAGCATGCCTGTAGTCATGTTGAGGCACAAGGTTGAGACATGAGAATCACTTGAACCCAGGAGGCGGAGGTGGCAGTGAGCCAAGATCGCACCATTTCACTCCAGCCTGGGTGACAGAGTGAGACTTGGTCTCAAAAATATTTTTAATTTTCTTTTTTTTTTTTTGAGATGGAGTCTTGCTGTTTTGCCCAGGCTGGAGTGTAGTGGTGTGATCTTGGCTCACTGCAAGCTCCACCTCCCGAGGTCACTCCATTCTTCTGCCTCAGCCTCCAGAGTAGCTGGGACTATAGGCACCCAGCACCATGTCCGGCTAATTGTATTTTTAGTAGAGATGGGGTTTCACCGTGTTAGCCAGGATGTTCTCAATCTCCCCACCTCGTGATCTGCCCACCTTGGCCTCGCAAAGTGCTGGGATTACAGCCATGAGCCATCGTGCCCGGCTTTAATTTTGTTTAAATTTTTCTTTTTTGAGACAGGATCTGTAGCCCAGGCTGGAGTGCAGTGGTACAATCCCAGCTCACTGCAGCCTCTACCTCCTGGGTTCAAGCGATCCTCCCACCTCAGCCTCCCAAGTAGCTGAGACCACAGGCATGTATCACCACACCTGGTTAATTTTTTCCCTTTTTCTAGAGGCAAGGTCTTGCTATTTTGCCCAGGCTGGTCTTGAACTCCTGAGTTCAAGCAATCTTCCCATCTCAGCCTGGGAGTAATCCCAAAGTGCTGGGATTACAGGTGCGAGTCACTCTACCCAGCCTCAACTCTTTTTCATGACTCCACTTTTTCTCCCCTCTTGGAAATGAGTAGTCTTTGAGGGAATGTCTTTTTTGTCTCAATCTCTGGTTTCTTTGCTTAGTGCACCTGTGTCTGGGGCTTTGTTGATCTCCAGGCCTTTTTCAGCAGCGTTGTCCCTGGAGAGCAGGATGGGAGCTGATGGCTTCTCAGCGTCTTTTAACTCAGTTTAAAGATGACTATCCACAACATCTAGTCAGCATCTGTTGCTCTCGGCAGCTGGGGCTTCATTTCTTTTCTCTTTCTCCACCTCTCTAACCTCTTTAAGACTCTGTCTTTGTCATGGGTACAGCATCACCTGTGTGGCCCTTAGGCTCTCTTACTTACATGTGATCTGAGTATTATGTCTTTGCTTCAGGGCTTCTCAACCAGGGGGTGATTTTGCCCCCCAGAGAACATGTGGCCATGTCTGGAGACAATTTTGGTTGTTGCAGCTGGAGGAGGTGGTGCTACTGGCAGCTAATAGGTAGAGGCCAGGGATGCTGCTAAATGTCCTACAATTCCCCGGACAACTCCCACTAAGACAAAGTAATGATCCAGCCCCAAATGTCAATAGTGCTGAAAGTGTGAGACCCTGATTCCATCTTAGAGATCATCCAAGCACACTTGGCCAAATTGTTTTTGCTACTGTCCCGTGAAGAAAGGGCAGACTCATACTGATGGCAACATCGATGGGAATTTTGTTTACCTCTTCTTTGTGGACTTTGGGATACGATGACTTACCATTTGTGCAAGTTGTGCATTGCATACCTCCAGGGGGCGCCACCCACATATTTATGAAAATGCCACCCCAGGAATTGCACAGTACATAGTCTACATGGCAATAAGCAGTTGCTCTGGTTTTGGGGTTGTCCTGGGGTGCTCTGGAACTGGGAGGAACTTTATTTCTGGCCATTAGAGGCCCTGAGCATGACATTGAGTATCCTTTCAAGAAAGGAGAAATGTTGAATAGAGAGGACCTCATTTTTATAACTCTTGACCATCATCTAGTTACGGAGCATCCACTTTTCACCCCTGGGCCATATCCATTTGACGGATGAAAAATCATCAAATTATAATATCATGGCTTTTACTTTTGATAGCTTCTGCCCGGAACATGGCGGTAACAGCTTCTCATTTTCAATTGATTCATTGGGGGAGAAAATATACATGGCTGCCCTAAGACTTTCTATTACATACGATTTGTTTGACGGGATTTCTTTAGTTTCTGTAGCATAACTTATTCTAACTGGTCCTCAATCACTTTGCAATAAAACCTGAGATTGTGTAGATGTTCATTGTTATTACCAGTGACGGAGCAGTAAGTACAGAGTTCTGGAGAGGGAAGGAATCGAGAGAGTTAAACTAGCAGAATGAGCCGCTCACCCTCAGAATTGCTTTTAATCTTGGTGAGAACTGAGGGGAATTTTGACAGGGTTCAGGGGGACTGCGGGGAGTGGGGATGGGAAGTGGCTGTTTGCACGTGTGGTCAGCAAATCCAGTGAGGGGGTCCATGTACTGTGGGCAGCCCCACAGATGGAGTTGGGATTGCCCTAGACTGAGTACTCAAGACATCGAGGCCCAGGCTGGTGCAGGAGATACATTGCACTGCTTCAGCCTTTCTTCTATCGCTCCTCTCCAATGACAGTCCCCGATTTTCCACCGAGGAGTCACTAGTCCCCCACGAAATGTGTGCGACTGGCCATTCCCCACCCTGATCTGGAGTTGGGGCATGTGGTCCCAGCCTGGATGTCAGTATCCTTCCACCACCCTGGCCACAGTGATTGGGTCTGAGAAGCAGATTAGCCAAAGGAGAAACAATCTTGGAAATTTCATGTTCATGCTTAAGAAAGTAAAATGGAAAGTGGGGGGAGGGTGAGGGGTCATTCTGATGATATAGTTTTAGGACGTGGATGTAGCCACACCTGTAGCTGTCAACTCTGTGCCATAGTACTGCTTTTTTTTTTTCCTTCAAATTTAAATACTTTCTAAAGGCAAGGTCTTGCTATGTTGCTTAGGCTGGTTTTGAAAAGTCCCTTTTGGGGGAATGCTTTCACTGCTTCACTTCCTTTCTATGACAGCTCAGGGAGTCAGAAGACAAGGGAGATGATTTTTTTTGTTTGTTTGTTTGAGACAGGGCTTGCTCTGTTGCCCAGGCTGGAGTGCAGTGGTGCAATCACAGCTCGCCACAGCCTTGATCTTCTGGACTCAAGCGACCCTCCTGCTTCAGCCTCCTGAGTAGCCGGTACTGTAGGTGGGTACCAACATGCCCAGCTAACTAAATTTTTTTTTTTTTTTAGAAGTGAGATCTCACTATGTCACCCAGGCTGGCCTCAAACTCCTGGGCTCAAGTGATCGCCCTGCCTTAGCTTCCCAAACATACAGGTGTGAGCCCCCACACCAGTCAATGCTGTGGTTTTATGCACCTGGTGTCCCCCTATGCCCTGAGCAGTGATCCTCCTGCTTCAACCTCCCAAAGTGCTGGGATAACAGATGTGAAGCAGCATGTGTGGCCCACATAGTATTCTTATGGGTTAAATTGAGTCCTCCTCAAAACATGTTGAAATCCTAAATTCTAGTAGCTCAGAATGTGACCTTATTTAGAAATAGAGTTATTGTGGGCCAGGCATGGTGGCTCACGCCTGTAATCCCAGCACTTTGGGAGGCCAAGGCGGGTGGATCACCTGAGGTCAGGAGTTTGAGACCAGCCTGACCAACATGGAGAAACCCCTTCTCTACTAAAAATTCAAAATTACCTGGGTGTGGTGGTGCATATCTGTAATCCCAGCTACTCGGGAGGCTGAGGCAGGAGAATTGCTTGAACTCAGGAGACGGAGGTTGCATTGAGCTGAGATCGCGCTATTGCACTCCAGCCTGGGCAACAAGAGTGAAACTCTGTCTCAAAAAAGAAAGAAAGAAAGAGAGAGAGAGAGAGAGAGAGAAAGAAAGAAAAAGAAAAGAAAAGAAAGAAAGAAATAGGGTTATTGCAGATGCTATTGATTAGGATGAAGTCATCCTGGAGGAGGGAGGGCCTAAGTCAATGACTGGTGTCCTTATAAAAGAGGAGAGGACACGCCGAGTCACAGAGACACAGGGAAGAAGGCCATGGATTGGACGGAAGATTGGACTGATGCGTATGCAAACCAAGAAACACTGAAGACTGCCAGGAGACCACAGGAAGCTAGGAAGAGGCAAGGCAGGACTCCCCGACAAGTGCAGGAGGGAGCGTGGCCCTGGTGGCACCTCCGTTTCAGACTGCTGGCCACCAGAGCCACAAGATAATCAATTTCTCTGGTTTCAAGTCACCCAGCTTTTGGTATTTGGTTGTGACAGCCCTAGGGAAGGAATATAAGTACTTTCTCTTTTTTTTCTTTTTTTGAGATGGAGTCTCGCTCTGTTGCCCAGGCTGGAGTGCAGTGGCGAGATCTCGGCTCACTGCAGGCTCCGCCTCCTGGGTTCATGCCATTCTCCTGCCTCCGCCTCCTGAGTAGCTGGTACTACAGGCGCCGGCCACCACGCCCAGCTAATTTTTTGTATTTTTAATAGAGACAAGATTTCACCATGTTAGCCAGGATAGTCTCCATCTCCTGACCTGATGATCCGCCCGCCTCAGCCTCCCAAAGTGCTGGGATTACAGGCATGAGCCACCACGCCCGGCCGAATATAAGTACTTTTAAATTAACTCTCCTTTTTTCTCCATCTTCTTCTAAATCCTCATTTTTGCCTAAGCAACAGCTAGGGTCTAATACGGATGTGATGACTCACTTCAAAGTGGGGGAAGCCCCCATGTGCGCTCAAAGCTCCTGCTGCCTTGGCCCTGGCTTCAGATACTGGACCATCATTGTGGAGGCTTGCTGGATATCTGAGCCAGGACACCATTCTCTGTTGCCTTTAAACAAAGGCTGGTGCTCGCCCAGGCATGTAAGCTCCACCGAGGATCTATTTGGAAGGCAGAATTCTGAGATGACCCCTTAGGTTCTTGCCCTGGATAAATGCCAGGTGTAATCTCCTCTCCCCTGGAGTGTAGGCGGGACCCATGGCTTGCTTCTAATCTATACCTATGGAAAAGATGAAGGGATTTTGCAGATGTAACTAAGCCCCTAATCCATTCACTTTGAGTTAATCAAAAGGGAGATTATTCAGGGTGGGCCTGACATCTTCAGGTGAGATCTTCAATGAAGGTCTGGAGGAGAGAGACTCCTTCCTCCTGGTTTTTGGTTTTTGTTTGTTTGTTTGTTTTTGACATGGAGTCTCACTCTGTTGCCCAGGCTGGAGTGCAGTGGCACGATCTCAGCTTACCGCAACCTCTGCCTCCTGGGTTCAAGTGATTCTCCTGCCTCAGCCTCCAAAGTAGCTGGGATTACAGGTGTGCACCATCATGCCCGGCTAAGTTATGTAGAGACGGGGTTTCACCATATTGGCCAGGCTGGTCTCGAACTCCTGACATCAGGTGATCCACCTGCCTTGGCCTCCGAAAGTGCTGGGATTACAGGCGTGAGCCACCATGCCTGGCTGGTTTTGAAGAAGCCAGCCACATGAGTTCCACAGTTGCATGGAAATAAATTCTGCCAACAACCATGTGAGGTTGAGAGAAGACCCCAAGCCTCATATGAGACACTAATTCCAGCCGACACCTTGATCACAACCTTGTAAGTACCAGAGCAGAGGACCCAGCTGAAGCTGCACCCCCAGACTCCTGACGCACAGGAAAGGAGAGGTAATAGATGGGTGTTTTAGCTGCTAAATTTGTGTTGATTTGTTATGCAGCTTAGAAAATGAATACATCATTCCATTTTTAAAAAATCATAAGCTAATCACGCCATTCGATTTCTTTTTTTCTTTTTTTTTTTCTGAGACAGAGTCTCACTCTGTCGCCCAGGCTGGAGTGCAATGGTGCAATCTTGGCTCACTGTAACCTCTGCCTCCCAGGTTCAAGTGATTCCCTTGCCTCAGCCCCCCAAGTAGCTGGGACTACAGGCAAGCACAACCACACCCAGCTAATTTTTATATTTTTAGTAGAGATGGAGTTTCACCATTTTGGCCAGGCTAGTCTCGAACTCCTGACCTCAAGTGACCTTCCTGCCTCAGCCTCCCAAAGTGCTGGGGTTACTGACATGAGCCACCGCACCCGGCCTGACAAATCATTCAACTTTAAGGAACTTCCAGGGGCTGTGGTCACGCCCCTCTTGCGTGGCATGCAGGTGGGGAGAGATGGGTTGGAAGATGACTGGATGGGGGCATGGAGCTAGGTGGGAAGAGGAAAAGTGTCTTGAAGGAAGTAAGTCCCTTCAGATAAGGGAGGGAGAAGCTTGATCAATATGCAGACTTTCACAGTCCTTCAGTTCTGGGGATACTGGTGGAGAGACAGGTCTTGCCTTACATTTGAGAGTTACCATCCCAGGCAGAGGCCCTACTTCCACCTTCTTGCAGGTGGGGCTGGTGAGCAAATACTTAGAGGAGAAACGAACACCCTTTGTAAGAATGTGAAAAGTTTCTGGAGTGGAGAGATGATGAAGCAGGATATTTGGAGTCAACAGCCAAAGTTTTTATTTTATTTTTTATTTTTTATTATACTTTAAGTTTTACGGTACATGTGCACAACGTGCAGGTTTGTTACATATGTATACATGTGCCATGTTGGTGTGCTGTACCCATTAACTCGTCATTTAACATTAGGTATATCTCTTAATGCTATCCCTCCCCACTCCCCCGACCCCACAACAGGCCCCAGTGTGTGATGTTCCCCTTCCTGTGTCCATGTGTTCTCATTGTTTAATTCCTACCTATGAGTGAGAACATGCGGTGTTTCGTTTTTTGTCCTTGCAATAGTTTGCTGAGAATGATGGTTTCCAGCTTCATCCATGTCCCTACAGAGGACGTAAACTCATCATTTTTTATGGCTGCATAGTATTCCTTGGTGTATATGTGCCACATTTTCTTAATCCAGTCTATCGTTGTTGGACATTTGGCTTGGTTCCAAGTCTTTGCTATTGTGAATAGTGCCATTATAAACATACGTGTGCATGTGTCTTTATAGCAGCATGATTTATAATCCTTTGGGTATATACGCAGTAATGGGATGGCTGGGTCAAATGGTATTTCTAGTTCTAGATCCCTGAGGAATTGACACACTGAATTCAACAATGGTTGAACTAGTTTACAGTCCCACCAACAGTGTAAAAGTGTTCCTATTTCTCCACATCCTCTCCAGCACCTGTTGTTTCCTGACTTGTTAATGATCGCCATTCTAACTGGTGTGAGATGGTATCTCATTGTTGTTTTGACTTGCATTTCTCTGGCCAGGGATGATGAGCATTTTTTTCACCTGTCTTTTGGCTGCATAAATGTCTTCTTTTGAGAAGTGTCTGTTCATATCCTTTGCCCACTTTTTGATGGGATTGTTTGTTTTTTTCTTGTAAATTTATTGGAGCTCATTGTAGATTCTTGATATTAGCCCTTTGTCAGATGAGTAGATTGCAAAATTTTTCTCCCATTCTGTAGGTTGCCTGTTCACTCTGATGGTAGTTTCTTTTGCTGTGCAGAAGCTCTTTAGTTTAATTAGATCCCATTTGTTAATTTTGGCTTTTGTTGCCATTGCTTTTGATGTTTTAGCCATGAAGTCCTTGCCCATGCCTATGTCCTGAATGGTATTGCTGAGGTTTTCTTCTAGGGTTTTTATGGTTTTAGGTCTAACATTTAAGTCTTTAATCCATCTTGAATTAATTTTTGTATAAGGTATAAGGAAGGGATCCCGTTTCAGCTTTCTACATATGACTAGCCAGTTTTCCCAGCACCATTTATTAAATAGGGAATCCTTTCCCCATTTCTTGTTTTTGTCAGGTTTGTCAAAGATCAGATGGTTGTAGATATGTGGCATTATTTCTGAGGGCTCTATTCTGTTCCATTGGTCTATATCTCTGTTTTTGTACCAGTACCATGCTGTTTTGATTACTGTAGCCTTGTAGTATAGTTTGAAGTCAGGTAGTGTGATGCCTCTAGCTTTGTTCTTTTGGCTTAGGATTGACTTGGCAATGTGGGCTCTTTTTTGGTTCCATATGAACTTTAAAGCAGTTTTTTCCAATTCTGTGAAGAAAGTCTTTTGTAACTTGATGGGGATTGCATTGAATCTATAAATTACCTTGGGCAGTATGGCCATTTTCACGATATTGATTCTACCTACCCATGAGCATGGAATGATCTTCCATTTGTTTGTGTCCTCTTTTATTTCGTTGAGCAGTGGTTTGTAGTTCTCCTTGAAGAGGTCCTTCACATCCCTTGTAAGGTGGATTCCTAGGTATTTTATTCTCTTTGAAGCAATTGTGAATGGGAGTTCACTCGTGATTTGGCTCTCTGTTTGTCTGTTATTGGTGTATAAGAATGCTTGTGATTTTTGCACATTGATTTTGTATCCTGAGACTTTGCTGAAGTTGCCTATCAGCTTAAGGAGATTTTGGGCTGAGACAATGGGGTTTTCTAGATATACAATCATGTCATCTGCAAACAGGGACAATTTGACTTCCTCTTTTCTTAATTGAATACCCTTTATTTCCTTCTCCTGCCTGATTGCCCTGGCCAGAACTTCCAACACTATGTTGAATAGGAGTGGTGAGAGAGGGCATCCCTGTCTTGTGCCAGTTTTCAAAGGGAATGCTTCCAGTTTTTGCCCATTCAGTATGATATTGGTTGTGGGTTTGTCATAGATAGCTCTTATTATTTTGAGATACATCCCATCAATACTTAATTTATTGAGAGTTTTTAGCATGAAGGGTTGTTGAATTTTGTCACAGGCCTTTTCTGCATCTAATGAGATAATCATATGGTTTTTGTCATTGGTTCTGTTTATATGCTGGATTATGTTTACTGATTTGAAAATGTTGAACCAATCTTGCATCCCAGGGAGGAAGCCCACTTGATCATGGTGGATAAGTTTTTGATGTGCTGCTGGATTTGGTTTGCCAGTATTTTATAGAGGATTTTTGCATCGATGTTCATCAGGGATATTGGTCTAAAATTCTCTTTTTTGGTTGTGTCTCTGCCGGGCTTTGGTATCAAGATGATGCTGGCCTCATAAAATGAGTTAGGTAGGATTCCCTCTTTTTGTATTATTTGGAATAGTTTCAGAATGAATGGTACCAGCTCCTCCTTGTACCTCTGGTAGAATTCGGCTGTGAATCCGTCTGGTCCTGGACTTTCTTTGGTTGGTAAGCTATTAATTATTGCCTCAATTTCAGAGCCTGTTATTGGTCTCTTCAGAGATTCAACTTCTTCCTGGTTTAGCCTTGGGAGGGTGTACGTGTCAAGGAATTTATCCATTTCTTCTAGATTTTCTAGTTTATTTGCGTAGAGGTGTTTACACTATTCTCTGATGATAGTTTGTATTTTTCTGGGATTGGTGGTGATATCCCCTTTATCAATTTTTATTGTGTCTATTTGATTCTTCTCTCTTTTCTTCTTTATTAGTCTTGCTAGTGGTCTATCAATTTTGTTGATCTTTTCAAAAAACCAGCTCCTGGATTCATGGATTGTTTGAAGGGTTTTTTGTGTCTCTATTTCCTTCAGTTCTGCTCTGATCTTAGTTATTTCTTGCCTTCTGCTAGCTTTTGAATGTGTTTGCTCTTTGCTTCTCTAGTTCTTTTAATTGTGATGTTTGAGTGTCAATTTTAGATCTTTCCTGTTTTCTCTTGTGGGCATTTAGTACTATAAATTTCCCTCTACACACTGCTTTGAATGTGTCCGAGAGATTCTGGTATGTTGTATCTTTGTTCTCGTTGGTTTCAAAGAACACCTTTAGTTCTGCCTTCATTTCATTATGTACCCAGTAGTCATTCAGGAGCAGGTTGTTCAGTTTTCATGTAGTTGAGGAGTTTTGAGTGAGTTTCTTAATCCTGAGTTCTAGTTTGATTACGCTGTGGTCTGAGAGACAGTTTGTTATAATTCCTCTTGTTTTACATTTGCTGAAGAGTGCTTCACTTCCAAATATGTGGTCAATTTTGGAATAAGTGTGGTGTGGTGCTGAGAAGAATGTATATTCTGTTGATTTGGGGTGGAGAGTTCTGTAGATGTCTATTTGGCCCGCTTGGTGCAGAGCTGAGTTCAATTCCTGAATATCCTTGTTAAGTTTCTGTCTCGTTGATCTGTCTAATGTTGACAGTGGGGTGTTAAAGTCTCCCATTATTATTGTGTGGGAGTCTAAGTCTCTTTGTAGGTCTCTAAGGACTTGCTTTTTGAATCTAGGTGCTCCTGTATTGGGTGCATATATATTTAGGATAGTTAGCTCTTCTTGTTGAATTGATGCCTTTACCATTATGTAATGGCCTTCTTTGTCTCTTTTGATCTTTGTTGGTTTAAATCTGTTTTATCAGAGACTAGGATTGCAACCCCTGCCTTTTTTTTGTTTTCCATTTGCTTGGTAGATCTTCCTCCATCCCTTTATTTTGAGCCTATGTGTGTCTCTGCACATGAGATGGGTTTCCTGAATACAGCACACTGATGGGTCTTGACTCTTTATCCAATTTGCCAGTCTGTCTTTTAATCGGAGAATTTAGCCCATTGACATTTAAGGTTCATATAGTTATGTGTGAATTTGATCCTGTCATTATGATGTTAGCTGGTTATTTGCTCATTAGTTGATGCTGTTTCTTCCTAGCCTTGATGGTCTTTACAATTTGGCATGTTTTTGCAGTGGCTGGTACTGATTGTTCCTTTCAATGTTTAGTGCTTCCTTCAGGAGCTCTTGTAGGGCAGGACTGGTGGTGACAAAATCTCTCAGCATTTGCTTGTCTGTAAAGTATTTTATTTCTCCTTCACTTATGAAGCTTAGTTTGGCTGGATTTGAAATTCTGAGTTGAAAATTTTTTTCTTTAATAATGTTGAATATTGGCCCCCACTCTCTTCTGGCTTGTAGAGTTTCTGCTGAGAGATCAGCTGTTAGTCTGATGGGCTTCCCTTTGTGGGTAACCTGACCTTTCTCTCTGGCTGCCCTTAACATTTTTTCCTTCATTTTAACTTTGGTGAATCTGACAATTATGTGTCTTGGAGTTGCTCTTCTTGAGGAGTATCTTTGTGGTGTTCTCTGTATTTCCTGAATTTGAATGTTGGCCTGCCTTGCTAGATTGGGGAAGTTCTCCTGCATAATATCCCGCAGAGTGTTTTCCAACTTGGTTCCATTCTCCCTGTCACTTTCAGGTACACCAATCAGATGTAGATTTGGTCTTTTCACATAGTCCCATATTTCTTGGAGGCTTTGTTCATTTCTTTTTTATTCTTTTTTCTCTAAACTTCTCTTCTTGCTTCATTTCATTCATTTCATCTTCCATCACTGATACCCTTTCTTCCATTTGATCGAATCAGCTACTGAGGCTTGTGCATTTGTCACGTAGTTCTCGTGCCTTGGTTTTCAGCTCCATCAGGTCCTTTAAGGACTTCTCTGCATTGGTTATTCTAGTTAGCCGTTCATCTAATTTTTTTCCCAAGGTTTTTAACTTCTTTGCCATGGGTTCGAACTTCCTCCTTTAGCTTGGAGTAATTTAATCGTCTGAAGTCTTCTTCTCTCAACTCATCAAAGTCATTCTCTGTCCAGCTTTGTTCCGTTGCTGGTGAGGAGCTGCATTCCTTTGGAGGAGGAGAGGCACTCTGATTTTTAGAGTTTCCAGTTTTTCTGCTCTGTTTTTTCCCCATCTTTGTGGTTTTATCTACCTTTGGTCTTTGATGATGGTGACGTACAGATGGGGTTTTAGTGTGGATGTCTTTTCTGTTTGTTAGTTTTCCTTCTAAGAGTCAGGACCCTCAGCTGCAGGTCTGTTGGAGTTTGCCTGGGTGTCAGCAGTGGAGGCTGCAGAACAGCGGATATGGGTGAGCAGCAAATGTTGCTGCCTGATTGTTCCTCTGGAAGTTTTGTCTCAGAGGAGTGCCCGGCCATGTGAGGTGTCAGTCTGCCCCTGCGGTGGGGTGCCTCCTGTTAGGCAACTCGGGGGTCAGGGACCCACTTGAGGAGGCAGTCTGTCCATTCTCAGATCTCCAGCTGCGTGCTGGGAGAACCACTACTCTCTTCAAAGCTGTCAGACAGGGATATTTAAGTCTGCAGAGGATTCTGCTGCCTTTTGTTTACCAATGCCCTGCCCCCAGAGGTGAAGCCTACAGAGGCAGGCAGGCCTCCTTGAGCTGTGTTGGGCTCCACCCAGTTGGAGCTTTCCAGCTGCTTTGTTTACCTACTGAAGCCTAGGCAATGGCAGGTGCCCCTCCCCCAGCCTTGCTGCCACCTTGCAGTTTGATCTCAATGCTGCTGTGCTAGCAATGAGTGAGGCTCCATGGGTTTAGGACCCTCTGAGCCATGCACGGGATATAATCTCCTGGTGTGCCGTTTGCTAAGACTGTTGGAAAAGTGCAGTATTAGGGTGGGAGTGACCCAATTTTCCAGGTGCCATCTGTCACCCGTTTCTTTGACTAGGGAAGGGAATTCTCTGACCCCTTGCACTTCCCGGGTGAGGCAATGCCTCGCCCTGCTTGGGCTCATGCTCAGTGCACTGCACCAAGTGTCCTGCACCCACTTTCTGACACTCCCCAGTGAGATGAACCCAGTACCTCAGTTGGAAATGCAGAAATCACCTGTCTTCTGCATCGCTCATGCCAGGAGTTGTAGACTGGAGCTGTTCCTATTCGGCCATCTTGGCTCCACCCCCGCTATTATGATTCTTACACAGAGTCCTTTGCTTTCCAGCAGCCTCCTCTTCCTCCTTTTTGGGTTGGAATCCCTCTATTTTAGTGGCCACTGGGATTCTGAAATGACCAGGTCTTTGTCTCAGAGACCTCACACATGCTCTTCCCCCTGCCTGGAACACTTTTCCTTGCTCTGGTCCCCTGAGATCTCTTTCAGCTCAACTGCCCCATGCTCAGAGACCCCCTTTCTCCCTCTCTAGTTTGAAGCCAGTTTACCCCTGTAGTCTGTGCCTGGAATACTCGTTTTCCTCCTTGATGTCTCCTGAGTTGTCACGGGATGTATGTGCCTGTTTGGGTGTCTGGTATCTGTCTCCCTGACTGGACTGCATGCTCCTGGTGAGCTGGAGGGACTGGACTAGCACAGGCCAAGGCCCTGGGGCTGGAGGTAGCAGGGCAGAAGGCACAGGCAAAAGGCCTTTGTGATCTGGAAGGAAGTGAAGGAGAGGGAGAGAGATGAGAGAGGCTGGCAGAAGATGGGCCAGGGGCCAGGCTGTGTGGGATATTTTGGGCCACAGAAAGACATTTCAATTCTTAGGTAAGAGAACCAGTACACCATTGGAGGGTATGAGTCACCTCATCTAACTGAGCTCTGTAAATGTCAATGTTTTATTATTTTTATACAATTATTTAAAAGTGATTTTAGTTATTTACCTTTTTATTTTTATTACTTTTTTTTTTTTTGAGAGAAAATCTTTCTCTGTTGCCCAAACTGGAGTGCAATGGCATGATCTTGACTCACTTCAACTTCCACCTCCTGGGTTCAAGTGATTCTCCTGTATCAGACTCCCAAGTAGCTGTCGTTATAGGCATCTGCCACCACGCCCAGCTTATTTTTGTATTTTTAGGATAGACAACGTTTCACCATGTTGGCCAAGCTGGTCTTGAACTCCTGACCTCAGGTGATCCACCCACCTCAGCCACCCAAAGTGCTGGGATTACAGGGGTGAGTCAACATGCTCGGCCTTATTTACTTTTTTAAAAAAGATCAGGCCAGTCACGGTAGCTCATGTCTCCAATCTCAGCACTTTGGGAGGCTGAGGTGGGATGATCACTTGAGGCCAGGAGTTCAAAACCAGCCCAGGCAACATAGTGAGACACCCCCTGCCCCAATTTCTAAGAAAATGAGAAAATTAGGCATGGTAGCTTGTCTGTATCCCCAGCTACTGGGGATCCTGAGCTAGGGAGGACTGCTTGAGACCAGGAGTTTGAGGCTCCACTGAGCTGTGATTATGCCACTGAGCTACAGCCTGGGCAACAGAGTGAGACCCCGGAGCCGCCTCAGCCTCCCTAGAGCTGACCGAGCTTTTGCTTCTTATCACAGGGAATGATGGACGCTGGGGCTTTGATGGGCATCAGGTGAAATGGGCAGAGTGACACTTACCTGGGATGGCAGTGAAGTGGGACGGGGAGGTCATTGTGACAAGGGGCGGCATGAGGTACTTGGCCTTGATGCCCTCCCCGGCCAGATGGTCCAGGTTGGGGGTGTCCACATCCTGATCCTAGTCCCAGCGGAAGCCCTGGAAGGAGATCAGCAGCAGTTGTGAGTGCTCTTCTTCCCTGAGAGGAGGTGGCCACCCAGCAGGACAGGCAGCGGCAGCAGCAGCTGGAGGGCGCCGAGCCATGTCATCCCACGAGCACCTG
Source organism: Pan paniscus (assembly GCF_029289425.2). Lineage (NCBI taxonomy): Eukaryota > Metazoa > Chordata > Mammalia > Primates > Hominidae > Pan > Pan paniscus. Next base: position 128,129,610 of record NC_085926.1, read on the forward strand.
TCATGTACTCCTCACACAGTTCATGGGCTTCTCCCTCTTTAGTCCGTTGTTGAACAAAGTCCACATTAATAATTCAGCCCAGCTCTGTTGTGGGACAAACAAACAAACTGGAGTGTAGCAAGGTGCTGCATATTTGCAGGACAGTGTGAAAGCATTCTGGAGATGGATGGGGAACATGGCTGTACAATGTGGTGGATGCACTTACCACCACTGAATTTTTCCTTTGAAAATGGCTAAAATAATAGATTTTGTGTGCATTTTACCACAATAAAAAATCAAACTGGCTGGGCATGGTGGCTCACACCTGTAATCCTGGCACTTTTGGAGGCCAAGGCGGGTATATCATTTGAGGTCAGGAGTTCAAGACCAGCCTGGCTAACATGGAGAAACCACATCTCTACTAAAAATGCAAAAATTAGCCAGGCGTGGCGGTACATGTATGTAATCCCAGCTACTCGGGAGGCTGAGGCAGGAGAATTGCTTGAATCCGGGAGGCAGAGGTTGCAGTGAGCCGAGATTGCACCACTGCATTCCAACCTGGACGATGGAACGAGACTGCATCTCCAAAAAAAAAAAAAAAAAAAATCAAACCCCATGAAATATTTTGGACTCTTATACTAATTCCAACATTTTGAAGATCTGGGGAGAACAAACTAGATTGGTGCTTTCCTTGGCTTAGTATGTTCTGTTTTTATAGGGAGAGCAAATTATTGTTCACCAGCACTATTAAAATAGCTACAACAGGATGGGCATGGTGGCTCACACCTGTAATCCCAGCACTTTGGGAAGCTGAGGTGGGAGGATCGCTTGAGTCCAGGAGTTCAAGATGCCAGCCTGGGCAACATGGTGAGACCCTGTCACTACCAAAAAATACAACAACAACAACAAAAATAGCTAGGTGTGGTTGTGTGCATCTGTAGTCCCAGCTACTTGAGAGGCTGAGGTGGGAGGATCACTTGTGCCCAGGAGGTTGAGGCTGCAGTAAGCCATGATTATGCCACTGTACTCAGCCTGGGTGACAGAGTGAGACCCTGTATGGAAAAAAAATAAAAAGCTGCAGTGGACTCAGTGATCATGAGGCCAGGCACTGTATACGTGTACATCATCTCATTTAATTTTTTCTCTTTTTTAAAATTATTTTTTCCTCTAATCCCCATGTTGATCGACACTTTTTTTAACCCTAGGAATTAGTTGAAGATTTCACATAAGAATTAAAAATTGCCTGGCTTGATGGCTTACACCTGTTATCCCAGCACTTTGGGAGGCTGAGATGAGAGAATCACTTGAAGCCAGGAGTTTGGGTCAGTCTGGGCAATATTGTGAGAATGCAACTCTATGAAAAAATTTAAAAAGCTGGGTGTGGTAGGGTTCACATGTAGTCCCAGCTACTTGGAAGACTAGGTGTGAGGATTGCTTGAGCCCAGGCGGTAAAGGCAGCAGTGAGCTATGATTGTGCCATTGCACTGCAGCCTGGGTGATGGAGTGAGACTCTATCTCTAAAATAAATGAATAAAATTGTGGTATAATATATGCAACATTTACCATTTCGTGTATCTGAAAGTGTACAATTCAGTGACGTTTTGTACATTTATCATGTTGTGCAATTATCACCACTACCTAGTTTCAGGGCTTTTTCAACACCTCAATTGGAAGCCTCATATCCATTCAGCAGTCACTCTGCATACCCCCTCCTGCAGCCCCTGGAAACCTCTCATCTACTTTCTATCTCTGTCAATTGGCTTAGCCTGAACATTGCATATAAATGGAATTGTACAATATATGACCTTTCATGTCTGCTTCTTTCACTGAGCATGTTTTTAACGTTCATCCATATCACAACATGGATAAGTTTTATTTTCTTTTTAGACCCTATCTAAAAAGAAAAAAAATTGTAAAACAAAAACAAAAAAAATATAAGATGGAGATCAGATGAGTCCTGCAAAGTTTATAATATTTGCTGTCTAGCACTTTACACAGAAGCTTGCCTACCTCTGAATGATACGCAGGTACAGAGATGACATTTATCTTGGCACTTATAGAAAGACCTATAAATTGTATAAAGACATCATCATTGGATTTCCAGTAACAAGAAGCGGCAAGACATGACGATGTGTCCAGGTGTTCAGGTAAAGTTTAGGGAAGGTCTTGTCTTGACGAGGTCGGATGTGAGACCCAGATGAGATAACCCAATTTCCCCTGCTGAAATTGCCTGAGAATTTCATTCCAGTTATTTGCGTAGGTTGATTCTTTCAGTGGGGGTGGGGTGGATGAGGAGGTGAAGTGTCAGGGCAGTTCTATTTTGTATTTGCACAACTTGGCTTTCTTTTTACTTGGTGTGGTGTTTTGCTGTATGAGGAATTTCATAGAATTTTGTGATGAGTATGCAGCATAGTGGTTTGAATCCTGCCAGGCCGAGGGTCATATCTCAGCTCTGAAACTCATTATCTATGACGCCTTGGGGCAGGTCCCATAACTCTCCAAGCCTCTGTTCTATATTCCATGGGGTTGTGAGGTTCAGATGAAATAATGTGTGCTGGTAGGAATGGTTACTGCTCATGGGATTTCCAGGTGCTCCCCGTATTCCCCAGACACCCTGTAGTTAGATGGATCCATGCCAGGGTCCAATGCTCTATAAGTGGAAGTCACTGATATCACCTCTAGTCTACAGCTTTTGAGGGCTTGGGAATAACTATCTCATTCTCTCATCTTCTGGTGCAGTAACTATGGGAGAATCCTTGCATTAAGATGGTAGAATTTCCATCATTCTAGGACTTTGAGTGGCCATATGGAGCACATCATACCCAGCCAACCCATTGTGGACATGGAATGTAAGAAATCAACCTTGGTTGCTAAGCTGCTGAGACTCTGGGGTTAATTTGTTACTGCAGCATAACCTAGTCCATCGTGATGCATGCAGCATGCAAACCACTTATGTTGACCCTTAGTCATGGTAAGTGCTCCACAGATGTTTGTTACTTTTGGTAGGAAGATAGATTGCCTCTGAAAGTTTTGTCAGCTGATCTCATGATGCCAATGTTGCTATTTTGTAATTGGATGAATTGGACTTGGCTCTCCTTCCAGCATGTGGGAGAGAAAGATGACTGAGAGACAATAAGGCACTATTATCTTCAATTTGTGTCCTTGGATACCCTTGGTGGCAATGAACAATGCATGCCCCTCTGAGAAAACTGGACCTAAAGGAGAATGGGAGATGAAACCAGAATTGGGAAAGTCCAAGGCCCCAGGCATTCCCTGGTCTGGAGACAACTTTGAGTCCTTGGTGGGAAGATTCTCCAAGGGAACATAAATGCTTCTACTATCTAGTTTGTCTCTTTGAGAATTAAAACTTTTTTTTTCATTCCAGTAGCTTTTGGGGTACAGTTTGGCTCTTTGAGAATTGCATACTAATTAATTTTAGGGGTCATCTGTACACATCTCTATATTCCTGAAACATGGTAGAAACAGCCAGCAGTCAGGCGACAATCTATCATGACCACTAAAATATCCCCAAAGTGAAACACCAGATGTGATCCACTGGGTTTAGTGGAGGTGGCTGGCTTGACAGTTGATTATATTTATTATCCTCACTGTGGTGATTATGGCCACAACATTGTGATGCGTTTTGTTCTTCTTTTGGTGAGTTGCAGTTTGGAAGGAATAAATCCTTTTTTTTTTTTTTTTTTGAGTCTTGCTCTGTCACCCAGGCTGGAGTGCAGTGGTGCCATCTCAGCGTGCTTTAAACTCTGCCTCCCAGGTTCAAGTGCTTCTCCTGCCTCTATGGCCAGGCTGGTCTTGAGCTCCTGACCTCAGGTGATCCACCTGCCTCAGCCTCCCAAAGTGCTGGGATTACAGGCGTGAGCCACCATGCCCGGCCCCATTATTCATTTAACCAATATCTATTGAGCGCATTGGGTGTGGTGGAGGATGAACTGCAGGGGAGAGAGGAAGCCTTCTCCTGCCACTATGTTTTCAAGTTGTCCTAATACTCCACCATGACACGCAGGCTTATGGGTCCCAGAGCTCCAGAAGCATCTCCCAACCACAACATCCTGACCCAGATTCTACTGAAAAATACGTGAGTCTAGCAGAGCCATCTCTGACACTTCCCTTCTTTTGAACGGCTGATCTGTCAGCCATGGGGAGCCCTTATGAAAGTGCAGTGTGTTTTGTGAAACTTGAGGTTGATCAAAGAATACCATTAAACTTTGTTAAGAAATCTACATATTGATGACATAGGCAGTGGGGTGGAGGTGGGGAAATTCCCAAATACATTTTAGGAATTATCTCAGGAGGTAAGAGTCAGAACTCTTGGTTGCCAGTGACAGAAACTCATCTTACTAGTGTGGAGTGGAAAAGGGATCATGTTTTTCTCTGCACTCCCCAACCCCAACCCCAAGCAGATCCTGAAAGACGGACAGGATTGCAAGTGGATTATTTAGGAGATGATTCCAGGGAACACCAATCGGGGAGTGAGGAATTGAATCATGGAAAGGCAGGAGGCCACACAGGGGGCTTCAATGAGCAGCTTACCACTCCAGGCAACTAGGATTTGACCCCACTGGGGACCTCTGGGAGGTGATGTGGAATACATTTCAAAGTTGTTCCATCCAGGGGGCAAGGATATTGAAGCATTTATAGCCTGGCTCCCATCCATCACTTGCTAAGGACTGGTCCCAGGGCATCAACTCTCTGGCTTTGCTTTTTTCTTTTCTTTTTCTTTTTTTTTTTTTTTTGAGACATAGTCTTGCTCTGTCACCCAGGCTGGACTGCAATGGCATGATCTCGGCTCACTGCAACATCTGCCTCCCAGGTTCAAACGATTCTCTTGCCTCGGATTCCTGAGTAGCTGGGACTACAGGTGCCTGCCACCATGCCCCACTAATTTTTTAATTTTTTGTAGAGACGGGGTTTTCCCATGTTGATCAGGCTGGTCTCGAACTTCTGACCTCATGATCCACCTGCCTTGGCCTCCCAGTGTTGGGATTACAGGAGTGAGCCACTGCGCCTGGCTTCTGTGGCTTTTCTGACATACTCCATGCCTGACTTTGAGAAAGCCCTCAGGTGAAAGTCTTGGTTGAATGCAGTAGTAAGCATGTACTAGAATGATAAAAACCAAGGGGCTTACCACAAGATCTCTCTCTCTATCTCTGTCTCTAGCTTTGTCTGCATACTGGCTTAATTTCTTCTTACTCAAGCCTTTTCTCCATAAGGCGAGAAACGTGGCCACAAAAGCTCCTGTATTTCTCACTACACACAATTCCTGTCATCACAGAGAATGATTAACTTGGTCTAGTTCCAGCTTGGAAAAATATTCAAGGGAAGAATTCTGATTGGCCAATTTAGGCCAGATGCTCATCCCTGGACCAATCAACTGAGGCCAGAGGGGTGGAGTCATTTGAGAACATGGCAGCCCCCATGAGAGCCACATGAGTGGAGTAGGAAGTGTGAGTCTCTATAGAGGGGAGGGCTGCTAGGCTGAAAAGGCAATAGATGTCTGCAGTGAAAAGAATAGATCAGGAGATACATTCTGTTAAACCTGTTAATTATTTGAAAAAAAGAGAAACTTTCAATATACAGTCACGGTATACGTGAGCTGGTGGCTCACGCCTATAATCCCAGCACTTTGGGAGGCTGAGGTGGGCAGATCAGAGGTCAGGAGTTCGAGACCAACCTGACCAACATGGTGAAACCCCCACCTTGTGCGCCTGTAATCCCAGCTACTCAGGAGGCTGGGGCAGGAGAATCACTTGAACCAGGGAGGCAGAGGTTGCAGTGAGCTGAGATCATGCCACTGCCCTCCAGCCTGGGCAACAGAGTGAGACTCCTTCTCAAAAAAAAAAAAAAAAGTTACATTGTGGTTCCCCCAGCATGATTTATCAGAAAGGAAAAACTTACAATATGCATATTTCCTATGCACAGGCTACTGCTATGAATTGAAATTCTTAAATTCCAAAGATTAATTAAAATGTTTCTTAAGACACATAAACTGTTAGAATCTGCTTACAATGAGGCTGAAGTTGAGTAAGAAGAGAACTGGCATTTAGGACAATACTTTTCTTCTGTCGAGTACTGTCGAGTTTTGGTTCTGCCTGGAAGTAGATGCACCTCAAGGGAGGGTTGCATGTAAAGGTGTGTGTGTGTGTGGTAGTTTCCAAAGATGGGTACAACTTTCTGCAAATGCTCGTGCAGTGTAATTGAACCAATCTTTCCTTTAAGAGGTAGAGTTTATACTCCTCTACATGAATCTGGGCTGCCTATGACTTGCTTTGGCCAGTGGAATGCTGCCAAAGTGATGGTGACCAACTTCTAGCCATGAAAGGAAAATAAACCTTGGGGCCCCAAGATCACTAAACTAGGCTGGGCTCGGAGGCTCCGCCTGTAATCCCAGCACTTTGGGAAGCTGAGGCAGGCAGATCACCTGAGGTTAGGAGTTCAAGACCAGCCTGGCCAACATGACAAAACCCCGTCTCTACTAAAAAATATGAAAATTAGCCAGGCGTGGTGGCAGGCACCTGTAATCCCAGCTACTTGGGAGGCTGAGGCAGGGAAATTGCTTGAACCCTGGAGTTGGAGGTTGCAGTGAGCCGAGATCGTACCACTGCACTCCAGCCTGGGCAACAGAGCGAGACTCTGTCCCCCCACCCAAAAAAAAGTTACTAAGCTAAAGAGAAAAGTCAAGCTGGGAACTGCTTAGGGGAAACCTGCCTCCCATTCTATTCATTCACCCCATTGTTCACTGAGATAAATGTATATCTGATTGCCTTATTTGGAGAGGCTAATCAGGAACTCAAAAGAATGCAACCATTTGTCTCTTAACTACCTATGACCTGGAAACCCCTTCCCCTTGTCTCACCTTCACCTTCACCTGGAGTTGTCCCGCCTTTCCAGACTGAACCAATGTACCTCTTACACATATTGATTGATGTCTCATGTCTCTCTAAAATGTATCAAACCAAGCTGTGTCCCTACCACCTTAAGCACATGTTGTCAGGACTTCCTGAGGCTGTGTCACAGGCATGCGTCCTCAACCTTGGCAAAACAAACTTTCTGAATTAACTGAGACCTCAGATTTTTGGGGTGCAAATAGTCTTAGGCCTTGAGAGCCCTCTCGTAGTTTCCATATTTTTGCCCTCTTGAATGCTGGCACCAAGCAAACCTTGGCTATCCTGCTTAAAGGGCCATTTGGAGAGGGGCTCTGGAGGGCGAGGGGCCACATGGAGGAAAACAAGATTCCCCAGCTGACAACCAGCACCAACTGCCAGGCACATGCATGAGGCCATCCTGGATGTTCCGCCCAGCTGGCCCTCCAGCTGCAGGTAGCCACACAAATGAGCCCAGGTTAAACCAGCCAGGAAGTCCCCATGCAACTCACAGGGTCATGAGCAATAATGGCTTGTGGTGGTTTAAAGTTTCTAATTTTAGGGTACAATAGGTAACTGAAACAGCCCACAAGGGTGTGAACCTGTGGAGGGTGCATTTCCCACCTGCTGAAGCTTCTCAATTCCCAGGATCCAATCCAGATAAGACTCTTGTTCTCAGTGTCCTTGATGGAAATGGCAATGAACTTTTTGCAGATTGGACCATCTCGGGAATCCCAAAGATCGGAAACTATTTTCTTTCTCAGAATCTTCCACACAGCATTGAGCCTTAGGAATTTCTAAGAAGGATCTGGAATGAAAAAAAAATCTTTTGAAAAGGCATTTGTATAGCTTCACTTCAGCAAGATTCATGGTGGGTGTTAGACTAAGTGCTGGTGTTAAGCCAAACCATGTTTTTCAAAGACTCATCTGGCCTCAAGGTTGGCGGGATCAGAGTGGCCTCCCAGGATCTATCACATCCTCAGAAGAGTTGGTTCAACTGGCATGTACCCAGATGTCTTTGAGCTAGTATGATACTCCCTTGAGTCAAAGGCTGCCACATCACATCTCCTTTAAGTCCCCCTAAGTACGACCCCAGAAGCATTGACAAAATAGTACTATTCCTGAAGATTTCAGGAAGACATAAATGAAGAGACTAAATTGCAAGGTACCAAAACTTCCATCTTTGCTAAAGACCCTCATCCAGGCTGGGCACGGTGACTCACGCCTGTAATCCCAGCAATTTGGGGGGCCAAGGCGGGCGGATCACCTGAGATCAGGAGTTCAAGACCAGCCTGACCAACACGGAGAAAGCCCATCTCTACAAAAAATACACAATTAGCCGGGCGTGGTGGCACATGCCTGTAATCCCAGCTACTAGGGAGGCTGAGGCAGGAGAATCGCTTGAACCTGGGAGGAGTAGGTTGCGGTGAGCTGAGATCGTGCTATTGCATTCCAGCCTGGGCAACAAGAGTAAAACTCCATCTGAAAAACAAACAAAAAGTCCTTATCCAATGGTCATGCCACTCTATCTGGCCATGTAATTTCTCCTCCTGTCTTTCTGTAGCAACAGCCTTCTGAGGAACCTCACTCTGCCGTTCAAAACCCCTTCAACTTGTACCCTTCATCAGCAAAGTATTTAGCTCAACATGTATGCCTCTGGGGGAACTCATCCACATGCCATGTAAGGATATTTCCAGCAACATCATCTTCACTACCCCAGGACAGCATTTTAGAGTGGATTACGTGCCTGCTGGATGTGTTGTACTTGAGCGAGTTAGAGAAAATGCCACACTTTGAGACGAATTAAGAGTCTGTTTATTTAGCCGGCGGCTAAGAAATGGCTAACGTTTAAAGTTCTCTCGGCCTCGAAGAAGGGGCTAGATTTTCTTTTATACTTTGGTTTAGAAAGGGGAGGGGGGTCTAGTTAAAACAATTTTACAGAAGTAGGCAAAAAAGTTAAAAGGATAAATTGTTACAGGAAAGTAAACAGTTCTAGGTCTAGGGGCTTTAAGACTATTACAAGGTGATAGATGCGGGGCTTTGGGCGTTATCAATTGGAGGAATTCCTGGAAACTGCGGATACTGCTTGCCACAGTATCTTATCAGTTAATTGCATTCTTCGATGTGCTAAGAGTCAGCTTGCACAAGTTAAGTCCTTGAGGAAGGGGCCGCCAGTGAAAGAGCCAAGATGGAGTCTGTCTGGCTCTCTTAGCTAAGGGAGAGTCAATTCAGGTGGAAACAAGGCTAGGTCATTAAAAGAAAGGGAGAGTCTAAAAACAGAGTTAGTAAAAACAAGGTTGGGCATTACATTCCTCACTTGTGTTTTTGGGGAATCAAATCGTTGATTCTTCAGTTATAACAAGGGGGTTATATTGAGTCTTAAGATACATAAGTTTGACAGAAGCTACGTGTTGTTTTACAAAATTAATAAACTAATATACAAGGTCCAAAAATTAGACTTAATAGTAGGATGGGGAGGGGGTCTGGCTAACTTAGTAATTAGAATAGTTAGCTCTGGGTTCTAGTTGAACATGCTTTGATACTAGGGGATGTTATTTTCTTGTTCTTGTTGGCTCTTATCTAGATTTTCTTGCCCTTTCTGGAGTGTAACTTTTATGACTAAGAATGGTGGAGGAACAGTTAAATCAACTTTGTCAGGGTGTTTCTGGAACATAGGGTTACTTAGATCAGTTAAAGGCCTGATTGGCTTGGGTGGGCTTTATGAGACTAGGGTTTTTTTGGATGGTGAACATAGTCCTAACATTAAATCCTGGGATATAAAATCTTAATCTTCATGACATGCCATGATACTATTGAGTTGAATTAAGGTCATGGACAGCTATAGTAAGAGGATTACAATTTTTCTAGTACATAATTTAGGATGAGAAGCACGACTTGTGGAAAGAGTTGAAGATCTGGTTGATCTTTTAGAGTAGGTGGCTAAAGTTACATATGTCTAACCAGGGCAGGAAAACTGATAAGTATCTTGACAGCTAACATCAGGGTGATTTCTATGACAGAGGTAAAAGCCAATATTTTGGAGTCTTTTTTCTGCACTTTTGGAGCTTCTACACTTAGTTTGGCTCTTGGAGTGTCTGAATCTTGCTGCGAGGTCAACACTTCCTGCTCCTGGGACTGACAGATTGTGTTGCTTTTCGTGGGTATGGGCTGGCTTTGGGAATAGTACAAATAAATCAACTGCAAAGGAGACTTCCTTGGAGGTACTGGCCTTCTAAGTTGTGTTTGCAAATACACGTCCTGTTGTGAAAGAGGTGGAGAAAGGAGTAGGAAGGCACAGAGGATGTAACGGGCAAAAACAAATAAGTGAGGTAGTAAAAAGAATGAATCTAACGGCTTCACCTGACTTAGGTGCAGTTTTAAGGGGCCTGACTTAGGCCTGGGGACTTATGTTTTTAGCTGGGCTCTGTTGGCCTTTTTGATGCAGGAGTGATGAATCTAGGCAGGAAGCCTGTCTACTTTCAGAGCCATTGGCGTCGTGAGGATGACGGTGTGAGGTCTTTTCTAAGCCGGAGTGAGTCTTTCTTTTTGGAACTTTTTAACAAACACTAGGTCTCCTGGCTGGAACGAATGGCAGGACTTTGGTCAGGAATTGGATTGGGATGGGCTCCTCGAACAAGTGGCAGGATGATATCTTGTACCTGTTGGAGAGACTATAGGTACTGTAATAAATTAGTTTGTGATATTTCTGCTAATTTGGCATCTCTTAGCTTAGGCAAGATAGGCAGCGCCTTCTTATACATGATTTCAAAAGGTGAGAAATTCGCCGGGTAAGGGGTGCACCTTACTTTAAGTAGGACTAAAGGAAGGAGACTTACTTAATTTACACTGTTTTTTTTTTTTAAGATTAATTTTGTAGGAGTGTTTTTTAGGGTGTGGTTGATGCTTTCTACTTGCCTGGAGCTCTGGGGTTGAGAGGCACAATGGAGCTTCTGTTGAATGTTTAACGCCTTACTGACTGACTGAGCTATAGGCGAGGTGAAGGCTGCTCTATTATCAGACTTTATGGCAGCAGACAGCCTATATTGAGGGATGATTTCATTGAGTAAAAACTTAACTACTGTGTTGGTGGTTTCGTTTCTGGTAGCAAATGCCTTAGTCTATCTGGAGAAGGTGTCTACTAGTACTAGAAGGTATTTGTACTTAGCCTGGTGTGGTTTTACTTCTGTAAAGTCAATTTCTTACTTTTTTCTTGGCGAGTTTTTTCAGAGATAGTGGCCTGGGCTGGGTTTAGGACTTTGTTTGGCATTTACGTGGGCGCAGGTTGTGCACTGGAGAGCTGCTTAATCTGTTAGGCTTTGAAGATGGGGGATCTTAAAATGGCTCCGGAGGAGCTGAGGTAGCTTTGCTCTTCTTAAGTGGGTGGTAGGCTGTAGGTAACTGATTAAAGTTTCTTTAAGAGTTCAGGGTATGAAGATTCCAGAGTCAGGAAGAATCTACTAACTTTCCTGATTTTTATTGGCTCTGAGATCTGAAGCCAGTTTTTTTGTTGTTGAGTATACAGGATTGTCAGGCAGATCTGGCTGTGGAAAGGAGACTGTGGGCAGCAAGTTTAGAGGTGTGACTGAAAGTCTTGCTGTGACCTGAGCTGCTGAATCAGCTTTCTGGTTACTATGGGCAATGGCTGTGTTTTCTTTTTGATGTCCTTTGCAGTGGATCACAGCTACCTGCTGAGGTGAGTAGCCTGCTTTCCTGGTAGATGGCTTTACGTACATGCACAGTAGCAAAGGCGTACTTGCTGTCACTGTAAATGTTAATACGTTTATTCTACTTTATCGGAGAGCCTGAATGAGGGCGATCAATTCAGCCTTTTGTGCTGAGGTGTTTGCTGGTAAAGCTTGAGCTTACAACACATCCGTCTCCGTGGTAACAGCTGCACTGGCTTTTCATACTTCCTGCTTGAGGAAGCTGCTACTGTCTATGAACACGGCGGCATCTGCCTGTTCTAGGGGCACAGCTTGAAGATCAGATCGGCCAGTTTCGATAGTTTCTAACAGTTCTTGACAGTCATGAGCAGGAATAGTGCAGTCTGAGTCAGGAAGTAGTGTAGCTGGATTGAAACACTTTGAGGGAGAGAAAGTCAAACGAGGCTGATCTAACAGTAAACTTTGATACTGCAAGATGGGAGCATTTGACATCTATTTGCCAGAAGCATTTTGTAGTAAGGTCTTTACGGCATGAAGAGCTGTAAGGGTTAAATTTTGGCTTAGAGTTAACTTATCATCTTCTTGGGCCAGGCTTGCTGTAGCCGCTAAGGCTCACAGACAACTTGGCCATCTACAGGCCACAGGATCTAGCCTCTTAGATAGACCACTGGGCATCTTTAGGGTCTTAGAGTCTGAGTAAGGCACGTCTTTAGCAACTGTTTGGCTTTTATGGAGATATTGGGGAGGGCTAAAGCAGGGGCTTCAGTTAATGCTAAATTAACGGGCTATTTCATTCTGCACTTCTTGGATAGCTGTCACTAAGATTTTTGTTTGTCTTTTGAATGCTTTATCAGCAGCCTTTTCAGCTGCCTGTGTTGCTTGTTTTTGTTTTTTAAACTTTTGATTGTCAAAAACTTTTTGGGCTATTTCTGAAAGCTGACTGATATTTATTCTAGCAAAGCTTTCTAGTTTTTGAAGTTTCTTTTTAATATCCGGGGCTGCCTGAGCCACAAATGCTAAATTAAGAGCACGGCTATTTTCGGGAGCTGCCGGGTCAAAAGGGGTGTAAATCTGATAAGCCTCCTGGAGGCGCTCTAGAAACGTTCTTGGTGACTTATCGGGCCTTTGGACAACTTCGGTCGTCTTAGACAAGTTTATGGGTTTCTGAGCGGCTCTTTTAATACTTGCGAGGAGATACCGGTGAAAATCGTCTAAAGCTCCCTTTCTACTTGAGGAATTTGGGTCCCAGTTAGGCCGGGTAGAGGGAAAGACCTCCTCAAGGAGGTCTCTAGCTTCTCCTTCCGGTCCATTGGCTGATGTGAGGAAGTACTTTTTGGCTTCTTTTCGGATACATTCTTTCTTTTCAGAGGTGAAAAGGGTTAAAAGGAGCTGTTGGCAATCATCTTAGGTGGGTGAGTGAGTCCGGAGTACAGACTCTGTCAGAGAGGTCAAAGCCTGGGGCTTTCCAGAGAAGGGAGGATTATAAGTTTTCTAATTATATAAGTCAGAAGCAGAAAAAGGGACACAAACTAAGAAGGGTGCTGAGCGCTCGTCACCTGGAGGGACTTGTGCCTCTCTCAGTGGTAGTAGAGGGGCTACTTCTTCCTGCCACGGTCATGATTGAGAGGCAATGGGTGGCGAGCCTACAGGGGACGTCGTCGAGGAGACATGGGATAACTTTAAGGGAGAAGGTTGGTTGTAAAGCGGTGGGACTGGGTGAGGGAGACTCCCCTCTTCTTCAGAGGGAGGCAGTACAGGGGAAGCTGAACCGGCTGAGGGCCGAGGCGAAAACGCGGTCTGGCTTAGGAGGACCTTGGAGGTAGAATTATGAATGGCGCATGAATGGAGCCATGGAGGGGGGATCCTGACTAATCTTAGCTATTGATCAATGTAGGGAAACTGATCAGGCTGGCTAGGAGTTTCAGTAACAACCTGCCACACAGCCTGAACAATTGTGAGGTTCAATGACACTTCAGGGGGCCACTAGACTTTAAACTTTGGCCATTTTATTTTGCACAGTGTCTGGAGCTTGCCTTTTTTAAGGCGGACTTTATAATCCTTTGAGGAACTGAGAGGAAAATTCTGCAGCATACATTGGAGAGGGCTTTAACTTTATAAGGCTGGGAGGAAGTGTTTCTTATTTTTTTTGAAGGCAATTTAATAAGATTTGAGCATAGATATTAAACTTAGCATGGACAGAGAAACTTATTTCTTGGGGGACTGGAGTAGTGAAAGAACAGAATCAACATGACTAGAAAGAGCAGAAAAACTACAACAGCTAATACTACTTGCTACATTACTGTAGCTTTAAGATTGAGGGAGGAGGACTAGAGCCAGCCTGAGATCTTCTAGGTCAGTTTGATCTAGGCGTTCTTCTTCTTCTAGATCTGCACTTTAAGTACTTTTGGTGTCTTTATGACTTAAAGGCAAATAGCTTAAACTTAGCTTTTTCTTTTAAGGGTTTAAGGAGTGGGAGCAGAGCCAAGTCCTGGAGACGCTGAACTTGCTGTCACACCGGAAAACGAGATGTGCGGGGTAGGGGACAGGGACAAGGTGGAAAAGGACTACTCGGATCATTTTTAAGGTGGGAGAGTAGCCACAGAGGAACAGAGTAAGAATCTAAACAAAGTAAAGCAGTACGGGCGTACGTTTCTTTACACAGTGTTCTACTTAAGGACACAGGAAAAGTTACAGAATGACAAAAGAGGTGAGTAAGGAAATCTGCAGGGTGGCTGTTTTGAACTCACTACTGGTTTAGTTCAGAGGAGGTCTAATCACTTGGACGTGGAGTATGACGATCTAAATATTTACTTTCATGGTGCTAGAAATCTTAATCAGGCAAATGTTTTTCACACTTGTTCTTGTAACAACACTTGACTTGGTTCTGGCAGAAAAGACAGGACTGTGGTGGCCAGCCTAAATGATTGATGAGAAATTTAACCTCCTGTGACAAAAAATCAGCACTAAGGACTTTGAAGAAGTTTTTACTTAGACGTGTTGGGCAATATCACCGTCCTGACATGCAAAACTTTCACAACTACTAACAAGACAATAGAAACTGAACAGAACAATCAACATAAAGCAAACAATTGACTTTACAGCATGTAAACAGTTATGACAGTTTCTTCCTTTTTTTTTTTTTTTTTTTTTTAGACAAGCGGAGTGGTTCCTATGGTGGGATCAGTCAGATGCCTGCCTGGCCGCTCCTTCTGAGGGGACTTGGGCTCCTCTTAGCATTGGCAGGCCGTTATAAACTTCTGGCTCAGATCGAGCTGTGCCTGATGCTGCCTTAAGCCTTATGAGGTCGCCAAGGAACCGCAGGTGAGGGCCCACTTGAACTCCGTAGCTTCCGCCGTGGAGCTACAAACTGGAGGACAAGCGCAAGCCCTTGTCCTCCCTCATTCATTCATTATTCACAAAGAGTTTATAACAGTGTTTTTTTCTTTCTTTCTTGGAGATTCTTCAAGAAACTGGAACAAGAGAAAGATGAGAGATAGAAAAAGAGAGAGAGAGAGAGAGAGAGAGAGAGAGAGAGAGAGTGACCGGTCTGCCAGAAACCAGGACTCAGTCCTCCAGCATCCTGGGATGTGGACTGAGTCAAGGGAGGGCCCCTGTCAGGGCCACTTCCCTCCTAGACAGAGACACAGAGGTGCCTAACAGAAAACCAGGGCTCTACCTTCTAGCGTCCTAGAGAAACGGGCAGAGTCAAAAGAGGGATGTCCTCATCAGGGTTGCTTCCCTCTTACTAGAACTGAAGTCAAATCTGACCTACCTGACCTCGGGGTCAGAAGTTGAGGACTCAGAGGTGGAATTTTTGTGGGCATCCACACGGTAGTCGATCCGCTCTCCTCTGGAAGATGGTCACCTTTTGGGGACCTGAAAATTATTTTTCAGGTGGCACCCCCCCCTACAAGCCGGCCATCCTTCCGGGGGAGCCCGGAGCGAGCCCAGCTCTCGCCTGGTGGTGTTTCTCGCTCGGGCCTCCAAATGTTGTACTTGAGCGAGTTAGAGAAAATGCCACACTTTGACATGAATTAAGTCCGTTTATTTAGCTGGCGGCCAAGAGATGGCTAACTCTTAAAGTTCTCTTGGCCCCGAAGAAGGGGCTAGATTTTCTTTTATACTTCAGTTTAGAAAGGGGAAAGGGGTCTAGTTAAAAGAATTTTACAGAAGTAAAGTAGGCCAAAAAGTTAAAAGGATAAATTGTTACAGGAAAGTAAACAGTTCTAGGTCTAAGGGCTTTAAGACTATTACAAAGTGATAGACGTGGGGCTTTAGGCATTATCAATCGGACAAATTCCTAGGAACTGCGGATATTGCTCGCCACAGTATCTTATCAGTTAATTGCACTCTTAGAGGTGCTAAGAGTCAGCTTGCACAAGTTAAGTCCTTGAGGAAGGGGCTGCCAGTGAAAAAGCCAAGATAAATTCTGTCTAGCTCTCTTAGCTAAAAGAAAGTCAATTCAGGTAGAAACAAGGCTAAGTGATTAAAAGAAAAGGAAAGTCTAAGAACAAAGTTAATAAAAACAAGGTTACGCATTACAGATGGGGTGATCCTTATATTCAGCACAGTGTTCTGAAACTTCAATGGAGTGCTCCTAGTTTGATAACTTGGACCATGCCAAATAAATTGAATTTCTCTTTCTTAACAACAGATGTTTGAATACAGCCCCGTGTCCTTCTCTGCTCCTTCCTGCCTTCCTCCTCTCCTCTTCCTTCCCTTCCTTTTCAAGAGCAGGGTTTGCAAGCTTTTACTTCAAAGCATCAGATAGTAAATATTTTAGAATTCGTGGGCCATACAGTCTCTTGTAGTAGTTAATCAACTCTGCCACCCATAGCATGAAAGCAGCTGATATAGGTTGAATATGTGTCCCCGCCCAAATCTCATGTTGCAATGTAATCCCCAGTGTTAGAGGTGGGGCCTGGTGGGAAGAGATTGGATCATGGGGGTGGATTTCTCATAAATGATTAAGCATCATCCCTTTGGTCCTGTCCTTGCAATAGTGAGTGAGTTCTTGCAAGATCTGGTTGTTTACGAGTGTGTAGCACCTCCCTCCTTACTCTCTTGCTCCCACTTCAGCTTCTGCCATCATTGTAAGTTTCCTGAGGCCTCCATAGAAGCTCAGCAGATGTCAGTGTCATGCTCCCTGTACAGCCTACAAAACTGTGAGCCAATTAAAACTCTTTTCTTTATACATTACCCAGTCTCAGGTATTTCTTTATAGCATGAGAGAACAGCCTAATCCAGCAGCCATAGACAATACATAGCAAATGGGCATGGCTGTGTTTCAATAAAACTTTATTGACAAAAACATGTGCAGGCAGGTCAGATTTGGCCCATGGGCCATAGTGTCCCAACCTCTGCTCTGGAATATTCTCTTTAGCCTGGATGGACATCTCTAGGTTTTTTTTTTTTTTTTTTTTGAAACAAAGTCTCGCTGTTGCCCAGGCTGGAGTGCAGTGGTGCAATCTTTGCTCGCCACAACCTCTACCTCCTGGGTTCAAGCAATTCTCCTGCCTCAGCCTCCCAAGTAGCTGGGATTACAGGCACCTGCCACCACACCTGGCTAATTTTTGTATTTTTAAATAGAAATAGGGTTTCACCACGTTGGCCAGGCTGGTCTCAAACTCCTGACATCAGGTGATCCACCAACTTCAGCCTCCCAAAATGCTGGGATTACAGGTGCCCGCCACCACATCTGGCTAATTTTTTTGTATTTTTAGTAGAGACGTGATTTCACTATGTTGCCCAGGCTGGTCTCGAACTCCTGATCTCAAGTGATTCACCTGCCTCAGCCTCCCAAAGTGCTGGGATTACAGGTGTGAGCCACTGCAGCTGGCTTCTAGATTTTTTTTTTTTGACCATTGATTATTTGGTTTGACTTCTGTTTTCTTCCCCATTGTGGTAGTCATTTTCTGAATGCCTGTTTGTCCATCTCTCTCCTCTGTAGTCCCTAGAGTCAGATGAACTCCTCTGCAGATGCAATGGTGTAACACACTGCAGTGCTGAATTTTGAGCAGGAGAAAGAGAGCAAGAGTGACCAGTACCCTTGGAAACTCTGGCCTCCTGAGAATTTGGTGTCTTCTCTGCAAAGGTTGCAAACCTGTTAACCCACAGGCCAGAGAGAGAGACAAGCCAGAATCATGATCTGTTAAGCTTGAGTTTAATATTTGATGCACAGAGATCACTGAGTTTTTTGATAAGAATTAGAGGGGTAAGAAATGGCCACAGAGATCAATTTCTATCTCCAGGTGAGGATTCAGGAGATAATTCTGCGAACAGAAATTCCTGAGAACTGAGATGGGGGAAATCGCTGGTATTAGAAGGGTGAAAAGGTCAGTAATTAAGGCTACGACTGTGCTCTTAGAGGCAAAAGAAGAAAATGAGACTGCCAGGCATGAATAATGAGAAATCTTTGATGGAATTAGCCATGCAGAACAGATACTAAATGCATCCTCACTCTTCTCATAGTCAAAAGTTTTTGCTTAAGCTGGATGGGAAAAAGAGAATCCCATTTCCCTAAGTATAAAAGAGGGGATTTTAGAGAAGGTCTCAGAAGAAAGAGATGTGGCGGTTTGGTGAAACTCACCAGAGGCTGAACCCTCTCCAGCATAACACAGGGATTGGGAGGAGTGGGGAAGCATTAGGCCAGGTGCATAGCCCAGTGCTGCTCTCTCTGGACTTTCTGCTCTCTCTGGACTTGTTTGCTAGCTGAGCTCATCCATTTGCATAATTTTCAGTGCCATTTCTCAGCTGATGAGTCCTGAACTTTTGTCTTGAGGCTAGACTTCTCCTTCAAACAGCAGTCTTAAACACTCAACTTCTTTCTTGTTTTTTCCACTTGTCAACTCATGAACACCTCAACCTTGTTAAATCCAAAGCCAAACTCATGGCTTGGAGTGGTAGGTGATGGCTGTAATCCCAGTGCTATGGGAGGCTGAGGTGGGAGGATTACTTGACGTCAGGAGTTTGAAGCCAGCCTGGAAAACACAGTGAGACTCCCTATCTACAGAAAAAAAAAAAAAAAATAGCTAGGCATGGTGACGTGCATCTGTAGGATCTGTAGTCCTGTTACATGGCAGGCTGAGGCAGGAGGATCACTTGAGCCCAGGAGTTTGAGGCTGCAAAGGGCTATGATTGCACCAATGCACTCCAGCCTGGGTGACAGAGCCAGAGTCCCTGTCTTAAAAAAAACAAAAGCAAAACTCTTTTTCCTCCTCCTTCTCCATGGGCTCTGTCCATGCCATCTCTGTTCTGTAAATGGCACCACCCCCTGCTGAGCTGCTCAAGGTGGTCATAACTCATGTGTTGTGCTAACTCTGCTTTTGCCCTCTTCTCCAGTCAGAAGTGCTGTGATTCTAAACTTTATCCAACTTGTCCACTCTCTCTATCTTCACTGTCATTATCTTTGCCTAGGACACTGCTATCCCAGCTGGGCTACAGCAGCAGCCTCCTAACTGGTCTTAACTGGTCCTCTGCACCTGCTCTCCATGCTCAGCAATCCATTTCCTACCTAGCAGCTTCAATGATCTTAAGGTGTCCATTTAGTCTCATCCCTGCCTTTCCTGCCCATGGCACATAGAATAAAATAGAGACCCCGAGTCTTCTGCCTGTTCCTGCCACCTTTTCAGCTCTCTCCTATCTCCTCCCCTTGGCCTACTCTATTTCAGCCAGTCTGGCCTCCTTTTGTTTTCTTCGACTTTCAAACCTTTCTCCACGACAAGGCCTTTGCACTTGCTGCTTCAGCCAGGAATGATTTTCCTCTGCATCTCCCCAAATTAGACCATCCTTTAGGTCTCAGCTAAAATGATGCTTCCAGACAGCTCTTTCCTGACCCCTTTATAAAGTGGACTTCCCTGCTCTTCTCCACCTTAACCTCATTATTTCTTGTTGCGGGAACTCAGGGACCCCAAATGGAGGGACTGGCTGAAGCCACAGCAGAGGAACATAAATTGTGAAGATTTCATGGATATTTATCAGTTCCCAAATAATACTTTTATACTTTCTTATGCCTGTCTTTATTTTAATCTCTTAATCCTGTTCTATTCATAAGCTGAGGATGTACATCACCTCAGGACCACTGTGATAATTGTGTTAACTGTACAAATTGATTGTAAAACGTGTGTTTCAACAATATGAAATCAGTGCACCTTGAAAAAGAAGAGAATAACAGCAATTTTTAGGGAACAAGGGAAGACAACCATAAGGTCTAACTTCCTGCAGGGTTGGGCAAAAAGAGCCATATGTTTCTTCTTGCATGGAGTCTATAAATGGACATGCAAGTAGGACAGATATTGCTAAATTCTTTTCCTAGCAAGGAATATTAATATTAATACCCTGGGAAAGGAATGCATTCCTGGGGGGAGGTCTATCAATGGCCGCTCTGGGAATGTCTATCTTATGCAGTTGAGATACGGACTGAGATATGCCCTGGTCTCCTGCAGTACCCAAAGGCTTACTAGGGTGGGGAAAAGCTCTGCCCTGGTAAATTTGTGGTCAGACTGGTTCTCTGCTCTCAAACCCTGTTTTCTGTTGTTTAAGATGTTTATTAAGACAATACGTGCACCACTGAACATAGACCCTTATCAGTGGTTCTGCTTTTGCCCTTTGCTTTGTGATCTTTGCTGGACCTTTATCAGTAGTTCTGCTTTTGCCCTTTGTCCTGTTCCCTCAGAAGCATGTGATCTTTCTTAGACCCTTAGTAGTAGTTCTGCTTTTTGCCCTTTGAAGCATGTGATCTTTGTACCTACTCCCTGTTCTTACAGACCCTCCCCTTTTGAAACCCTTAATAAAAACTTGCTGGTCTGAGACTCAGCAGGCATCACGGACTTACTGATATGTAGTGTCACCCTCAGTGGCCCAGCTGTAAAATTCCTCTCTTTGTAGTGTCTCCCTTTATTTCTCAGCTGGCTGACACTTACGGAAAATAGAAAGAACCTATGTTGAAATATTGGGGGCAGGTTCCATCAATAGTTCTTTCATGGATTTACTTACTTTTTGTCTCCCTCCATACCCTAGAAACTCCTGGAGGGCAGAGCTGTGTCTGCCATCTTCATCACTGCATTACCACCACCCAGCACAGTGCCTGGCACAAAAGAGTTCCTCAATAAATAAATCAGGATGAATGGATAAATACATGGATAGGCACTTTGAACTACAGATGAGTTTAAATACTTTGTGTTTTTCTTAGTCAAACATGTGCAATTAAGCATGTGATAAATGATATGACCACACCTGTGTCTTGCCTGATGTTCTTTGCAATCAGTAAATGAAGTCAGTTGTGCCTGTTTTGACAGTTCTGTTTTCAACCTAATGATCTGTTTCTTTTAACTTCTGGCTGTTGGCTTTCTTTGGGTTTGTTAGACTGACAAAGTGGCAGATATTGGTATTTGCTCTTTTGTTTAAATGTCATGAACTTTAAAAATGCCTTTGCTTTTGGTAAGAAACCCTAGTTAGGACAGTCTAGCGGTCAGGATGATTTGGGTTCTGGTGCAGTAACAACAATCCCCAAATCTCAGTGGATCCATGCAGTGAGGTATTTGTTTGTTTGTTTGTTTTCTGAGACAGGGTCTCACTCTGTCACCCAGACTAGAGTGCAATGGTGCAATCTCAGCTCACTGCAACCTCTGCCTCCCAGACTCAAGCGATTCTCCTGCCTCCTGAGTAGCTGGGATTACAGGCCTGTGCCACTACTGTCTCACTAATTTTTGTACTTTAGTAGAGACAGGATATCACCATGTTAGCCAGGCTGATCTTGAACTCCTGACCTCAAATGATCCACCCGCCTTGGCCTCCCAAAGTGCTGGGATGACAGGCATGAGCCACCATGCCTGGCCACAGTGAGGCTTATTCTTGGTCACATTGCATGTCTGGGCTGTGTTAGGGCATTGTGGGGTGGTCTGTTCATTGTGTTCACTCAGGGATCCAGGCTGACAAAAGCCCCATCTCTGCATGTGTCCTTGATCACCACTTCAGGGGAAAGGGAATGTGGTGGATCACACAGCCTCTTAACACTTCCACCTGGAGGTGACTCAAGTTGCTCTTGCTCATGGTTCATTGGACAAAACAGATCACAGAGACATGGGCAACTTCTCTGTGCCTGGAAGGGGAATCAAAATATGAATAGCTACATTGATTTTCCCTAGCTATTACACAGAAGGCCTCATTTAAACACAGTTACTTATTTGTGTTTTGAAGCTAATTGTTGTCCATCAAACTTCACAGAAGATATGTGCACTTCCAAGTTATTATTAAGCACAATTTTTTTTTTTTTTTTTGAGACAGAGTCTCACTCTCTTGCCCAGGCTGGAGTGCAGTGGCATGATCATGGATCACTGCAACTTATGCCTCCTGGATTCAAGTGATTTTCGTGCCTCAGCCTCCCAAAGTGCTGTGACTACAGACACCCACCACTGTGCCTGGCTAAGTTTTGTATTTTTAATAGAGATGGGGTTTCACCATGTTGACCTGGCTGGTCTGGAACTCCTGACCTCAGGTGACCCACCTGCCTTGGCCTCCCAAAGTGCTGAGATGACAGGCGTGAGCTGCCATGCCCATCCTTGAGTGTGATTTTTGATTGGGAAGATCAGGGTTAGGGTTTTAGTCTGAGGACAGTATGATGTGAAGGTGAAAAGCAGAGCTTGGCTGTGAGTTTGCTGGGATGCCTGTGCTGCTTCTACAGTTCTTTGGCTGTGTGACCGTCACCTTTGGCAAGTTCCTTTACATTTCTATGTGTTGGTTTCCTCATCAATAAAATGGAAAAACTAATAATCATAATATCTATTGGTGTTGGGATAGCCCAGTGGTTGACACATAAGGACTCAAAAATAGTTTTTTTTTTTTTTTGAAACAGTCTTGCTCTGTTGCCAGGCTGGAGTGCAGTGGTGCAATCTCAGCTCACTGCAAACTCTGCCTCCTGGGTTCAAGCGATTCTCCTGCCTCAGCCTCCCGAGTAGCTGGGATTACAGATGCCTGCCACCACTCGCAGCTAATTTTTGTATTTTTAGTAGAGATGAGGTTTCACCATGTTGTCCAGGATGCTCTCGATCTCTTGACCTCATGATCCGCCCACCTCAGCCTCCCAAAGTGTTGGGATTACAGGCATGAACCACCGTGCCCGGCTCAAAAATACTATTATTAATTTTGGGGGGTAGTTACTATATTTTGTGAAAATCAGAGTTCAGTACCTTGTAACACTGGGTTGGGATCTATCCCTGAAGGAACAGGCTTCTAAAGAGGAAGGCATGGAGAGAGGGGCAAAATTTCAGTGTATGTTGTAATGACTTTAGGTATATGGACCTGGGGCTGAGTTCTAGCTGGGGCCACCAGGTGGCAAGGTGGACTTTGCTAAATTCTATCACTTTCCTGGGCCTCAGACTCACTTGTTACAAATGGGGTTAAAGCATCCCTCTTTCAGGGCTAAGATAAAGATGATTAAGTAAGAGGGAATGAAAGTAACTTCCATCAACTGTCAAAAGTATTCCTTTAAAAAAAATTTTTTTTTTTGAGATGGAGTCTCTCTCTGTTGCCCAAGTTGGAGTGCAGTGGCATGGTCCCGGGTCACTGCAACCTCCACCTCCTGGGTTCAAGTGATTCTCCTGCCTCAGCCTCCTGAGTAGCTGGGACTTCAGCTGCATGCCACCATGCCTGGCTAATTTTTATATTTTTAGTAGAGACGGGGTTTCACCATGTTGGCCAGGATGGTCTCCATCTCTTGCCCTTGTGATCCACCCACCTTAGCCTCCCAAAGTGTTGGGATTACAGGCATGAGCCACCACGTCCGGCCCATTTAACTTCTATATTACTTTCCTGTTGATGGACTTACCAGTGCAAACTGAGCAGCTTAAAACACCACCCAGTTATTATCTGTTTTCATGAGCCAAGGGTCTGGGCAGGGTTTAAGTGGGTCTTCTATTCAGGGTCACAATACGGCAACCAGAGTGTCAGTTGGAGCTGGGGTCTCATCGGATGCTCAGTGTCTTCTTCCAAGCTTATTCAGTCTGTGAACTGAATTCAATTACTTACAATTGTTGAATGAAGACCCTCAACTCCTAGAGCTGCCACCTCCAAAGACAGCTCACAGCATGGCCATTTGTGTCTCCTTGGAGGCTAACGGTTCAATCTCTGAAACTTCACCTTTCAAAGATTCACCTGATTAGGTCTGGCCCACCTAAGATCATCCTGCTTTGGATGAACTCAAAGTCAGCTGAGCAAATGTGCTTAACAAAGCAAGTGTGACCATAATCACATTTGCAAAATTCCTTCCTCTTGGCCAAATCACAAGCTCTGCACACACTCAAGAAGAGGAGATGATACAGGGAGCAGATATAAGGGAGTGGGTCTCTTGGGGGCTGTCCTAGAACTCTGCCCATTACAACTTCCTTTCTCGAGGAACAGCAGGCCTGGGGAGAGATGATCACAGATGAGCACAGCCCACAGGTGGTGAGTGCCTGGTGCTGGGGTAGGATGCAGGAGGCTGTGAAGCAAGTATGAAAAGCCTTCTCTGGGCTGGGTGCAGTGGCTCACACCTGTAATCCCAGCACTTTGGGAGGCCGAGGTGGGTGGATCAGGAGGTCAAGAGATCGAGACTATCCTGGCCAACCAATATGGTGAAACCCCGTCTCTACTAAAAATAAAAAAATTAGCTGGGCATGGTGGTGCATGTCTCTAACAACCCAGCTCCTCAAGTGAGCAATTCCTGTCCCTTTTAAGGGCTCACAACTCTAAGGGGGTCCACATGAGAGGGTCTTGATCTATTGACCAAGCAGGGAGTACGTGACTGGGGGCTGCATTCAGCAAACCCCATCTCTACTAAAAATACCAACATTCAGCAAAGTTTCAGGATACAAAATCAATGTGCAAAAATCACAAGCATTCTTATACACCAATAACAGACAAACAGAGAGCCAAATCATGAGTGAACTCCCATTCGCAATTGCTTCAAAGAGAATAAAATACTGAGGAATCTAACTTACAAGGGACATGAAGGACCTCTTCAAGGAGAACTACAAACTACTGCTCAATGAAATGAAAGAGGATACAAACAAATGGAAGAACATTCCATGCTCATGGCTAGGAGGAATCAATATCATGATAATGGCCATACTGCCCAAGGTAATTTATAGATTCAATGCCATCCCCATCAAGTTACCAATGACTTTCTTCACAGAATTGGAAAAAACTACTTTAAAGTTCATATGGAACCAAAAAAGAGCACACATTGCCAAGTCAATCCTAAGCCAAAAGAACAAAGCTAGAGGCATCACACTACCTGACTTCAAACTATACTACAAGGCTACAGTATGGCCAACAACCAGATGAGCCTGGAAGCAGGTCAATCACCAGTCAAGCCTCCAGATGAGAACTCAGCCCTGGCTGACACTATGGCTGCAGCCTTGCACTGAACCCAGCTGAGTCATGCCTGGATTCCTGACCCACAGAAACCATGCAGTGATAACTGTCTGCTGTCTCAAACCACAAAGTTTGCAGTAATATTGTTGCACAGCAATAGATAACTAATAAAAAAAACTGTCCTACATCATGTACATTACTGAGCAAAATGTAGAACCTGGATTTGAGCTCTGATTTCAGAGGTGTGGTCTCAGTCTCCCCAGGGAGACCTGTCCTGGGAGACAGTTATGCCAGGCTGTGATGCTGTGATGATTGTTCTCTTCCTACCCAGAAGCTTTCAATAGGCATGTCAAGCATGTGACCCCAGCTACATATACCAAATGTATTTCTGACAAATGCCAGGACATCGTGAGCTTTCTTGTTTTACTGAGAGCTCCATAAAGGAAGGACTATCTTTGTCTTTTTTTTTTTTTTTTAAGAGTCTCACTGTCACCCAGGCTGGAGTGCAATGGTGCGATCTCGGCTCACTGCAGTCTCTCCCTCCTGGGCTCAAGGGATTCTCCAGCCTCAGCCTCCTGAGTAGCTGGGATCAAAGGTGTACATCACCACACCCAGCTAATTTCATATTTTTGGTAGAGACGGGGTTTCGTCATGTTGGCCAGACAGATCTTGAACTCCTGGCCTCAAGTGATTCGCTTACCTCGGCATCCCAAAGTGCTGGGATTACAGGCATGAGCCACTGCACCTGGCCTGTCTTATTTATGTTATGTCTACGTGAAACAGCCCAGTGGTCAGCACACAAGGGGGTCCAAATGTGAAAGGAAAGAGCAAACACATAGGGGTGTTCAGAAATAGTTCCCAGGTTACTGCCTGTTTCAATATGTACAGTCCTCGGCCCCACCCACAAGATTCTGACTTGGCAGGTCAGAGTTGGAGATGGGGGAGCTACTTGGTTACGAGGGATCCCAGTTCATTTTGAGGCAGCTGGTTGTTAGACTGCATTGTAAAAATTACCCCCCAAAGATGTGAAGGGATAATTTATGTATTTTTAATAGAGATAGGTTTTCACCATTTTGGCCAGGCAGGTCTCCAACTCCCAGCCTCAGGTGATCCACCCGCCTTGGCCTCCCAAAGTGCTGGGGTTACAGGCATGAGCCATTGCTCCTAGCAGTATTTTTTTCATGAGGCAAAATTCACATAACACACAAGTCCCTGTATGAAACCATACACTTCAGTATCATTAAATACATTCACAATGTTAAGCAATCATCATCTCTGTCTAGTTCCAAAACATTTTCATTAACACCCCCCGTCCCCCCAAAAAATAACCCTGTATCCAATCAAGCACTCTTCATCCCCTCCCCTTTCCCCCAGTTCCTGGCAACCACTTACCTGCTTTCTGCCTCTACAGATTTGCCTATTCGGGACCTTTCACATAAATGGAATCATGTAATATATATAATAACCAAAAGGTAGCAACAACCAAGATGACCATTTGGTTGATGAATGAATAAACAAAATGTGCTGTATCCATACAATGAAAGTATTGGTGCCTACTACATGTGGATGGACCTTGGAAACATCATGCTGAGTGAGAGAGAGCCTTGGTATTGTCTCATCTCCCCAGGAGATTCCAAGGTGCAGCCAAGGTTGAGACCCACTGACAAGCAATGGATATGGTTGGGTGCAGATGAAATAAGGCAGCCAGGGGCAGGAGGGATGTCTCATTGAAGATGACTATTTGTGGATGCCTAGCAGGGGTGGGGATGAGGTATGATAACAGCAACCCCAATCTCAACACAGCATGACCGATTTTATCTTCAGCCAGCTGATACGCCTCATGGGATTTGGACACATGACATCTCTGCCTCCCAGGTTCAAGCAATAACTCCTGCCTCAGCCTCCTAAGTAGCTGGGATTACAGGCATGTACCACCACACCTAGCTAATTTTTGTATTTTTAGTAGAAACGAGGCCTCATCATGTTGCCCAGGTTGGTCTCGAACTTCTGGCCTCAAATGATCCACCCGCCTCAGCCTCCCAAAGTACTGGGATTACAGGCATGAACCACAGTGGCAGCCTCCAAATTCTATTTGAAGTTTGACTTTCCACCTCCAGAAAATCCAAACGTTTGCCCTAGTCACAGTGGGACACCCGGAGTTAATTTGAGAGAAATGTGCTTTTAAAAACAACTCCAGGCCAGGCGCAGTGGCTCACGCCTATAATCTTAGCACTTTCGGAGGCCGATGTGGACAGATCACGAGGTCAGGAGATCAAGACCATCCTGGCTAACACGGTGAAACCCCGTCTATACTAAAAATACAAAAAATTAGCCGAGCGTGGTGGCACATGCCTGTAAGCCCAGCTACTCGGGAGGCTGAGGCAGGAGAATCGCTTGAACCAGGGAGTCAGAGGTTGCAGTGAGCCGAGAGCGCACCACTGCACTCCAGCCTGGTGACAGAGAGAGATTATGTCTCAAAATAATAAAACCCTCCGATATGAACACCAAACTAGAATCACTCCATTGACTTCCCTCCACCAATCAGGGGGAGTGATGGTGATGGTGCATGAGTGTCTATTTGCATTGAGTCTTAATGGAAAATAAGGTTGTGTCACTCAAAGGAAAAACAAATCACAGCCCAGACTGGAGCTGTGGATGAATAACATGGCTGAGTGTTGGTACAGGCTTTCCACAGCAATATTAAAACTGAAAAAATCAGCAATGAAGCTCCCAGCCACATTTCTGCCTAATGATTTTGGGGAAAACAACAGAGGCACTCCTCAACTTTTCCTTCGCTGCACAAAGTGGGTTTGGCTGGAAATGCCAAATGTGCTTGTGGCTGGGATCTTTCAAATGAAAGCAAGCTGGGAGTCAACACCCTGCAGCCGCAGGCCAGAAATGGGTTGAGACCAAACTATTATAGTCACACTGATGCACATCTAAACAGATTTAACTCCCTCACAGCAATCCAGATTAATTTAATATGCTTTCTTAATGGCATTCCGCATTTCTCATTAAAGCAAATGAACGTCCATCCCTGTGTGATAAATTAGGTCAAAAAACATTCATATATTTAGGGCACAGGGAAGGAGGAGTTGTTGGCTGTTAAAAAAAAAAAAAAAAGTCCTGCAAATGGCCTTTCAAAGTCTAGACATCTTCATCATCAACACAAACATTCCTCTTCACAAAGGGACCTCAAGTAACCTTAGGCTGGAGGGCCCACCTGCTTATGTTTTTCTTCTCATTCTTTCTTACCTTCCCTCCAGCCCACACAACTCACATTCAGTGACCAAGTCACGTGGGTTTCACCTCCTAAATCTTTCTCATATCCTTCACTGCTCAGCCACTCTCCTGACACCACCATAAACCAAGCCACCATCACCTCCAGCTGTTTGACTGCAAATGCCTCCAGACTGGCCTCTGCTTTTCCCTGGCCCTGTGACAATCTGCACTCCTCACAGGGACCAAAGCAATCACTTCAGAAGGTGCATCCAAACAGATAACTCAGCTTTCAATGGCTCCCTCTGCTGTGTGGGTTAACAATGATAAAAGCTCGGCCGGGCGCGGGGGCTCACGCCTGTAATCCCAGCACTTTGGGAGGCCGAGGCAGTCGGATCACGACTTTAGGAGATCCAGACCATTCTCCCTAACACGGTGAAACCCCGTCTCTACTAAAAATACAAAAAAATTAGCCGGGCGTGGTGGCGGGCGCCTGTAGTCCCAGCTACTCCGGAGGCTGAGGCAGGAGAATGGCATGAACCCGGGAGGTGGAGCTTGCAGTGAGCCGAGATCGCGCCACTGCACTCCGGCCTGGGCGACAGAATGAGATTGCATCTCGAAAAAAAAAAAAAAAATGATAAAAGGTCACCTTTTCTGAGCACACACTATCTCAGTCCATCCCTACATCAGCCCTTTATTTCACCAGTGGGGAAGCTGGGACAGAGAGTAGTTACGTGGGATGCCCAAGGTGGGACCTCTCGTGTGAAGTTTCCACACACTAATGTGAGACCCTCCATGACCTAGCCCCTCTCTTTCTCCAGCCTCATTTCCTGATTCTCTCGCTTGCCCTGCAGGCTTCAGCCACAGAAACTTCTTGAAAGTCCCTTAAATCTGGCTGAGCACAGTGGCTCACGCCTGTAATCCCAGCACTTTGGGAAGCTGAGGGGGGTGGATCACCTGAGATCAGGAGTTCGAGACCAGCCTGGTCAACATGGTGGAACCCCATCTCTACTAAATATCCCAAAATTAGCCACGTGTGGTGGACGGCACCTGTAATCCTAGCTACTCGGGAGACTGAGGCAGGAAAATCGCTTGAACTCGGGAGGCAGAGGTTGCAGTGAGCCAGGATCGCACCACTCCACCCAAGCCTGGGCATCAAGAGTGAAAGTCCGTCTCAAAAAAAACAGCCCCTTAAATCTGCTCTATGCCTATCAACCTCAGAGACTTTACTATGGTGTTCCTCACCCTGAAATGTTGTTCCTCATTTCTCCACATAGTGAACTCATCCCACCCCCTAGGCCTCTCCTTAAGTGTCATCTCTTCAAGGAAGATTTTACTTTTTTAATATAACTATTAAAATATAATTCAGGTACTGTATGATTTGCCAATTTAAAGTAAACAAATCAATGCTTTCAGTGCATTCACAGAGCTCGGCAACCACCATCATGATCAATTTTAAAACATTTTCATCACCCCAAAAGAAACCCTGTATCCATGAGCAGGTACCTGCCATTTCCTCCTCCCACTAAGCCCTGACAATCTACTTTTTTTGAGATAGAGTCTCTGTCACAGGCTGGAGTGCAGTGGCACAATCTCGGCTCACTGCAACCTCCGCCTC
Source organism: Pan paniscus (assembly GCF_029289425.2). Classification (NCBI taxonomy): domain Eukaryota; kingdom Metazoa; phylum Chordata; class Mammalia; order Primates; family Hominidae; genus Pan; species Pan paniscus. The sequence continues at coordinate 128,159,321 of NC_085926.1, forward strand.
CCGGGTTAAAGCAATTCTCCTGCCTCCCGAGTAGCTGGGATTACAGGGATATGCCACCACGCCCATCTAATTTTGTATTTTTAGTAGAGACAGGGTTCCTGTCTTCATAGATTTGTGTGTTCTGGACATTTCATATAAATGAAATCTTATAATATGTGACCTTTTGTGACTGGTTCTTCTACTTAGCATAATATTCTTATAGTTCATCCGTGTTGTAGCACATGTGAGTACTTCATTCCTTTTGATGACTGAATAATATTCCATTGCATGGTCAAACCATGTTCTATTTCTCCACTCATCAGTAGACAAGCATTTGTGTTGTTTTCACTTTGGCACTATTATGAATAATGCTGCTATGAGCATTTGTGTACAAGTTTCTGCACGGACATATATTTTCATTTCTTTCATAAACTGGAGTGGAAGTGGTGGGTCATAGAACTCTGTGTTTAAGCTTTTGGAGAAGTGCCAGGCTGTGTAAGAAAGAAAGCCTTTCCTCACCCTGTGAGACTGAGCTCCCTCTCTCCATTTATACGTTCTCTTTATGCCCTTTGCTTCTCTTTCAGAGCAATTCACGTTGACCTGGGTCACCCTCAACTTAAGGCTCATAACTCCCCTAGATCCCCAGGGTCCACACTAAATGTGATGAAATATGATGGAACACACATATTTACTTTTGCATTTTGTAGTAACCACATTTTAAACAGTAAAACAAAAGAAGTGAAGGTAATTGGAATAATATCATGGATTTAAACAAATCTATCCGAAATACCAGGTCTACAAGTATAAAATATTTTAACATTAACAAAATACTTTGCTTTCTTTTTACATTAAGTCATCACAATCTAATGTGTATTTGACACTTCTTGCACATCTCAGAATGATGGCAGCACCCCATATGGGGGGCCCTCCTGTGATGCCAATGATGGGCCCTCCTCCTTCTGGGATGATGCCAGTGGGACCTGCTCCCGGAATGAGGCCACCCATGGGAGGCCACATGCCCACGATGCCTGGGTGCCCAATGATGAGACCTCCTGCCCGTCTCATGATGGTGCCCAGTCAGCCCAAAATGACTCGACCAGACGGATAAGGATAGAGGGGAGGCCTCATTACATCAGTGTTGTTTTGTTGTTATTATTGTTGTATTTTCTTTGTTTGTAATGTTTTGTTTTGGTTTTGAGACACAGTCTTCCTCTGTCGCCCAGGCTGGAGGGCAGTGGCACGATCTCAGCTCACTGAAACCTCCACCTCCCGGGTTCAAGCGATTCCCCTGCCTCAGCCTCCTGAGTAGCTGGGACTACAGGCGTGCGCACCATGCCTGACTAATTTTTTTTATTTTAGTAGAGACAGGGTTTCACCATATTGGCCAGGATGGTCTCAATCTCCTGACCTTGTGACCCGCTCACCTCAGCCTCCCAAAATGCTGGGATTACAGGTGTGAGCCACTGCACCCGGCCTATATGAGTTTTATATTTACCTGCTCCCTTCACCAGGAGATCATGCTGCTGTGATGCCGGGTTTTCTTAACAGCTTAAGGAAGACTTGCCCCCTTGCCCTATCAAAGAGAATAGTTTTGGAGGGGAGAAGTGGGACCAAAAAAGATGCAGTTTTCATTTCTATTGGGAAATGTGAAAATAAAATTGTCAACTCTTTTAGTTAAAAACAACAACAAAGAAAAGGAAACGAGATGTGGGGCTGCCACACGCAATATCGTGCATTAAAGGGATCTTCTACTCTGGAGGAAAATATCTTTGCTGATGCCAGACCAACCTAACACAAAGACCTTTTGGTTTTTTAATGTGACTGTGTTTTATTTTACAATGTGTAATTCACTTTAGAAGGGCAAAGTACCTGTCTGGGGAAGACTATTTAATTTCCTGCATTTATTTAGAATATTGGCTAATGTTATTCTGAAGGGAAATATCTCTAACAAGTGAGTGCCCCCCACATAGACACAGCTCATGAGCTCACGGGGCAAAGGAATTGAACAGCAGCTTCCTAATAGCTAGCCTTCTTTGTGGTATGGAAATAATTATCAGCATGTAAAAGACTATATATATATATTCAACAATTCTGACCCCCTGCAAAATTCAAATCTGCAATTGATTGGTTTCCTGGGCCCCTGAAAACAACTTTGTCAAAATTGTTCAGAAATAAAATCAGCCAATCGTTGCCCCTTGGGGACACAGGACAAAGCAAATCAGCCATGACCAATGTGGAGTCGGCCGTACACAATTACATGCAGATCTGCAGGACATCGAGTCCCTGCTATGGTTCCTCCCCAGTCAGGCCCCCATTGCCTGGGCTGCAGCCAGAAGCATTCAGGCACAAGTGCATTCAACAAATACTTATTTAATTGTATTGGTGGTTAGAGGGTTGTTGTTGATTAAGGTACATTAATGGATCCATGTCCTCCCTGTATCCAAGACTCTGCCATTTGTCTCTGTAGTTCCTCCCACTGAAGAATCGGAGTATATTTCTCCAGCCCCTAATGTTGGGTTTAGTCATGTGTCTAGCTTTGGCCACTGGAATATTAATCTGCATGACCAAAAACTTGGAAAGTATGCATTCATTTGTGCTCACTCGCTCCTGCTTTCACCATGAGAACAAGCCCAGGCCAGCCTGCTGCTTCCAGCAGAAGATAAGAGACACCAAGAGCAAAGTAGAGCTTCCCAGACATGCTCATGCTAGATTAACCAATCCTCAGCTGACCCATAGATCCATGAAAATAAATGACTGTTGTATTAAGCCACTGAGATTTGGAGTGACTTGTTAGGCAGCATTTTGTGACAATAACTAACTGATACAAGGGTCACCATCCTTTATCTCTGTAGATTTTAACCAATTTTTAATAGCTAGATGGATATCTTTTAGTTGCCTTTATTTATAATGAATAAGACTGTAGAGCTAGTTTGGCCTGACACTACCAGTTACCTACCCAGAAATTCAGAAATACTTTCTTCTCCAACCCCCCCCAACCAACCATTACCATTTTTTTTTTTTGAAACGGAGTCTTACTCTTTGCCTAGGCTAGAGTACAAGTGGCACAGTCAGAGCTCACTGTAACCTCAAAATCCTGGGCTCCCCTGATCTTCCCCTTCAACCTCCTACGTAGCTAAGACTACAGACATGTGCCACCATGCCTGGCTAATTCTTTTATTCTTTGCGGAGACAGGGTCTCACTATATTGCCCAAGTTGGTTTCAAACTCCTGGACTCAAGCAGTCCTCCTGCCTCACCCTCCCAAAGTGCTAGGATTATAGGCATGAGCCACCACACCCAACCTCTTCTTCTTTTTAAATAGAAATCCAATTTTATTCTGACAGTGGGTTGCTTACTTTTTTTTTTTTTTAGAAAAAATTGGCCCAGCCCCAGGGAATAAATAGTGACTGGTCTAAACAGGGTTGGCAACTATAGACCAAGGGCCAAATCTGGTCCTCTGACTGTTTGTATAAATTAAGTTTTACTGGAATAAAACCAGGTCCATTCATTTATGCCTTGTCTACATATGCTTTTAGACTATGATGGCACCACTGCGTCACTGCAACAGAGGTTATCTAGACCAAAAGCCTAAAATATTACCGTTTGCTTCTTTATGGAAAAAGTTTGCCATTCCCTAGTCTAAGGTTTAGATTCTGAGCTTATCATTTTAGCCTACCCCCACTTACCAGTGACTGGCTCAAAACAAGTCTGTGATTCCATTCTGACAGTTCTACTGAGGGAATTCCCCCTTCTTCTCATGCAGAGCTGATGAGGGTAGTTTGTACTAATAGGACATATGCTCAGGTTTTCTGAAAAATACTTTTATCTAGAAATGCATAGGAATATGCTGGTGCCTGAAGATTGACTCACCCTGCCTCCAGAGTTAGCGCTCACACTTACTACTGAGAGGCCTGAGGAAACACCTGCCTACCCACCACCAGAACCTGCACACGTCACCTGGAGAACTAGAGATCAGCCTGCCAGACACACCACCCAGGAGCCCAGTGGCGCACCTGCCCACCTGGCCCAGTGCTGCCACTGCCAGCAACCAAAGAAGCCACCTGGAGGCCCAGGGATTGACCCATGCAGACAGGCTACCATCAATGCCCACATACACTGCCCATGGTCCCTAGTATTGACACACCTGGTCTACCACCACTACCACTGATGCTGAAGGACAAGACTTCCAGGCATCCCCATCCTCAGCAAAGCCTCACCACAGCCTCCCATAACAACTGCAGTCTGGCTGGGCATGGTGGCTCACACCTGTAATCCCAGCACTTTGATAGGCTGAGGCAGGTAGATCACGAGGTCAGGAGTTCGAGACCAGCCTGGCCAACACAGTGAAACCCCGTCTCTACTAAAAATACAAAAATTAGCTGGGCGTGGTGGCACGTGCCTGTAGTCCCAGCTACTCAGGAGGCTGAGGCAGGAGAATCGCTTGAACCTGGGAGGCAGAGGTTGCAGTGAGCTTAGATTGTGTCACTGCACTCCAGCCTGGTGAGAGAGCTAGACTCCATCTCAACCACAAACACACAAAGAAAAAAAACTGCAGTCTAAGCCACTGAATAACTCACACCACTCATGCCAATTACAGCTGAAGAAATCATAGGCAGACTATACCACTGTACCCACCCAGAATCAAAGCCAAAGTGTGATATCCAATGAACACTGTAGATACAGCTATAAGAAAAGGTCTTTCCCATATAAAAGCCAACCCAGAAAATTGGAAGAAGTGACTGCTATGTCAGAGGCACAGATAGTCACATAAGGATGCAAGAAATATGAAAAAGGAAACATAACATCACCAAAGAAGCACAATAACTCTCCAGCAACAGATTCCAATGAAAAGAAAATCTATGAAATGCTTGAAAAAAATTCAGAATAATGATATTAAAGAAATTCAGGGAGATATAAGAGAGCACAGATAATGAATACAAAAAAATCAGGAAAATAATTCATGATCTGAATGAGAAATTCAACAGGGATAGACAGCATAACAAAGAACCAAATACAAATCCTGAAAGTGATGAAATCATTGAAAGAAATACAAAAGATAATTGACAGCTTTAACAATAGACTAGATCAAGCAAAACAAAGAATTTCTGAACCTGAAGACTAGTCTTTTAAAATAATCCAGTCAGACAACAAGAAAGAAAAAAGAATGAAGCAAAGCTACATGACATATGGGACACATATGTGACGAAAAACTGAAATTCTGGGAGTTCTGGATGGAGACAAGATGGGTAAAGGCATAGAAAAGCTATTTAATAAAATAATAACTGAAAACTTCCTGAAAGCTTCCAAATACAGGAAGCTCAAAGATTACCAAATAAATACAACTCAAAAAGGTCTTCTCCAAGGCACATTATGGTAAAATTGTCAAAAGACAAATAGAAAATGCTAAAAACAGCAAGAGAAAAGCATCAAGTCACTTATAAGAGAATCTCCATCAGGCTAACAGGGGATTTCTCAGCAGAAACCTTTCAGGCTAGGAGAAAAGGGGATGTATACTACAAGTTCAAAAAAAAAAAAGTAAGGCAAAAATGCTATATCCAGCAAAGCTATCCTTCACAAATGAAGAAGACTGGCACAGTGGCTCACATCGGCAATTCCAGAGACTCAGAAGGCTGAGGCAGGAGGGTCATTTGAGCCCAGGAGTTCAAGGCTGCAGTGAGCTATGATCATGCCACTGTACTCCAGCCTGGGTGACAGAGTGAGACTCCATTGCTTAAAAAAGAGAAAAAATATTTCACAGATAAGCAAAAGACTGTTTGTTTGTGTCTTGTTTGTTGTGGTCCTACAAAAAATGCTTAAGGGATTCCTACACTGGGAAGCAAAAGAACAATATCTACCATCATGAAAATACATGAAAGTATAAAACTCATGGTAGCGCAGACACACAAAGGAGAAAGGATTCAAACGTCACCATTAAAGAAAACCACCAAACTGCAACAATAAATAATGAGAGAAAAAAGGAACAAAGGTGTATTAGTCTGTTTTCACACTGCTGATAAAGACATACCTGACTGAGACTGGGCAATTTACAAAAGAAAGAGGTTTAATGGACTTACGTTTCCACGTAGCTGAGGAAGCCTCACAATCATGTTGGAAGGCAAGAAAAAGCAAGTCATGTCTCACCTGGATGGCAGCAGGCAAAGAGAGAGCTTCTGCAGGGAAACTACCCTTTTTAAAACCATCAGACATTGTGAGACGTATTCACTATCATGAGAACAGCATGGGAAAGACCTGCCCCCATGACTCAATTACTTCCCACCAGGTCCCTCCCACAACATGTGGGAATTCAAGATGAGATTTGGGTGGGAACACAACCAAAGCATATCATTCTGCCCCGGCCCTTGCCAAATCTCATTTCAAAACAAATTATGCCTTCCCAACAGTCCCCCAAAGCCTTAACTAAGTTCAGCATTAACTCAAAAGTCCACAGTCCAAAGTCTCATGTGAGACAAGGCAAATCCCTTCCGCTTATGAGCATGTAAAATCAAAAACAAGTTAGTTACTTCCTAGATACAATGGGGGTATAGGCATTGGGTAAACACAGTCATTCCAAATGGGAAAAAATTGCCAAAACAAAGGGGCTACAGGCCCCATGCAAGCCCAAAATCCAGTGGGGCAGTCAAATCTCAAAGCTCCAAAATGATCTCCTTTGACTCCATGTCTCACATGCAGGTCATGCTGATGTAAGAGGTGGGTTCCCATGGCCTTGGGAGAAAAAAGGCCACAGCTCCACTCCTGTGGCTTTGTGGGTATAAACCCCCTCCTGGCTCTTTCACGGGTTGGCATTGAGTGTCTGCAGCTTTTCCAGGCACACAGTGCAAGCTGTCAGTGAATCCAACATTCTGGGGTCTGGAGGATGGTGGCCCTCTTCTCACAGCTCCACTAGGTGCTGCTGCAGTAGGGACTCTATGTTGGGGCTCCGACCCCACATTTCCCTTCTGCACTGCCCTAGTAGCGGTTCTCCATGAGTGCCCTGCCCCTGCAGCAAACTCCTGCCTGGACAACTAGGCATTTCCATACACCTTCTGAAGTCTAGGCAGCAGTTCCGAAACCTCAATTTTTGACTTCTGTGCACCCATAGGCTCAACACTATGTGGAAGCTGCTAAGGTTTGAGGCTTGCACCCTCTGAAGCCACAGCCCACATTGTACCTTGGCTCCTTTTAGCTGCAGCTGGAGTGGCTAAGACTCAGGCACCCAAGGCTGCTCACAGCAGGGGGGCCCTGGGTCCAGTCCACAAAACCATCTTTTCTTCCTAGGCCTCTGGGCCTTTGATGGGAGGGGCTGCCATGAAGCTCTGTGACATGCCCTGGAGACATTTTCCCCATTGTCTTGGAGATTCACATTTGACTCCTCGTTACTTAAACTTCTGCAGCCAGATCGAATTTTTCTTGAGAAAATGGGATTTTCTTTTCTATTGCATTGTCAGGCTGCAAATCTTCCAAACTTTTATGCTCTGCTTCCCTTATAAAACTGAGGGCCTTTAACAGCACCCAAGTCATCTCTTGAATGCTTTGCTGCTTAGAAATTTCTTCTACCAGATAACATAAATCATCTCTCTCAAGTTCAAAATTCCACAAATCTCTACAGCAGGGGCAAAATGCCACCAGTCTCTTTGCTAAAACATAACAGGAGTCACTTTTGTGCCAGTTCCCGGCAAGTTCCTCATTTCCATCTGAGACCACCTCAGCCTAGACTTTATTGTCCATATAACCATCAGCATTTTGGGCAAGTCTCTAGGAAATCTCTTCCAAATTTTCCCACATTTTCCTGTCTCCTTCTGAGCCCTCCAACCTCTGCCTGTTTCCCAGTTCCAAAGTCACTTCCACATATTCAGGTATCTTTTAGCAACACCCCACTTCTGGTACCAATTTACTGTATTAGTCCGTTCTCACACAGCTGATAAAGACACATGCAAGACTGGGAAATTTACAAAAGAAAGAGGTTTAATGGACTTACAGTTCTACGTTGCTGGGGAGGCTTCAAAATCATTGCGGAAGTCAAGGAGAGACAAGTCACATCTTACAGGGATGGCAGCAGGCAAAGAGAGAGCTTGAGCAGGGAAACTCCTCCTTTTAAAACCATCAGATCTCATGAGACTTACTCACTATCAAAAGAATAGCATGGAAAATACCTGCCCCCATGATTCAACTACTTCCCACTGGGTCCCTCCCACAACACATGGGAATTCAAGATGAGATCTGAGTGGGGACACAGCCAAACCAAATCAAAAGGATATACAAAATAACCAGAAAACAATGAACAAATTGACAGGAATAAGTCTTCACCTATCAATAATCACTTTGAATATGGGTTAAATTACCTACCTAAAAGATAGAGACAGGCTTAATGGATAAAAAATGACCCAACAACATCTACAAGAAACTCACTTCACTTGTAAAGACACACACAGACTGAAAGTGAAGGGATTGAAAAAGATATGCCACACAAACAGAAATCAAAAGTAATCAGGAGTAGCTAAACTTGCATCAGATAAAACAGACTTTAAGTCAAAAACTGTAAAAAGGACAAAGAAGGTCATTATATGGTAATAAAGGGATCAATTCAGCTACAAAATATAACAATTCTAAATATGCATGCAACCAACACAAGTGCATCCAGACACACATAGCAAATATTATTAAATCTACAGGGAGAGATAGAGTCCAATACAATGATAGTTGAGAACTTCAATATCCTACTGTCAGCATTGGACAGTTCATCTAGACATAAAATCAACAAAGAAACATTAGATTTAAGCTGCACTTTAGACCAAATGGACCTAACAGATATTTTCAGAATATTTCATCCAGCAGCAGCAGAAGACACAATCATCTCATCAATACATGGAACATTCTCCAGGATAGACCATATGTGAGGACACAAAACAAGGCTCAACAAAATTTTAAACATTAAAATCATATCAAGTATCTTCTCAGACCACAATGGAATAAAACTTGAAATCAATAACAAGAAGAAATTTGGAAACTGTACAAATACATGGACATTAAATGTGCTATTGAATGATCATTAGGTCAATGAAGAAATTAAGATAGAAATCAAAAAATTTTTTTAAACAGAAAATGGAAACACATCATGCAAAACCTATGGGATACAGCAAAAGCAATACTAGGAGGAAGGTTTATAGCAATAAATGCCTACACCAAAAAAGTAGAAAGATCTCAAATAAACAACCTAATGTTGCACCTCAAGGAACTCAAAAAGCAAAAACAAACCAAACACACAATTAGTAGAAAGAAAAATAAATAACAGCAGAACCAAATGCAACAGAGACAAAAAAGAAATGCAAAGAATCAACAAGATAAAAGTTGTTTTTTTGAAAAGTTAAATAAAATTGATAAACCACTAGTGAGGCTAACCAAAAAAAAAAAAAAAAAGAAAAAGAAAAAGAAAGAAAGGAGACCCAAATAAATACAATCAGAAATGAAAAAGGAGATATTACAACTGTTACCAAAGAAATAAAAAGGATGATTAGAGGCTATTATGAACAACCATATCCTAACAAATTGGAAAACTTAGAGGAAAGGGATAAATTCCCAGACATACACAGCCTACCGAGATTGAACTAGGAAGAAACAGAAAACCTGAACTGACTCAAAATGAATAGCAGGTTTGAATCAGTAACAAAATGTCTCCCCAAAGAGAAAAGCCCTAGACTAGGCTTTTATGCTGATTTCTACCCAGTTTATAAAGAAAAACAAACACCAATTCTTCTCAAACTATTCCCAAAAATTGAAGTGGAGGGAATTCTTCCTAACTCATTGTATAAGGCCAGCATTACCCTGATATCCAATCAAGACAAGGACACAACAGAAAGAGAAAACTACAGGCCAGTATTCCTAATGAACACAGATGGAAAAATTCTCAGCATAATACTACCAAGCCAAATCTAATGATGAATGAAAAAGATAATATACCATGATCAAGTGGGATTTATCCCAGGAATGCAAAGATGGCTCAACATACACAAAATCAATGCATGTGATACATCACATCAACAAGATGAAAGGCAAAAACTATCTGATCATCTCAGCAGATGCAGAAAAATCACTCGATAAAATTTACCATTCCTTCATGATGAAAACTCTCAACAAATTAGGCATGGAAGGAACACTTCAACATAAGAAAAGGCATATATGACTAATCTACAGCTAACATCCTACTCACTGGGAAAAATTGAAAAGCTTTTCCTCTAAGAACCGGAACAAGACAAGGATGCCCACTTTCACCACTCTTATTCAACACAGTATGGGACATCCAAGCCAGAGTGATCAGACAAGATAAAGAAATAAAAGGCATCCAAACTAGACAAGAGGAAGTCAAATTGTCTCACTTTGCAGATGACATAATCTTATACTTGTAAACAGAAAAACCTAAAGACTCCACCAAAAAACTCTTAAAATGGATAAATTAGGCTGGGCATGGTAGCTCATGCCTGTTATCCCAGCACTTTGGGAGGCCAAGGTGGGCAGATCACCTGAGGTTGGGAGTTTGAGACCAGCCTGGCCAACATGGTGAAATCCTGTCTCTATTAAAAATACAAATAACCAGGCATGGTGGTAGGTGCCTGTAATCCCAGCTACTTGGGAGGCTGAAGCAGGAGAATCGCTTGAAACCCAGAGGCGGAGTTTGCAGTGAGCCAAGATTGCATCACTGCACTCCAGCCTGGGCAACAGAGCGAGACTCTATCTCAAAAAATAAAAAATAAAAAAATTTAAAAAAAACAGATGTATAATTCAGTAAAGCTTCAGGACACAAAATCAACATACAAAAATCAGTAATGTTTCTATATACCAGTAACAAACTAGCTAAAAAAGAAACCAAGGAAGAAATTCTATTTACAATAGCTACAAAAATAAAATACCTAGGAATAAACTTAACCAAGGATGGGGAAAAAAAAAAAACAAAAAACCTCTACAATGAAAACCACAAAACACTGATAAAATAAATTGAGAAGACACAAACAAATGGAAAAGCATCTCATGCTCGTGGGTTGGAATTACTAATACTGTTAAAATGACCATACTACCCGAAGCAATCTAGAGATTCAGTATAATCCCTATCAATTATATTCTTCACAGAAACAGGAAAAAAAAAACCCCTGAAATTCATATGGAACCACAGAAGACCCCAAATAGCCAAAGCAATACTGAGCAAAAAGAACAAAGCTAGAAGCCTCACACTACCTGATTTAAAAGTATACTGCAAAGCAGTGGCTCACGCCTGTAATCCCAGCACTTGGGGAGGCCAACGCGGGTGGATCATGAGGTCAGGAGATCGAGACCATCCTGGCTAACACGGTGAAACCCCGTCTCTATTAAAAAAAAAACAAAAAAATTAGCCGAGGCTGAGGCAGGAGAATGGCGTGAACCCGGGAGGCGGAGCTTGCAATGAGCCGAGATTGCATCACTGCACTCCAGCCTGAGTGACAAGGCAAGACTCTGTCTCAAAAAAAAAAAAAAAAAAATTATATATATATATATATATTTATATATATACACACATACTGCAAAGCTATAGTAACCAAAACAGAGTGTATTGGTATTAAAACAGACACAAAAACAAAGGAAACAGACTAAAGAACCCAGAAATGAATCCACATATTTACAGCTGATTTTCAAGAAAGGTGTCAAGAACATACATTGAATAAAAGACACCCTCTTCATTAAATGGTGCCAGGAAAACTAGATATCCAAACACAGAAGAATAAAATTAGACCCTTATCTCTCATCACTTACAAAAATAAACTCAAAATCGATTAAAGAGTTAAATGTAACAGCCACAACTATAAAACTACTAGAAGTAAACACAGGAGAAACGCTTCAGAACAAAGATTGTATGGCTAACACTTAAAAAGTACAAGCAACAAAAACAGACAAATGGGATTATATTAAATTAAATACCTTCTGCATATCAAAGAAAACAATCAACAGAGTGAAAAGACAACACCCCTCCCTTACACCATATACAAAAATTAACTCAAGATGGCCTACAGACTTAAATGTAAAACCTATAACTATAAAAACCCTGGAAGACAACCTGGGCAATACCATCCAGTACATAGTGATGGGCTAAGAGTTCATGGTGAAGATGCCAAACGCAATTGCCACAAAAGCAAAAATTGACAAATGGGATCTAATTAAATGAAAGAGCTTCTGCACAGCAAAAGAAACTATCAAAAAATAAACAGACATTTCTCAAAAGAGGATATACAAATCACCAAGTTTATGAAAAAATATTCAACATCACTAATAATCATGGAAATGCAAATCAAAACCACAGTGAGATATCATCTCATACTTGTTAGAATGGCTATTATTAAAAAGACAAAGCACAACAAATCCTGGCAAGCATGTGAAGAGAAGAAAATTATCGTATATTTTGGTGGGAATGTAAATTAGTACAGCCATTATGAAAAAAAGTACAGAGATTTCTCAAAAAACTAAGAACAGATCTACCATATGATCCAGCAATCCCACTCCTGGGTATATATCCAAAAAAAAGGATATCAGTGTATCAACGGGATATCTGTACCCCCACATTTACTGCAGCACTATTTACAATAGCCAAGATATGGACTCAATCTAAGTGTCAATCAATGGATGAATGGATAAAGAAAATGGGAATATACGCACAATAGAATAGTATTCAGCCATAAAGAAGAATGAAATCCTGTCATTTTCAGCTAAATGGATGGAATTAAAGGTCATAAAGTTAGGTGAACTAGGCCATGCACAGAAAGAAAACTATTGCATGTTCTCACTTATATGAGCGGTTTATGCTCCTGGAAATCAAAGTGGGGGCCATGTTTCAGGTCAGTAGGGTCAGGGATAGAGACCGCAGTTATGGACTTGTGTGCCCTGGAGCTATATAAAATTGATATCATGGAGATAAAGAGTAGAATGATAGTTACCAGAGGCTGGGAATAGAAGGGGTTTGAAAAGAAGTTGATTAATGGGTATAAAAATATATAATAGAAGGTATAAGATCTAGTGCTCATTATCACAGAAAGTGACTACAACAATTTGTTGTATATATATATTTTTAATTTCAATAGTTTTTAGGGAACAGGTGGTATTTTGTTACATGGATAAGTTCCTTAGTGGTGATCTCTGAAATTTTGGCATACCCATCCCCAAAGCAGTTTACCCAATGTATAGTCTTTTATCTCTCAACTCCTCCCACCTTACCCCTGAGCCCCCAAAGTCCACTGTTTCATTCTTGTGCCTTTGCATCATCATAGCTTAGCTCCCACTTACGAGTGAGAACATGCAGTGTTTGGTTTTCCATTCCTGAGTTACTTCATTTAGAATAATGGTCTCCAACTCCATCCAGGTTGCTATGAATGCCATTATTTCATTCCTTTTTAAGGCTAAGTAGTACTCTATGGTATATATATATGTGTGTGTGTGTGTGTGTGTGTGTATATATATATATATAACACATTTTCTTTATCCACTAATTGATTGATGGGCATTTGGGCTGGTTCTGTAGTTTTGCAACTGTGAATTTTGCTGCTGTAAACATGTGTGCAAAAGTATCTTTTTCATATAATGACTTCTTTTCCTCTGGGTAGATACCTAGCAGTGGGATTGCTGGATCAAATGGTAGATCTACTTTTAGTTCTTTAAGGAATCTCCATACTGCTTTCCATAGTGGTGGTACTAGCTTACATTCCCACCATCAGTGTAAAAGCGTTCTCTTTCACCACGTCCGTGCCAACATCAATTTTTGCTTTTTTTTTGTTTGTTTGTTTTTGTTTTTTTGAGATGGAGTCTCGCCCTGTCACCCAGGCTGGAGTACAGTGGTGCGATATCAGCTCACTGCAACCTCTGCCTCCCGGGTTCAAGCAATTCTCCTGCCTCAGTCTCCTGAGTAGCTGGGATTACAGGCAACCACCACCATGCCTGGCTAATTTTTGTATTTTCAGTAGAGACTCGGTTTCACCATGTTGGTCAGGCTGGTCTCAAACTCCTGACCTCCTGATCCGCCCACCTCAGCCTCCCAAAGTGCTGGGACTACAGGCGTGAGCCACTGCACCCAGCCCTATTTTTGTTTATTTTACACGTGGTATTGCATTGTGATTTTGATTTGCATTTCCCTGGTAATTAGTGATGTTGAGCATTTTTTCATATGTTTGTTGGCCATTTGTGTATCTTCTTTTGAGAATTGTCTATTAATGTCCTTGGCACACTTTTTGATGGGATTATTTTTTTCTTGCTGATTAGAGTTCCCTGTAGATTCTGGACATTAGTCCTTTGTCAGATGCAGTTTGTGAAAATTTTCTCCCACTCTGTGGGTGATCTGTTTACTCTGCTGATTATTTCCTATGCTGTGCAGGAGGCTTTTACTTTAATTAAGTCCCATCTATTTATCTTTGTTTCTATTGCATTTGCTTTTGGGTTCTTGATCATGAACTGTTTGCCTAAGCCAATGTGTAGAAGCGTTTTCCAATGTTATCTTCTAGAATGTTTATGGTTTCAGACCTTAGATTTAAGTCTTTGATCCATCTTATGTTGATTTCTGTATAAGGTGAGAGATGAGGATCCAGTTTTATTCTTTTACATGTGGCTTGCCAATTATCCCAGAACTATTTGTTGTATAGGGTGTACTTTCCCTACTTTGTTTTTGTTTACTTTGTCGAAGACCAGTTGGGTGTTAAGTATTTGGCTTTATTTCTAGCTTCTCTACTCTGTCCTATTGGTCATGTGCCTATTTTTATACCAGCACCATGCTGTTTTGGTGACTATAGCCTTGTAATATAGTTTGAAGTTGGGTAATGTGATGCCTCTAGATTGGTTCTTTTTGCTTAGTTTTGCTTTGGCTGTGCAGACTCTTTTTTAGTTCCAATTGAATTTTGGCATTTTTTTTCCAGTTCTATAAAGAATGATGATGGTATATTGATAGGAATTGCATTGAATTTGTAGACTGCTTTTGGCAGTATGGTCATTTTCACAACATTGAGTCTACCCATCCATGAGCATGGAATGTGTTTCCATTTGTTTGTGTCATCTATGATTTCTTTCAACAGTGTTTTGTAGTTTTCCTTGTAGGGGTCTTTCACCTCCTTGGTTAGGTATATTCCTAAGTATTTTATTTTTACAGCTATCATAAAAGGGTTTGATTTGATTCTCAGCCTGGTAGATGTTGGTGTATAGCACTGCTACTGATTTGTGTACATAGATTTTGTATCCTGATAAATGGATTTATTGTATATTTCTAAATAGCAATAAGATTTGAAATATTCCCAACACAAAGAAATGATCAATGTTTGAGGTGATTAATATCCTAAAGACCCTGATTTGATCATTACACAGTGCATGCATGTACCAGAATCTCACATGGACCCCACAAATGTGTACAATTATTCTCTATCAAAAATATTTTTTTAAGAAACATGCAGGAATACACTGTACCTCTTCCTTGCTGTCTCTGGATATTGTCACATGAGGACTTGACATGCGGATTGTGGCAGCCTCTGTGACCAAGAGCAGAAGACAATAGCAGCATAGAAACCTCAAATGAAAAACCTAACATCTCAAGCTACTAATTTAGCCAACCTTGGCATCAGCTATCTCCGGTCTTAGTACATGAGGTGATAAGCCCCCACTGTTCAAGTTGGGTGGCCATCAATTGCTGCAGAATAGAAGTTAATGAGGCTTCCTCCTCCTGGATCCCCTACTAGACCCTGACATACCCATTCAGTCATGGGCAGAAAGGGAAGCAGAGGGTAAGGAGACCTGGCTGGCTGTGCCAGATGCAGATCTTACCTGTCCTGCTTAGAACACTCAAAGCTCAATTGGTTAAACAAAAAAAGGAAAAACACAGTAAGGAGGATAACACTCCCCAGATGCAACTTAATCTAACACTCTATACTTTAAATTTTCTAAACATGCATAGAAATCAGACCACTACTTCTGCAGAACATTTTACTGGTAAAAAGAACAGCCCACATGAGGGAAAACTGATTTGGTGGAAAGACAACAAAAACAAAACATGGGAAATAGGGAAGGTGATAACATGGGGGAGAGGTTTTGCTTGTGTTTCACCAGGAGAAAATCAGCTTCCTGTTTGGATACCCACTAGAATTTGAAGTTCTACAATCAACCCATCAGAGATGCAAATGAAAGTGCCTCCGCAGAGACAGAAAACCCGCAATCGAGCATCATCAACTCGCAGGGTGAACAAAATGGTGATATCAGAAGAACAGATGAAGTTACCATCCACCAAGAAAACGGCACATGTGGAGAGCCAGGGAGAAGAATAGAAAGAAAAAGAGACAGAGATCAGAGACAGACACAGAAAGTGAGATTGGGGAGAGAGATAGTGTAAAAGAGAGAGAGAGAGAGACCATAAGAGAAGGGAGACAAAGAGATAAAAGGTGCGAGTCATCAGTTGAAGAGAAAGACTGAAAACTATGAGAAACAGCAACTAAGACACAAAGGATGTGGGAGACTGCCTGGGTGCCGCAGCACCCACACCGTCCTCTTGCCCCCTGTCACTTGGGTTAAAACCACCGGAAATTCCACTATTGCAAATTTTGTATTAATCCTTGTATGTCTGTCTTTTCTGTTGTTAGTCTATAGGTGTATCCAGCAGCTCCAGAGAGACAGCGACCGACCAGAGAGAAGGGGCCATGATGATGGTGGTGGTTTTATCAAAATGAAAAGGGGGATATGTAGGGAAAAGAGAGATCAGACTGTTACTGTGTCTACATAGAAAGGGAAGACATAAGAGACTCCATTTTGAAAAAGACCTGTACTTTAAACAATTGCTTTGACAGAGACAGTTGCTTGAGTGCATTCATGTGTCTTCTTCTTCCACAGGGAGAACGAGGCCCCCGAGGTCTTCCTGGACTCCGAGGTGAGGAAGGATGCCCTGGTATGAGGGGACCTAAGGTGAGTGTGACCTTAAGCTGTGGGATTCTTTCTCTTTCTTGGCTTCATCTCTTGAGTTTGAGGAAAATCATAACTCTTCAACATAGCTATGGAGTCTTAGCTCCCCCTCAGATTAAAGGTTTTCCAGAAGTAAAGCCTGAGAAAAAGAGTCAATTGCAAGTATTTTACTGGGAGATAATTCTAGTAAGCATTAGTGGGGAAGTAAAGAAGTGAGATAAGGAGGAAAGGAGGCCTGAAAAGGGTACATTATAAATCAGATCACCACTGTGGGTAGATGGAGCTTAATCCTACTGAAGAACTCTGGCACCCAGAGTTGAACATGCATCTCAATGTACCCCAGTTAAGGGGTGAGGGAGCTGTGGTATTTATACACCAAATCCCATCAAGAATTGGTTAACAGCAGCTTCCAGGAGGTATTAGTTCCTAGCACTTTGGGTCTGTCTTGCATGTGGGTAGAGCAGGCCCTGGTCCCTGAAAAAACCCTCAGAAAAGAGTGACAGGTGCTGGTGGTTGGAAGTAGGATTCAGAACACTAAAGTTTTTTTTGATTTTGTTTTTATTTTAATTTTAAGTTCTGGGGTACATGTGCAGGATGTGCAGGTTTGTTACATAGGTAGACGTGTGCCATGGTGATTTGCTGCACCTATCAACCCATCACCTAGCTATTAAGGCCTGCATGCATTAGCTATTTTTCCTGATGCTCTCCTTCCCCCAACTCCATCCGCCGACAGAGGCCCCAGTGTGTGTTGTTCCCCTCCCTTTGTCCATGTGAGAACACTAAAGTTTTAAAGGCTAAAGGGATATAGGTACATTTTTGGCTGGTTGCATTAAATGTCCCTCAACTGTCCAGGATTGGAGAATCTTCCTTAATAAACTAAAAGAAAAAAATTCTACAATCTAAGAATCCTAAAGACAGTTTTCCTAACCACAATGACCATGTTCTGTATACCTATCAAATTACTCTTTCAATTCACTTTTCCTGTTGTTCCTTGAACCCCTCTCATGCTTGCTAGCCAATATATTCTCACTTTTGTTTGAAAAATATCATCATTTTAATAAGAGGTAGGCCACTGTTGTTCCCTTTCATTCCTACTATGTGAGGAATTGCAAAGTGCAATTTTCTCCAGGTTCCATGCAAAGGAGGATAGCAATAACCAGGGTGTTGTAATGCCCACCACATTTGCCAGACAACGCATCTTCATTTTGATCTAATATTGTAATTGCATTTTCTTCAAACCAGGGAACATATGGTTTCCTAAATGAAACAAGGGCTTAAAAATCTCATTCAAGCTCAATTCTTATGATCTCTTTCTAACTTTAGGGAGCAAGAGGATTTTCAGGAGAGAAGGTAGGTAATCTCCTTTATCCTTCTTAAACTGGATAGCAGTTTCTTTGGGAAATGCAATACTTATTTCAATTGCATTTCTTTGCCTGAGTGAGGTGAAGCTTCAGACTTTTAGACAAGAGAATTTGTCAGATGATATTAATAGCCAAACTTCCATGCTAATGAGTGACTATTTGTAAGACATGTATTTCAGGTTTAAGGCAGTAACATATTGTTTGCAATCCTCGCTGACTCTATATAAGAATTGGGCCACCATATTCATCACATGATGGTCTAGAAGTGTTGGTCCTGAATCCAGGGTATGGTGGGCTGGGTCTGGTCAAGGTGGATGTCAAATGGAAGAGGAATGCTGGGATGAGGTTGTTAGGAAAGGAGTTGGCGCAAGAAGGGAATGATTTACATTCAGATTCAGAACCATAGTATCCATTTGCTGATTCACTCACTCAAAATGTATTTATTAGGTACCCACTCTGTTCCCCACATTATCCTAGGGAGTGGTTACAAAATGATGAATAAGACAGACAAGGGCTCATGGAGCTTCCTTATTCATGTTTTCTGGTACCACCGATTAACCTTCTGCGGCCTGTGGCAAATATGCCATGTAATTCTAGTCCAAGAGTTCGTTATACTTATTTTTATGTATAACTCAGCTGTGCTTTGGTTAAAAAAATGCCTGAAACTTGATTTGCTTTTGTAGACAGTAGGAGTAAATCAACTATTTCACACATGCAAATGCATTTTATTTTGCTTGTGGAACTCTGGCTTTTTCTTTAAAAAATTCTTTATAATGAATATATTATTGGTCATTTTGGGTTAGTTGGCAAAATGAAGGGCCCATAATTTGAAAGTGATGGAATATTTGATGAGATGTCACCATGCCGCTGCCCAGTTTTACTCTTATCTCCTAATTAGCCTCAGTTTTTCACTTCCTTTCTTTTTTAAAATTTTATCTCCCAAAATGCACACACATGCACACACACTCATTTAGTTCCTCCTTAATCTGTGAACTACCAGGTTTCCATTAGATTAATTAATTCGGGCATATTTGCCATCTTTTTAAAGAAGGTCAATGACAAAAAGACCATTTTTAGCATTCGACAACCAGTGTTTTATTTGGTCTTGTGAAACAGCTACTTGTTCCAAGTGCAAAACTTTAAAGGGAGTCTTTCTTATCCACTCAAATTTTGAGGTTAAAAATACATATACATTTTTAGCACCTGAAGCTATGAGGCAAAACAGTATATAACCCTAATAACTGTTTCAGGAAGAAAACAATCATTACTTTTTAGTAACTGGGTGCAGTATATAAGTGTTACAGAGTCTAGATTCTGTATCAATTGAAAAAATATTAGCAAGGAAATTAACATCAAAGAAATATTCACATAAACCTGCTTCTCTTTTCTCTAAGATTCTGATCTTCCTTTGCTTCACAGGGCAACCCTGGTGAGGAAGGAGTTGATGGCTTGGATGGAGAACAGGTGCAGAAGTTTCTCATTTAATGTCTTCCTCTCTATTAACCTGTCATTTATACTCTTGTAGAGAGTACAGCTTTTCATGACTAGCTAGAATTTTTAACATGCATACTCAACAATGTTTAATGTTAATCTCTGTATTTTTCCTCATCCTCAAAATACAAGGACTCTAGAAACTTTAATCAACTCCCTCCCATATTACATATTATTGTCTAGTATTTTATTTCCATCTTGTTTTTGTTAAATTCTGCCAGTTACACATTCTTATTGTTGTTTTATATAGTCAATGCTTATCTAGCTTTACCCTCATGTTTACTCATCTGACTGATGCCTTCCTTGTAGTCATCGATAACTTCAAAAGAACATGAAAAAATCATGTTTCTTTTGCTTAAGGCACAACTTTTAGAATTTCCTTTAATGAAGGTCAGTTCATTGTAAACTCTTCTTGTTTTTGTTTTCCTGAAAATCTCTTTGAAAGATAGTTCACTGGGTAAGCAATTCTGGTTGATGGTTACTTTCTCTCAGCACTGTGAAAATGTAATTTCAACCATGGCACGTGTATACCTGTGTAACAAAACTGCACGTTCTGCACAGGTACCCCAGAACTTAAAGTATAATAAAAAAGCAAAAAAGAAAAGACTTGGAAAAAATACGTAAGTGCTCCGGCTCAGAGTATTAAAAAAAAAAAAGAAAATGTAATTTCATAGTCTTCTGGCTTCTATTTTCTTTTACCTTTCATTATTGCCTTTAAGAAGTTATCTGTTGGCCGGGCGCGGTGGCTCACGCCTGTAATCCCAGCACTTTGGGAGGCTGAGGCGGGCGGATCACGAGGTTAGGAGATCGAGACCATCCTGGCTAATGTGGTGAAACCCCATCTCTACTAAAAATACAAAAAAATTAGCCAGGCGTGGTGGTGGGCACCTGTAGTCCCAGCTACTTGGGAGGCTGAGGCAGGAGAATGGCGTGAACCCGGGAGGCAGAGCTTGCAGTGAGCCGAGATCGCGCCACTGCACTCTAGGCTGGGTGACAGAGCGAGACTCCGTCTCAAGAAAAAAAAAAAAAAAGAAGTTATCTGTCAAAATAATTGTTCTTTTGTAAGCAACTTTTAAAAATGTATAAGGCTGCTTTAAAATGTTCCCTTTGATTTTAGTTTTTGACAGTTTCATTCAATATGATGTGTCCAGGTGCGGATTACTTTTTATGTATTCTGCTTAGGACTTGTCAGTCTTTTGAATCTGAGTGTTTATGTTTCTTATAAATTTTGGAAATCTTCAGTGCTTAATTTTGAAATTATCATTTTGAAATTTTATTTTTCCTATTTTCTGTATTATTTCTTTGCAGAAATCTAATTAGCAATTTGTGAAAACTTCTCATTTTGTCCCCAATATGTCTTAACTGCTCTTTTATATTTCTATTTCTTTGTCATTCTGTGCTGCATTCTGTATTTCTTCAGTTTCTAGTTCACTAATTCTCACCTCACTTGCATTTAATATAATATTTAATTTGTCAATTGAATTTTTAATTTTAATTATATTTTTCACTTCAAGTAGTTCTATTTGATCCTTTCTGAAATCTACTTGGTCTCCTTTCATAGTTTGTTATTTTATTCATTCTCTTCTAATTATTTAAACATACTAAATATATTCATTTTATATTCAGTATATTATAATCCCAATATTTGCAGTCACTGCAGGTCCGATTTTGTTGTATGTTGTTTCTGCTGGCTTCTCCTTCATGGCATCTCCCTCATGTGTATTGTGACTTTTGATTTAAACTAATTTTTTGATGGAACATTATCTGTGAGACATCATTAGGGCCTGAGAGGTTGTTTGCTTCTGTCATGTGTTCCTAGTGGCACTACGTTCTGGGACCACCCTAAAATAAATTGTCAGTTTGAGGCGCTTCACACCACACACACACACACATACACACGGCACACACCACACACACACACACACAATTACAAGAAGCCCCCAGGACAGCCATGAGCTATTACGTGTCTGCATTTTTGCTTTCTCTTTATTATGAACCATAAGGATTTTTTAAATCAGATTTTTTTTTTGAGATGGAGTTTTGCTCTTGTTGCCCAGGCTGGAGTGCAATGGTGCGATCTCGGCTCACTGCAACCTCCACCTTCCGGGTTCAAGTGATTCTCCTGCCTCAGCCTCTTGAGTAGCTGGGACTACAGGCATGTGCCACCACGCCCGACTAATTTTGTATTTTCAGTAGAGACAGGGTTTCTTCATGTTGGTCAGGCTGGTCTCGAACTCCCAGCCTCAGGTGATCCACCTGCCTTGGCCTCCCAAAGTGCTGGGATTACAGGCCTGAGCCACCGCACCCAGCCTTAAATCAGATTTTTAATGCATACAAAATATATTTTAATTTATCTGGAATTTAAAATTTTCAGTGGCAGGGTTATTCAAAACATCTAATCTGTCACATTGTCAGAAATAGAGTAGTAAAGGTACTTTCTACTCTTGGCTAGAATTGTGAAAATACATAAAGAAAAATTTTGGTGGGACTAATAAAAGGCAGGATCTCTGTATGTTCATTTTTCTTTTTTTAGGGTAATCGCGGAATCCCAGGGTCATCTGGAGAAAAAGGAAATAGGGGAAATTGGGTAAAGTATGATGATATTCTTTCATTTTCCTGTTGAGTAACCTGATATGGATAGTTTATTTTTAAACTGTGGGAAACTGTGGGAAAAAAATCATCTAGTGGCTTAAACCCTATGGAGTTAAATGGAGAGTTAAAGGGCAATTAATATGAGATAGCTGTTTGGAAGCTTCACCTAAGGTCTGACTCTGCTGATGGTAGAATGAGTAAAGTAAGTCCTGTGACTTAACATTTGGTGATTGAGAACAGTGATCATGTCACTCCCCATCTCACAAGCTTCTCATGGCTCCCTGTCGCCGATGATTTAGTGTTACATCCAAGGCCTTTCAACCACATTCTTTACAAATCTCTGTCAAGAAATGTCTTCCTAGGCTCACTGTCTCTGAAATGCTGCTTATGCATGCCCACCTCTGTGTCTTTGCTCATGCCAGCTGCCTCTCCTGGAATGCCTTTTTCTTGGTTCTGTATTCAGTGCTTAATCTGAATATCACCTTTTCCTCAATGGGCCCAGTTCCTCTCTTTCTTCCTCACAACAGCTTCCCTGGCATGTCAGTTTGTAGTGATCTTTGCCTTTTCTACATCCTTGCAATTATTTGTACTATCTGTTTGACAGTGATTACACACTTCCTCCTGATGGTAATTCTGTTTCCATGTAAGGGATGGCAGATACCTAGCATATGTCCCACAACCCTCCCTTCCTGTGCCCATGGCAGACATACTAACCATTTATGGGATCCAACATGGCTGAAGGATCCATCTTAACACAGTACTATAATCAGCTTCTATTGATTGATAGGATTAGACATAAAGGGTGTAATTTATTTGCTTATGCTTCTTTGTACTCCTCATGAAATTGGAGTAATGCTTTTACTCCAAAAGTGCACAATTAGTGATGTGGATTGAATTCCTGATAGGTGAAACAGGGAGAGTCAGAAGACATGGCTCTTTATTGAGGTTTAATTTCTAACTTGAAGTTTATGGATCAGACTTTGGAGAAGGTGGGAGATACCATACTTTCTTAACACTGGAGAGCCTTCAGTTTCAGCTAAATTTAGTTAAACTGAATAAACACCTGTCAAGTGTTTATTGTCCCTACACATGGGACATTTGCTAGATACAAAAAAGGGTTCCAAGATACATAAGCCATGGCTCTGACCAACAAAGAGCTTATTGAGTGTGCAGGAGATACAACTGGTACAGGAAAAACTATAATATGAGATAGGATAAGCTACAGGATGTAACAATGGTGCAAATAAAGAATCAATGGGAGCACAGTGACTTGGAGAGGAAACGAAAATAGATTCCCTTTTCTTCACTTGATCAATCATCAAAATTTATTGAGCATCTATTGTAATCAAGGCATGATTCTAGAATGGGGAACAAAAGAGACATGGGCTCTATCTCTTAGGATTGGCCTCTATGGAAAAAGATAGACATGAATGAAATAATCACAGAAATAGATATAATATTACTGCAGAGATAAAGGTATGGAGAGGAATACGACAGGGGATTTGACCCAGCCCGTGCAGTCAGAAAGGCTTCATTGAGGAGGAGATGGGATGAAATTTAAAAGATAGGTAACAATTAAGGAAGAGAGAGGGAGGCAAGAGAACAACTTCTATATGAGCAGGTGCCGAAGCGTGGAGAGGACTCTGGCTTTCCAGAAAATGCAGGAAATCAAGACATTTTTCACTCAGACCTCTGTGAGAGGGACTGGGAGAGAGACACAGGGTATTCTAGCTTAAGAAAAAGGCTCAAGGAAAAGGTTAGAGTTAGAAGAAATCAGGATAGGTCTGGAAAAATAAGGATCCTAATTTCATAGGAGTGGAGGATAAAATAAAAAGTATAAAGAGTGGGGAGAAAGCCTGAAAGGGCAATTTGGAGCCAATTTAATGCTATGTTTGGGAGTTTTGTTTCTACTGAGTTATCAAGGGCTATTGAAGGTTTATAGGCAAGGAAGACACATGTTGGAAGCTGTAGGTTTGGAAGATTACTCTGAAAGTCCAGTGACTGGGTCAGATAAAGGAGGGTCTACAAGTAGGGTGAATCATAATAGGAACCATATGCCTAAACAGTTGAATTTATTCTTCTATTTAATCCCTACACTGTTTCTATAAGTTAGGCACATCTGTTTCACAAATGAGAAAATGGAGTCTGAGAAAAGTCAAAGAAATTTACCAATGTAGGAAATTAAATAGCAGGATTGGAACCTAGAGTTATCTAGCTCCCTTTTACCATTATATTAGGCCAGGAAAGAGATAAGGAGGCATCTCAAGTAAGATTATGAGGTGGCTTCTTTTGGAGTCTAGAGAACATTTTATTTCCTTTGTGTCTGAAAGCTAGAACAGTGATCCCATCTGTTAATCATGCACACCCTCCGGCTCCAGGCATGTGATGTCATCTGAGGAAGGCACCTGTGGTGGAGCCTCTCCCCAGTTCATGGCTCTGTGGGCGCTACGACACAAGAATGGCACAGATCATGGCAGCATTTAAGAGAAGCATCATTTATTTGTCATAGTCCTATGGCAAGTTTCTTCACCCCTCTGTTTTCCTATCTGCAGTAGTCAGGAGCTCTGGAAACATTGTTCTCTCCTTTCTCTTTTTCATGAGATCTTGCTCTACCGCTGCTGCCCATGCTCATGATGGAGAAAGCCCTCCTCACCACCACCCCCTTTTTAAGCAACAACAACAGCAACAACAACATGTGTTTCTGTGTGGAGCACCACCAAAGGGTGGAAAGATCAAGGAATTTGATGGTAGGGAGACCTGGGCCCAACTTCCTAGAATCTCAGGTCCTGCATAATGGAAATTGGTGAATTCCTGAGTTGTGAGGGCTAAATGAGGTAACACACATCTAGGTCCAAGCATATGGCAGATAGCCAATAAAAGTATGCCCTTCTTTACCTTTCAATCTCACCTCCTTGGCAGTGAATGCTTTAAAATTCAAATACTAAGTTGCTCTTTTCATTTGATTCTTATTTTCCCTCTTAATGTTCTCTTCTCTCTAGGCAATATGTGATTTTTAAAAGTGACACATTTTTTCTTTGTGATTTAAGGGCTTGACGGGACCGCCAGGACAACCTGGAGAGCGTGGAGAGCCTGGGTTAAGGGGAGATCCTGTGAGTGATGTTGGGGGATTTCTGCTGCTTTAATTCCAGGGACTGGAGAACTGTTTGCTCATGACACAAAGGCAACGAGCAATTAATTATTCATTAATAAAGCATCTGCTCACCCTATCTTAGTATTGCAACAAATAAAAGATTTGAGGGAAAACTTATAGAAAAGTTGAGTTCTTAAAAAGGTTGGAATTTTAATTGGATTAAAAGTCTAAGGTTTTTGAGCAGGCCCAGACAATAAAAAGGGTCCACTTTAGTTGTACCTTATTTTTTTGTTTTGTTTTGTTTTAAATAATTCTTCCTATAATTTCTTTTCTTTTCTGTCCATTTGAGGTAATGAACCCTTTATTTTCTCAGGGGGATCCTGGAACTAATAGCTATATCCAAGGCCCTAAGGGAGAAAAAGGAAGGCGTGGGCGTAAGGTAAGATGTTCTGTTTCCTTGAGGGGCTACATGGGAACAGATGCTAGCTGGGGCAGAAGACTTGGGCATTCTGGTAGGATCAGCATAAAAAACCAGAGAGCAAGCCTATGGGAATCCACTGTCTACGGAGATAGAAGCTCTGAATGCCAATCTCCACCGACATCCTCGTCCTTGCATACTTAATTCATAGTTGTTTTTTTCTATATGAATCCTTTCTCCTACAACATTACATCTTTTGTCCTTGGTTTCCTCATCTCCAAAATGAAAGCACCAGACTCAATAATGCCTAAGATATTTCTGGTTTCTAAATTCTCTATCTTTATAATGATGTATTGATTTAAAAGGTACTCAGGGTCATTACAGTGCTGGCTTGCTTTCTGTCACAGCCAGTGCTGATTGATGTGAACTGGGTATTAGCCATTTTTTAAGGTGAAATCCTTGCCTAGTTCTGAAAACTAGAAGCATTGTGATAGAAGGCATCACAGAAGCAAAAAGACTTGTTAACTTTGATCGATGTTAACTTCTTGGCAGCCATTTTTAGATTTTCATGTCCCAGACATTAAAATGTATGATTCTGAAAAATGACTAAAATAACCCAAGTGCTTCAGTCCTCATATCTTCCCTAATTTCCAGGCATGAGGTCTGCATAGAGAAACGTTTGCAGCTAGAGAGGAACCTCTATTACTTTGAACTCCAGTTTTTCATCCTTTGACAAAATTATAGGACATTGGCTCTCTTCTGTAGCTAGTTTGCATTCCTTTTACATATGTCTAGATCCTGAGTTAAATGCAGTTTGTAACAAGATGATTATTATGTTGCTGTGTGAGAAAACCAGCATGACTTGCTGCAAGAATCTCATCCTGTTGTTAATTGCAGTTGTTTTGGACAAACCCCATTGAGAGGGTGTCCTGTGGTGAGTTGACATCAGAGAGCCCTGTGAACAGCCACACAATCGGCTATGGAATTGAGCTAAGGGAGCAGCAGGACAGCAACCCTTAACCCATGTGGGCCCCAGTTTCATCTGGAAGGAGGGAAGGAAGATAGAGAAACCATTTCAAAGCTTCCATGAGTTGTGGTTGTTGTGAGAAGAAAGATCATGATCTGTCTATTCAGACTGGTTCTCTTATTTGCTCAAGGTTTTACTGCTGGGAAGGAACCTAGGCCTCTAGACAAACTGTCCAGTGCTGTGTACATCAGAGCACTGCAGACACAGCAAGAGCCGCATGTTCACAGCTTTCTGAGGTCTCCATCGCTGAGTTTAGCCAAGGGTTAACCTTGATCACCAGATCCCTACTTGTACATGCAAACAAAAATTGTAACCCTCTGGGGCAGTGCTGTGACATATTCCATTTGTGTTCCCCATGGTTTCTGCTCCCATGCTGGGCCAAAAAACGGTGGTAACTAAATATCCTTTGAATAGACTTAGATAACAGAAATCACTCCCACCAGCTATATTACCCTGAAGCTGGTAGATGCTGACATTCTAGCCTGAGTTTGTCCAACTCACTGCCCATGGGCAGTATGTGGCCCAGGATGGCTTTGAATGCAGCCCAACACAATTCGTAAACTTTCCTAAAACATTATGAGATCTTTTTCTCTTCTCTTCTTTTTCTTTTCTTTCTTTCTTTCTTTTTTTTTTTTAAAGCTTATCAGCTATTGTTAGTGTTAGTGTATTTTATGTGTGGCCCAAGACAATTCTTCTTCCTCCAATGTGGCCCAGAGAAGCCAAAAGGTTGGACACCCCTGTTCTAGCCTGTTAAGTGCTATTGGGAGATAGCTCTGTAGGGGGCAACGGCTCCTTTCTGACATGAACCGAAGAGTGGCTTAAATGCTGCAGTCTGGATGGAGAGGTTTTCCTGATGAAGCAGTCTTTCTGACCAAGCAGAATAATTTTATTATATACCTAATATTGGAGGAAGTGTGGAGAGCCAATCATACCAGTCAGAAGTGAGAAAGTAACACTTCTGGGGAGAATGAAAGTCAATACAACCTTTTTGGGAGGCAATAGGCAATGCACATCAGTCATCAGTTAGGATTACTGTTTTTTTTTTTAATGTTTTTAAATATACCAATGAAAGCCTGACTAGCAGTGTTTAGCTAGTAAATGTGTTTTATAACCCAGGGATAGGTGATGACAACTTTGGCACATCAGTTTATGGTCCCATTGAGCCTCAGTGATGTCGTCAGGGACCCGGCGCCTTTCCTCCCACACTGCCATCCTCAACGTGTCAGCTTTCGGTCCCTAGGTTTAGCAGCTCCAAGTGTTTTTTTGTCTTCACCTTTACATAAAATATCAGGAGAAAAGGGGCTTTCCTTTCATCAAATTACTCCCAGCAATATTCTCTTTATAGCTCATTAGCTAAAATAGACCCTGTGCTCCCCAACAGCCCTTGCCCCATTTCAAGAGATCCAGAGAAAGCAAGTCTCTAACAAATGGAAATGGGATCATCACAGTTGGCTTAGGCCTGTTCATCCCCTGGAGCTGGATATGTCGTTGCTCCAAACAAAACTAAAAAGACCAGAGGAAGGGAGGGCCTGTTTTGTGGGCCACCAACTGAGTCTGCCACAGCTTTAAGATGTGTATGTCGGCCAGGCGTGGTGGCTCACACCTGTAATCCCAGCACTTTGGGAGGCCAAGGCAGGCAGATCACGAGGTCAGGAGATCGAGACCATCCTGGCTAACACGGTGAAACCCCATCTCTACTAAAAATACAAAAAACTAGCTGGGCGTAGTGCCTGGCACCCATAGTCCCAGCTACTCGGGAGGCTGAGGCAGGAGAATGGCGTGAACCCGGGAGGTGGAGCTTGCAGTGAGCAGAGATCACGCCACTGCACTCCAGCATGGGCGACAGAGCGAGACTCTGTCTCAAAAAATTAAAAAAATAAAAATAATAAAAATAATAAAAATAAAAGGATGTGTATGTAATTTGATCTACCTTTTCTAGTCCTAGAAATTTATCTGGATGCTAATCATGGTGCAACACAAAGATTTAGCTCCAAGGATGGTCATTGCAGTGATTTTTAAGGTAGTAAAACATTAAAAATATTTAAATATCTAATAATAAAGGATTATTTATGTAAACAATGCTCTTCCACACAGTGGAATAGTATTAGGCCATGAAACATAATGTAGAAGATGATTTCATGACATGGAAAACATCCATGATGTAATATCAAGTGAAAAAAGCAGGTTGCAACCCTGTTTTAACGTGAGTCCAAATTTGTAGAATATTTCTATATTGCCAAAATTGTGTATTTCTTTTTTATTAATTTCAATTTTTATGTTAGATTCAGGGGATAATGTACAGGTTTGTTACAAGGGTATATTGCATGGTACTGAGGTTTGGGCTTCCGTCACCCAAGTAGTAAACATAGTACCCAATAGGAAGCTTTTCACTCCTTGCCCCATTCCTCCCTCCCCTTTCAGAGTCCCCTGTGTCTATTGTTCCCATCTTTATGTCTGTGTGAACCCAAGATTTAACTCCCACTTATAAGTGAGAACATGTGGTATTTGGTTTTCTATTTTTGCATTAGTTCATTTAGGATAATGGCCTCCAGCTGCATCCATGTTGCTGCAAAGGACATAATTTGGTTCTCTTTTATGGCTGAGAGTGCGTGCACTTTACATGGGACACAGTGTCCATTGTCAGCACCCTCAGTTCCTTCAGAAGGAGTGGGTTACATTTTTTTTCAGTATTTGGTAGAACTGGGTTTGTCCTTCAGCTCACTTATGGTGGAGGCTGTGGAATTGCCAGCCTGTATCTATTCCCTTGTATGGAATAAAGAAAGAGAGATAAGAAGGAAGGAATAGAAGTAAGAAAGAAGGAATGTAGAAAGGAAGAAAGGAAGGACGGGGAGGGAGGGAGGGAAGAAAGAAAGGAAGTGAAAGGAGAGAGAAAAACCAACTTGTTTGTAGCAGCAACATGCCAGCCTCTAGTGTTTCTTTACCTTAATTTTATTCTCTGTATTGTTGAAATAGTCCATGATGAACCTGTTACTTTTTATCCTCTTCATTCTGAAAAATTTCAAATCTACAGAAAAATGTAGTCGTAAGTCTAAACACCAATTTTTGTCCTTTAGCTATATTTGCTTTATATCTCTTTATACAAATACTTAGGGGTCTGTGTGTGTGTAACTGAGCTAATTGAGGATTAATTAAAGGCTTCATGAGAATTTGCCTCTAAATATTCAACAAGTATATGTTAAGAAAAAGGATATTCTTCTATATAAACATAATATAATCATCACCCTCATGAAATTCAATATTTATACAATATTCTTTTCTTTCTTCTTTTTTTTTTTTTTTTTTTTTTGAGATGGAGTCTCACTGTGACACCCAGGCTGGAGTGCAATGGCTCACTGTAACTTCCGTCTCCTGGGTTCAACGATTCTCCTGCTGAGAGCAGCTGGGATTACAGGCACCCGCCAACACACTGGCTAATTTTTGTATTTTTAGTACAGATGGGGTTTCACCATATTAGCCAGGCTGGTCTCGAACTCCTGACCTCAAGTGATCCGCCCGCCTCAGCCTCCCAAAGTGCTGGGATTACAGGCGTGAGCCACTGTGCCCAGCCAATATTATTTTCTAATACACAGTCCATATTCAAATTTTCCCACTTGCCCCATGTCTTAGGCAGTTTGGGCTACTGTAATAGAATTAATAGAGTGGGTGGCTTAAATAACAAACATTTATTTCTCATAGTCCTGGAAGCTGGGAAGTCCGAAATCAAGGTCCTGGAAGATTCAGTGTTTGGTGAGGGACTGCTTCCTGGTTCATAGCCATCTTCTTGGCTGCAACCTCACATGGCAGAAGGAGAGCTATAGTGTTCCTTCAAGCCTCTTTTATAAGGGCACTAATCCCACCATGAGGGTTCCCCCCTCATAGCCTAATAACCTTCCAAAGGCCCCACCTCCTCATACCATCACATTGGGGATTAGGATTTCAACATATGAATTTTGGGGGGAACACAAACCTTGAGTCCGTAGCACCCCAATAATGTCCTCTGTGGCTGCTGCTGTTGTTCCAGGATCCAGCTGAGGACTATGCGGTGCCTTTAGTCGTCCTGTGTCGTCAGTGCCCTTTCATCACATTTGCTCAGTTATTTGTTTACATGACACTGACACTGTACACCAGTTATTTTGCTAAACACCCCTCAATTAGGATTTGTATGATTGTTTTCCCATAACTAGATTCAGGCTAAATACTTTTGGTATTATAGCACAAACTTTTATGTACTTTAAAAACTTTTGAAAAACATAGTTTTTAATTGTTGCATTCTATTTCAATAAGTGTTTCTACCATAATTTGATCAACACTTCCCTCATGTTGTGGGATGTTTAAATTGTTTCAGAATTTAATCTATTATGAATAACAGTTGGGTGAACAGCTTTGCACAAAACGTTTTTGTTTCTGTTATTTCACACTCTTTCCCTATTTATGTATTCCTATTGAGTTAGCATGTAACTTTCTGAAATAATTATCTGAAGTACCCCTTCTTGGGATCCCACATGGTTTCCATTTTTCTTAAAAGATAGACTCATTTTTTTCTCTGGACAATACTCATTTTTCCACTTCTGACCCCAAAGAAATGAGAACACGACTCTTTCCTCACTGTGACTATATAACCTCTTTCTCTCTCTGTCAGCATCTGTATATATTGATCACCCATGTCTTCAGAGAGACACTTTTCTACCTTCTGTTTCTATCTGCCACTCAGGACCGTAAATGATACAGGTAGAAAGAGAAGTGCCAATATTTTCAAATATTAAGCATGGCTGTGTTCCCAGCGTGGTGAACTGTGAGGAGTCATCAAAGGAACAATCTCTGGGGAAAGATGCCTACAACACTGATATTTTGAAACATCAGCATTTAATGCCATTTGCTTCTTGAGGAGCACTGACCAACAGAACATTCTGAGATCATGATAATATCCTGTGTCTGTGCCGTCCAACGTGGTAGCCACTAGCCATATGGAATTATGGAACACTTGGAATGTGGTCAGCATAACAAAGAAACTACATCTTTAATTTAATTTGGTGCGAATTTAAGTGCTACATCTACCTAGTGCCTTCTGTATTGGACAAAAAGTTTTGCTAGCATTTGTTGTTGTTTGTTTCTGATCTTCCCTTTATTTCTTACTTTTCAGGGAAGTTCTAATGTTGATGGACCTCAGGGAGAAACTGGAAATGTCGGCCCTTGGGTAGGTGTTAACAGCTGGAGGGATGTATTTCCCCTGCGTTTGTGGAAGAGGATGGTAGGCTGGGGTGAAAATTGGTTTATATCCTTCTCTAAGGTCTCTGCTTTCTATTTTTCTTAGGGGACAATAGGAAGGCGAGGTCTGCCAGGATTAAAGGTCAGTGCTTTCTGGAAAGAGTTGCTCTTTGTTCCACACATAAGACTACTGTATTTATCATTGATACATAATATCTGCACATATTTATGGGGTACATGTGATATTTTGATACATACATAGAACATATAATGATCACACCGGGGTATTTAGGATATCTATCACCTCAAACATTTATTATTTCTTTATATTAGGAACATTTCAAATATTCTCTTCTAGCTATTTTGAAATGTACAATATATTGTTGTTAACTATAGTCACCCTACTGTACTATCAAACACTAGAACTTATTCCTTCTATGTGACTGTATGTTTTACGCATTAACCAACCTCTTTTCATTCTCCCTACTCTCAACCCCCCTTCTCAGCCTCTGATAACTGTCATTCTACTCTCTACCTCATGAGATCAACCTTTTTAGCTCCCACGTGTGAGACAGAACTTGTGATATTTGTCTTTCTGTGCCTGACTTATTCCATTCAACATAATGACTTTTAGTTCCATCCATGTTGCTGCCAATAACAGGATTTCATTCTCCTTTATGGCTGACTTTTATTTCACTGTGTGTATGTATCGCATTTTCTTTATCTGCTCATCTGTTGGTGGAAACTTAGGTTGATTCCACATGTTTGCTATTGTGAATAGTGCTGCAGTAAGCATGGGGTGCAGGTAACCCTTTGATATACTGATTTTCTTTTCTTTGGGTAAATGCCCATTAGTGGGATTTGTGGATCATATGGTAGTTCCATTTTTAACTTTTTGGGA
Organism: Pan paniscus; assembly: GCF_029289425.2. Lineage (NCBI taxonomy): Eukaryota > Metazoa > Chordata > Mammalia > Primates > Hominidae > Pan > Pan paniscus. The sequence continues at coordinate 128,192,317 of NC_085926.1, forward strand.
AATCTCTATATTGTTTTCCATAATGACTGTACGAACTTATATTCTTACCAAAAATATGTATCCCTTTTCTCTGCATCTTTGCTAGCATTTGTTGTTTTTTGCGTTTTTGATAAAAACTATTCTAACTGGGATAAGATAATATCTCATTGTGGTTTTCATCATCAGTGATGTTAAACATTTTTTCATATACCTATTGGCCATTTGTATGTCTTTTGAGAAATGTCAGTTCAGATATTTTGCCCATTTTTTAATGGGATTGCTTTTTTTTTTTTTTTTTTTGCAATTGAGTTGTTTGTTCCTTGTATATGCTAGATATTAGTCCGTTGTCAGGTGAATAGTTTGCATGTATTTCCTCCCATTCAACAGGTTGTCTCTTCACTCTGCTCATTTTTTTTTTTTTTTTGGTTCAGAAGCTTTTTGTTTAATATAGTCCCATTTGTCTATCTTTTATGGCTTCTTTAAATTGTTCTCTCTGAGGTCAAGGAGAGTGCTGGCTGGGCTGTCTGAGGTTGCATGAGGTTCATTGAAAGTTTCCATGGCGATTTTTTTCATGAAAAAGGGAAAGTTTATATGGTTCTCTGCCCCCTCCCCACCCTGCTATAATGTTTCATTTAGATTGAAAAGAAGCTAATATCCTAATATCTTAGAGTAGGACTTTCATTTCTATTATTTATTTCATTTATTTCTGTTTCATTGCTCTATATGCCTATTTTTATACCAGTACCATGCTGTTTTGCTGACTATGGCCTTATAGTGTAGTTGATTTTTAAATTAAGAGATATAGTTACAAATATTTTCAGGCTTCAGGATGAACTGGGTTTATCCACCATATCAGTGGTTTGCTAGTTGACTCAACATTGGAGCACTGGTCATATAGGCCCATAACTCCAAATTACAGCATTCCTTGGACTTTGGGAAAATCTGGCTCAGTATTATCTACAAAATTAGATCTGCTGGCCTTTGCAAGATGTATAATAAAGTGGAATTCTAAGTATAATTTTATTTATGGAAAAGGTTATATTTATGCCAAACAAATTGATGCATTCCTTTTTTGGCAATAAGGCAAGATTTTAAACTTGCTGTTTATGATAAAATTGAGAATGTTATTAATTTTTTTAAAGATACATAAACCCACCACCCCTCGGCAAGTATTTTCATATTTTTCTGTTCTCTTGTATAAAAAATAAAGGATTATTATAATGTAGATAACATTTTATATTCTGCTTTTTCCTGTTTCCAAATCTCCCTATTATCATTTTAGAACATTATGTTTTACTCTATTGAAGTACCATGATTTACTAATCTTTCTTATGTTGAGCATTTAGGTAATTTCTGTTTTGTTGGGTATCGTGGTAATTGATGTGAAGAACGTCAGTGACGTGTATTATAGGTTTTTTGTTTTGTTTTCACTTTTGCTCCACTCATATTATTTTCTTAATATAAATGTATAAGCATAGAGTTATGATAGAGTCTGAACATTGCTATATATAGCCACATTGTTTTTATAAATGTTGCACTATGAATATCACTAATGTGATATGCAAATTAGACCACATTTCATAACCTGGTTCAAAATTTCTAGCTGTATTCCTTTTAAAATTTGGTTCATATTTATAAATCTAGAAATCAACTCTTAAAGAGCAGAATAACATAACAGGAATGATTAATAGAAGTACTGAATAGTTTCAAAAACTGATGAAGCACAAGTAATTGATCCACATATTGATTAAATTCTGAGTTTGAAGTTTTTGCTCTTTGCATATCTATGAATAATTAATAATCTAGTCAACATGTGAGCAACATGAAAAAGAAGGCAGAACAATTCACAAAATGGATGTTATCCTCAATCTTGGAAAACATATCTTCTCTGAGAAATGAAAATATTAATTTGTGGGATAAATTAAATCAGTTATAGAATGAATCATTTTAACAACTCATCCTTTGCCTAGAGAGCTAGCTTCTTGCCATCAAGGTCTGTAGGGTTTTAAAGCCACTTTCCTGTTATTTTCCCAAGCACTCTTTGTGCCTTTGTCTCAGAGTGTCATGTTTATTGCTGTGATCAACATTCTGAGTTTCCTTGTATGAAATAAAAGACCTTAATGCCCTTGAACGTTTAGTCTGTATGCCTTAAAAGGAAGGACTGTTTAGGAACCAGTTATTACACAAAATAAGAGTTTAGGTTATTTAAACAAAATATTTTTGCTCCCATCACTAGCTGAGACATTGGAAGGAGATGTGCAAAGACTGGGAAAGGCCTTAAGAATCTGGTCTTGCCTTTTCCCAAGATAAGTGTAAATACCCACATTTCCTCTTCAACTTCATCTCCTAAGAGGATTGATCACAACCAGTCAAATCTTGTTTGAGTCTTTCTCTTGTGGTTTCAAGTGATATATTGCAGGAAAAGCTGCTTTCAATAAGAACACTAAAGACGGCTGGTGAACTCACTATAAGTTTTATTCATTTTGACAGGGTGTGCCTGGAGAATCCGGTGAACAGGGTTACCAAGGAGAGCTTGGGTATCCAGGCTCACAGGTTGTATCTGGGAGCTTGGTTTTAGCGCTGAAGGATATTTGTTCGAAATTTTAACTTCATTATTTGATAATAATTTAACATAAATCAGAATGGCTTTGGATGCCTCCTTTCCAGGGCCTCCCAAAGAAAATTGTATAGCCCCTTTTCTGAAAAGATTAAACGACAATAGCTAATATTTATTGACCTCTATGTTCTAGACACTGTCTAAAGCACTTGTATTAACTAATTTAATTCCTCAATGGGAGGGAGGTTATTATCCTCATTTTACAGGAGAAAAATAAAGAGGGAATGGAGAAGTTAGGTAAATTGGCAAAGGTCACACAGCTAGTGAGTGATAAAGCTGGGATTCAAACTCAGGCAGTATAGTTACAAAATCAGTGCTCTTGATTACTGCCTCTGAAGCTGTGTATTCAAATATTATTTAATTTACTAAAATTGTATTCATATCTTGGCATAGTGGTGTGCATCTTTCATCCCAGCTACTTGGGAGGCTGAGGCAGGAGGGTCACTTTGAGCCCAGGAGTTCAAGGATGCAGTGAGCTATGATGGTGCCATGGCACTCCAGCCTGGGCAACAGAGTGAGACCCCATCATTCAATTTGGTAGGAAAAAATCAGTAAAGTGTTTACAGAGTATGTATTATGCAGAGGGAACTGCTAATAGACCTGGGACATTCATACCATTAAGGCAAGGGTCCTGCCCTCAAGAAGTTCATCCAGTGGGGTTTTGTTAGGCTATCAAATGATAACTTGAAATTTAAACTTTCAACCTGTTCTTTTGGCATCGTCTAAGCATAACCCAAATCTGTCATTCTATAGCCCTTCTGGAGCACATTATATGTATTTATTTTAAAAAACAAATTGTTTTTAAGTATACTCAAATTGAAGAACTTCGGAACAACAAATTTTACTAATATATCAAATCATTCTCCATAATTAAAAATCCTATGAGTGCCAGATGATAATTTCAGAAGGTATCTGCTGCTCTTAGACTTGCTAAAGGAACTAAGGAAAAGAAAATGGTAGTTAACATGTAATTAGAGATTATACTTATTTTATGATGGAAAATAGTATCTTAACTGAAGGGAAAGCAACTAAAAGATGTATATTTTTCCCTTTTCTTTTTGATGACTGGCTCAGGACCCTCTACCACTGTTGTGTCGCTGCTTTCCTGTCTATACCCACTTCATTACACAGCTGATTAGAAGTGAAGCAAGTCATGCTGGGAACCATAAGCAAGATAATCAATAAAACCTCTCCTTAATTCTCACCTTCCCGCTGGGATGTGAGCGTGATGGTCTATTTAAATAGATGATTATCAATACCTCACTTAGGAGAGTAGAAGCCATAGTCAATCAATACTTCTAATAGGAAAGTGTTTCTCAGAAAAGCTGGGAAAATATTAAAGTGTCAAAAATCAGCAAAGTAAAATAGATTGGAGAGAAAATGAGCAAATCCCAGCAGTGTAGTCAGTGAGATTAAGCTACTTAAATGCACCTTTGGCTCTTGATCAAATCGAAAACACAATCTCTTGTCCTTAACCCTTGTGTGTATAAGGAAAAGGTTCATTCTTCAACGGAGATCAATAGCCTTGCTGCCCTCTCATCACCCTTTTAGGATTTAAAATTGGTTGAGTGAATTCAAATATAAAAGCAATGTTCTCAAACTTTAGTACTCATCAGATTCACCCGGAGAGATTGCTAAAAATAGAGACGCTGAGGACTCGCATCCTCTGCTTCAGATGGCGTAAGTTTGAAGTGAGTGTTCTGGGGTGCTTCAGAGTGCAGATGCTCCCTGATTAAAGTTTGATAAATGAGATAGTGATGGGTCAGGGCACCTTAATTTGTGCTTCCATTGGCATCCAAGGTGATTTTGTGGTTACATGGAATATAAATGACTCTTTAAAAATTGGTTGCATTTTAATTTCATCTTTGGATCAGGGACCAAGAGGAAGGCAAGGACCACCAGGAACTTCTGGACAAAAAGGCTTAGTGGGTGCTCAGGTAGGTTTGTAAAACAGCTACAATGCAGCTACTCATTAACACTGGCTGATTCATACCCCTGAGTGTTCCTGGATAAATAACATAAAGTCACACTGTTTGTTCTGGGATATGGGGATATCAGGAATTTCTAGAAAAGCTAATTTGATGCAGTAGATATTGATCATCTGCTATGTATCTTCTTCTACTCTAGGTAAGTTGTGGGAATATAGTGACCAATGAGATATGGATTTAAACCTCAAGGGTATGTAATATAAGTTCATATTTAGCTATAGTAAAAAATGACATAATAGTACCATATAAAATTATAAATAATCTGCTCCTTACAAATATGTAAGGAAGCATTACTATACCAATTTTATAGATAAGGAAACTGAGGCTAAGGGGAATTAAATGACTTGTCATCCAGATAGTAAGTGTCTGAACTGACTTCCAACTTGGTTCTTTCTAGTGCCTGCTTTACTCCCCACCTAATATCTTGATGGTTCATAGGATGCTCGGATAGATTGAGACGGATGATTAGAGTGGCTTCCTGAGGAAATGAGCATTTGAGATGGCTTAGAAACATAAGCAGCATGATTAGAGTCAGGAATGAGTCTCCATCAGGAAACTGAAAATAGCAGCTCAAAGATGGCCAAAGCAATAGTTCTGCTATTTTTCTGCCTTGATCAGGAAAGAAAATCTAGCCTTATAACTGATTATATTATTGTCAATCTCAGTTGAAAATATCTTCAGTTTGGAGCAGGTGAAAGTCTAGGCTTTTGTTTTCCTGATCTCTTAATCAAATAATGTTTCCCTCTGTAGCATAGAAATGATTCCTTCAATTCTCAGTATGTGGTAGATGTGGCCTCCTGCTCCCCTATCCTCACCCCCCCAGCCCATAGTGTAAGTGTGTATATTATGCATTTTGAATGTTGGAGGATAGAATTAATTAATTGTATTAAATACTAAAGGTTAAACTCCCATCTCTAAGGTGATTCATGAGCATATTACCAGTTACAGAGTATTTCAATAATAACAAGAGAGACAGACAGTTAACTTTGTGGCCCTGGTGGTGATTTTGGCCACGGTCTTGTTGCAGGGGAATCCTGGGCCTCCAGGGCCAAATGGTTCAAAAGGAAAAGCTGGACCAACAGGAGTGAAGGTAAATGTCAGAGGACACGCTCTTTCTTGATTATAGCTTGAGAGAACCCCTTGGGTTTTCTTAAACAAATCTTTACTTATATCATCACTTCCAGCATACATTTCTGATATGGTTGGTGATGCTATTGATTGAAGGCAAGGCATATAGATGAACATATAGAAAAATGAATCACATATTTAAGTAGACAAAGATGTATCAACAGATAGATATACATATGGATTCACCACAAATATAAATGTGCACATCCAAATTTAGAAAAAGACATAGTAATATAAAATTCTGTAATTGTTGTTGCATACCTGGTGCTGCTAATTTTCGGTACCAAAATTGTTACTATGTTTGTTAGTCATCCATATTTAACAAAGCCTAGAGAAAAGTATTTACCTTAGGCTGTATGACATGCTACCAAAACTTGAAAGCAGTGACTGTAAAATCTCTAAGGAAAATGACACAAAATTGCATAATCTCATAGAAGAAAATTAATTAGATATTTTCTCTTTATAATAAAAGGGAGAGATTGGTGATGTAGGAGAAAGAGGCCCACAGAGTCGACAAGGACCAAGAGGGCAACCTGTAAGTCCAGTTTCTCTGTTTTGGATTCTTGATTGAATTTGTTTGCCGTTTGTTCTTGTTTTACATAAAATTCTAATGTTTTAAATGTATGAAACCACTTTTATTCAGTTCAGAATATAGGTACCAGAGACAAGAAATCAGGCAAATCAGGGAGATATAGTCTAAAAAATCTCAGTGTGCACTAAGCCGAATTTTGATGGAGTCATCTACCACAGCATTAAAGTGTCTTATCCATATTTTAGATGCTGGTAAGAAATTATGAAAAAAGAGGTTTGATAAACAAGAATGGCATCAACTTGATGTAATAAATTGAAATGGCTTTAACATCATTGCTGTGAACACAAAATTTTAATATTCTTGATGAGTTAAACTCATGGTTCCAAATATGACATGACCACCAGAGCTCTTAAGAATCAAAACAGTCAAAGTTTCTGAGACTTCTTGTATAAATTAAGAATCTAAAGATGACTTGGAATTTATTTTGCCTTCTCACATATTGAAGAGCAAAGTGCCAATGTCTCTCATCTGTTTGACAATGATATTTTATAAGCATTTGAGTCTTTTAGGAATACAGAGATGTTCAGTGAAACATTTTTTTTCCAGGGCAACAAATAAGGCAGCCAGATCAGCAAACTTTTAAGAGTATGGGTTTGATTATCCAGAGCATAGAAATAATCTTTGGAGACCAAAGATCATAAAAGATTTCCTTTTACAAGACAACACTTTCAAACGCAGGGCTATGCATTTTTACCTTAGTTATCACCCCGAACAGGAGAGCAAGTTAGCTATTTTATGACTATTTTCAAAAGACATCTCGAAAAATACAGAGTTTGGGTCTCGGGGGTTGCAGATGCTGGAGGTTCTGCACATCCTTCAGCAAGGATAAGATGGAGTAACAGCAAATGAACTTCATTATCACCGCCCCTGGCCCCTGCCAAGAACTCATTTTTGGCAGTCTTCTGTCTTATTTTTCTTTCTTTTCTAGTCTTTCAGACTTTCCTATTTAGACCATAGGAATCTTTTTGTGACTTCAGATTTTTAATTTTTCTTCTCAACTGATCTACCTGGTTTAGGGGAACTCTGTCCATTCAGAAAAAACACCTATAGGGTTTTGAATTTACTCTTTATTACAGTAAGCTCATTGTCTGTCTATACAGATGCTAAGCTCCTTGGTAGTATCACCAATTTCATGATTATTATCATCACCACCACTGCAACCTCCACCATCATTATCTTCAGCAATAACATCAAAACTACCAGCATAATCACCACCATCACCATCACCACTGTCACCATCAGTACCACCATTAACATCATCACTATCACCATCACCACCACTATCATCATTACTACCACTATCACTATCACAATTATCATCACCACCACTACCACCATCACTATCACCATCATCTTCATTATTACCACCACCATCACCATCACCACTACCACCAACACTATCATCACCATTGCCACCACCATCATCATTACTATCACCATCACTATCATCAATCACCATTGCTACCACTATCACTACCATCACCACCACCTTCACTATTATCATCAGCACCACTATCATTACTGCCCTCCTCCGACACCATCACTACCACTGCTACCACCAGCAGCAGACTAATTACCATTTATCAAGTACTGCCTCTGTGCCTGACATTGTGCTAAGCACTTTTCATACACAATCTCACTTAATCTTCCCAACAAGTATACAATGTAGATGATACTATTATGCCTATTTTACAGATTAGGAAACTGAAGTTTATAGAGGTTGTGCAACTTCCCTAGGGTCACTCAAACAACTAATGTTGGGACTGGAATAAAAATTCAGGTCTGTCTGGGTTTATAGTCTGTACACTTAATCACTCAACTATATTGCCTATATTCCACTCTTTTTCTCCAAAGTCTGTGCTTTTGTCTGATGATTTACCAATTCTAGAGCTTCTATTTTTACTTTATTTCACAAGGAAAGCAAGTTTAGCCCAAGGGAAACTTTGTACAGTTGTGTATGGCTTCCTACAACCAAGGTATCATCTTGCTGATGTACAGATGGGGGTTGAAAAAACCTAAAAACTTCCTTCTGTTGTGGTCTTTCAAAGTTTTAAACCCTTATCTTCTCCAAATCTGAGTGTTTGTCCTATGAAGGTTGTCTCCCAATCTCCATCAAGCCCCATTGTTATCCTTACTTCCTTGCATTGTTGATTTATCCAAGGGTTCAGATATTATTATCAACCAAGTGTTGGTCTGCATGACTCTACAATTCATCTTATATGTCACTTTCTTAGGGTCTTCCTGGTTCTGATGTATATGGACATCCAGGAAGAAAAGGAACAAAGGTGAGGGTAACCTTACAGGGTATTCTGGACTAAGGACTGTAGTTTTTATTTTATTTTATTAAAATAAGTGTTATTTTCCAAGTTGTATGCCAGGAACGGTTTGTACATATTTACAAAATGTTTTGGCCACCAGAGCTCCCTCCCTAAAAAGTAAAAATTGATTTTGTCCCTCTCTTATTTAAAAGTCAAACTTCTTCCCTCATCTTCCACATATATGTCAGATATTCCCACCTCAGCTCTGGTAGTGCCAGACCCTTTCTCAACTTCCTTGACTTTGCAAACGCTCGTGTTTCCATTTGGAATGTGCTTCCTGATCTCCATCTCTTGGACAATTTTTACTCATTTTCTAAGACCCAGTCAAGTACCAACTTCTCCTTGTGGAAGCAGCCTTGGTCTTCCCCGGAGAGAATTTGCTGTCCTATACACTGTGTTCCTAAAGCACGTTCATATTTCTGCAGTAGCTCCTTTCTGTCAAGGTTGTATTGTAATTTATTCTTGTATCTCCCAGGCAATAAACCTGACAGCAGCATTGCACTTTTGTTTTTCTGGAGTTGAGCCTGGCAGAGAGTAGGTGTTCAATAAGTGTATTTGTTTTTTTTTTTTCTTTTATTATTATACTTTAAGTTTTAGGGTACATGTGCACATTGTGCAGGTTAGTTACATATGTATACATGTGCCACGCTGGTGCGCTGCACCCACTAACTCGTCATCTAGCATTAGGTATATCTCCCAGTGCTATCCCTCCCCCCTGCCCCCACCCCACAACAGTCCCCAGAGTGTGATGTTCCCCTTCCTGTGTCCATGTGATCTCATTGTTCAATTCCCACCTATGAGTGAGAATATGCGGTGTTTGGTTTTTTGTTCTTGCGATAGTTTACTGAGAATGATGATTTCCAATTTCATCCATGTCCCTACAAAGAACGTGAACTCATCATTTTTTTAGCTGCATAGTATTCCATGGTGTATATGTGCCGCATTTTCTTAATCCAGTCTATCATTGGACATTTGGGTTGGTTCCAAGTCTTTGCTATTGTGAATAGTGCCGCAATAAACATACGTGTGCATGTGTCTTTATAGCAGCATGATTTATAATCCTTTGGGTATATACCCAGTAATGGGATGGTTGGGTCAAATGGTATTTCTAGTTCTAGATCCCTGAGGAATTGCCCCACTGACTTCCACAATGGTTGAACTAGTTTACAGTCCCACCAACAGTGTAAAAGTGTTCCTGTTTCTCCACATCCTCTCCAGCACCTGTTGTTTCCTGACTTTTTAATGATTGCCATTCTAACTGGTGTGAGATGGTATCTCATTGTGGTTTTGATTTGCATTTCTCTAATGGCCAGTGATGGTGAGCATTTTTTCATGTGTTTCTTGGCTGCATAAATGTCTTCTTTTGAGAATTATCTGTTCATGTCCTTTGCCCACTTTTTGATGGGGTTGTTTGTTTTTTTCTTGTAAATTTGTTTGAGTTCATTGTAGATTCTGGATATTAGCCCTTTGTCAGATGAGTAGGTTGCGAAAATTTTCTCCCATTTTGTAAGTTGCCTGTTCACTCTGATGGCAGTTTCTTTTGCTGTACAGAAGCTCTTTAGTTTAATTAGATCCCATTTGTCAATTTTGCCTTTTGTTGCCATTGCTTTTGGTGTTTTAGACATGAAGTCCTTGCCCATGCCTATGTCCTGAATGGTAGTGCCTAGGTTTTCTTCTAGGGTTTTTATGGTTTTAGGTCTAACGTTTAAGTCTTTAATCCATCTTGAATTGATTTTTGTATAAGGTGTAAGGAAGGGATCCAGTTTCAGCTTTCTCCATATGGCTAGCCAGTTTTCCCAGCACCATTTATTAAATAGGGAATCCTTTCCCCATTGCTTGTTTTCCTCAGATTTGTCAAAGATCAGATAGTTGTAGATATGCGGCGTTATTTCTGAGGGCTCTGTTCTGTTCCAGTGATCTATATCTCTATTTTGGTACCAGTACCATGCTAGTTTGGTTACTGTAGCCTTGTAGTATAGTTTGAAGTCTAGTAGTGTGATGCCTCCAGCTTTGTTCTTTTGGCTTAGGATTGACTTGGCGATGTGGGCTCTTTTTTGGTTCCATATGAACTTTAAAGTAGTTTTTTCCAATTCTGTGAAGAAAGGCATTGGTAGCTTGATGGGGATGGCATTGAATCCGTAAATTACCTTGGGCAGTATGGCCATTTTCACAATATTGATTCTTCCTACCCATGAGCATGGAATGTTCTTCCATTTGTTTGTATTCTCTTTTATTTCCTTGAGCAGTGGTTTGTAGTTCTCCTTGAAGAGGTCCTTCACATCCCTTGTAAGTTGGATTCCTAGGTATTTTATTCTCTTTGAAGCAATTGTGAATGGGAGTTCACTCATGATTTGGCTCTCTGTCTGTCTGTTGTTGGTGTATAAGAATGCTTGTGATTTTTGTACATTGATTTTGTATCCTGAGACTTTGCTGAAGTTGCTTATCAGCTTAAGGAGATTTTGGGCTGAGACAATGGGGTTTTCTAGATATACAATCATGTCGTCTGCAAACAGGGACAATTTGACTTCCTCTTTTCCTAGTTGAATACCCTTTATTTCCTTCTCCTGCCTAATTGCCCTGGCCAGAACTTCCAACACTATGTTGAATAGGAGTGGTGAGAGAGGGCATCCTTGTCTTGTGCCAGTTTTCAAAGGGAATGCTTCCAGTTTTTGCCCATTCAGTATGATATTGGCTGTGGGTTTGTCATAGATAGCTCTTATTATTTTGAAATACGTCCCATCAGTACCTAATTTATTGAGAGTTTTTAGCATGAAGGGTTGTTGAATTTTGTCAAAGGCCTTTTCTGCATCTATTGAGATAATCATGTGGTTTTTGTCTTTGGCTCTGTTTATATGCTGGATTACATTTATTGATTTGCGTATATTGAACCAGCCTTGCATCCCAGGGATGAAGCCCAATTGATCATGGTGGATAAGCTTTTTGATGTGCTGACAATAAGTGTATTTGAATGAATGACTGCCACTCTCATAAGAAGCTTGTATTTTAATAGGTAGTTAATTGGTCACTGACAGGTCTTAAAGCATGGAGGTCACATGGAACTTGTTGAGCAAATCAAATCTCAATACCCACTGTTATTCTGGATGCTTCAGTCTTCAAGTTACATGTATTGCCTCACAAAATAAGAAATTACTGGGATGTTTAGTGATGCTTAGTTGCTTAATGATGTCTGTACTCTGGGCTGGCTTCTCTGCAATTCTCTTGTTTCCCTGTGGCTGCAAGATGGCACCACTGCCATTTTATTGAGCAGAAAAATGCCTCAAACATAGTAAGTTCTCAGTAAATATCTATGGAATGATGGGCTATGGGGAACTTCAGTGATCATCTAGTTTAGCTTTGTCAATTTACATTTCAGAGAATTGAGGCTTAGAGAAGTGAAGTAACTTGCCTGTGGTCACACAGCTAGTTAGAGGCAGAGCTGAATGTGGAAGCTAGTCCCTTGAAATTCCATCCAGGTAAACTAAATTTTTCTTTGCTATGGACAAGTTTGCATAGCAGGGAAATTCTGGGTAGAATTCAAATATATGTGGTTTGAGCTACATGTCAGTTTGGAGCTAAGCACAAGTGCAGTCTTTGTTTATTGTGATACAGTTAACATTATGGAACACAGATTCAGTCCATATTTGCATGAATTTTTCTTTGTGAGATGTAATGGCCTCACTTTAAATGTCTCATATTGCTGATTGGCCAGTTGACTATATTTTCTTAATCTGTTCACTCCCCTTCTCTCTGAGTTGACTATTTTACACCCTCACCTCTCTCCTCAAACTTCCAAGATCTGCTTTGCCTTCCATACTTAAAGCAGATGATCATGCTTCCTATTTCATGAACAAAATTGAAGCAGGGAGAAAAGAACCTCCATAAATGTTCACCACCAAGTAGACCAACCTACTTGCCTCTGTACCCATACACCCTGCCTTCTCTCCTACTACTATGGACGAGGGTCCATGGTCTTACCTAAGACTAATCCTTCCTCCTAGACTGGATTCCACTCCCTTTTGCTTTCTGAGGCTCTCGTTCCATTTTTTTCCCCTGGGCAAAACTCACTGAAGGAGTAATCTATACCAGTGCTTCTCAACGGAAGTGATTTTGCCCTCCAGGGGACATTTGACAATGTCTGGAGATGTTTTGGTTGTCAGAACTCAAGGAGAGGGTGCTGGCATCTACTGGGTAGAGATGCTGTTTAACATCTTACAATACTCAGGGCAGCCCCTCCCAACAAAGAACCATCAGGTCCAAAATATCAGTGATGCTGAAGTTGAAAAACTGACACTCAAGCCTTCACTCCTCAACCCTCCCCACTCAACTACATCTGCTTTAGTTGAGGTAAACCCCATGTTGCTAAATTCAATGGTCACTTCTCTGCTCTCATTGTGCTCCATCTCTCAGCAGCATTTGACAGATTGATCATGGGTTTATTCCCGATTTTTTCCCTCACTCGACTTCCAGTGCGTTCTATTTTCCTGGTTTTCACTGTCTTCTCTTTCTCATCCTGCTTTGCTAGATCTTCTGGATGTTCTTGACCTTTAAGTATCAGAAGACTCAAAGCTCTATTCTCATACCTTCTTCCCTCTTTACTCACCTCTCAGGTGACATTTCTTGGGGAAATCCAGTTCCATAGCATCAATAACCATCAATCCTGTTATCTCCACTTTATCTCTCCAGCTTGGACCAATATCCTAAACTCTAAAAATATTTCCACTTGGTCGTTTAGCAGGCATCTTAAAATTGGCATGTCCCCAAATAAATTTCTTCTTGTTTTTTTGTTTGTTAATGTTTTGTTACAGAAAAATTCAAAAATAAAAGTGGAGACTAGTATAATGACATTCTCCTGCCTCACCCCACGTTCCCATCACCTAATCCAAACAATGAACAACCCCTGGCCAATTTTGTTTTGTTTTATTTATACACCCAGTCACTTATCCTCCCACCATGCTGATTTCATACCCCCTCCTTCCTCCTCAAACCTCCAAGATCTGCTTTGTCGTCCATATTTAAAGCAGATGATCATGCTTCGTATTTCATTAAGAAAATAGGAGTGAGGAGAGAACCTGTACATACGTTCGCCTACTGTAGGTCATGTGATATAGGTGGGATTTACTTCAAGATAATCATATATTCCATGCATAGACATTTCAGGTTCATCTTTAAAAGATTATTTAAAAATGTAACCACACTACCATTCTTACACCAAAGAATTAATAATAATCCTTTAATATTATCAAATATCCAGTCAGCCAAAACTGGTTCCCTTAACAACCTGCCCCTCCTCCAGCCTTTCCTATCTCAGGGACTGGAAACTTCATCCATCCAGTTGCTCAAAACAGACACTTGCAGCTGTCATTGATAAATCTTTTTCTCTCACTCCCACATTTAATCCATCAACAACGGTAGTGGTAAGCCTATCTTCAAAGTACATCCAGCATTTTATCATTTCTCACAACTGCACTGCCACCCTCTGGACCACGCCAACATAATTTTCCATCTGTGTTACGGCAATAGCCACTGACCTGGTCTCTCTGCTTCCACCCTTGCCTCATATAGTTAGTTCTCCATGCATCAGCTAGAGACATCTTTAAAAACATAGTCAGATCAAGTCATTCCTTTATTCAAAGCCCTTCTGTCGTTCTCCATGTCACTCAGAATAAAACCTACTGTTAACATGGTCTATAAGAATTTACACAGTGTGGTCTCTGTGAACTCTTTGTCTTCATCTCCTCCTGCCTGCCCTCCTTGCTCCACTCTGCTTCAGTGTTCCTCAAACATGTCAGCACATACTCTTCCTCTTACTTCAGGGTTTTTTTTTTTTTTTTTTTCAAATACTCCTCCCTCTGCCTGGAACACTCTTCTCCCAGAAGTCTGCTTGTTTTCTCAATTCATGCTGGTCTTTGCCCAAATGCCGCCTTTATAAAAAGGCTTTGCCTGACTACCTCATATAAAATAGTGTCTCCTCATCCTTTGATACACATAGTTCTTTATTCCTTAATACCCTTTCTGGAATAACATTGATCTCTTTCTCACATATTATATATTTCTTTGTTCATTTTCTTCCCCACTAGCTTGTGAGTTCCGTGAGAGCAAGGTCTTCATTCTGTTCACTGCTGAATTTCCTGTGCCTAGAGAAGTGCTTGGAAGATAGGAGATGTGAATAGATATTTGTTGAATGAATGATTGCTTTGTAGTTTGCCTTTGGTTCTGACAATAAGCACCTGCTTCCCAACACTCAATGTGGTGCCCTCTCCCTTGGTTTCTGTTGGATTAAACCTCAGGTTATTTAAACTGAGAGATAAAAATGCCCTATGGAAGAAGTTTCATTACACAATATACTAGGGAGGGGGGGAAATTTGTAAAAATTATTTACAAGTTGTTTCATGTTGAATTAGAGATATGAAATATGGCCACTTGAGAGCAGCTCAAGATAACAACTGTTGCTATAGTTGTTTTTCCTGGCACCTGTTTTGAGTATATTTCCTCAAAATTATAGTGTCTTCTTTTTCCCCAAGGCATGTCAAGGAAATTTCTTAATCACATGACATTAAACAAGACCTTATCTCATTTCTGACACTAGGGTGAACCTGGATTATAGTGTCTTCTTTTTCCCCAAGGCATGTCAAAGAAATTTCTTAATCACATGACATTAAATAAGACCTTATCTCATTTCTGGCACTAGGGTGAACCTGGATTCCCTGGCTATCCTGGTGCACAAGTAAGAAGATATATTTCTGGGCCTGGCAACTGGTAGGCAGCATGTGTCATTTGTTTGTGCTTATTTTTCTTTACACTCAAAGTTCTGCTTTTGATTCTATTAAGGGAGAAGATGGTGACCCGGGCCATCAAGGAGAAAAGGGGGCAAAGGGAATAAGAGGGAAGAGGGTAAGAATCAAAGAAACTTCCTAAGATCTATAGAAGCCCACATCATTACGGAAGTACATTTCCACTGGGTTAGGACTTCTTAGCAGGAAGCCCATTCCTGCTCAGTCAATGCTCATTCCACACCTTCCTTTGGCTATCCCACTCCCCACTTAATCCCTCTCTCATTTATCTCCTGAATACAAATACAGTTTACCAAACCATAACAACAGAAAATCCAAGTTGGGAGTTTTGGTTTTACAATACCAACCTTTTAAAACCAAGTTTGGGAGCACCTCTGTCTTTGGTAAGTCTAGACATCATTTGGAAGGATATTGTTTTAGCTGTTGAGCAAACATTGCTGTTTCTTTAGGATTCTTCCAAACCTTAACTTTCTCTTGCTATTTTTAGAAAAGATTCTTGAGAATGTAGTTGCCATCTTAGTGGACTTTGAGTCCACTGTACTTTATACAAGTCTCGAATTAAAAATCAATTCCTTTATATTCTGAACAGTCAGCCTTGAACAGCCACAATCACTGGCAGCTCTTTTTGAAAAGAGTAAGCCTGTGGATATCTAACATCTTGATAATGTTTAGCTGATCAATGTTAGAGACCAAGGTCTTCTAGGAAATGGACTAGTGTTTACTGCAGAAAAGAGGAAAGGAAAGATAATGTATGTTTTCTAGGTGCTCAAGAATTAGCATTTTCATACATTGGCAAGGACATAAAGAAATATTTGATCTGTGCCTAACTTGGCTTGCTGCTGGCTGTGGTTGCTCTGATCAACTAACTTTTATTTCTAGTTTCAAATAAAAAAAGATAAAGGATTCACTGTATTTAGATAACACTGTGTCATTTCAAATGCTTGGAAGATGAGCAGTGAACCTATGGCCACCATGTGCCTTTTCTGAAACACTGAGAACCAGAAGGTGGTAGGGAAATTTTTCCTTTTTCCTGATGTCAGGCCCTTAATGCAGACGTCCTGCATTATTTTTATTATATAACCTCAAGACTCAACAGAGTGTATTGAGTCATATTTTAAGGATCTGTCTAGAAGTGTGTGTTTGTGTGTGTATGTACACATGTGCATGACTGAGGTTGGGTATATAGGGGGGAATTTGGATGGTTCCCATAAAATGACCTTCCTCTCTTTCTATTCTCCATGTCTTGTCCCACAGATATATAGTTTATAAACTAACTGGTCATCATCACTGGCCATAAGAGAAATGCAAATCAAAACCACTATGAGATATCATCTCACCCCAGTTAGAATGGCAATCATTAAAAAGTCAGGAAACAACAGGTGCTGGAGAGGATGTGGAGAAATAGGAACACTTTTACACTGTTGGTGGGACTGTAAACTAGTTCAACCATTGTGGAAGTCAGTGTGGCGATTCCTCAGGGATCTAGAACTAGAAATACCATTTGACCCAGCCATCCCATTACTGGGTATATACCCAAATGACTATAAATCATGCTGCTATAAAGACACATGCACACGTATGTTTATTGCGGCATTATTCACAATAGCAAAGACTTGGAACCAACCCAAATGTCCAACAATGATAGACTGGATTAAGAAAATGTGGCACATATACACCATGGAATACTATGCAGCCATAAAAAATGATGAGTTCATATCCTTTGTAGGGACATGGATGAAATTGGAAACCATCATTCTCAGTAAACTATCGCAAGAACAAAAAACCAAACACCGCATATTCTCACTCATAGGTGGGAATTGAACAATGAGATCACATGGACACAGGAAGGGGAATATCATACTCTGGGGACTGTGGTGGGGAGGGGGGAGGGGGGAGGGATAGCATTGGGAGATATACCTAATGCTAGATGACGAGTTAGTGGGTGCAGCGCACCAGCATGGCACATGTATACATATGTAACTAACCTGCACAATGTGCACATGTACCCTAAAACTTAAAGTATAATAAAAAATAAAAAAAATAAAAAAAAAAAAAAAAAAAAAAAAAACTAACTGGTCAATAGCAGACTCATTGGCATTAGGAATAATAACATATCAAAGTGGATCTGATGGTTGTAATCAAAGAGGAAGCTTATTCTTCTGGCTTGGTCTTTTTTTAGGGTAATGCTGGCTTTCCTGGATTTGTTGGAACTTCGGGTGACCAAGGCCCACCAGGACAAATGGTAATATGTACCCTTCCTTTTTCTTTTGTTTTCAACTGTTGTATAAAAATAAATGAAGATTTGATAAGAAGCATCTCTAAAGAAGAAATGAACATTTGGGACAAACAGTGGGATCGACATAGAGAATGGGGTAAATTTGTCCTATAGCATATTAGCTTCAAGTCTTTATACAGTATATTTATTCAATATATATTTTTACTTGAACATGGGGAAGATATTGGAGTGGCTGGAGATTTATGAACCTAAATAAATAAAATGATGCATAAAACTCACTGGAGAGTGAGTTTATCATTGTTTATCATTGCAAACAAGATGAGCAACAATATTTATGCAAAACTAGGGGGAAACTCTAACAAAATATAATATTTATATAATCTTAACTAACAATGTTGCAAGTCCACAAATATTTTTTAAATTCCCTGGAACATCATTTGATATGAAAGGAAAGAGTTTGAGGCTACGATCCTTCTGCTCTGCGCCTTGTCCTAGGAGGCCAGACTGTCAATCCACGAGGGATGGCGCAGTAGGTCAGCCATGGATTGAACCTGGTGGTCTCACTTGCAGTCTAGGGTTTACTGGAGAGGTGCAACAAAGTCAGAAAATAAAAAATGTTAATGCTAGAAGGACCATTCATGGCATTTTTACAGAAGAGGAAACAAAGGCTGAGATGCTGAGATAATTATAGTGACCTGCCTGAGGTCACAAGTTACCACCTTGTAGATTGTAAATAAGAAAAATGATCTCTAGACTCCCAGAGGTTGGAGCCATGAAGCTCCAATCGGAAGGTTTCCAGAGAAGACTTCTTGTTCAGTATTAGGGCAGAAAAAGGGTGGTGCTGGGTGGCCTGAAGAGAAGGGATAAGGGAGGAACTGGGGTCTACTTTAGAACTATGGATGAATGGTCCTGGGATCTTTGATAGCCCTTTTTCTGAATGTGATCCTAAACCATGGTTTCAAAATGACCTGGTCCTCTAAGAGTGTTTCTGTCTAGGCCTTCTGGACTCAGAGGTCTTGGATTCACCCTTAGGCACTCTGGCTTTCTTCCTAAAGGAGTCAGACAGAACTCTAGGGCTGGGAGTGAAGGACAGAAGATGGTCTATGTAGTGTGGTAGAGTTTTTAAGACTCTTTTGCCAACTCTGTAGAAGAATGTGTTGGATCTCAAAATTTTGCATTTTAAACTCAAGTTTCCATTCTTTCCAGGGTATCAAGGGCCCCAAAGGTTTGGTAGATATGACGGTAGGTGAAGATTTTAATTCCAAACTTTATTATTATTATTATTATTATTATTATTATTATTATTATTATTGACATGAAATCTCGCTCTGTCGCCCAGGTTGGAGTGCAGTAATATGATCTCGGCTTACTGCAACCTTTACCTCCCGGGTTTAAGAGATTCTCCTGCCTCAGCCTCCCAAGTAGCTGGGACTACAGGCGTGTGCCACCATGCTTGGCTAATTTTTGTATTTTTAGTAGAGACACGGTTTCACCATGTTGGCCAGGCTGGTCTTGAACTCCTGACCTGTAGTAATCCATTTGCCTCAGCCTCCCAAAATGCTGGGATTACAGGCGTGAGCCACTGCACCCAGCCAAAACTTTATTCTTCTTGGAACACAAAGCTCTCCACTTTCACAAAACAGAAATCTGTTAATCTTAAAGATTCTTTAGTTTTTTCCTCTTGCAAATTCTGTTAGTACTTTAAGTTTATAGACTTTACTCTGAAATGTTATCGCCAAGTCAAATAAAAATAGTAGAATGGTATTTTAAATCTAGCAGGGAATTGGGGTGTTTTTGAGCAACACTAGTTGACATTAAAAAAGAAAAAGACTTTGAGGCTACTACCTTTCTGTAATGTGACTTTTTGTAAAGCTCAAAAACTGCTTATAAAGTATTTATAAACCCACACACAGGCTTTTGAATAGGACAGGTTTCTGTGTTTCATGGAACACTTGAAAACAATCTCAAAAGTTATGATAGCGTTTCATCTCCCAAGTACAAAAATACTGTTAGGCAGGGGGTGGGGGGTGTGGAGGCAACTGAGGAGCAGGAAGTGATGAGGCCTGGGATGGAGAGAAGAACAGAACAGAGAGGAAGGGATCGAAGGAAAGAAGCAGAATGACTAGGTGAGGTGTTAGGGGTGTCTGTCTTGGCAGTCATTCTAAAGAAGTGATATAGGAATTGCGATTATAATATAGAGTGCCAAGAATTGAAAGCATTTCCTTGCATTCTCTGCTGAGATTCTTTGGTTTCAACTTCTTCAAAATCAGGTTTGATTCCATTACTTTGTAAGGCAGATTTAAAAAATGGGTACCCCTTATCTACCTATCTCCAAAAATATGGGCACTATATCGCACACACATCTTTTAAATGTTTTAAAATATCAACAGGATTTGGAAATGTAATTGTAGAATATCTCATCGGCTCTGTTTTTGGGTTTTCTGTTGTAGATTGAAAAGCTTCAGATAGGCACTGATAACATCCATATGACATTCCTAAGGTGACATATGTGAATAAAAATATGCTTCAAGTTAAATACTTTTTCCTTTTTCCTGTTCTCCCCCCATCTTTTTAACAGCCTTGCAAAATTGTTGATTTCACACGCGAAAACTGCCGTAAGTTGTTTCGGAAAGGCTCAAAAGGAGCCAGTGGTATGAGCTGGGGATGGATTACGGATTAGGGCCATAAGTCACCTGAGGCTTTGGCTGAGGTTTGGAAGGTGCCTTATTCATTGTGAAAGGCTCTTATAAATTCATCCATTGGGCTCAGTTGCCCTTTAGGTAAGTAATCTTTCCCAATGTGGTCTCAGAAATAAAGTGGATTGACAGCATGACATCTCAACGATGAAGAGAAGCTCCACTGAGCAATACTGTGCCCCAGGAGATGTCATAACTGCACACCTGTGTGCCTACATCTTGCTGCTTCTTATCACAAAACAGAGGAGCTTTGTTCTTTTTATGTAACCCTATTAAATAGGAGGGATCAATAGTCACCCTTCAAGAAGAAATCTGTCCTATTTTATTTACAGTTGTGTTTTGAAAATGGAATTATGAACAATCCAATCTTAAGTAATGTTTTGTCACATCCTCAAGTTGGAATTTATTTATTATGTTCAATGCATTCCAGGATATTTGTGTCCTATGATATGTACAGTTATCTACTTAATGGCCTTGGGGTGAGAATGTTGATTTGGCAAATTGCTTAGTTTGGAAGTTTGGGTTTTCTCTGCAATCATCCTGCCCTTCTTACCCTAACCCTTCCATGTTCTCTCTGTTCCCATCCAGTGGCTGTTCAGAGAGATTCTGGACTTCTTTTTCCTATAAATCATAAAGAATAATACCATCAGTGTGATTATGAATTAAAAGAGTCTCAGAGTCAACCATATAAAAAGTTAAAACCCTTTTACATTGAGGGATTCCATGAAGTGAAAAGTAAACAGAAAAGTGGGAAAAAATAGTTTGCAATATAAGCAAAGGACACAGGCAAAGGAACTAACTTCCTTACTATATCATGTTGAAATATAAAAAATTGCTACTGCTCAGTCATTTTTATCTACAAACACAGACATTGCATAATGGCTAAAACTAAATGTAAAAACAAAAAAACACCACTTTTAGAAAATGGGCAAAAGACATGAATGGGAGTTTCAGAAAAGAAAATATACAAACGTACAATAAACCTGTAAAAATGTTCAACGTCACCAGAAGTCATAGAATATAAATTAAAACAATGAGATACCCATTTTGTTTCTCAGATTGGAAGTGTTTTAAAAATGCCAGAAAAATTCCTATTCAGATTGGGAAATGTGTAAGAGTACATATTGCTGATGGGAGTGTAAATTGATACAACTTTTCTGAAGAGCAACTGGCTGGACCATGCATATAAAATCAATACTTATAGAGATTTATATAGGGCTATGATTGGACAAATGTGCACAGATACATGTGCAAGTATGCTCCTCATAAAGGATCATCTATATAGTAGAATAGATGATATTGCTCTAAATTTATAGATGGAAAAAAATCATTACACACTAAGTGAATAAAGATTCAGAATAAATATATCTTAAGCTCCAAGTTTTATAAAATGAAATGAAACAATTATATATTTATTATTTATATACATAAATACACATACATGATGAATTAAGGGTAATTCTATTTTTTGTTTTTTTTAGTTTTTTTTGAAAATGTATTACTTGTATACACACACATATATAATACATATAGTTTATAATTAATATATATGTAATTTTATATGTGTATATATTATATACATGTGTATAATATAGTTTCAGAATAGCTCAATGTATTCATTAGGTTTAAGTTCAGTTGAATGTGACCTAAATCCTCAGTAACAGTGGTACAAATGTTATTTCTGAAACCATAGGCTGGAACTAGTCAGTTCAGGTTGATATGGAGCCTGTGGTGGTCAGGGATTAGTCTCTTTATATTTTCCTGCTTTGCCATTGTGTGTATATGGGATGTTCTATTCCCCAAATTGCTTCATGGTCTGAAAATATATCAGGCTTCAGTCATCACATCTATATTTCAACCATCAGGGAAAGGAAGGGAAAGAAGAAGAATATTTTTTCAGTTTTACCTATCATCTTTCCTATTCTATTACCTAGAATTTGTAAGATGGCTAAGTTGGGAAATGTTGTTTTTGTTCCAGGCATCCATATGCTCAATGTGAAATTGGGGGTTCCATGACTATAGAAAAAAAGGGAGAATGGATTTTGGGGGACAAGTAGAGGTCTCTGCCACACTCAGCAGGAGCCTGAGAAGGCCATGCTTGAATTTCTCAGAAAAGATGGTTTTTCATATTGAAGCACACACATGGGAAAGGTGCCACTGCCTACATAAGCTAACAATGTCTTCTTTTCTCTCCAAAATAATTTCCCTTCCAGTTTGTTCAAGAGGTAAATAATATTCCTTCTTACTCACTTCAATCCTTACCTCTTTCAAGGCATTACAGAGTATCTTAAATCTGTGTATCTGTTGTCTCAAGGTATTTCCAAATGCCCAGCATTCCCAACCGAAGTGGCCTTTGCCTTGGACATGTCAAATGATGTCTCCCTGTTGGATTTTGAGAGGATGAGAGACATTTTATTGTCTCTGTTGATGAAGATGGAAATAAGTGACAGTAACTGCCCAACAGGTGCCCGTGTGGACATTGTTTCCTACAATGCCAAAACCAATTACTTGGTTCGTTTCTCAGACTACAAGGGGAAGGTTGCACTCCTGGAGGCTGTCAGGAACATCCCCCTGGAGCAGTCATCTGGCCGCAGGAACCTCGGGGCCACCATGAGGTTTATGGCAAGACATGTGTTCAAACGTGTACGCTCGGGTCTTCTCATGAGGAAGGTGGCTGTGTTCTTCCAGGGGGGCTGGGCCTATGATGCAGCTTCCATCAATACAGCCACACTGGAGCTTGCTGCAGTGGGCATCATCCCCGTGGTCATCACCTTCACAGAGGGGCACAACCTCCCAGACACCCTGCTGGTATGTACGGGGAACCACAAGTGGGCAGGGAGCTGGGGGTGTTAACACCTGGTTTCTACCTCTCCATCAAGAACCACATGAGGAATGAGAGATGTTTAGGGAAAGAATTTCCCTGGAATTGATGTGTATGCAAGGAGTGAGGACTCTCAGTATGGCCCGTATACTGGTGCTACTCCTAGTACCCACTGGCTAATCTTGGGCAACCTATTCTGTGCTATGTGCCTCATATACATTATCTTACTTAATGAGTCCCACAACTCTGTAATGTAGGTGTTATTGTTTATTTCCGTTTCCAGGATAAGAAAACGAAGGCTTATGGAGGTTAAATATATCATCAAAGGCCAAATAGTTAGTGGCAGATATCGTCTGCCTCCAGAGCCTGTGCTTAACCACTATGCTAAACTATATCATTGGAGGTCAGAGAATACAATTTTCTTCCTTTTTAAAAACCAGAATATAACATACATACTCATGTAACAAAGTGGACAAAGTGCAGTGATTTTAAATGTACAGATGGATGAATTTTTATATATGTTTAAATCCCTGTGACAGATACGTGGTTCAAGATATAGAACACATTCAGTGCCCTGTAAGTTTTCTTCACGTTCTTTATGCAACCATAAAGCAGTTACTCCCCATGGTAATTGCTTCTCTGAGTTCTATCACAATCAAGTACTTTTTGCCTGTTCTGGACCGTCATATATTGGGTCATACAGCATGTACTCATTTGTATCTGGCTTCTTCCAGCCATCGTGGTGTCTCTTCTTGTTCCTCCATGTCGTGTGTGTGGGTAGTTTGTTCTTTATTATTCCTGTGCAGTATTCCATTGTATGTATACATAACCATTTATTTACTTATCTATTCTCCAGACTTTACTTTCCTAATTGAAACCCATGCAACACACTCTGATGGAATATCTGGGATGATTTATCAGAACGAAGGGCGATTTTCTTCTTAAGAGATTCCAGGCTGCTTATGAATGTTAGGTTGGATCATGGGATATTGGCAATATTTCACCAGTTTTGAGCTGCAGAAATGGAAATGTTACATGGTTCAACATAACAGCTAATCAATTCCGCCCATTTAATTTTCTCTGAAGGTTCAGTGTGCAGCAGAAGTGGTAGGTGAGAGATTTTGTTGACACAGCTTTGAATATGTGCATAAGAATCAATAAAGTTGTGACAGCTTCCAAACTGTGGGGAAGGATGGACAAAATATCTTGAGTTGAGAAAGTTAAAATGCAGAGGATGAGTTCCTTGTTCATCCTTACATCCCTCTTGCCTACTATGATGTCTGTACAGGGGGGGTTGGTAGGGTACATCCTCAAAACTGCTAGAATGGATTTATAAAGGCAGGGTATAAACAAATAGCTAATTAAATTAGAGATGCAGCTTTTGTCTTTGGCTCTCTCATCAATAGTGAGGTGCCTTTGGACAAGTCTCTTCACCTTTCTTGGTCTTATTTTACTCAGCTCAAAAATGGAAAGGGGTTGCAACTAGATATTATCCAGGCTCCCTTCCAGGTGTAATTATCAAAGCGTTTATTTCTCAGGAAGGGATTTCCTTAACATTTGGAGAGTGATTCCTGGGGTGTGATCACATCCCTCCAATGCTCATCAGTGCTGCTCTCTGAGAGGGAATCCTGGGCAGACAGTGTTGGGATCTTGCACACAGATGATCCTTTGTTGTGATGTTCTTGCCCTCTTAGTTGCCTTAGGTTCTGAGTAAAGGGATATAACGGTATGTGAGAAGGTCGTGCCAGCTTGTGTACTTGAACCTCAGTTCTGTCATTTCTATCTGCTCTTCTCTTCATTTATTGGACATATTCTTACCCCAGGATGCTGGGAGACAACTTCGTGTTCTTTAAATTTAACAGTTTACAAAGCATGTTAAATGATACTTGCCAGCTCAGCTATAATGAGTAACCTCATTTCTGGTGACATTGGTAAGGAGAGAAACTGTAAAAATGACAACTGCATTCTCAGGACCTTTCAGAAAATCCTCATTTCTTCACAACTGGGCAGAAAATTCAGCCCTTAACCTCCCCTACTCTGTTCCTCAGCCTTAGCGGAATCCAGTTAGGAGAGTGGAAATATCTTGTGATTTTTCTTCTGAATTATCTGCCTGAAGGCTTTCTTTGATTATGTGTGGGGCTTTGTCTTTCACCTCTATGTTATTTTGATTTTCAGAACAACACCCACATGTTGCTTCTGGAAAAATGATGGTTGTTCAATTTGAAGCAATTATGTAAACAGATGTCCTAACTTCCCAGTCCATTTAAACATGCTTAGAAGCTGTGGTGCATACTGAAAAAGTTTATAAAGCCATCCATGGAGTTGTCTCAGACCTAAATAAAACTGCATTGTAACATTTGGACTTTCTGTGCCTAATCCCTTTGTTAAGAAATGTCTAATTGCCTTACGTCTCAAAAGAAGACTTCATTAGACCCATTTTTTTGGCTGTTTTATTATTTTGTTTTATTTTATTTTTTTATGTATATTCTTTTTTTATTATTATTATACTTTAAGTTTTAGGGTACATGTGCACAATGTGCAGGTTAGTTACATATGTATACATGTGCCATGCTGGTGTGCTGTACCCATTAACTCGTCATTTAGCATTAGGTATATCTCCCAGTGCTATCCCTCCCCCCTCCCCCCACCCCACAACAGTCCCCAGAGTGTGATGTTCCCCTTCCTGTGTCCATGTGATCTCATTGTTCAATTCCCACATATGAGTGAGAACATGCGGTGTTTGGTTTTTTGTCCTTGCGATAGTTTACTGAGAATGATGATTTCCAATTTTGTCCATGTCCCTACAAAGGACATGAACTCATCATTCTTTATGGCTGCATAGTATTCCATGGTGTATATGTGCCACATTTTCTTAATCCAGTCTATCATTGTTGGACATTTGGGTTGGTTCCAAGTCTTTGCTATTGTGAATAGTGCCGCAATAAACATACGTGTGCATGTGTCTTTATAGCAGCATGATTTATAATCCTTTGGGTATATACCCAGTAATGGGATGGCTGGGTCAAACGGTATTTCTAGTTCTAGATCCATGAGGAATCACCACACTGCCTTCCACAATGGTTGAACTAGTTTACAGTCCCACCAACAGTGTAAAAGTGTTGCTATTTCTTCACATCCTCTCCAGCACCTGTTGTTTTCTGACTTTTTAATGATTGCCATTCTAACTGGTGTGAGATGGTATCTCATTGTGGTTTTGATTTGCATTTCTCTGATGGCCAGTGATGGTGAGCATTTTTTCATGTGTTTTTTGGCTGCATAAATGTCTTCTTTTGAGAAGTGTCTGTTCATGTCCTTTGCCCACTTTTTGATGGGGTTGTTTGTTTTTTTTTTTCTTGTAAATTTGTTTGAGTTCATTGTAGATTCTGGATATTAGCCCTTTGTCAGATGAGTCGGTTGCGAAAATTTTCTCCCATTTTGTAAGTTGCCTGTTCACTCTGATGGCAGTTTCTTTTGCTGTGCAGAAGCTCTTTAGTTTACTGAGATCCCATTTGTCAATTTTGTCTTTTGTTGCCATTGCGTTTGGTGTTTTAGACATGAAGTCCTTGCCCATGCCTATGTCCTGAATGGTAATGCCTAGGTTTTCTTCTAGGATTTTTATGGTTTTAGGTCTAACGTTTAAGTCTTTAATCCATCTTGAATTGATTTTTGTATAAGGTGTAAGGAAGGGATCCAGTTTCAGCTTTCTCCATATGGCTAGCCAGTTTTCCCAGCACCATTTATTAAATAGGGAATCCTTTCCCCCTTGCTTGTTTTTCTCAGGTTTGTTAGACCCATTTTTTTAAGTTATAAAGCAGAAGATTACAAGGAAAATGCAATTTGTGGGCCAGGTTTCAAATTTTGTTTTTCTTTATAAAAAGTCTAGCCCATGTTCCCTTGAAACAATGACTAATAGCTCACATTTATTGATCTAGGCACTGTTCTAAGATCTTATTGATTCATTTAATCCTCACAGCAGTCCAATGAGATACGTGTTATTATGAGCCCATTTTTCAGATGATGAAACTGAGACACAGAGAAGTTAAATAACTTGCTCAAGGTCTGGAATTCTTATTAGCAATGAGATAATTGTTATTATGAGCCCATTTTTCAGATGATGAAACTGAGACACAGAGAAGTTAAATAACTTGCTCAAGTTATGGAATTCTCATTAGCAATGGGATTTTCAAAATTCAAAAATCAAAAACAGGAAAAGAAGAGAGACTTTAGAAGATTTAAGTTCTTTCCCTGTATTTATCCATTTTATCTTTACAATAACACAATGACACAGGTCTATGAATTGGCCCTATTTCGAGTTCTGTGTATTGCTCTTAAAAAAGAAGGCCAAGCAATGGAATGATAGCTATAATGGGAGGCAAACAAAAAAATCACCTTTAGAAGCTGAAAACATTAAGAGAAAGGCTAAATTTTGGGGGTATATTTTTGTATAATTTCAAAATTCAGATAATTTCAGTAGGACATTCTTTTCTATTTTGGGGAGACAATTAAATATATGTATTTATTTTTATTTTATTTGTAATTGACAAATAATAATTGCATATATTTATGGGGTATAAAGTGATGTTTTGATACATATATACATCATGTAACAATCAACTCAGAGGAATCAACATATCTAAAGTTGGGAACATTTCTTTTGAAGAAAGGTGGTCTTGGGTTATGCAGTTAGGCCCTTTCAGAGAAGGGCTATGGCTGCTCTGTTCTCCGCCAGACTGTTAATGCCCTAAGGCCAGGACCAGCACCAAAGGAAGAATTAGGCAATGAGGCTTCAAACCGTGGTTTTGTCCCTTATGTCATCTGGACATGTTATTTGGCAGTGGGGCCCCCTTAATTTATTCTCTGTAAAATGGGGATAAACTCACAGGATTGTTGTGAGAATTATAAGAGATGGTACCCACAGGGATATCTGACACTTTCTATGTGTTTACTCAATTGGGTCACTATATTACCATCTTCTTGAGGTCTATAAGAATGCCCTTTGCGCACTATTTATTAAATCTGATAGTGAGTGCCTATGGAGTTCCAGCCACCATGCCACATGCTTTCCATGCCTTATCATCCCAACCCCTCCCTATTCAAAATGTGGTTCAGGGACCGCCAGCAGCAGCAGCATCACCCAGCATGTGATGCCTTTCCCCTGATGGAAGCAATCAGGATCTGTATTTATAACAAGATCCCCAGATGGTTTGCATAAATGTTAAAATTTTAGGAGTATTGGTCTGAGCCTCATAGCTATGCTACAAGTTAATAATGATAATTGTACATTTCCCAGATATGTGAAGGCCAGAGGTGAAGTTACTTGTTCTCAGCTACACAGTCCTGAAATTTGCATTCAGATATGGCTGGTTCCTAAGTCTCACTATACAACCTAAACCCTTAACCCAGTGCTGACACCTAATGTTTTCCAAGGAATCTAGGAAGAGTTGGCTGTTTCATGGCAGTCTTTGGTGGGACCATGACAACTGGAAGGAGCCGAAACTGGACTCAAGCTCCTGGGATCAGTCACGGGTTACCTGGCTACTCTCTCCCTCTGTCTCCTTCCCCCTACTTTTTCCAGTTTGCTGTCCTTGTTTCTCAAGTCCTTACTTCAACTTGATGACAGATGGTTTCTAATTCTCTCTCCTTAGGGTCCAGTTAGCTCTTCCTCTGTCCAAGGCAAATCCTCCTTTCTAGCACTTGCTTCTTTCTACTGTATTCCCATCTTTCCAAGCCAAGAGACTCCCCCAACTCAGTCCCAGAGATGAACATTATCCCATGGCTTCTGGCAGCTTAGTACGACAGCTGATGCATTGACTTTAACCCACAGGGTTAAGTTTGAGTCAGGGATCATGGGGAGTTTTTTTTTTTAATGTTGAGAGTTGAAGTTTGAGAGTCGTCCTTGTACTCCTTGAGAAATGTCTTACTGTCTATCAAACAAAAAAGGATGTTAATTTAACCCCTTTGCCATATCCTTTCCCCTCAATATACTCCTGTCTTTAGCACACAACTAGTCCCAACAAACCACAACTGGACATTTAGGGATGAACTTGGTTGAGAGAATTGCTAAAGGTGCTGATTCAAACTATGGTAAAAATTTGAACCTCAAGCAGACCTCCTGGTTTATGTTAAAGACACTCTACTGATATTTCCTTCTCTGGTGTTGATGGGACTTTGCAGTAGGAATCATACACAGTTTTCTCCTCTCCTCCCACGCTATCTCTCTGCTTGAACTTTCTCAGGAAGTATCTTGTCTATTTTATCAGTGACAAGGACCATGCTGGCAAGTCCAAAGTCAAAGTAATTAAATGTTTATTAATAACAACTAGGTACAGATGAATCTATACTGAATCATAGCTTCCCTGTGGACTTTTATCATGTTTTTGTTCCCACAATTTTGTTTTTGCAGGAACAGCACAAATTTTAAATATGATCATAAAATTATTGTTTGTTAGAAAAGGTTTTAAAAGGTAAGTGTTCAAATTCAGTGGAATTTGATAGTTTTCCAGCAAATATTTATAGAATAAAGATAGAAGAGTTATGTGCTCTGAGCTGCTTAAAGTGGAAAAGTTGGTGCATTGTCCTGATCAAGAAGCAAATAGAGAAGGTAGTTACCTAGGACCAGGCTGTGTTGGAAAAGGAAGAGAACTCAGGGGCATTGACTCTTTCCCTAAAACTCTGTTGCTGAGGAAACTGAAGCCAGAGGTTTATCCAAGGCCACATAGCCAATTATAGCCAATGAAGGACTAGGACCCAGGTTCCTGACCTCTAATCTGTTAGTGCTGCACATAAATTTCCCTATGAACCATCTCTAAGACAAAGGAGAATGAATTTATACAGACTTGGAGGAATGTTCAAATTTGTTTGAAGTCTTTCATGCTACTTTAAAAAGTCACTGAAATTTTTGCATTTTATAATATACTTCACCCATGTTTCCTGTGCTTAAAAAATAATGTACACTAACTTAGCATTTCCCTACAACTGTTGGAGTAAAATTGATGCACCCAGAGTTATCGCAGCCTCTTCATATCTCCTGACACATTGCCATGAATTCTGGGTTCAGAAGCCTTCCAGATTGCCTCGTGTGGTTTCCAGTACAGCTAGCAATGTGTCATATTCCTGCCTACGCTGTTTTCTCAATCCCTGGTGATTAATTAGGTCCATTTGGCTTGGTCAGTACCCAGATCTGATGATCATGTGCAGTAGATCTGAGTGTTGAATGTTGGCAGCGCTGCACTCACTTTTCATGCCAGCTTTCTTCACGTGGCAAGGAGTTCCACAGATGTGCGCCATGCAGCTGCAGGTTGGAGGTGGGTGTACGCTAATCTGTGGGAGCGAGAGCATAGAGCAGAACTCCAGAGATAAGCACAGTCCACCTCTGGGCCTTTGTACATGCTGTCCCTTCACGCTAGAATGCATTTCCCTGCCTCTTTGCCAGTTAAATATCAACTTATTCTCTCAAAAGTGCCAGATGCCATAATTTTCATTAGGTTCCCTCTGTTCCTTTCCCTTGAAATGAAAATCTCCTCTTCCTGTGCTCCTTAAATATATTATTGGAGTTCTTTCTTGTTTGAAAATCATTTATCTATCTTTCTACTTGGATTTTAATCTCTTTGAAGATGTGGCCATGTCATCTTTGTATCTCCAAATGGCTTGTTAATGCTTTCATGTAGTATCTGTTTAATCAGTCTTGATTGATTTGGATTTCTAAGTTAAGAAAAAGCCTAATTTAAGGTTGCTTTTGCCATATGAGGAGCAAGAGAGGATGCTTTTTGCTTTTATTCTTAGGAGACTTAGGCCTGTTCCCATGGTTTTCTGTGTTACGTTAGCATAAACATTGAACTCTTCATATTTCTTTTCCCACTAGGATTTTTTTTCAAGTAAGCTGACTCTGAAAGACAATATTTGGGATACACTACAGTCCCGAACAGAAAGAGTGAAGAGCTCTGTAATGTTAAGAAACTTTGTTTGCAAATTAACCCTTGACTGTCTATCTTCCTGAGGTCTAGCCTGACATCTTCATATCCTCAGCATCTAACATCTTCATATCCTCAGCATGTTGCTACCTGGAGGAGGGCCCAGAGCCTGCTTGTTCCTGCCCACACAGATGAAGGAGGAGAAGCTGACTCTCAGTGGGGCCCTTTTCTGCATGCTTTGCCAGAGAGTGGATACAAAGATGTACATGACTAAGCTTAGACATCCACCTCTTTGTAAACCACACCTCAAATCTTGAGAGAAACATTTCTAGTTTCATCATGAGTTTGACATTCTGCAAATTGTCCGTATAAGTCAGGGCAGGTTAACCGTGAAACCATTCTTTTCCAAGTCTCACTGTCTTAACAAACATAATAAGTGTTATTTCTGCCACCTGTCATAAGTAGATATGGGCCCTTGTGTATGTTTGTGTGGGAGAAGTCATGTTTTGCTACATGCCACTGTTTCGGGATGTGGGCTGCTTCTGTCAGCGGCCGCATTATATCGTAGCGCCTCAAAGCCTTTTTCTGGATCCTCCTCACCTGACTGGCAGATGAGGGGAGAGGGAGTAATGGAGTACAGTACATGCACTGGAAATGACATATGTCACTTCCACCTGCATCCCGTTGGCTAGACCCCAGTCAGTAGGCACCACCTAACTGCCAGAGGGGCTGGGAAATGTAGTCCAGCTGTGCCCTAGGAAGAAGAAGGAAGGGGTTTGCTGATCATCTAACCAGCTGACCCATGGACCTTGTTGGATTTATTGTTAATATTTTGCTTTTAAGCATTGTTATTAGTTGTTAAATTAATCATAATTGAAAAGGCTAAGTAAAGGAGATAAACTAAATAAAGGAGATAAATTTATATCTCTATAAAGCCTTCCCTGATCCCTCTTCACTCTTATATTCTGGTTGTGATATGTTTAGCTCTGACCACCAGGAATACTCTAGAGGGGATTCCCACATGGTGTCTACTGTTTCCATTCTAATGGTATTTGACATTTACGACTGCCCCTTTGAAGAGTCTGCCATTCAGGTCAATAGCTCCCACCACACTCCATCCCGTGAACAATTAATAAAGATTTATGAAGTTTACAAATGATTTAACGTTGTCTCCTTACTCCCATTCCGATGCATGATGTTGGCTGAGTTTTACGCATATTGGGAGTCTGAAGACCCACGATACACATACCCACACCAATGACAGTCCAACCTCCAGGTTAGAACTAGGGAACTAAATAGCAATAAATAACTGGAATGTATAATGCTGAGTTATTTGTACATATATTTATATAATTATATATCCTTTAAAAATCATATTCATGTTTTTCTCATCTGAATAAGAAAACACATGAAAAAGATGGCCTGAAATTACTCCAGCTAATCATAAACTTGAGTGTGTGTGTGTGTGTTTGGATTAGATGGATGGAACCAACAGATTTTACTTGTACATCTGGGAGACAGAGCGCCAGCAGGATGTGGAGCACGTGGCCCGCTGCATTCTCTGCTACGGTAAGCCAGGACAGCCTTTAGAACAGGATGAATTCACTGGTGGCCACAGGCTAGCTCTGCTCGGCAGATGTGTATTTACTTGGCATGTGCAGGGTTTTAAAATCTAGAGAATTTCCTATGAAGTCTGGATTTCTGGTTTTTCTTAGGAAGTCAGACTTATCATGAGAGTCACAGACACTGCATTCCCATGAGAAACAGTCAGCACAGCTGAGTTGGGCCTGACCCCTCTTAATGGGGTGAGGAGTCTCACAGTCCTTACCCCTCCCTATCTTACTCCTGGCATGCTCTGCTCATTTATCTGTCCTGCTAGCTGCTGGGTTGGCTGGGCTTGTGGTTCCTGCCTTAGTGCACCTTAGTGTGATGGGCAGGCCACTGAACTAAGAATTAAGAGTGATAGGTTCTAGGCCTGGAACCACCATTGACCAGCAGTGGGATACTGGCCAGTCATCCAGTTTGTCTTGGTTCCCATCCTCCATTGCTGTATCCTACACCAACCTGTGCTGGAGAGAAGTTTCTGCTGAAATGCGTGCATGCCCACATGTGAAGAGCTCCTGTCCACACCCATTTTACCTAGCACCAGAGTGGGTAAACTTGAAGGGATGTCATGGTTTTCTGTGTTTGATCCACGCTAAGCCCAGTACTACCACAAGATACTCAGCTATGACAACTTGGTCAAGTCAAGTGTAGAAACTGCCATTTGTGAGTATGTCACAGGTGATGAACTGCTTTCACATCCATCATCTAATCTGACATATTGCTTTTTTTGGGCCTTAGTTCCCTCTCCTCTAGAAGCCTAAACCTAGCTAGTGTTCATCGAGGTTTTACTATGCATCAGGCATTGTTTTGAACACTTACATATATATGAACTCAGTTTTTCTTTTAAACTTCATAAACAACCTCAAAAGGAAGTACTATTATTATCATCATCATTACCTCCATGTGTCAAATGAGGAAACTGAGGTTCTGGTAGACTAAGTAATTTACCCAAGGTCACATGCTGAGTAAGGAATAGACCTGGAGTGAACCAGGCAGCCGGGTTGCTGAACCCTTGACTATTACCCCTGTGCTTTGCTAATGACTGAATTAGGAGTTTTTAACCTTTCTTGGTATCATAGATCCCTTCTGCATCTGGTTAAACCTATGCTCTCCTTAGAATAATGTTTTTCAATGCAGAAAATAAAAAACGGGATTACAAAGGAAAATGATTACATTGACATTATCAAAATACTTAAAAATTTTGATATAGTAATATATATTTTTAAAAGTTTTTAATTGGCAAATAATAATTATATAAATTTATGGGGCACAGTGATGTTTCAATGCATATATACATTGTTGAATGACCAAATCAGGCCAATTAACATAATAGTTGCTTCAAATACTTATCACTTGTGTATGGTGAATATGTTTAAAATCCACTTTTTAAAGCTACTTTGAAATATACAATACATTATTACTGACTATAACACCATGCTGTGCAACAGACCGCCGGAACCTATCCTTCTGTCTAACTTAAACTTTGTACCCTTTGACTAATGTACCTCCTTTCCCCATTCACCTCCCTGCCGCTCTCCCTACGCTCTATTTCTATGAGTTTGAACTTTTTATATTCCACATACAAGTGAGATCATACAATATTTGTCTTTCTGTACCCAGCATATTTCACTTAGCATAATGTCCTCTAGGTTCATCCACATCACAAATGACAGAATTTCCTGCTTTTTAAAAGGCTGAATAGTATTCTGTTGTGTATATATACCACATTCTTAACCCATTTGTCATGTGCTTCTTTATTAGCATTTTAAATGATAAGATCTAGCAGGTCTAATAACTATTATTTCAAAGTATTAGTGAGTGCAAATAATATTGAGCCATTTGCAGCCACTGATAAGGAAATCAGTGATTTCTATTGGTGTCGGAATCACTGGTATTATAGTTGTTGGTTGTCTTTATGCACAGTGAAAAGAAATGTTAAATTTCATTTCAATAGAGGTAGTGAAAATAAAGATGTAATTTTTTCCCATCCTCATTCACAGACACCTTGGGAGACTGTGGTTCCCAGGTTAAGAACACCTGCCCCCGCCAGTTCTAAATGAAAGATTTTGCCCCAGCAGTGGGTCTCTAACACCGTTGTTCATCAGAATACCTGCGTACATTTCAATGATAGATTCTGAGCTCCCTCCCAACACTACCAAACCAGAATCTTGACGTGGCTGGAGCCTGGGAATCTACAGTAAAAAAAGAAAAAAAAATTATACATGCCATTTCGATGCTGAACCAGCTTGAGAGCTCTAAGACTACACTATTAGCTTTTCATTTAAAATTGGCAATGTTTGATCTTTTTTTCTTAACCTTAAAAAAAAGGCACTTTCATATGGTCATTAAGGTCACTTGCAGCTCTAGCAATCAATGTTTTTTTACGTGGTTTCCCACTAGTGTTGATTTATCTATTGTTAGATTATAATCTATTATTAGATTATAATTATTTTTTGGAGGAGGAAATAGAGGTGATGTCTGTGAACACAGAGACTGGGAAGCCATATGGCCTAAGTGGCTGAAAACATTAAGTGTGCAATTGATCTCAATTCTTCTTATGAGAAATGAGCCCATTTACAGTGCCCATTGACTTGCCACGTCACCACAATGCCTGGAGGATAGTGCTCAGAGACAGCTGTCCTTATTGAGGGTCTGGAACTGTGTTTTGCATGGAAAAGAAGGGGATGCATGGTTTAACTCCGGCCTCTCCCTGCACTTCCTTCCTAGACAAATGCAGACCAGACCCAGAATGCCCGGCTGGCGCGCCGGGGCCCCAGGAGGTGGACGTGGACTTGGTGTTTGTGGTGGACAGCTCCTATGGAGTGGATGCCGACGTGTACTGCGGGTCTTTGAGTCTAGCGGACGCCGCGCTAGAAGACCTGGAGGTGGCTGAGCAGCCGGGCGCGTCCCACCGTGGGGCGCGTGTGGCCCTGGTGACGCACACGACACCCAACTTCTGGCCGGGTGTGGGTCGCCTCCCTGTGCTCGAGGGCTTCCACTTGACCACCTATGGCAACCGGAAGCGGATGCAGAGACATATGCGCGAGGCTTCAGCCCGCCCCTTACAGGGAACCCCCGCCCTGGGCCACGCCCTGGAGTGGACGCTGGAGAATGTGCTCCTGGCAGCCCCTCGGCCGCGGAAAGCACAAGTCCTCTTCGCCATCGTGGCCAGCGAGACAAGTAGCTGGGACAGGGAGAAGCTATGGACTCTGTCCCTGGAGGCCAAATGCAAGGGCATCACCCTCTTTGTGCTGGCCTTGGGTCCGGGTGTGGGGACCCATGAGCTAGCTGAGCTAGCCGAGCTGGTCAGTGCTCCCTCTGAGCAGCATCTACTGCGCCTACAAGGGGTCTCAGAGCCAGAGGTTAACTACGCTCGGGGATTCACTCGGGCCTTCCTGAACCTCCTAAAAAGTGAGCAGTCCCCGGGAACTGGGGCACCTTGGGTGGAGTGGGGAGAGGGATTTACAGAGCCTGGCATTTGGGCATGCAGGTGCCTGTTGCAGATTCACTATTGCCTAATGTTTGTAGCCCAGCATCCCTGGGAAACGCCAGGGAGCACCCCATTTCCTGAAAACCCTGCACTATTACTGCCCTGACATTGTGTCAAGCCTTGTGATGGTTTTTTGTCCTGAACTTCTCATGGGGGAGAAGTTCATGGCTGGGAGCCTCAGACTTCCACATAACTTTTCAATTTTCTCATTTGTCAAAATGAGAATAGTAGTCTTTTCTCTAATTGTGAAGCCATATGTTCAGGGAGGGGCTTTGAAAGCACCAATATTGTACACATATAAGGCATAGTTACTGCTATTACTATTTATTACTACAGTTTCCAATAGTATTTGACAGTGCTTAAGTTTTTACATGCACATGAATCTCCTGGGGATCTTGTTAAAATGTAGATTGTGATTCGGTAGGTCTGCATTGGAGACAAGAGTCTGCGTTTCTTACAAGCTTGAGAATGATACCAATGATCCTAGTTTATTTGATGTTTACTTTAAAGTAGAGGTTGACATGGCAGTGTGGAGTCAGGGGTTTTCAGGGACTCACTAGGAAGTAAGGGAGACAGGACAAAAGTCTAGGGTCTTCCATTTCAGGTTGGATTGATGAAGCCAACAGTGAAGATTAAGGGGCAAGGGCTGTGCCAGTGGGTCCTAGCCAGAATTCTTTCCCATCCCCCTGCTCAAGCATCCTTAACTCCAATTAGAACTAGTGAAATTGTTATTGTTTTTTCTCTTATAACTAGATGAGTTAAATTCGTGGGCAGCCAAATCTGTATCCCTAGCATGATAATGGAGATTTAGAATTGCGATGGCGAGGGTATTATCCTGGTTACATTGTTAGCAGTTTGTCTTGGATTTCATCCTCCAGTGCATAATTCAACTTATGTGCAGGGTGCTTTGCTGTAACATGTGGAGCCTCCTTGCCCTCCTTGCTTGGAGACTTTAGTTTCTCAGTTTATAGGTGGTTGTGGTAGCCCATTGGGAGCCTTGAGGGACATCTTTGCCTTCATCACTATAAGAATAAAAGGAGTTTGATGGACATCTTAGAAGTACTAACACAGCATTTGTACCTCTCCAATTTGAGAGGTACAAAGATCAGTGAATTGGTTCTAGTCCTACCTCTGCCATTAGTGAGCTATGTGATCCTAGAAAAGTTCATGAATGTCTCTGAACCTTAGATTTCTTATATATGTAGGGAGTGGTAATAGAAGGCTGATGGCTTAGAGATTCTTTGAAGGAGAAGCGGCCTGAAGGAATCACTTTTCTAATCTGTTTTAATTTAATTTTACTTTATTTTTTATATTGTATTATGTTAGATTGTATTTTGTATTTTGTTTTTCTCTTAGGTTGGATTTTACTTTGCATTATTTACATAATAGGATACATTTTATGTTTTTATTTTGTTTTATTTGCTTTTATATTTATTTTATGCTTTATGTGAATATATTTTATGTCTTTTTGATTTTATGTCTTCCAGGATTAAAAACATTAATGTTTTATTTGCTTTTATTTTTATATTGTTATGTTTTATTTCATTTTGTTTCAGTTGTTTTATTTTATATTTTACATTTTGTTTTACTTGATTTTATGTTTTGAATTTGATGTCTTCATGAATAATATTTTGTTTTATTTTATTTTAGAATTTTATATTATTTTATATTTGACTCGATTTTTTATTTTACTTTTAGGTAGGACAAACCAGTACCCACCCCCAGAGCTCACTGAAGAATGTGGGGGCCTACACCGTGGGGACACTGTGCTGCAATTAGTCACGCCTGTCAACAGGTGGGTTGAGGACAGGGTTGAGATTGGTCCATACCTCTGCCCCAAGGCAGAAGAGACTTTCTCCCTAAAGAAAGGTCATATGCAATGCTAGTCCTCAACTTGACCTAAACCACTGGTCCTGGGATGCTCCTGAGTTTGACAGTTCTGATATGGATTGTCTTTCTTTTCTTTTCTTCAGACAGGGTTTTGCTCTATTGCCCGGGCTGGAGTGCAGTGGCATAACCTCGGCTCACTGCAGCCTTCACTTCCCAGGCTCAAGCAATCCTCCTGCCTTAGCCTCTCATGTTGCTGGGACTACAGGCCCATGCCAACACACCCTGCTGGTTTTGTACTTTTTGTAGGGATAGTTTCACCATGTTGCCAAGGCTGGTCTTGGCATTCTACCAATTTCTACCAATTTCCATTCTACCATATCGCCCCAAGCTTGAATTCCATATCCCAGAGGTAAAAATTGATAATGCTAAACATATCATTCTGATTTTTCAAACATGTCTGCAAAGCTAAGAAAATAGTTAATGCAAT
Organism: Pan paniscus; assembly: GCF_029289425.2. Lineage (NCBI taxonomy): Eukaryota > Metazoa > Chordata > Mammalia > Primates > Hominidae > Pan > Pan paniscus. Next base: position 128,230,805 of record NC_085926.1, read on the forward strand.
AACACAGTCATTAGGAAATGCCCAAACATAAGGCTTACAAATCACAGCAATAACAGTAACAACAGTTGAGCCTCTCAGTTCTTGAGATTTTTTTCATGCAGTTTGACATGGATTGTTTCTATACAGGTTGCCCAGGCACCAGTTTGGTATGTCTGGCTTGGCTGATGATTTGGAAGCACTTGAAGCAACAGGCATTTTTCTAGAAGAGAAGAGAAAAGACATCACAACATCTATAACTCAGCAAGAAGCACTTGAAAATTATGAAAATAACAAATATGACATTGAAGAAAATGAACAAGAAACACCAGCAAAACAAAAAGAAACTAGAAAAGAAATAAATGCAGACACTACCTATGGTAAAAACCAAACTACTTCGTGGTCCTTAAGTTGGATTCACTTTTTTCATTTTTAACTTTTTCTTAAAAAAAATCATGTGCACTGTGTTAGCATGCAATTTTTAAAAATTCACTTTGCTTACAAATCCACAGGTTCATGTATGCAGCTAAAGAAAATAGTTTAAAAAGAAAGACAAAGGCTAACTTTCACCTGGCTGTCAAACTGGAGCTGGATGAAAGTTATTTCAGGGCGTATTATGAAGGCACACTCTATGAAGTGTCTGCACTACCTTTGCAGAGAAGCAATGAGTTATTGCAGAAGTGGTGAAGATACTCCTGACCTTGAAATGCACCTACTTGGAGACAGGCTCTACATTTTGGATACATCTAAAACAACTGTAGCATCAATTTTGGATTACAGCATGCAGTAATGCAAATGCCAAGTTCCTTTTTTTTTTTTTTTTCTGAGACAGAGTCTCACCGTCACCCAGGCCGGAATGCAGTGGCATGATCTCGGCTCATTGCAACCTCCGCTTCCTGGGTTTAAGCGATTCTCCTGCCTCAGCCTCCTGAGTAGCTGGGATTACAAGAGCCCGCCACCAAGCCTGGCTAATTTTTATATTTTTAGTAGAGACAGGGTTTCACCATGTTGGCCAGGCTGGTCTTGAACTCCTCACCTCAGGTGATTCTCCTGCCTTGGCCTCCCAAAATGCTGGGATTACTGGCATGAGCCACTGCACTCGCTGCCAAGTTACTTTTTATATGTGATCAACAAATTAAGCAGAACACTAAACACATGAGAAAGAGATACAGGAAAACTTCTCTGTGAAGTTCTGGAAAGTGATTCAAGAGCTGAAAGAGTTTCTAGTGAGTGGTGTGGTTGGTCCTGGTTACATTAAAGGAGAGATCATTTATCTGAGGTTTTGAATGTGCCTAGATAATTCTCCATCTGGGGCTACTGGCTAGGTGGCCAGGGGAGTTATTCACTCTCTTGGTGACTCAGTTTTCTGCTCTGCAAAGTGGGGATTATATGAGTCCCTACCTCATAGGTTTGAGAATACAACTTGATAATTCATGTGTTTGCCACATAGTATACATCCACACAAGTTAGTTGTTAAGATGCTGATGATACATGCTACCTTTTAGATTTCAAAGCAAACACATGTCCAAAATAAATAACAGAATCAGACAGACATAGGAATACCACCTCCTTAGGCTAGAATATTAAACATAGAATAACTTACATTGTTGGTTCTTATGTTTTCAGTATAGAATATCCTCAGGTAATCTTACTAAGGTAATGATTTTCAGTCTTGATTGTATACTAGAGTCACCTGGGGATCTTTAACGCTTGACCTCAGCCCAAATCAGTCAGAATCTCTGGGTGTAGGACTTACCCAGTGATTCCACTGAACAACCAAGAGTGAAAACTACTGCTTTAAGGCATTCTTTCTCATAAAATCAAGGTGGAAAGGATGGGGGAGAGTTTCCTAGTCAACTAATCCAATCCCATTTACAGACAAAAACTGAGGTTTGAAGGTCCCTGATACTTCTCAGCTGCTCTGTTGTTACGTGGCTCTGGCTGGCCAGTTTCCTTTCTGTTTTCATTCCAAGGCCATTCAAAACCCTCACCACCTCCTCAAGGTCCTTCCTCCATGCCTCTTCCTCTAGCAGATATGCCTCCCTCTTTTTTTATTCTTTTCAAAAGAAATAAAGGTGACCGAGCGCAACCTCCTGTAACTTTCTGTATTTCTGCAAGCCTCTCTTCCTGCCCTCCAGTTGGAGAAAAGAACTGGCCCTTCTCTTATTCTGAATTGTCAAGAAAGACCAAAGGGCTCTTCCAGACCTTGTTGACTTGTGCTTCTTGGGATCTGGCCACTGTTGGCCACTACCTTCCTCTTTAAACCCTCTCCTCTCACAGCTTTGGAGACAACATTCTCCTCTTGTTCTTCTATTCTGGCCAGTCCGTCTTTGTGGGCTCTTCTTCCCAGATCCACCTTCACAGGGGGATTCAGGTTTTATGGAATTTATACAATTTGGGGGCCCTCTTTAAGAAAAAGATGTTAAAAAATTATTAAAATTAAGTGAAAAGTGAATATTCATTTAGAAGAGCCTTATGCAAATGATTTGCTGTGAAGCCTAGGCTTTATTAATGTCATGATGGATCTGCTACACCCTTCCCCAAGATTCTTTCTTCAGTCCTCCAAACATTCTGCACACACCACACTACTTAGTTATGCTTTCCCCCCTGCCCCCACAACATCAACTATCCCCTCTGTGCTGGTGACTCTCAAATCCATATCTTCCACTTTAACTCTCTCCTGTGCTATAGCATAGTGTATTCAATTACCCTCCAGATCGTTCCACTGGACTTGCCTGTAGTCACATCAAGGCACCTTAGTTCAACAAACCCAACTCATTGTCTTTCCCATTCAAATCTCCTTCTCTTCCTTTACCAACTATCTTTATTGGTATGAACCACCAGTGGCCCAGGAATGGAAAGCCAAAACTCAGTATTATTTTTAAAAAATTAATTAATTAGATTTAGGAGTGCAAGTACATGTGGATGTGTTGCATATTGGTGAAGTCTGGCCTATTAGAGTACTCATTACCCAAATAGTGTACATTGTACCCAAAAGATAGTATCTCATCCTACACACCCCTGCCCCTGCCCCAGCCCCAGCCCTTCCACCATTTGGAGTCTCTAATGTCTTATTCCACTCTGTATGTCCACATATACCAATTGTTTAGCTCCTACATATAAGTGAGAACATGCAGTTTTTGACTTTCTATTTCTGTATCATTTCACTTAGGATAATATCCTCCAATTCTATCCATGTTGCTGCAAAAGACATGATTTCATTCTTTTTTATGGATGAGTAATATTCCATCGTATATATACCATGTTTTTAATCCAATAATTCATTGATAAGCATTTAGGTTGATTCCATGACTTTGCTATTGTGAATAGTGCTCCTATGAGCATACGGGTGTAGGTGTCGTTTTGATATAATAATTTCTTCTCCTTTGGGCAGATACTCAGAAGTGGAGATGCTGGATTGAATAGTTCTCTGAGAACTCTTCATACTGTTTTCCATAGCGATTGTACTAATTTACATTCCCACCAGTAGCGTTCCCTTTCTCCACGTTCTCACCAACATCTGTTGTTTTTTGACTTTTTAATAATAGTCATTCTGACTACTCTAAATGGTATCTCATTGTGGTTTTCATTTGCATTTCTCTGATGATTATTGATGTTGAGTATTTTTTCACATTTGTTGGCTGCTTGGATGTCTTCTTTCAAAAAATGCCTGATTGCCCAATATTATTCTAGTTGACCTCTTCTCCCTTGCCTCCTGCTGTCTAACTGGTCTGCTTTCTTCCAATTTGTCCTCCTTCCAGTTCCATTCTAAACAGCCGATTGACATTTCTAAAACACAAATATGGTTGTGTCCCTTCTCCTCTTCTATGGTTCCTCATTGTTTATAAGATAATGTTCAGGTGCCTGTGGAAGGCACATGGGCCTTTACAATTAGACCCCTGCTTTGGTCCTCTGGGGCTTTACTGGCTGCCACTTCCCTGCATATGCCTTTCGTGGCCTTTATGCCCTGCAATTTATTCCAGATCTCTGTACCATTGCTTACCCTCACCTGACTGTCTATATTTCCTCCACAGTGTCCACGTGGGCTATATCTACTCATCTTTCACTACTCAGCTCAAGTTTCACCTCTCCTTAGAGTTTTTTCTATGCCCCCAGGTAGTTTTAAATTTTCACAGCCTCCTTGGTGCTCCTGAATCTTAAGACAAATTCTGCCATAGTGCCTGCTACCTTTCATTGCGCCTACCTGTAAAGAATTAAATGAATTATCTCTCTTCGCAGGTGCCAGGCTGATCTTGGTACATTTTCAATTTCAGTGTTATATCCAAAGCACACAGACCAATTTTTTGGTTTTCCCCTCCAAGTAGGGCTATAAGACATATATGCCAGGGAATAGAATAAGCTGGAGCAAAATTATAATTTCATTGTAGCTGCTCTTCATACCTGCCAGCTCTTTTCTTTTTCTTCACCTTTACCTTTCTTTACTCCTGGATTCCATGAACTACTGTGAGTAAAATTGTTACTGCCACCGCATAGTTCTTCCAAGAAGGCAAAGGTTAATATTCATGGTAAAAAATAAAGCCAAATATAAGACGGGGGGCTAGCGATAATTGCTTGGGTAAAAATTTGTTGGCCCTCAATGCCTTAACATACTGGTAAAAGAAAAATTAAGACTAGTGGTATTCTGAGTGTTAAGCTACAATGATAATTTAGAGATAATTAGCATAAAGCATGAAGGACTCTTTCACCTATAGCCGTAATGACCAACGTAATAACTGCTAGCCACATTGGCTATTTACATTTAAATGTAAATAATTCAAAATTAAATAACATTAAAATTTCAGTTCCTTGATTGCACTAGCCACATTTCAAATGCTCAGCAGCCACATGGGAGTGGTGGCTACTGTATTGGACAGCACAGATTTTCCATTATTTCAAACATTTCATCGTTATAGAAAGTGCTACTCTAGAAGTCTAATTTAGGAAGAGCAGTCCCTGTTTGATTGTCTCTCAGACCCAAAGCAAGGGTGGAGGTTCTAAAGATGACAGAGTGCCCCTAGGAAAAGTGATGGATATATTTGAATGAATTCTTGGTTTGTCAGTTCAGAATCAGTTGTAACGGCAGAGGTTGGTGCCGGCTGATAACTAACCCGAGTCTATTTGTTGGCTCTAGAGAGTACAGCAAAGAGCTCACCATTGGAGTGTTCTTCTGTTGACAACAACAGGTTTTTGAATAAGTATTTCTCTTACTTCTCCTGGGCCTGTACTGCTTGTTATCTTATATCCTCCAGAGTAGGGGTCATGCAGTGAGCAAATTCAAATATGACTACTCAAAGCATAGGACTATTTCCATGATCAATTTCTTACCATACTAAGAGCATATCTCATCCCTGTGGGTACAGTACATCTGGTCACCTCTCCTAGAAAACTAGTCTGTGCCGATTATACTATTGGGAGGTTAGCAGATAGTTTCACAGAAACAAAGCATGAATTTTAAGGCTTGTGTTTTTGAAGATAGTATCCTCTTTATTTAAGGGTACATGGAAGGCCTAGGAGGAACTGTGGGGAGGATGGCAGCATTCTGTGCTTCAGGGCCAACCTGGATCAGAAATACTTCTGTGTGATACAAAGGATACCCAAGGAAATCTGTTCTCCCTAGAAGTTGAGGTGGGGAGGGTTATATACCTGGGAAAATCATTGCCTCATGTAAAATTCAGGGAGTCTCAGATCTTGCTTTGTTGTAATGTGTTGATTTCCAATGCTGTTTTTAATTGTTCAGGAACATCATATTTTTCCTTTAATAGATGTCTTAATTTCTCAGGCAAGAGTCAGGGTACTATAAATAATAAATAAGCTAGATTTCCTTAGGTCATTAGAAGACTGGAGACAAGGGATTGGGATGGTTTGCAAAAGGAGGGAAAGCAGTATAATACACAAGTGAGGAGTGCTTAGTATCAGAAAGATTTATTAATATTCATTCATTTATTCACTCATGTATACATTATCTGTGGCATGTCTTCCAGGTACTGTGCAAAGTCATAGCTATAACTATGTTGCACATTTCACATATGTTATATGACACTTTATAACATACTTGTGATATAGAAGTTTTTTTAAAAATATTGCTTTTATAGCTGAGGAAATTGAGGCTCTGAGGGGTTAAATTACTTGCTTAAGGTCACAGAACTAGTTGGTGGTGAGGCTGAGATTCATTCCCAGGTCTGTGACTCCAAACCATTGCTCTTTTTCTGTCATGCTCATGCAGGAAATTCAGCTCTGTATTTATTTTGTTGCAGGTCCTTGTTCCATGAATCCAATGGAAGGCGAGTGTCAGGATTACACCCTGAAGTGGTATTACAACAAGGAGGAACGGGTTTGCCAGCAGTTCTGGTATGGCAGCTGTGGCGGCAATGCCAACTGGTTTGAAACCAAGGAAGAATGTGAGTCTCGGTGTGTCCCAATACAGTAACAGTACAAGCAGAGCCCTGTTACTGTTAAAGGCAGAGCTTTTAATGCTGATGAAATGGAGATTACCATGGCTGAGGCAGGACCTCACAGCTCAGAAGTGACAGCCCATTCCAACACCTTGGACATCAGATTCCTAAACGCCTGAATGTTTTCCCGCCAACAAGGACTTGGGCCAGATGATTTGTGACTTGAGGACTGAATTCTAATAGTTAAAAAAGTAACTGAAAGATATTTAAATGAATTAGAACGGAATGAAAAATAAACTTGAACTTGACTTATAATATTATTTTAAAATTTGGGGGTGCTATGTAGCAAAATAAAAATCAGTGTAAGCAGTGAGAAAAACCTAATTCAGAAATGAATCGAAACTTGGTTTGTTTTTTTTACCACCAGAGAATAGGGAAATATTAGTCAAAGAGAGGGCATGGAAGAAGGGACATCTAATGTGAACGAACTTCATACTTACTACTTAATGTAGATAAATAAAGGCATTCTTTATTAAATCATTTGGCATGAGACTGTGTGTGATCTTTGCTCACTGCAATCTGTTCTATACTTTGTGACATTGTGGTTGATGAAGAGACAGCCATGATTTTTCCATGAGACCAACCCTTTGGCACCCATTATAGTGGTCTCTGTCCTTCAAAACATGGTGACTCAACAATTAAGGCTGACATTATTAATGAAAAGTGAAATGAAAGCTTTACATTCACCATGGATGAAACATTTTGCAGCAAAGATATTAAGGGAAATCGTGTTTTTTGTGAGATTTTCCTCTGCCTCATGGCTTGATTCTCTGGGCCTCTAACCATGGGCCTGGCTTCCAGACAGAATTGGGAACTGTGTGGAGGAGATCTGTGGGGGCACTGAGGATGCACGGCTTGGGGTCTTTGTAAGATCATGCATTAGTCAGCTGGGGCTGACATAGCAAAATACCACAGGCTTAAACCACAGAAATTTATTTCTGACAGTTCTGGAGGCTAGAAGTTCAAGATCACAGCACAGAGGGCACTCTTCCTGGCTTGCAAATGACTACCTTCCCGTTGGGTCCTCACATGCCTTTCCTCAGTGCATGCTCATAAAGACAGCAAGAGAGAAAAGACCCAAGCTCTCTGGTGTCTTTTTTTTTTTTTTCATTTGAGACGGGCCTCACTATACCAATATTGCCTTGGCTAGCCTCAATGTCTTAGGCTTAAATGATCTTCCTGCCTCAGTCTCCTGAGTAGCTAGGACTACAGGCATGAGCCACTGCACCTGCCTCTGGTGTCTCTTCTTATAAGCACACCACTCTTATTGGACTAGGTACCATTCTTATGACCTCATTTAACTTTAATTACCTCCTAAGGCCCTAAATACTACATTAGGCGACCATATGAATTCTGGGGAAACACAAACATTCAGTCCATAACTGATCACAAGCAGCTGGTTTTCCCCCAGGGACACAGGATGGAGTTGCTCTCTGGTAAGTTCCTGGTTCTGTAAGTGTGACTGCTATAATCTGTGTGTTTCTCTACACAGTCTGGTGACATAGCAGGTGGGATGGAATCAGCTTTATACAAAATGTTCAAAGAAGCACATTTTAAATTCTATTTTTATAACAATCATTTTAATATGATCACAAAAGGATGACTGTGTTCATGGTAGCAAATCTATAAGACACAGAAATGCACATGGAAAAAATAAAGATCACCTATAATCTTTTCTCCCAAAGGTAACCGTTTTGATATAATCCAGGCTTTTTCTAATGAATGAATATACTATCTTCTTTTTCTTCCTTAACACAGTACAAGCAACTGATTTTTTGACGGGAATTAAATGGCAGATGCTCCATCCTGCCACAGAGCTGCTCATCATATGAATGGGTATATGCATTTCTCTGTTTTAGGCATAACTTCAGCTGCCTGAGCATAAAATGGCCAAAGTGATCTATCCTGAGGATGGTATTTGATTTGAACTGTGATTTATTTTCTATTTCTTATTCCCATTCTTCCCTTCCTATGTCCAGGAGTTGGGAACACCAAGGCAAAGTTTCAATAAGAAGAAGATCATTGGGAAGAAACATTCAAGTGTGTTGATTGTCCCCACTTGTTAACTTAAGAAAAAACATAATTTATAAATTTAGAAGAGAGGAGGCTTTAATTCTTATAAAAGGTTACAGCCTGCAAGGTGGTTGTCCCACAGGCTGGGAAGCCTGCCTCTAGCCAAGACCAGAGACAGGCGTTTGGAAGGAGGAGGGGTTGGGGTAGGAGTTTTATGCTGAAAAGGTTGGCTAAACATACGTGTTCAACAAGTTACAGGAGGAGCTGAGTATTCAAGAAAGTGGTCCTGACACAGGCATACATGTAACTTATGACCGATGTTCATTTTGAAATGAATAGATGAAATGTATTATACCTAGCCCCTATGTCAAAAGATCTTTTCAGGACGTGAAGGTACACAGGTGTGCAGTCTCTGTAAACCAGCAAGAACCAGTCCATGGCTGGTGGTCTTCTCATCAGGAGAAAGTTACTGAAATCAGCCTCTTGTCCAGTCAAAGCTGTTTCTGGTTGGTGGAACAGGGGTTCAGTGAATCAGCATCTGTGAGCTGGATGAGTTGTAATTGTTTTAATACTGTTTATCTGGAGGCCAGTGCTTGTTTAGCTGCTAGAGAAAAAGAGAAACCTTGTGGCAGTTAGAACATAGTTGATTCTTTAAGTGCAGGAGTGTGTGACTTAACCCTTTGCCTGGTATGGTCTTAGGTCCTGTTTATAATTTGGTATCTTATTGCCATGAAAATTCTCCTCTGTCAGTCTTATGATCCCTATTTTAACATTAATGCTGGTCAGTTGTGTCTAAACTCTAAAAGGAGGAGGTATAACCAGGCATGTCTGACTTTCCATCCCGTCATGGCTGGGAATACAGTTTTAAGGTATTTCTGGGGTTCCCTTTGCCAAGGGAGAGTCCATTCAGCCCATAGGGGCTTAGGATTTTAAAGTTTATACATCCTTGGAACATTCATGAGATCCAACTGCAGTTCTCCCTGTGTTTTCTAGGTGGCGGTATAACCCTTTCACGGAGCTCCTCTGACTGTCAGCATAAACCTTATACTCCACAAATTCTGAGGTAGCAACAATATAGCCAAGGGCAGAAACAATTGTCTATTGTTTCAATATCCATACCCACCCTTACTGTATACACAGTTTATAAAGCACTTTCCCATGTTATGTCATGTATTTGCCCAGCCCCACCACTAAATCTGGGATGTTGGCATTGTTCATCCCCTTTTTGGGATAAACTATCTTACAGAAGTGATGTGGCTTGGCTCAGACCCGTAACAGAAACTGGCCTTGAACTCCTTTTTATCCTGAGACTAGGGCTTCTTGAGCTATACTGCATTTGTTCCAAACCGTTAGCTGCCACCAAAGAATTCTGAAAGTCAGAGCCACAGGGGTGGGAGGATGGGCTTGATTTCTGCCTCAGATTCCCTGCTCTTCCATCTGCTGCCCCCGCCCCCACCCCCACCCCACCCCACCCTACCCCACCCCACCCCTGTGGTTCTGGCCTGGGTGGAAGTAGGAATGGACTGAAAGAGAAGTTGAACTGCAGTGCAGGTCAGTTGTGATGGCAGCCTCAGCCAACCCCACAGGGATCTCTGGACCTAAGTGGGCTTGTGTGAGTTACCCCAGTGTGGGCTAACTTGGCTGGGTCTGTATCTCCTGCCTCCATCACCCAGAAGGGCATACCTGTGGACGTGGCAGCTCTGAAACTGTGGCAGGCTCTAAAGTCGACCAGCTGAAGCCTTTCTGCTCACAGCACTCCTAGCAGGTGGGGCAACAAGTTCTTCCTTGAAGCAGGAACTGCAGAGCACAAACCACACTCATCATAGTTCCTTTACCTGGAATGTCCTTTTGCATTGTTTTCAAATTTCCCTAGCTTCCAAAATCCAACAGGACACAACGAAAATCATTTGTGCAAGTTCTCAGAGATCTAGCCTTTGCATTCATCTCTAGCCTCACCTATGGTGGCGGTTGTTCTGACCCTCCAACTTTTCATTTGAGCAATACCATTTCCTGGAAATGCCATATTCCATTCACCTATGCTGTTGCCCTTGGTGATACTTTTGTGGGAAATGCCTTTATTTAATTTATTTACAAATATTTAATAGGCATCTATTATGTACCATATCCATTATCTGTGCCAAAACCCAGCTCAGCTCTCATTGCCTCTCAGGAAAACATCTCCCATTGCCCCCTTTCAAGAAAGAATTAATCAGTAGCTCCTATAGGCTGCCTTGTATACCCTTATCTTTTTGCCCTTTTCCCTCCATTTTACACCATTTGCCAATTAGTCTCCTTATTAGGCCATGAGCCTCTTCAGCTTGGAATCCCCTGCCCAGGACAGGGCCTGACACTTCTCCCTTTAGTTCTGATATTTAAACTCCCTGCCAGTTTTCAGACTGTTAGAAATGCCCCACAGCCACCCCAACAGTTGGTTGCCTTCTATATCTCTTCCTCTAGAACAACTTTTTGCTTTGTAATTCTGCACTTATTTTTGTTCTGCATTTGTTTCAGACACCAGGGCATCTGCCTCCATCAGTCAATTGTAAAAAGGTTCATGTGTTTTTAAATTCCTCCTTGGATCTGTTATTTCATTAATTATAACCTTGCACTGCTTTGGGGATATTAATTTATCTGATGAAAGAATTGAGACCCAGAAAGTTCAAGTGGCATCAAATCTTACACCATGATTCAATTGGTAGCCTAAAATTAGAATTAAAATGTGTTTTGAACTGATTTGGCATCTGCTTGGTTCGCTCTGCAAAGTTTAAGGGTTTTAATCATTACATGAATTGACTGCTTTGCACTTTTAAACATGTAGTGGATTTCACTGATCCTAGAAAAGTGGAGGGTTTGCGATTGGTAGGCTCAGAACTTGGTTCCCAGCCATGTATCAAAATGTATAAATGCATAGAGGGATTTTCCCCAAGCTCTCCTGAGTGGAGATCATGCTGACTGTGTACTATTTATGGTTCTTCCTTTAATTTCTGACCTCTTGTGATCTCATGGTGGATTCTTCGTTTAACTTTTGAATAATCTCAAAGGTATATTTCTAATACAGCTGGAGGGTCAATGTTGGGATTACAGTGTTATGGGAAATACCAAGACTGGGGCATGTGAATTCAGCATCTGGTTCCCTCTGCAGCTTTCCTGGTGACTTCATAGAAGATACTCTATTTTTCTGGGCTTTGGTCTTTTCTGTCTGAGGAGACTGGAGAGGAGAGAAACATTACTTGCCCTTTTATAGTCTCTCTAAATTCTGCAAACAAAAGCATTCCTTCTTTAGCTAATCTCTTAGGAAGCTAAAAGATGCAAGCCCAGCGGAGGACAGGAGAACCACCCCGCTGAACCCAACCCAAATTTATGACCCACAGAATACTGAGCTAAATAAATGGCTGTTGTTTTAAAACACTAAGTTTTGGGGTAATTATTAATTTCAAAAAGTTGTGACTGGGCTTGCTCATGTGTCTAGTCAGCTACCAGTCTGTTGGTCAGTTGGCTGGCCTAGGGTCAATTCCTAATGATAAAAAAAAATAAAAATTGTATATTTGTATTCATGCAATAATATAGCCTCAAAATACTTAAAACACCAATGCAATTAGATTAGAAAAAGCATTTAGAAGCAGAATAATTGGAAAGGAAGACGTAATACAGTTTCTATTCATACACAATATGAATATATATCTAGAAAAGTAAAACATTCTAAGAGAACAGCAATGTTACAGAAAGAGTCTTCTCCATCAGCCTAGAGCCTGCGGTGATCATTCAACAGCAGACCATGATGGACACAAAATATGATTGAGAAAGAAATCTTTGTTTTTGTAATCCACCAAAATTAGGGGGTTGTTACTGAAGCATTTCCAGGCCTGTCCCCAGAGATACAGGTATAGAGAAATGGGAACTCTCAAACATGGCTTTTGGAAGCAAATATTAGAAAATGTTTTGGCATTTTCTAGTAAAATTAAAAATTTAAATACTATGAACCAGCAATTTTACTTGTAAGCATATTCCCTGAAAACTCATTTGCTTGATGACCAAGATACAACCACATTCATGAATGATGTTCACAGCAGCATTTTAAAAAAAAAACCCAAGTTGTAAACAACCCACGTGTTCATTAAGAGTGAAATATGTAGGCTGGGTGTGGTGGCTCATGCCTGTAATCCCAGGACTTTGGGAGGCCAAGGTGGGCAGATCACTTGTGGTCAGGAGTTTGGACCAGCCTTGACAATATGGTGAAACCCCATCTCTACTAAAAATACAAAACTTACCCGGGCATGTTGGCGGGTGCCTGTAATCCCTGCTACTTGGGAGGCTGAGGCAAGAGAATCACTTGAACCTGGGAGGTGGAGGTTGCAGTGTGCTGAGATTGTGCACTGCATTCCAGCCTGGGTGACAGAGTGAGATCTTGTCTCAAAAAATGGAAAAAAAAAAAGAGTGAAATGTGTGAATATGCTGTAGTACATTAAAATAAGGTGTACAACAATGAAAATGAATGAATGAAATTGAATTAAGATTAAGCCACATTGACTAAATCTTAAAAGCATATATTTGAGAAAGACACAGAAGTATGCATACAGTAGACTTTCATTTATCTAAGCTCCAAAATAAGGCAAAATTAAAATTATATTGTTATCCTTTATGTGGTAAAACTAGAAAAAAAAATCCAAATATGTGGTCACAGTTGAAGTGAGGACAGAAACATGGTAGACGCCGTGATGTGTTGCCTACATCCCACTTCAGGAATGAAGAATTTGTTCTTCAGCTGCTGTGAGTGCTGCTGGAAGGTGACTCTCAGAGGTCAGCCCTCATTGAGGATTTCCTCAGAGGAAGAGAAATTTACCTTCCATGGGCAGATGCATCCAGTGACTGGTCAACACTGAGTTATAAAATCCCAGCCCAGCAACTTGGGATAACTCTGCAGGCCATCCCACAGCTGCTTATGGGGTTGACTGAGGCCTTCCACTGGACTGTACCACAGCCCAACTTCTCTCGCTGTCTAATTTTGCTCTTTTCTTCATTCCACAGGTGTTGATTTTAAAGACACTCCCATATAAATGTCCTATATGCTCGTCTCTGTTTCAGAGACTGTTTTCTGGGGACTCCAGTCTGTAATCCTCTTGTGGAGGGAGGTGGCTAGGACCAGGAAGGAAAACACGAATGATAAGAATGTTCTATTCTTCTGTCGAAGTTGTATTTTCACAGGAGTTCACTTTGTATGTATTCATTAACGAGTATATTTATATTTTATGCTGTTGATTTATGTTTCATGCATCATAGTAATCCAGAAATTCCTCAGAAACACAAATCCAGGACAAGTGAGCTGATGTCACCCTCATATTACCCCTGATTCAGGAAAATAAAACATATTCTTTTAAGATATGTGTCAGCCTGAGTGAATCTCCTTTTTTTGGAAGGGGCAGGGGGCTCTTCATTATGCATCTATGAGTGGACACATTTTAAAAGCATGTTTTTTTCGTTATTCAGAATGTAGCAATTTTGTCAGAATTCCTTCTGTCAGGAAAAGAAAATTCCAAACTGGTTCCTGGTCTTGCCTTCTTAATCATTTTCCTCAGGGAAAACTGAAAAGTGATCTCAGAATGTTGGTCTCATTTTAATCCCATGGTCCTTTGGACATAATTTTGTTTTGATTCAAAACTGTACAGGGGCTTAAAGAGAAACTTATAAGTGTAGATGTAAGAGGTGATATTTAGCTATTCTGTCAATATATATTTACTAAGCACCTAATATGTGCTAAGAACTCTTCTAGTAGCTCAGGAAATGTCAGCGAAGAGTAACAGTAATAAAAAAAAAAAAAAACCCTGCCCTCATGGAGTTTACATATTAAGAGCACAGCTGGGGATCTTAGAGATAGTACCATAGTAAATAAGTAAATTATCCAGTGTGTTATAAGGTGAAAGCACTATGAAATAAAAATGAAAGTATAGCAAGGTAAGCTTACCTGGAGTGCCAGCGGGGAGGTTTGGGCAAGTATTAAGAAGATGGCCAGGGCTTGCCAATGAGGGGCTGACACTCAAGCAAAGATTTGAAGGAGGCAAAGGAAATGCTTGTCCTTGAAAGGCTATGTAGATATCAGGGACAAGGTCATTCCAGGCAGAGGCAACAGCTAACACAAAGAGAGGCTGTGGCCAGGCATGGTGGCTCACGCCTGTAAACCCAGCACTTTAGGAGGTCGAGGTGGGCAGATCACGAGGTCAGGAGTTCGAGACCAGCCTGGCCAACATGGTGAAACCCTGTCTCTACTAAAAGTACAAAAGTTAGCCGGCCATAGTGGTGGGCACCTGTAATCCCAGCTACCCAGGAGGCTGAGACAGGAGAATTGCTTGAACCTGGGAGGCAGATGTTGCAGTGAGCCGAGAATGTATCATTGCACTCCAGCCTGGGCAACAAGAGTGAGAGTCCGTCTCAAAAAAAAAAAAAAAAAGTAAAAGAAGAAGAAAAAAGCTGCAAGGTGGAAATGTACCTGGTTTGTTTGAGGAACAGCAATGATGATGCCAGTATGCATGAAGTGGTATGAAAAAGTGAGTCAAAGAAATGAAGTTAAAGAGGAATTGAGGAGGAGAATCATATTGCATATGGCCTTATAAAGGATTATGTTTAAGTTATCTATTGCTATGTAACAAATTATTCCAAACTTTATGGCTTAACTCAATGAAAACACTTTGTTCACTAATCTGTGATTTGGGCACAGCTCAGTGGGAAAGTATATCTCTACTTTCCTCGGCATCCATGAGTATGGCTTGAAGGCTGGGGCTGGTATCATCCCTAAGGCTTCCTCACATGCCTGGTGGTTGATGTTGGTTGGGACTTCAGCTGGGGCTGTGGCCAGACCACCTATATGTAAACTTTCCATGTGGTCTGGGTTTCCTCACAATAAGGTAGTTGAGTTCCATGAGCCTCTAGAGAGAGACAGAGCCAGCTTTTGAAGTCATGCCCCGTCACTTCCATCCCATTCTAGTCATTAGAAATGAGTCACTGGTCGCTGAGGCTGGTCCCTAAGCAAGGTGAGGGAAATTCAGCTCTACCTTGAAGTGTGAGGAGTATCCCAAAGTTTGCAGATATGTTTTAAAACTACGTTTTAAAAAGTTCTCCAGATTTTATTTTGAGTAAAGTCCATTGCAGGGTTTTGATAGAGGAGTGAGATGACTTGATTCATGTTTTGAAAGTATTACTCTGCTGTAGTGTTGTCAATAGAATATAGGCCTGCAAAGGTGGCAGTGGGGAGATGAATTAAGATGCAAGGGATAATGATGGCTTGGATATCATGGGTAAGAAATGGTGATATTTTAGATATATTTTGAACTTAGAGCCAATATCGACAGATTGAATGTGGGATATGAAAGAAAAACAAGAGTCAACGATGCCAGGAAGGCTTTTAGCACAATCAGCTTAAAGGATGAAGATGCTGTCAACTGAAATGCGGGACAGTCGTGAGTGGAGCAGGTTTGACGAGTTGTTAAAGACCAAGAGATCAGCTTTGGAAATGTTGAGCTTGAGACAGCAATTGGACATGCAGCTGGGGATGTTGAGTAAGCAGCTGGATATGTGAGTCTGGAACTTAGAAAAAGGCTGGGGCTAGAAATATGTATTTTAAAGTCATTAGGTTATAGATACTATTTAAAGTTCTGAGATTGGATAAGATTCCCAAGTGAACGAATGCAGAGAGAAAAGAGAAGAGGACAGAGGACTGATTCCTGGAGCACTCCAGCATTTAGAGGAGAAGCCAGGGAAAAGAGGAGAAACCAGGGAAAGAGACCAAGACAAAGGGACCAGAGCACTAGGAGGAAAATCAAGATATTGTGATGTCCTTCCTGGAAGCGCCGAGAGAAGAAAGTGCACTGAGGAGGAAGTCTTGGCAAGCCTGTTTTTATCATAGTTCTTTTATTATGAGTATTGTAATCATCTTTTTAGCTTTGGGGGGTGTTATTTTGGCTTCTTTTTCTATAAACTTTCTATTTGTATCTTTTAAGTCAAATTTTCTACTGAGTTGGTTATCTTTTTCTTACTGATTTTAGGATCTCTTTGCAAATAAAGAAAATTATCTGTCATATGTGCTTCTGATATTTTTTACAGTGTGTCATTAGTATTTAGACATGGTTTAACATATGTGTATATTATATAAAATATATACTGTAGTGCTGTATATACATATAGTACTCTGTCTCTCTGTCTATATATATATATATATATATTTTTAAAGTAATAAAATTACATGAATTATATTTGTAACTATCACTTGCCTTAACAGCAAGAGCTCCCCCTGATCCACATTCTATTCCAGGAATCTTCAAAGTTGGCTGTGGGAGGAGGATCTTCCGGCTGATGGGATGGCTGACAAACAGAACAAACTCTGTTTCTCGGGCTTTGTCTTCCTTTCTTACTGCCTCTTTTACTCGCTGCCACCACCTTGTCTCCTTGGGTTTTAACCATCCCAACCCTACTCCACTATAAAGTTTAGAAAGCTGAAAGCTGAATTTCCCAGACTCCCTTGTAGCTACGGGGGCCTTGTGACTGAGTTATGACTAATGAAAAGCAGGTGGGAGACTACTGGTGCTGTATTTCCATTTTCTTGCCTGTTTTTTAACCTACAATATAGACACGAGCCTGGAGATCCAGGAAGCTTCACTAAGGATGGCAGAAAGATGGAAAGAGTCTAGAGTCTTGAGGGCATAGACTTTCAATCTACCTGCCTTGGTCTGCCTGTCCCAGACTTCTTGTCATGTAAGACAAATTACTTGTTTGGGCCATTGTTTATCAAGTTTTCTGGAAACAGCAACCCAACAGTACCCTAACTAATACGTAGGCATTCAAAGCTCCTCCTTTAAATCCCTTGCTCAATTGTAGAAAGGCCCTTCCTCCCCTGTGCTTTAGTCAAGATTCTTTTGGAAGTGACAGAAGTGAAACTCAAAACAGTTAGGGCAATAAAAATTTGTTGGCTCATGCATCCTTCTTAGGAAATGTATACAGTTGTGCTTCTGGAACGAGAAACTCAAATACTGACTAAACTCTATATTTCTATGTTTAATTATCTTTCTCTCTGTGGGTCAGTTTCAGTTTTTCAGCCCAGATGTTTCTAGGAGTCTTGAACCACCATCATGACAGTTCCTTGGCCACTTCTACCCAGCTAAGCCACCAGAAAATAAGGATCAGAGGGCTGGGGACTTTCTCACTCTCAGGTCCCCTCCACCTGGTGGATGACGTCCAAAATCTGCCACTAAGAAATCTCTTCTTTGACACTTCAAACAATCAAAATTAGAGTCTCCCCTGGATGCTGCCTTGGTAATCCCCTCTCAGTCCTGATTTTCTGTCAGAAAGACTTCCACTCTTCAGTTACATCTATAAGAGGGTAGCTTTTATCTTCAAATATTATGAGCACATGTTAAAAATATATAAGTATTCCTACAAATGTAACTATATATTTAGGTAAGAGGAAAAGAGAAGAGGAGGTTATTTTCTCATGGGTGTCACCCCCACCGCCCCTGTTCCAAATTATGTGAGAATGTACCTTTAAAAGGAAAACCACAAAACTCAAGCCAATTGTCATAAATTAATTAAAGTTCAAGAGAACTCGCAAGAGTTATGTAAGTCATAATGTGATTGGATTCAGGTTAGGGAAGGAATGGTTGAATTTCAAGAACTTCTCGGATTTCTCCATCTTTCCTACATACAGAATGATGGCAAAGAAGGAAAACAGAAAGGAATGTTACACTACAAATCACCATAACTTATGAAATAAATACATTTATGCAAAAGGAGATGGTAGAGGCCTTCCAGTTAAGTATTGCAGAATCAAGATAAGCCAACTTCATTCTCCCTTCTGAAACAACAAAAAGAGCAGAGACCACATGAGAAGAAAATCTCAGCCCACAATCAATGAAGAATAGCTGCCAAATGCAGTGAAATTTAGACCATTCTCTTTTAAATTGCAATTGTTTATCCTCTACCACTCCTTATTCCTCCTTTCTGCACTTCTCCCCAATATATTTATCAATTTTTATAATTTATGGCATTATTTTTTATAGTCTCTCCCCCTCTCCCTGCTCCCAACAAGGTAAATTCAGCAAGGGCAGAGATATTTTTTCTTTTGTTTATTGATGCATTTTGAAGGCTTAGAACAGTACCTGCAATGTGGTGTCCACTCAACACATATTTTTTGAATAAATGAAGTTGCTTCTTCAGACTCCACCAGTGCATAGAATTCTCCATGTGTAGGTGGTTAATGAGGGTACAAACTGTCAACCTCTGATCTTGGAACAGATGGCTTACTGGAATATCCCTGAGCCCCATTTAATATTAAAAAGCAGTAAGAAAGTTCAGATGTAAAGAGTAGCACAGATGCCATCTCATGAGAGTCAAGCTGTGGTAGGGTAGAGGAGAAATGTTGTGGGGCAAGGTCATTTGAAGAGGAGTAAGCACAAAGTCACTACATGAAGAATCTGGGATATTGGCCTCATGGAGTCCCACGTCTAACTCCAAAAGACAGAGCTTCAGAGTAGAAAGTTGGTGGGAGAATATTTTGAGGCAATAGATCTAGACCCTATTTGCCAGCTGGGCCAGGTCACCTAGACTGATATCTGTTACCATACACTATTCTTCAGCAAGCAGCTGACCAAGAAAAACTAGCTCCCATTAAAATATAAACAATAATTTAAAAATCCAGCCAGAAACTATGATAAAAATATTAAAAGATAAAAATGAAGAAACTCACTATAACAAGAACACCAAAGTAATTATTTTACAAAGCATAAGAAAATATTGAACACTTTCCTTGAATTAAAATAAGATACATTAAAATAAATATGTCTCTTTGCACCAAGAGCTCAAAGAATACAGACAAGTGTACAAATAAAATAATAACCAAAAAATTCTAGAAAGGGATTTTTAAAATGAGCTGGAAGAGCCAGGGGAAAAAAAATTAGAGGAGAGACTGAAGCCATTATATAAAAGACAGCCACGTTAGAAATATCAATAAAAGGAGAAAAGGTAGTACCAAAAATACAGTTAGGAATATTGAGGATAGGTTTCAGAAAAATGAGCAAAATAAAATGGAAACGCAAAAGAGCATTTTAAAGGATTACAGAGAAAATAATAGAAAAATAAAAAGGATTTTATTTATACTTAATTAGTATCCTTGAATAAGAGTAAAGAACAGAGAAAGTCAAATTGTCCTTCTTTGCAGATGAAATAATCTTATATACAGAAAAATTAAAGATGCCACAAAAAGCCCTTAGGACTGATTAATGAATTCAATAAAGTTGCAGGATACAAAATCACTAGCATTTCTATACACCAATAATGAACTAGCTGAAAAAGAAGTCAAGAAAGTAATTCCATTTACATACCTACAAAAAACCCGAAGTACCCAAGAATAAATTTAATCAATTTATTGATTAAAATAAATCAATTTTACAGGCTCATGCCTGTAATCCCAGCACTTTGGGAGGCCAAGTGGGGTGCATCATTAAGGTCAGGAGTTCGAGACCAGCCTGGCCAACATTGTGAAACTCCATCTCTACTAAAACTACAAAATTAGCCAAGCATGGTGGCGGCACTACTCAGGAGGCTAAGGCAGAAGAATTGCTTGACCCCGAGAGGCGGAAGTTCCAGTGAGCCGAGATTGTGCCACTGAACTCCAGCCTGAGCAGCAGAGCGAGACTCGTTTCCCCCCACCCCCCAAAAAGGTGAAAGACCTCTACAATGAAAACTACAAAACACTAATAAATGATGCTGGTTTCTTCTGGTTTTCAGTTTCTTTTTGGTTTTGTTTTGGGGATTCCCCTCACTTTCTTTAAACTCAGGTACAGAATTAAAAGACTGTTAGTGAATTTCACCCAATATTTCTAGATACTTTTTAGTGAGAGGTTTTTCCCTTCAGTATACATAATATTGATAGAAATGGAAATCTGCCACATAGTATTTCTTTTCTCTGTTTAAAATTTAACTTTAATTTTTAATAAGGCTTTCCATGTACATAGATTAAAGAGTCAATTGATTCTACTAAGGTTACTATAGAAGATAAAATTTTCTTGCCTCTTGCCTCCCCAGTTCATGCGCTCTAAAGACAACCACACTTAACTCTTTCGTTTTTGTATAATATTCTCATGCATCTCTTTCTTGCTTTTCTAGTTTTAGATATTCTCTATAGAATTTCTTTAAAGGCTGTCTTAACCACATCTGCATTTCCCTTATCATCCTCCAAATAATTGTATCTATTTAAATGAGATAATGTTTACTGTCTATATTACTATGACTATGCAAATATTGTTCCTAAAAAAGCCATGTTTTATACTTTGTGTGCAATTCATTGTTTTCTTAGGAGTATTGGTCACTTCTATTTCTTGTTTTGTTTGACTGTCATTTATACGTGCATCAACATTTCATTGCCAAATTTTGTAGGAAGTGTAACTCTCCTTTCACTTTATTAAATACATGAGTTATTCTATCAGGTTTGTCTCTCTTCCATCTCTCCTGAAGCCCTTCTGCTCTACTCGGGACTGCTCTTGCTGTATAGCTCTCTCCCTTCACCATCATACTGGGAATCCTTTGGCTCTGTCTTGTGTTGATGATCTGTTTTCTGGATTCCATGGCTTTCTATTTGTTAGTTTCTTCGTGTGTTTTAATGGAATACATGCTTCAGCAGATTTTTTTGGGACTATATTAACATCTAATGGCTTTATTTATGTGTTACCTATTATAATAGCATTTCTATTTCCAGGAAGTGGTCTTATTTTCTTAATAATGGCTTTACTGAGACATAACTAACATGCCATATAATTCAGCTATTTAAAGTCTACAACTCAATAGTTTTCAGTACATTCACAGAGTTGTGCAACCATCACCACAATCGATTTTTCAACATTTAAATCACAATCACCCAACCAAAAAAATCTGTACCCATTACCAGCCACTCACCATTTCGTTCCAACTTCCCCACCCTTCTACCTTGGGTAACCATAAATCTACTCTCTGACTCGATAGTATGTGTGGTGCTTTGTGAATGGTTTCTTTCACTTAGAATAATGTTTTCAAGATTCATCTGATTAAAATACGTATCAGTATTTTATTACTTTTTACTGCTGAAGAATATTCCATTGAAAGAGCATTATATTTTGTCAGTTTCCCAGTTGATGGACATATGGATTATTTCCACTTCTTGGATATTATGAATAATGTTGTTATGAACATTCATGAAAAGGTTTTTGTGTGGGACACATGTTTATTTTTATTGGGTAGGTATCTAGTGCTATGGTCTGAATGTTTGTGTCCCTCTCAAATTCATATGTTGAAACCTAATCACCAATGTGATGGTATTAGGAGGTGTGGACTTTGGGAGGTAATTGTCATGAGGGTAGAGCCCTCATGAATGGGATTAGAGCCCTAATAAAAGAGGCACCAGGCAGCTGCCTTGCCTCCTCCACCATTTGAGAATGTAGTAAGAAGGCTCCGCCTATGAATCAGAAAATGGTTCCTCGCCAGACATCAAATCTGCTGACACTTTGATCTTGGACTTCCCAGCCTTCAAAACTGTGGAAAATAAATTTCTGTTGTTTATAAGCCACCAAGTTTATGGTATTTTTTAAATAGCAGATCAAACAAATTGAGACACTTAGGAATGAAATTGCTGGGTCATACAGAAACTCTGTCATGTACTAAGTTGTGTCCTCTTCAAATTTATATGTTGGAGTCCTACTCCCTTGCACCTTAGAATGTGACTGTATTTGGAGACAGGATCTTTAAAGAGGTAATTAAAATAAATGAAGCCATTAGGATAGGTTCTAATCCAATATGACTGGTGCCCTTATAAGAAAGAAGATTAGAACACAGATAGATACAGAGAGAAGGCTATGTGTAGACATAGGGAGAAGACAGCCATCTGCAAGCCCAAGAGAGAGGTCTCAGAAGAAACCAACCCTGCTGGCACCTTGATCTCAGATTTCTAGCCTCCAGAACTTGACAGTTGTTTATGCCACTCAGTGTGTGGTGCTTTGTTATGGAAGACCTAGAAACTAATACTCTCCATCTAGGTTTAGCCTTTTGAGGAACTGCCAGACTATTTTCCAAAGCGGCTCTGTCCCAGGCAATCCCACCAGTAGTTTACAAGGGTTCAATAGCTTCTCATTATCTGACTTTTTGGCATCCTAGTGGGTGTAAAGTAGTATCTCATTGTGGTTTTAATGTGCATTTAGTTGATGGCTAATGACATCGATCATTTTTTCATGTACTTACTGACCATTTGCCTATCTTCTTTGGAGAAATGTTTATTCAAATCCTTTGCCCATTTTTAATTGGGCTTTCTTTCCATGATTGAGTTATAAGAGTAAGAGGTGTTACGTATTTTCGATACAAGTCCCTTATCATAAATACGATTTGCAAATATTTTCTTCTATTCTGTGGGTGTCTTTTCACTCTTCTGATGGTGTCTTTTGTGGCACAAAAGTTTTAAATTTTTATAAAGTCCAATTTTTCTAGTTTTTTCTTTTGCTTCTTGTACTTTTGGTGTTATGCCTAAGAAATCAGCCTATTCTAAGTTAATAAAAATCTAGACCTATATTAACTTCTAAGAATTTTATAATTTTTGCTCTTATGTCTATGACTTTGATCAATTTGAGTGCATTTTTGCATGTATTTAATAGTATGAGGTAGGGGTCCAATTTTACTATTTTGCATGTGGACATCCAGTTGTTTCACCACTATTTGCTGAAAAGACTATCCTTTCACCACTGAATTGTCCTGGCATTTTTGTTAAAAATAAGTTTACCATAAATGAGAGGGTTTATTTATGGACTCTCAATTCTATTCCATTGATATATGTCTGTCCTGGTGCCAGTACCATACAGTCTCAATTACTGCCAGGTTAGAAATGAGGAAATGCAAGCCCTCCAACTTTGTTCTTTTTCAAAATTGTTTTTGCTATTCTAGGTCTCTTGAATTATCATATATATTTTAGGATCAGCTCATCAATTACTGCAGAGGGGCCAGCTAGAATTTTGATGAGGATTGTGCTGAAACTATAGATTAATTTGGGGAGTATTTCCATTTTAATAAAATTAGATCATCCAACTGATGAACATGGGACCTCTTCATACTATGTATTGATAATATTCAGACATACAATTGATCTTTTTTGTTTTCTTGAGACAGTGTCTGGCTTTGTCACCCAGCCTGGAGTACAATGGTGCAATCTCGGCTCGCTGCGATCTCTGTCTCCTGGGCTCAAACCATCTTCCCCCTTCAGCCTCCCAAGTAGCTGGTACTACAGGTACATACCACCATGCCTAGCTATTTGTGTATGTGTATTTTTGGGAGATATGGGGTCTCGCCATATTGCCCAGGCTGGTCTCGAACCCCTGAGCTCAAGTGGTCCTCCCACTTCAGCCTCCCAAAGTGCTGGGATTACAGGCATGAGTCACCACATCTGGCCTGATTTTTTATGTTGATCAGTTGAAATAATGAATCTATCTTTTATCCTGTAATGTTGCTGAACTAATTTATTATCTGATGATTTTTTTTAGTGGATTCCTTAGGATTTTCTATACATAATATCATCTGCAAATATATATGGTTTTCCTTTTTCTTTTCCAACTGAATGCTTTTTTTAAAAAAAAAATTTCCTGATTGACCTGACTTGAACCTCCTGTACAAAGTTGAATAGAAGTTGAAGAGGGAGCAGACATTCATGTCTCATTCCTGATCTTAGGAGAAAAGTTCTCAGTCTTTTACCATTAAGTATGTTAGTTATGAGACTTTTGAAGATGCCCTTTATCAAGTTAGGGAAATCCCATCTTCTACTTATTATTTGTTGCATATTTTCTTCATGAAGTACTGTCAAATTTTGTCAAATATTTTTTCTGTATTTATTGAGATGCTCATGTAGCTTTTGTCCTTTATTCTATTGACATGCTGTATTACATTGATTCTTGGACGTTAAACCAACCTTAAATTGCTGGTATAGATCTTGCTCAGTAATGGTGTATAATCCCTTTCATATGTTGCTGAATTGGTTTGATAGTACTTTGCTGAGAATTTTTGCGATTGCACTAATAGAGGTTATCAATGTAAACTTTTATTTTGTTGTAATATGTTTGTCTGGTTTTGGTATTAGGGTAATACTGGGCTCATAGAATGAGTCAGAAAGTGTTCCCTCCTTTGGAAGAATTTGTGGAAAATTGATGTTAATTTATCTTTAGACATTTGGTATAATTCAAATGAAGCCATATGGGCCTGTTTTTATTTGTGGGAAGTTTTAAATGTCTAATTCAATCTATTGTTAAATCTATTCAGGATTTTTACTTCCTCTTGAGTCAGTGTGCAGTTTGTGTCTTCTAGGAATTTGTCCATTTCATTTAAGCTATCTAATTTGTTAACATACAGTTACTGCTCATCATATACCTTATGACCCTTTTTATTTCTGCAAGTTCAGTATTATGCTCTGTCTTTTATTTCTTATTTTAGGAATCTGTCGTGCCTCTTTTTTTCTTGGTCAGTCTAGCTTAAAGTTTGTTAATCTCTTTAAAGAACAATGTTCAGCTTCATTAGTTTTCTATATTGTTTCTGTATTCTACTTCATTAATTTTCATTATAGTCTTTACTATTTCCTTAATTTTACCAATTTGAGTTTAGTTTATTCTTTTTTTCCAGTGATTTGTATTGGAAGCTTAGGTTATAAATTTGAAATATTTCTTCTTCCTAAAGATAGGTTTTTACTACTATAAATTTCCTTCTAAGCATGGTGTTAGCTTCATTCCATACTTTTGAAATGTTGTGCTTTTATTTTAATACATCTCTAAGTATTTTAAATTTTTTATTTCCCCCATTGAATATTTAGAAGTCTGATGTTTTATTTCCATATATTGTGAATGAAATTTTTTTCTGTATGTTTTTGATTTTTAATTTGATTCCTTTTTGGCTAGATAATGCACTTTGTATGATTTTAACCCTCTTTAATTTATTGAGGTTTGCTTTATGGCCTAACACATGGTCTATTCTGGAGAATGTTCCTTATGAACTTAAGAAGAGTGTGTACTTTGCTGTTACTTTGTGGATTATTGTACAGATGCATGTCAGGTATAGTTGGTTTACATTGTCGTTCAAGTCTCCTATTTTCTCATTCACCTTCTGTGTGGCTATTCTATTCATTACAGAAAGTAGAGTATTGAAATCTCCAACTATTATAATTATCTATTTATTGAATCTGTCAGTTTTTGCTTCATGAATTTGGGGGCTCT
Source organism: Pan paniscus (assembly GCF_029289425.2). Taxonomy (NCBI): domain Eukaryota; kingdom Metazoa; phylum Chordata; class Mammalia; order Primates; family Hominidae; genus Pan; species Pan paniscus. Next base: position 128,256,489 of record NC_085926.1, read on the forward strand.
GTTATTAGGTACATACATGTTTATAATTATTATACCTCTATAAATAATGACTCATCATTATAAAATGTATCCTTTAGTAACAGTTTTTGTTTTAAAGTTGATTTTGTCTTATGTTAGTATTGCCACTTCAACTTTCTAATGGTTGTATCCTCTTTTATTGTTTTACTTTCCATGTATTTGTATATTGGAATCTAAAATTAGTCTCCTACAGACAGGATAAAATTAATGATTTTTAAAAGTCCATGTTACCAATCTCTGCCTCTTAATTGGAAGATTGATACATTTGTTTAATGTAATTATTATATAGTTGTTCTTTTTAAATATAATTTTCACTCATTATGGTTATTTTGCTAGAGAGTGGGTCTGCAGAGCTCTTCAGGCAGCTTTAACATTCCCGTTTATTCTTATAATTTTGTCCTTTCGAAATTTATTTACTGGGTCATTTGTAAATGCACACGGAAAAATTACCTTTTTCCACTACCTCACATCACAAACAAAAATCAAGTTCAGAGTTACAATTATAAAAAGAAAACAATGAGATTTTAGAAGAAAATGGAAAATATCCTCACGACCTTGGGGTAGGCAAAAAATTCTTAAACAAGATATAAAATGCATTAACCATAAAGAAAAAAACTAATAAATTAGTTACGTTAAAATTATGAATTTTGCTGTCTACCTTCTCTGCACTGAAAGCAACTGTGTTCCCAAAGCCCCTCACCCCTAAAAATGTACACCTGCTCCAAGTGTGCCTCCACCCACTCTTGGTCAAGAGTACCTCCCAGTTGCTGAGCTGCCTACTATCTGCAGTGGTGCTGAAATGACCAGAGACACTGACAGATGAGAGCCTCAGCAGCTTGGCAGTCTCACATCCCCTTATCTCACTTGTCCCTACCTGCAGCTTCCAAACCAGTGCAATTTCAAGAGACATTGACACAGCAGCCAAGTTTATTAGAGTTGGGGCTGCTACAGTTGGGGTGGCTGGCTCTGGGGCTGGGATTGGTTGGGACTGTGTTTGGGAGCATCATCATTGGTTATGCCAGGAAACCTTCTCTGAAGCAACAGCTCTTCTATCCCATTCTGGGCTTTGCCTTCTGGGAGGTCATGGGGCTCTTTTGCCTGATGATAGCCTCTCTCATTCTTTTTGCCATGTGAATGAGCCATCTCCACCTCCCATAGTTCTTTCTCCTATGTCTCATTGGCCCTGTATGTTCTTTTTTCCTATACAATCCCAGGTAGCCTGGGGAACGTGGTTGGCTCAAGGTTTGACAGAGGGAAGACAAATAAAGACTGTATTAATAAGGTGAAAACTATTATGAATTTTTAGAAAGTAAAAGGTAAGCCTCATTGTAAGAGATGACAGTTGAAATACAAACATCTGATAAAGGACTCAAATCCTGAGTGTACAAATAACTTATAAAAAAACAAAAAGAGAAAGGCAAGCAATACAATAGAAAAAAGCAGAGGAAAGATTTGAATAAACACTTGATTAAAATCAGGACATCTAAATGGCAAATAAGAACATGAAAAGGCACATAATTTTATTAATCATCAAAGAAATGCAAATAAAGTCATAAGCAATGTCATAGCCACTAGAATAGTTAAAATGAAAAAGGCAAAAGTACTAAGAGTTGGCAAAGATGTGTAATGATTGAAACATTCACACACTGTATGGAAGTGTAAATTGGTACAATCACCCAAGAAAACTTTTTGGCAGTACCTACTAAATAGAGAAATATATTATATTCTTCAATGAGAGGAACTAAGTGGCAAAGATGCCAACTATCACTACACTAATTTATAAATTCAAAAAAATAGCAAATAAAATATCAATGAGTTTTTTTTTTGTTTTGAGTTTGGCAAAGCAATTTTATCTTTTGTCTGGAAGAATAAGTAATTCATGAAGGAAAACAAAATATTGAAAGGAAGAACCACCAGTGGAGCACAGAAGTGCTAGGCATTAAAATATACCACAAATATGTATTAAATAAAATAATAGATTATTCAGTTATTGTAAAGCATTTTCAAGAAAAGACCAAAGATTATATAGGAGTTAAATTTGTGGTTTCAAGTAAATGGGGAAGATTAAATTCTTTAATAAATAATGCTGAGGTAACTGGTTAAATATTTGGAAAAATTTAAGCCAGAGTCTAAACACTCTGCATGAAAGTATTCCCGATGAATTAATATTTAAATGTTCTTACAATATTAACAAAATAATAGATGCAGAAAAGGCCTTTGACAAAATTCAACAGCCCTTCATGCTAAAAATTCTCAAAAAATTCGGTACTGATGGGACGTATCTCAAAATAATAAGAGCTAATTATGACAAACCCACAGCCAATATCATACTGAATGGGCAAAAACTGGAAGCATTCCCTTTGAAAACTGGCACAAGACAGGGATGCCCTCTCTAATCACTCCTATTCAACATAGTGTTGGGAGTTCTGGCCAGGGCAATCAGGCAGGAGAAAGAAATAAAGGGTATTCAATTAGGAAAAGAGGAAGTCAAATTGTCCCTGTTTGCAGATGACATGATTGTATATTTAGAAAACCCCATCATCTCAGCCCAAAATCTCCTTAAGCTGATAAGCAACTTCAGCAAAGTCTCAGGATAGAAAATCAATGTGCAAAAATCACAAGCATTCTTATACACCAATAACAGACAAACAGCCAAATCATGAGTGAATTCCCATTCACAATTGCTTCAAAGAGAATAAAATACCTAGGAATCCAACTTTCAAGGGATGTGAAGGACCTCTTCAAGGAGAACTACAAACCACTGCTCAACAAAATAAAAGAGGATACAAACAAATGGAAGAACTTTCCACGCTCATAGATAGGAAGAATCAATATCGTGAAAATGGCCATACTGCCCAAGGTAATTTGTAGATTCAATGCCATCCCCACCAAACTAACAATGACTTTCTTCATGGAATTGGAAAAAACTACTTTAAAGTTCATATAGAATCAAAAAAGAGCCCACATTGCCAAGACAATCCTAAGCAAAAAGAACAAAGCTGGAGGCATCAGGCTACCTGACTTCAAACTATACTACAAGGCTACAGTAACCAAAACAGCATGGTACTGGTACAAAAACAGAGATATAGACCAATGGAACAGAACAGAGCCCTCAGAAATAATACCACACATCTACAACCATCTGATCTTTGACAAACCTGACAAAAACAAGAAATGGGGAAAGGATTCCCTATTTAATAAATGGTGCTGGGAAAACTGGCTAGCCATATGTAGAAAGCTGAAACTGGATCCCTTCCTTACACCTTACACAAAAATTAATTCAAGATGGATTAAAGACTTAAATGTTAGACCTAAAACCGTAAAAACCCTAGAAGAAAACTTAGGCAATACCATTCAGGACATAGGCATGGGCAAGGACTTCATGTCTAAAACACCAAAAGCAATGGCAACAAAAGCCAAAATTGACAATTGGGATCTAATTAAACTAAAGAGCTTCTGCACAGCAAAAGAAACTACCATCAGAGTGAACAGGCAACCTACAGAATGGGAAAAAATTTTTGCAATGTACTCAACTGACAAAGGGCTAATATCCAGCATCTACAAAGAACTCAAACAAATTTACAAGAAAAATACAAACAACCTCATCAAAAAGTGGGCAAAGGATATGAACAGACACTTCTCAAAAGAAGACATTTATGCAGCCAACAGACACATGAAAAAATGCTCATCATCACTGGCCATCAGAGAAATGCAAATCAAAACTGCCATGAGATACCATCTCACACCAGTTAGAATGAGGATCATTAAAAAGTCAGGAAACAACAGATGCTGGAGAGGATGTGGAGAAATAGGAACACTTTGACACAGTTGGTGGGACTGTAAACTAGTTCAACCATTGTGGAAGACAGTGTGGCGATTCCTCAAGGATCTAGAACTAGAAATACCATTTGACCCAGCCATCCCATTACTGGGTATATACCCAAAGGATTATAAATCGTGCTGCTATAAAGGCACACACACACGTATGTTTATTGCAGCACTATTCACAATAGCAAAGACTTGGAACCAACCCAAATGTCCATCAATGATAGACTGGATTAAGAAAATGTGGCACATATACGCCATGGAATACTATGCAGCCATAAAAAAGGATGAGTTCTTGTCCTTTGTAGGGACATGGATGAAGCTGGAAACCATCATTCTCAGCAAACTACCGCAATAACAAAAAACCAAACACTGCATGTTCTCACTCATAGATGGGAATTGAACAATGAGAACACTTGGACACAGGGTAGGGAACATCACACACTGAGGCCTGCCGTGGGGTGCGGGGAGTGGGGAGGGAAAGCATTAGGAGATATACCTGATGTAAATGACGAGCTAATGGGTGCAGCACACCAACATGGCACATGTATACATATGTAACAAACCTGCATGTTGTGCACATGTACCCTAGAACTTAAAGTATAATAATAAAAAAAAAAAAGTCCAAAACATTAAAAAAAAAAAAAAAAGATTTTGCCACATTTCTATTATATTTTCAGCTGTGGTATTGCTCAGTCAAAGAATATTAGTTTTTGGTTTATTTTATTCACACTGCCACAATACTTTAGAGAAATGCTATAGCAACTCCTAAAAATATATTTCCCCCTTTACTATGCAAAATACTATCATAAAGGTTATTCAATTAATAACTTGTTGAAATGATTATTTTTATTTCAGATAAGGTAATATGTTTTATATATTTATTTGAATATCCTCTTTTGTGTAAAATCAGTTATTGACCTTTGTAAATGTTTAATGAGACCCTGAGAAATTTTACATTATTCTGTATTGTTCATAAATTTAGAATATTAATTTCTCATATGCATTACATTTTCATTCACCTTAAAAAAATTAACAAAATAAAAGTATAAAACAAAAGGAATATATTTAAATATAGATGAATATTTAAAAGCGTTACACCAAAGAGAAAATTAAACAGAAAAATACTGATACATTTAATAACAGAAAAAACATACATTTCAGATAACAGTACAAAGAAGATTGTAAGGCAAATTCAACCAAATATTAAGTTTTTAGGAAAAGATGGTTATCTCATATTATTTTTTTGGGTTTCCCTAAGATTTTATAAATGTCTCATAATAAAGAAATTATTCAGAAAGAAACAACTGAAAATTAAATTTCAGTAAAAGTCCCCTAAGAAATTAATATTCAAATAACCAACATATTCATAGAAAAATGGATGAAGGATGCAATAAACTTTTCAAAAAGGGAAAGTACACCACCAATAAAACATTAGAAAATCAACTTCATAATTATTCAAATAAATAAATAAGAATAAGAAATGACCATGGTATGCTGGCTGAAGCGTTTAGGGGGAAGTGTACTGATGTATACAACTCTGAAATGCATCAAAAGTAAGATGAATAGATGGATGGATGAATAAACAGATGGATAAATATGTGATAAAACAACTAGAGTAAAATGTTACTGGTAGAATCTAGGTGGAGAGTACACTGTAAAATTCTTTCAATCCTACTATAAGGTTGAGCATTTTTATAATAAATGTTGGGAAAAAAATGAGTAGAAACAGTAAAATGAGTTAGTAAGTTTGTTTAATAGTCTGCAAACAAGAGCTCAAGATTAAGATATCTACTGAAGCAGTGTTGGTGAGGGTCCAACTAAAGGAAAAATAGTGTGTTAAAATGTTGTTGCGTGAAGTCAGGGACCCCAAATGGAGGGACTGGCTGAAGCCATGGCAGAAGAACGTGGATTGTGAAGATTTTATGGACATTTATTAGTTCCCCAAATTAATACTTTTATAATTTCTTATGCCTGTGTTTACTGCAATCTCTAAACATAAATTGTGAAGATTTCATGGACACTTATCACTTCCCCAATCAATACCCTTGTGATTTCCTATGCCTGTCTTTACTTTAATCTCTTAATCCTGTCAGCTGAGGAGGATGTATGTCACCTCAGGACCCTGTGATAATTGCGTTAACTGCACAAATTGTACAGCATGTCTGTTTGAGCAATATGAAATCTGGGCACCTTGAAAAAAGAACAGGATAACAGCAATTGTTCAGGGAATAAGAGAGATAACCTTAAACTCTGACCGCTGGTGAGTCAGGCAGAAAAGAACCATATTTCTCTTCTTTCAAAAGCAAATAGGAGAAATATCGCTGAATTCTTTTTCTCAGCAAGGAACATCCCTAAGAAAGAGAATACGTGCCTGGAGGTATAGGCCTATAAATGGCCCCCCCAGGTGTGCGTGTCTCTTATAGTTGAGACTGCAGGGGTGAAATAGATCCCAGTCTCCCATAGTGTTCCCAGGCTTATTAGGAAGAGAAAATTCCTGCCTAATAATTTTGGTCAGACTGGTTGCTCTCAAAACCCTGTCTCCTGATAAGACATTACCAATGACAATGGTGCCCAAAACTTCATTAGCAATTTTAATTTCACCCCGGTCCTGTAGTCCTGTGATCTCGCCCTGCCTCCACTTGCCTTGTGGTATTCTATTACCTTGTAAAGTACTTGATGTCTGTGACCCACACCTATTCACACACTCCCTCCCCTTTTGAAAATCCCTAATAAAAACGTGCTGGTTTTTGCGGCTTGTAGGGCATCACGGAACCTACCGATATGTGATGTATCCCCCGGACACCCAGCTTCAAAATTTCTCTCTTTTGTACTCTGTCCCTTTATTTCTCAAGCTGGCCGATGCTTAAGGAAAATAGAAAAGAACCTACGTGAATATCAGGGCAGGTTCCCCTATAAAATGTAAGCTCAGGCCCCTGTCTTTAGGATGTAATTTTTCAATGTTCTCTCTGAAACATGACTCCCATCCAAAAGAACTAATAAATTTGTCTGCCTGTCTTTCCAGGGAGTCAATAGATCTATCAGGGGAGAAGAAAGTAGAAATCCTGGAGACAGGAGCTCTTCACAAATGACAAATAGTTCACAGAAAACACTTCTACCCCAGAGTATCAGTTCCTCCAGAGAATCAGAGCTTTTATCCAGCCTCAGGGCAGAAGATTCTCTGAGTTAGAAAAATTGCCACACTGACAGCTTTATTTTTACCAATGACATAGACAGTCATCAACATAATCATACCACATAAGCAGTGTGTTCAAAAGACAATTAGAGAGGGCTCTGGGTTGCTATGGTGACAGACCAGCCTGCCAGACCTGATATTTCTCCTCCTAACTTCTCATTAAAATAGCCTTAAAAAAACAGAAAAAGATAAAAACTGGAAAGCATGCTGGAAAATAAAAGTAAGAGATGTCAGAGTTGGAGTGGAATTTTTCCTGAGCATATAATTTTAGAGTAAATCAAGGAGCATCATCCTAGATCATTCATCTCCTTGTCATCCTCTGAAATAGACAGTTTGGAGCCCCTCAGAGAGTTGAGAAAGGCTTTTAGTGACCTCTCTCCTAAATCTGGGATACAGGGCTTCATAGATAGAAAAACATCAAACCTCACACCAACAACCAGACTCCGGTCTTACACCTGCCTACTAACACCTTTTTTTTGTATATTCACTCAGAGATTAATACTCCTAGCACCAAACATGGCAAAGGTAGAAGATGAGCAGAGATTCATTGTGTTCCAGAATTCTTTGTCATTGAAGAAACTCACCAGTTGCAGAGCCAGGAAGAGTTCTGACAGCAGCAATCACTTGGGGTTTAATGTCCCATGCAATATAGTTCACCAGAACAAAAGCTATAAAAATCTAACTTAATTAGAAATCTCCAATTCTCAGATCAAGATAACATCCAATTGTATTGTTTTTGTACTCATTAACCAAATTGACCCAACAATTCTATACTTCCCTAAATGTTATAGGTGTTCAAAAGTAAAAAAGAGACATCCTGAGATATGCAAGAACCCAGAAAAGTCATAATTATTCTTTCTTTCTTCTTCTTCTTCTTTTTTTTTTATTTGAGACAAAGTTTCGCCCTTGTCCAGTCTGGAGCACAATGGGGCAATCTCGGCTCACTGCAACCTCCCCCTCCCGGGTTCAAGCAATTATCCTGCCTCAGCCTCATGAGTAGCTGGGATTATGGGCACCCGCCACCATGCCCGGCTAATTTTTGTACATTTAGTAGAGACGGGGTTTCACCATGTTGACCAGGCTGGTCTTGAACTTCTGACCTCAGGTGATCCACCTGCCTCGGCCTCCTAAAGTGCGGGGATTACAGGTTTGAGCCATCATGCCTGGCCCTTCCTTTCTTTAAGAAAATTCTCATTTGGGTATTCCAATCCATTGAAAAAATCAAGAGATGATTGGAGAGATGAAAGACGGCGATTAGCGAGAGATGGTGAGATGGCAATTAGCATTATAGAGCTGTAACACTAGTCAAAGGCTCTTTTAAGATCATCATCTTTCCTGCCAGTGGAGCTGAGTGGACGGGCAAGTAGCCATAGTGCCGCTGCCTTGTGTGGGACTCACTACTCTGACTGGCAGGCCGGCAGGTCACTGGTCCCCATGCCACGCCCCATCCTCCCGCAACATGGCAGCCAAGCTCACCCAGGCTTGAAGTCAGAGGAAAAGGACCAGGGGAAGGGGTGACAGGGACGTGCTTTGGGGTACCCAAATGATGGTGGACTTTAAACTGACCCTCTAGCCAGAGGCTTTATTCCCCGGCTCACTTGATTCAAGAGGGGTGGGGGCTGGGAGGGCAGAGGGACAGGCATCCATCCACAGAAGGCAAAATGGCACTGACTGGTCTTCTATGTGGGACTCGGGTGAAAGTCTCTCCAGGTTCCCTCAGCTTGGGTGAGCCAGCCGTTTTATTTTCAGTTCTCAATTGTATGTTTTGTTTGAGGTTTTTTTTAACTTTGATTTTCTGTGAACTGTATTTGGGCAATTGTTTAAGGCAAGACACTTGGTTGTGAGAAGTCCCCATTTTGCCGACTCTGGGATGCCAGAGTCATATTGTTCTGTGGCCCCAACCAGCCCTTTGGGGTTCACTGTTGGCTGCCCCTCAGATGCTCTGGAGTTTTCAGCATTTGGTGTGGGGCCCCTTGTTGGCCCATACTTGGGTACTCTGGGTTTTCAGCATTCGGTATTGTTGGCTGCCTCCCAGATGCTCTAGGGTTTTTGGCATTGCCATTATCTCTAGGATTATGAGTCCATCCTAGGGAATTCTTGGTCTTCCCTTTTCTTGTTTTCTGACCTAAAGTTATCATTTTCTGTAATAGCATTTTCTTGTCTTTGTCACTTTATTTACACTTTTCCTTTTACATTTTGCTTTATAAAAATACTTCTTTTGTCATATTTAATTCACTGGCAAATGCTTATAATCTACTTTTGTAATGCCTTGCTACCTACACTTACATCTTCTCTGCAGGCAGCAGAAATCTGAAAGGAAAATAGTGAGGACCCGTTTTCTTTCCCTCTTGCTAGACTTAGAAAAACTTCTGTGTCCAATAGAAATCCTTGTTTGACATGGAGACAATGATAAGCATCCCAGAAAACTCACCGCTAGGATGACTTTTAGGCTATAGGAGCAAATTCAAATTCAGCTTAAAGAAAAATAAATTCATTTTCTATCGCAACACCATTTGGGTTTAATATAAATTGGAAAACCAAGACATTTGGCCTAAACATGGTTCTATACATTATACTGCTGTTTTACAATTGGACTTATCCTGTAAAAAAGAAGGAAAATGGGAGGAGGTCTCTTATGTACAGGCTTGTATGGCCCTTTACTGGCTCATGTTACTTCCAGATACCAGGAAGCTGCACTTAAGGGATTCCCTCTGAGCTATTCTTCCTAAAAGGCCTACACCCCCTCCCGAGTCTCTTCAGTCCCTTAGTTCTCAGGCGGGGCGCAGGTCCCACCACTTCTCTCATGAAAGATTCTACCCCAAAGTCATCAGGCAACCCTTCCCCTTATCCAACTTGCCCCAGCACATATACCCTGCTGCCCAACCAGTACCACCAGGAATGGGGTCCCCTATCAGCCCCTAAAGTCAAACCTGTGTTCATTGTGGGAGGTAGCTGATGGAAATGGGGGAACACTTAGAGTACATGTGCATTTTCTAGATCTGATTTGGCTTTATACAAGCAAAAATTTGGCCAGTTTTCAGAGCATCCAGAAAAGTTTCTGGAGGAGTTTGTTAAGTTGGCCACGTTCTTTAATTTAACTTGTCATGACTTACAAGTATTGTCCACTTGCTGTGCCGTAGAGAAAAAGTAGAGGAAAAAGTGTGTTGTTAAGCCAGTCAATTACGACAAGATTAGAGCAATAATTCAGGGAAAGGATGAAAATCCTACTTGGTTTCAGCTGTTTGGTTGGGGCACTCAGGAAATATACTAATGGAGACCCAGACTCCCCATACGGGCAAGCTCTCCTGGGTATACATTTTTTACTCCATCTGCCCCTGACATTATAAGGAAACTACAAAAATCAGCAATGAGACTTCAAACCCCTCTGAGACAACTCTTAAATGTGGCCTTTAAGTTTACAACAATTAGGGACAGGCAAGTCTTTTATTGGGTCATCTGCTATGCCTGAAATGCCTACTTCTTTCTTCCTTCAATCAACATTCTATCCCATCTTCAAGGTCTTCCCTTCAGGAGACCTTCTCTTATCTGATATTTACCTCATCAGAAAGCTTATTTTCCTACCCTGAACTTCAGGGGAAATACAGTAAAAAATAAAACCTCCTACCCATCCAGAAAATCCTCTCCACAAAATATAGGAAAGAAAAAAAGTAGTTTTATTATTGAATAAAGTTTAAACCAGACTCTGATGTGGATCATAGGCAATCTGTTAAGCAGATCACAGAGACAGAAAGAAAGCTCACCCTTTATAAAACCAAACAGATACAATCCATTACACGCATGTTCTCAAGGATAACCAGATCTCAAGTAAGGGGACTTTGACCTGCCCTTTGTCACACATAATTTATCCTAACTCACCTGGTAATTGAGGTGGTTATTTGTGTTTGCTAACAGACTTTATCCAGAGTAAAAATAAACTTCTCATATCTCTCTCTCTCTCTTTTTTTTTTTATATAACTTCTCATATCTTTACCGCAAGTGGCAGTCTTGCAACTTACAGTCAGGTGTCCTGCCAAAGAGAGAGTCCTATCCTTCCATTGGAACTGGGAGATGGGGAGACGGGGGTACTATCTTCCTTGATGATTACGTTTCAAAGAGATGGGTGCCACATCCCTGAGAAGAAGATTCCTGGGTTGTAAAACTGGCAAGAGGCTTATTTATCTTTTAAAAATATTCACATCCATCTCAAAGAGTCAGAGAAATAATTTATAAATTTTCTAAGTAAATACTCTAAGAAAAGGGATGGGGAAATTCTCTCTCCTTCTTTTTGTACTAAGGAGATTTTCCCCCCTATATTCTTAATTTGTATTTGCCCTTGCAAACTCACATATCCTCTTTGGTCTGTGTCATTAAAATGTTATTTAATTGACAGGGGTATTTGTATACTCCTCATCTCTTTTTCACTCGATCTTAGTAGAAACTGTGTCATGTGCATTTGTGCTGTGGCACCTGATGTGTCCCCTGCATACAACTTAGTCCTTTCAGTCTATTTTTTTTTTCTTGGCCAACCTCTTGCTTCCAGTCTTTCTATTCAGCCTGTCTCTGGCTTTGGTCATCAATTCACAAGCATCACCAATCACTTTGGCTCTTGTTCCTTGAGACTGATGGGGTCCTCTGTGGCTTGGCCTCAAATTATTCCCTTAGGAACTACCTCCTTGAGAAGCACAGGTGTGTGAAACCTATACATTTAATGGAACCTGACTGTCTTCTTGGTGCTGATTATAGGAGTATAAGTAGCAAGAAAATAGTAGCTGTGGTTGCCAAGTTGAAATGACGCCATATGTACTTAATTATAGCTAAGCCGTGCAAAACTTAGAAACTTCAATAGTGAACCAAATTGTGAGAAAATAATAGGATAAAAACTTCCACTTTTTGAGGGCTCTTTATTTGTTGACAACTCTGGTAGGTTGTGATTTACACTTCCGAGAGAAAAGCCCAATAACATGGTGAAGAATTGAGGTTTTGGAGGGGCATCCTGCAAGAGAGAGGCCAAATTCCCAGAGGGAATGGCAAGAGAAGAGGAGACTTAGGATAACTTGTCACGTGAGAATTTTTGAGCATTTTGCTTTGTGGTGTGTGATATAAAGTCTATTCTGTTGCAAAAATTTCAACAAAATCTATATTGCTCATTAATGCTTCTAGTGTGAGTGAATTCCCTTTGGGGAATGCAACTAGTATTGAATTTGGTGTGGTTCAAGTACAGTAAAGAGCAAAAACAGAGATTCTGTATGGGGACATCTGACCTCTGTGTTCCATTAGTCCTTAAGTGTTCATTCAAAATTATCTCCTCAAAGGTGATGACCCCTGGAAATTTTCTAGCTTTCTTAAGAAGAGAATAGAGACAATATTTAATACAGTAATTCAGAGATTAAGTTGAATAATTTCCCAATAGTAGGGCTGCTGAATATTGATATGATTTCAAAAAAGTATTCAAGCATCATATGGGGATGGAGGTGCAATTGGATGATTTTAAATGCACCATGGAACCCTTAAAGCAATATTTCCAGGGAAGGATTTCTCATTTCCTTCTCTAAATTAAGAATCTTTTAAAAGATCTATTTCTATTTGACCAAGAGGATAGGAATTAGGACTCCTTACCCCAGTCCTGGACTACTTCATACTGTATAAGGACTGCGTTTTGCTCTCCTCTCTTCACCCCAGCTTGGCAGGATCCAGGTAGAGTAGCTCACACTTCACTAGCCAGAGGGGTTATGAGGTAGTTTGAGCCTACTGCTTATACAAAGGCCAAGGGTCTCTCACTCTCCTCCCAGTGCAGTCCTCATCTCCCTCCAAGTCTCACATTTTTCACATTTATATGTAGAGCCATTCAGCTTGGACTCAGCTACCTTGATCTTGCATGTTCACTTCTGCCAATTCATATTACTTTCCAAGTATGTGAAAACTTTTATACTGACAATGATGACTTTGTTTGGTTTGAGAAAACAGAAACATCCTCAAATTATAAACATCCACTTTCTTTAAAAATCACTAGGATTGGGATGAATAAACAATCTGTTTCTCATTCCACCCATTTTGTTAAAAGCATCTGTTCTTTGTCCTTGCTAAAATTTTCCCCCACGCACTAAAACTGGAAACCTAAGTGTCATCTCTAATACCTTTCTTCCCTTCTATCCCACATCAGAGCTATCACCAGATCAAAGTAATTTTATTTTCAAATTACAGTAAGGCTCTGGCTACTCTCCTCTGTTTTCACAGTCAGTACCCTAGTCCAAGTCACCATCACCTCTTATGGTGACCACTGCAGGAGCCTCCAGTCTGGTTTCTCTGCTTCCATTTAATTATCACAAAGCAGCCATAGCATTCTTCTTAAAATGCAAATAGAATCATGTCACTTTCCTGCCAAAATCTAACCCTTCAATAATTTCTCAATGTGTTCAATAAAACCCAAACTCTATAACATAGTCTGTAGTATGCCTACATGATATTGGCCCTGGCTTACCTCTCCAAGCACATTTTGTGCTATTTTCTCCCTAATACTTTTCCTTAGTAAATCACAAATTTAGTTCAGTTATATTGGGATGAATAGTTTTTTCTAATTTACTACAGTTTAGCTACACTCAGAATTATTCTGGAAACTCATACTTAGCTCTACACTATTGGCATTTCTAATTTTCCTGACTAAAACATTTAATCATAGATAAACAGGCACCATGAGCTTAGCTACTGCAGAGATATGTCTTCCCTAACTAAACCTGAGACTGTTTCCTACCTCTTTCAAGGTGCTAACAGTCTTTAGTTTTTCAAAGAAAGATGTATATATTTATTTCAACCTTTTGTATTGTGTCTATAATGGTATAAAATGTATCACATAGACAAAGCATATGTCATATGTAAACACACGATAAAAAGTCTTATTTCTGTCTTTATTACCATGGAAGAGTATCAAAAATTTTTAAAAATTTTAATCTCCTTCAATTTTAATCTTAAAAATTTCTAAGTCATTGCCCAATGTTATGTTTTTAGGGGCAAATTGGCTGGGAAAAGCTGCCAATCATAGCTAAGCCAAAAAACCTGGTGTGTGTCCTTTTAACCACCAGAGACACCAGAGGATGAGACTTGTATGAAAGACATGGTAAAAAGTCACATCTTATTGGGCACACCAATCACCCCCAAGTTGATGGTTTTTACTTTGCTTAGTCTTTGGTGACACATTCAAATCAGATAATTTGAAGATAATTTAATAAAAGGTCTCTACAAGGAACTCAAACAAATCAGCAAGAAAAAAACCCAAACAATGCCATCAAAAAGTGGACAAAGGACATGAATAGACAATTCTCAAAAGAAGATATACAAACACCCCAAAAACATATAAAAATGTTTAACATTGCTAATTATCAGAGAAAGGCATATTAAAACCACGATGAGATATCAACTTACTCTTGCAAGAATGGCCATAATTAAAAAATCAAAAAATAATATATGTTGGTATGGATGTGGTGAATAGGGAAATCTTTTACATGGCTGGTGGGAATGTAAACTAGTACAACCACTATGGAAACATTATGGAGATTCCTTAAAGAACTAAAAGTAGAACTATGATTCCATCTAGTAATCCCACTACTGGGTATCTACCCAAAGGAAAAGAAATCATTATATGAAAAAGACACATGCATGAGCATGTTTATAGCAACACAATTCACAATTGCAAAAATGTGGAGCAAACCTAAATGCCCATCCACCAATGAGTGGATAAAGAAAATGTGGTATATATATATATATATATATATATACCAAGGGATCTACTCAGCCATAAAACAGAATGAAATAATGGCCTTTGCAGCAACTTGAATGGAGTTGGAGATCATTATTCTAAGCGAAGTAACTCAGGAAAGGAAAACCAAATATTGTACATTCTCACTTATAAGTGGGAGCTAAGCTATGAGGATGCAAAGCCATAAGAATGATGTAATGGACTTTGGGGATCAGGGAGAAGAATGGGAGGAGGGTGAGGAATAAAAGACTACGTATTGGGTACAGTTTACACTGATCAAGTGACAGGTGCACCAAAATCTTAGAAATCACTACTAAAAAACGTATCCATTTAACCAAAAACCACCTGTTCTCCAAAAACGATTGAAATAAAATAAAAGGAAAGATTTTTAAAAGTTTAAGTAGGGTCGAGGAAAAGCAAGAGGGAATGCCCTAGTACCTGGAAACACCTGAGCCAGTTACACATTTCTATTGAGTTTGGGTCCAGTTGTTACAGCACTGAGCCTACTTTAATGTACAAGTGAGCTCTTTAAAAATTAGAATCTATTTAAATATATTTAGTAAATTTCTAACTTGATTTTTAAATAGATAAATTTACATGGATCCAAAGGAATAAAGGATTTTCAGTGTTAGGTCTCTCTGCCCCTACTCACAACCACTCATTAGTTAATTGTAATCTAGAGATACATATAAGCAAACATATAAAAATTGTTATGCCTTTTTCCATTTTTTACAAAAATCTTGGCAATATTGTGAGCATTTACTCTATACCAGTTTCTGTTCTAAGAATTTACATTTAACTCATTAACTATGAAACAACCCTATAAGATATATACTGTTATAATCTCTAGTTTACAAATGAGAAGGCTGAGAAACAGAAAACACAGATGTGCCCAAGAACATACAGCTAATGAGTACTGGGGGTAAGATTTGAACCCAGGCTGTCTGATTCCAGTTCCTATCTTCTTAACCACTTTATTGTATGGCTTCAGAGATAACACTGTTAACATAATAAATGTATTTTATTCTATATATGTTATAAAACAGTATGTTACTGTTTCTATGATATAATAATGTATTTTTAAAAATTTCATTTATTCCCTCTAATTGGAAATTATGCACTCTATTTTTTCATTGTTATTCTTAAAAGTAGAATATGTATACTTAATGTAAACTCTACAATTAATTATTTCTATTTTCTTCAGAAACAAAACATAACAGCCTAATCACATTCTCCCTGGTTTATATGCTATCATTTTCTATTATGTCCAATTTGGGATTTATCATACTATTTTTTAAATTCACAAGTTAAGACATTATTATTGCTGTATGCAGTCTATATTTGTTTAGATTTGCCTATGTATTTACCATTCTTTTTGCTGACCTTTCCACCCCAACTTCAAATCTCATGTGCACATAATTGGATAAACCATAATTTGGACTCATGATATGCTGTCATCATTAACCCACTATGATCTTCGTTTTAAAATTCTCTCTTTTGCTTAAGGAACAACTATGAATGTATTGCTGAACCCACAAACACTAACTATAACGTATCTATGTACTCTTTTTTCTTGCATCTCAAAACAATTTATCTTTTTTCCAAAGTACATTCTTCAGAGAAGTTCCTCTGGTCTGCTGGTAGTAAATGCTTTTAGCTTTTGTTAGACGATAAAAATCTTTACGTCACCCTTTGTCTTGAATGACAATTTTGCCAGATAGAGAATCCTAGGTTCATAGTTTTCTCTCAGCATTTTGAAAATATTATTTCATTGTCTTTGGATTCCATTTCTTGGTTGATGAGAAAGCTGTTTTCACTCAAATTATTGTTCTGTTTAGTGGCTCTTTCTTTCTGACTGCCTTTAAGAGTTTCTTTGCCTTTGGTACCCTGCAGTTACATTACAACATGTCCAGGTGTGAATTTGTTTTCTTTTTTCCTGCTTGGTTTACGTTGTGATTCCTGTATCTATGGATATATATCTTTCATTATTTCTGGAAAATTCTCAGCCATTATTTCTTCTTCTTCTACTTAATCCTTTGAAAATATATACTAGATGTTTTCCCATTTTATCCTCCATTTCTCTTAACATTTATATATATATATATATATTTCACCACTCCTTAGTTCTCTGCACTACATTCTGAGTAATTTCTTAATTTCTCTTTTCCAATTCACTGTTTGTTGTATTGTGTCCAAACTGCTTTTTAATTGCTCGATTGTGGTGATTATCATTTTTCTTCCCAGAAGTTCTATTTGGTTCTTTTAAAAATCTGCCTAATCAACTATAATTCCTTTAAATATTTTATACAACTTATTTCATATTCTCTAACTGGTAGTCCTAATATCCGAAGTCTGGTTTTTTAAAAGAATTATTTATGCTGATCACTCCTCATGGCACCTTTTAACTCATTTATTTGGTATATTTTGTTCATTGATTCACATTTAAATGACTTGAGTCTGTGACTACTTGATGGTTCTGGACTGAGAATGTTTATCTCTAGAAAGAATTTGCATTTGCTTCTGCAGGGTATCCAATAGTACTATTAAATTGAAACCACTTTAATTTAACTTGTAGCTCTGGGGATTACCTAGGCAGAGGTAGCATAAATTTAAATCCCAAATTTGTATCAGAACAAGCCTATAATATCATTTCTCAGGAAGTCTATTGTTTTATATATAGATATAACCCAGAAAAGGAGCAGAAACAGATAGCTTCCCACATTGGCTCTCTTTGCAAGCAGATGGGTATTTTCCTCAACAACCTCTTCAAGTGACTCCTGAGTAGTCTAAGAGCTACCCTCCCATTCCCTGAATCAGTCAACCATTAATCCCTCAAACTCTGGGTTCCTAAAATGGATTTTTGCTCCCAGAAGTGCTACGTTCTGTCCATCTTTGTTTATCTCTGTAATTTTTGCTTACTCTTCATTTTGCTAGCCCTTAGGGATTTTTTGTACTTCTTTGTGTGCCCAGCAATGCAATTGACATTGTTTGGCTCTGTATCCCCACCCAAATTTCAACTCGAATTGTAATCCCCATAATCTCCACATATTGAGGAAGGGACCTGGTGGGAGGTGATTGGATCATGGGAGTTGTTTCCCCCATGCTGTTCTCATGATAGTGAGTTCTCACGAGATTTGATGGTTTTATTACGTGTTTGACAGTTCTTCCTATTCTCTCTCTCACAATCTCACCTGCCACCATATAAGATGTGCCTGCTTCTCCTTCTTTCATGATTGTAAGTTTCCCGAGGCTTCCCCAGCCATGCAGAACTGTGAGTCAATTAAATGTCTTTCATTTATAAATTACCCACTTTTGGGCAGTTCTTTATAGCAGTGTGAAAACAAATTAATATAGCAATATATACGTATTTATATATAGTATATATATTATTTTATATATAAAATACGTTTATATATAAAACATATATATATATGTACACACACACTGCCCAAGGCAGAACTTCTAGTGTGATCTTTTAAAAGACAAACTTTTTACCCCTAATTAGAATATTTTGATGAATTCTCAATGTTCTTAGAATAAAGACTAAAATATATCTTCACAAAGTCTGTGAAGACTTATTTACTGCAGCTATAATTTTACATTTATTTGTGTTAACATTTTTTAAATGCCTGGTAGCCTCCAAGATAACTGTCCCCACCCAGCCCAAGATTCTCCTCTTCTGGTATTTGTGCTCAGTGTAGCTCTCTCCCATTTTGAATGAGGCTGACATATATGGAACTTAGGATATTGTGGAAAAGATAATGTGTGACTTCTGCAGTAAAATCGTAAAAGATATCTCACTTCTGCCTTGCTCTCTTGGGTCACTCACTCTGGAGAGAGTCAGCTGCCATGCCATGAGGCACTGAAGCAGCCATATGAAGAGTTCACATGGTGAATAACTGAAGCCTCCTGCCAGGAGGCATGTGAGTGAGCCATTTTAGAGGCACATCTTTCCTCTGCAGTCAAACCTTCATCTGGCCAACATTCTGACTGTTAGCTTATGAGAATCTTTGAGCCAGAACCACCCAGTGAAACCACTCCTAAATTCCTGACTTACAGACTTTGTGAGATAATAAATGATAACTTGTTTTAAGCTACTGGGTTTTGGGATAATTTGTTATACAGCAAAAGATAATAATAGATAACTAATACGATGTCCACCTCTTCCCCTACACTGAATACTTCATGAAGCAGAGACTGTCTGTTTTTGCTTACTCTTGCATGCCCTGTGCCTGGCGAATAGTAGAGACTTAAGAAATATTTGTTGAATCAACAAAGCAATGAATGTAAAGATTGTATGTACTTAGTCTCTAGCAAAGATTTCATGGCAAAAATGCCAAAAACAATTGTGACAAAAACAAAAATTGGCAAGCTCATTAAACTAAAGAGCTTCTGGACAGCAAAAATGAAAACAAAAACTATCAACACAGTAAAGAGACAGTCTACAGAATGGGACAAAATATCTGCAAACTATGCATCTCACAAAGGTCTAATATCCAGAATCTACAAGGAACTTAAATTAATAAGCAAAAACCAAATAACTCCATTAAAAAGTGGGCAAAGAACATGAACAGACACTTCTCAAAAGAAGACATACATGCGGCCAACAAACATATGAAAAAAACTCAACTTCACTGATCATTAGAGAAATGCAAATTAAAACCATAATGAGAAACAATTTCACACCAGTCAGAATGGCTATTATTAAAAAGTTAAAAGATTACAGATGCTGGCAAGGTTGCAGAGAAAAAGGAACACTTAAACACTGCTGGTGGGATTGTAAATTAGTTCAGCCATTGTGGGAAGCAGTTTGGCGATTTCTCAAAGAACAGAAAACCAAATACCTCATGTTCTCATTTACAAGTGGGAGTTAAACATTGATTATACATGGACACAAAGAAGAGAACAACAGACACCAGGGCCTACTGGAAGGTGAAGGGTGGGAGGAGGGTGAGGATCGATCACCATTCAACCCAGCTTCCCATTTTTAGGTACTCAAAGGAATAGAAATCATTCTATCATAAAGACACATGCATGTGTATGCTCATTGCAGTACTATTCACAATAGCAGAGACATGGAATAAACCTAGATGCCCATCAACAGTAAACTGGATTAAAAAAATGTGGTACATATACACCATGGAATACTATGCAGCCATAAAAAATGAGATTTTGTCCTTTGCAGCAACAGGGATGCAGCTGAAGGGTATTATCTTAAGCAAGCTAACATAGGAACAGAAAACCAAATACCTCATGTTCTCATTTACAAGTGGGAGCTAAACATTGATCATACATGGACACAAAGAAGGGAATAACAGACACCAGGGCCTACTGGAAAGTGGAGGGTGGGAGGAGGGTGAGGATCAAAAAACCACTTATCAGGTACTATGCTTATCATCTGGGTGATTAAATAATCTGTACAGCAAACCCCTGTGACATGCAATTCACCTATATAACAAACCTGCACATGAAATCCTGAACCTAAAATAAAAGTTAGAAAAAAAGAGAGAGATTGCATGTCCTGTGCCATAGAAATGACCAGAAGAACCCAATGCTGAGAAGTTGCTAGAAAAATAATCTTGACAATATATAATGGCCAGTATTTTCCTTAGAGACTGAGAAATTTTGGATTTGGAATATGTTTATGCAGAATCTGCTGTAGTTAATGGGTTTTCAAAATATTTGGGCAGTGAAAGATGACAACAGGGATCAGGCAAAGTAGTTCTCATCATTTAAGCTCCTTAAAAAAAACAAAACATCACAAATGTTTAAAAACGGCTTTGGTTCTCTTTCAAAGTAAGAATTAAAAGGGGAAAGATAAATCCAGAATTGAGTACATGGATGTTCCTGGGTATGGGTGTATGTGTTCATTGCAGTAGTGGTGGTGGCAGCATTAGTGGTAATAATGGCTCTGGGAATGAGGGTAGAAGTGCCTCACCCTATCCTTCTGCTTATCTAGCCTTGACCCTTCCAACAAAGAAGCGTTGGAGATTATTCCAAGTGCCTTTTTTCCAACAAATAACAGTTCATTTCTTTCTTCTGGAAAGCTTTCTCTGACTCTCAGGGGCCGCTCCCTCCTTTCTATTGCACTTATCATCTTTAAGAACGTCATGAAGGCCTCAGTTCATTACTTTATATTATGGTTTACCCCTTTTTTTTCTGAAACAATATCTCTCTGTCTCTTACTTTCAGGCTGGAGTGAAGTGGTGCAATCATAGCTCATTGTAATCTCAAACTCCTGGTCTCAAGCAATCCTTCCACCTTGGCCTCCCAAAAAGCTGGGATTAGAGGTGTGAGCCACTGAGCCTGGCCTGGTTTATGCATATTTATAAGTATGCTATGTACTTGATTTCCCTCCGTGGAACAGAAAGCATTCTCAGCAGAAAGAAGATTCCCTCAGTTAGAGTTGCTATTCAGAGCAGTGGGAAATACACACAGTAGGACTGGCGGAGGAGAAAGCGGAGGTCATTCCCAGAGTCCTAGAGGACTGGTTTCAGTTTCAGCCTCAAGGGATAAGTGCTTAGCCAGAGAGAAATACTATGATGAGGCACAGTCAGAAACCAGACTGGAAGGCAAGAAGAGACAAAGAGATCCTAGATGCAGGCGCAAAAATGCAGGATCAAGAGTTCAGTCTTATTGGGTATTGTCTGTATGGTCACCAAAGCATATCAACAAACTGAAAGTTGCAGACCTAGACTGATGTTCTTTCCCAAACTAGACTATACATTCCTCAAGGATTGGTATTTGTACTCATCTCTATCCTCAGGGTATTGCATAGGGCTCTTAATATAATAGTTGCCCAGTATATATATATGTATATATATATATTTTTTTTAAACTTTGAATTGAATTTTACTGTATTTATATTTGATTTTCATATAGCTAGTTGTGTGAGATTAATCTTTACTAGGTAGATAAAAGGGTTGAAGCTTATTAGTTGTGAGTAATATATATACTACAAAAATAGGCCATTGTTGGTGAATCTCTAAAATAAAATTGACATAAAACCTTCACCTACAACATCATCTGAGCTAACTACATACCATCATATAGATTACTTGAACCAACCTTAATAGAGGACTCATTTGTAACCAGGAAATTAATTGAATACAAATAGGATTTGCTAAAGAATGTGGTTTTCTTTTGCAATATTTACTTATTTGTGACATGTGTCTAAATTATTGCTACTCGGAATTAATGAGATTGAAAGGAATAAGGTTCAATTGCTGTGTGATGAGTTAAAATATTGTGTTTATTTTTCTATATTTGTTCCTTCTGCCATTTCAAGCAGGTAGCCAGGACCTAGATAATTCCTGTGATTTTAATTCATTTTAAAATTTTAATTCTAATTTTTGGCAAGGCTGAAACCTGAAGCCACTTGAAATAAAAGGATCTTCACATATTTGTTGGAACCTAAATTCATTGAAGAGATCATTCCAAGTGAAGAGATTATTCCAAGTGCCTTTGAGGAACAATTAGGGAAGAGAAGAGTGGATATAGAACTCTGGCAAGAAATGTGCTTGGGGTGCACAATGGCTTTAAAATGCTTTAATTTAAATGTCTATAGATGGGGTGAACTTTACTCAGATTGACACAGTCCCTTCCTGTTTCTGACATTTGACTTGAGAACTTCTGCTAACAGGCAATAGTAGGAAAAAGGGGGAGGTTTTCCAGACTGAAAAAGGCAGCCTGAGGCCATGAGGTAGGAAAAAGCAGCACGGCAGCACAAGGTGTACCGAAGAAGAGATGAATGTAGTTTTGATTTGCATTTCTCTGATGGCCAGTGATGATGAGCATTTTTTCATGTGTCTATTGGCTGCATAAATGTCTTCTTTTGAGAAGTGTCTGTTCATATCCTTTGCCCACTTTTTGATGGGGTTGTTTGATTTTTTCTTGTTAATTTATTTAAGTTCTTTGTAGATTCTGGATATTAGCCCTTTGTCAGATGGGTAGATTGCAAACATTTTCTCTCATTCTATAGGTTGCCTGTTCACTCTGATGGTAGTTTCTTTTGCTGCCATCTCACACCAGTTAGAATGGCAATCATTAAAGTCAGGAAACAACATGTGCTGGAGAGGATGTGGAGAAATAGGAACACTTTGACACTGTTGGTGGGACTGTAAATTAGTTCAACTGCTGTGGAAGACAGTGTGGGGATTCTTCAAGGATCTAGAACTAGAAATACCATTTGACCCAGCAATCCCATTACTGGGTATATACCCAAAGGATTATAAACCATGCTACTATAAAGACACATGTGCACCTATGTTTACTGCGGCACTATTCACAATAGCAAAGACTTGGAACCAACCCAAATGTCCATCAATGATAGACTGGATTAAGGAAATGTGGCACATATACACCATGGAATACTATGCAGCCATAAAAAGGATGAGTTCATGTCCTTTGTAGGGACGCGGATGAAGCTGGAAACCATCATCCTGAGCAAACTATCACAAGGACAGAAGACCAAACACTGCATGTTCTCATTCATAGGTGGGAATTGAAAAATGAGAATACTTGGACACAGGGTGGGGAACATCACACACCGGGGTCTGTCGTGCGGTGGGGGGATGGGGGAGGGATAGCATTAGGAGAAATACCTAATGTAAATGACGAGTTAATGGGTGCAACACACCAACATGACACATGTATACATATGTAACAAACTGCACATTGTGAACATGTACCCTAGAACTTAAAGTATAATAATAAAAAAAAAAGAAAAAAAAAAGAAGAGATGAATGTAGAGACTACCTTTCAGTATCTGAGACCTAAAAGCTGAATTTCATAAGGGAGAGCTCTGCTCCACAGGCAGGGCCTCAGTGAAAAATGCAACCTGCTGATCTGACAATGGGTTGTTGGTAAGCGTCTTTGGGTTGTGTTGTTTCTAGAGGCAGGAGTGGATTGACCTCAGCCTTAGAAGCTGTTTCACTGGAGTGAGCTCACCACTTACTGGTTGGTTTCCAAAGTGGGAGGCTGTCATTTATTGGCTGGCTTTCAGAGGAAAGTACGTTCCCGCTGAATGCAGTAGCAGTTCTGGTATTTATTTGTTACTGTGGCTATAGAACTGCCAGTTTTTTCTTAGAAGAATGGGATTTTTACTTTTGATTTTGCTTAATTCTCAGAAAGAAGGGACCTTGTTCTCATCTAGACAAAGATTTACAAGTGCACATCATATTTCTGAAACAGGGAGTTTCCAGACCATGGACAACCACTGGGTTTTGGACATGAGGATGTGACGGGCAACCACAAGGGCATGGAGGTGAAAGGCCTTCCCTGTTCTGCAGGTGTTATGGAAACTTCATGGCTTCTGCTGTCATATAGAAAAGAAGGTGCCCACAGCAATTAATAGTGAATTGCCTCCCAACCCAGAGAGATGGGTGCTAAAAGCAAGATTTGAATTGATTTAAAGAATATAAATAAATAGAGTACTTCTTGCAACCCTGTGTTTGTAGACTGATATCATTTTCCTCATTTTATGAAAGGGGATGTTTATGATACATACTTGTCATTAAAAGATGGAAGAACATGAAAGGAACAGTAAAAATGGGACTGGGGATTTTGTTTAAATTGGATATGAAGGGTAAGGGGCAGGCATTTGTAGTGCAAACATTTCTTCCTTGGCCTCTCAAAAGAAACTCACCATTCCTGAAATGAAGGAGCTGGGCTAAATCATCTCTAGGGACACTCACAGATCTAACCCACCAATTCCATTGATTTTTATTATTATTATTTTTAAATGTAATATTGTTTTTAATAGGACGAAGACAGCAGATTCCAAGTTTCAGAATGTAACTGCATCTTGTTAAGAAGCAAAATCTATTCATTCATTAACACCAGGGAAGAGTAAATAAGCTTAGTTATTTTACATATAATGTTCTACATTTGTAAAATGACTTCATGCCACCCATCTCACTTTATACTCAATAAAACTGTCAAACTCTTATAGGGTAGGAAATATTAGAAGTGTCCAAGAATTCTGGAGCCCTTCCCTGGCTCTAGTACTGACACTAGGAGGCATGAGGAGATGGCCACAGAGCTCCTAGACCATCATCCCCAGCACTCAGAGACTCATCACCCTATCTGCTTTGGAGTCTTGCAGTCTATCCTATCATGCCCTCTAACCCTTTTCATATCAGCCACCACAGAAAGCCAACACCTCCACGTCTTCCAACATCACCTGGACTCCCATCCTCGGGAGGCTCTGAACATTCCCTAATTCTTCTACTCCTCCTTCCACCTGCTCCCAAAGCCCCCAAACCTCTCACTGCATCTCCTGAAGCTCTGTCAGTCACCAGCTAAGTCCTCTGTGCCCTCAGCCTCCTCTGTGAGTGTTCTCTTCAATTGCTTGTTCTCACTGGACTCCTAAGGAACCATGTTCCCATAAGGCCTCTCAGGTGAGAGGACTGCCAATTCTCTTTTCTCTCTCACATCACTCATACCACCATGTAGAGAGGCAAAGATCCTTATCGTTGCTTCTAGGATGTTTCTCACTTCTCCCTAATGGCCTAACTTTTAATCTTATGCCATTGCAATTCTGCTACACCATCCCCATTCTGAGCCTCAGATATCTTCAGATTCCTCAGTCACTTCATGAAGATTTTAGCTCGTGGCTCACAGTCACTCTCTCCATCACTACCCCTTCCCTCATTCTTGATGATATCAGTATCCACATGGATCACCCTTCCAATATCTTCTCAGCTCCTTGGCTTTTAACAAAGATCCTACCTACTTCAGTTAAATACTCCCAGGACCCACAATGGCCCATGTCATTACCTATACTGCACACTCCATTGTCTTGAATCCAAGCATCTGGGTCTCTGACTGTTTCACCTCACTCCTACTGGTACCCAGAGCCAACAAGTTTTGTTGACCACACTGAGATCTATGATCCATTGATCCTGTAACCTTTTCACAGTCTGCCTCCTTTTCCCATCATGTCTCCACTTCTCAGGTTCTAGAAACCATCGTAATCGTTTCCTTATATGCACCTTCAATTTCCTTGTCCCTCTTTTCTGTCTCCATATTCATCTGGGAAAACCTGACCTTGGTAAAATACAGCTCTCCACATCCTTGCCACCTGCATCAGGCAGTGAATGTGGCTGGGAGAAAATGAACAACTATGTTGACCAGTGGTGCTCCCCAGCAAATCAAAATTACATTTTTCTTCCCTCCTTTCTACTCAACATGTAGTTCATAGTTCCACAACATCAACGTTTGAGAGATGATTAGAAATGCAGGATCTCTATCCCCAGCCCACTTAATCACAGTCTGCATTTTAACAAGGTCCCCAGGTATTTCCTGTGCACATTAAAGTTTGAAAATAATGATCTAGAGGATGATTTAAAACCTAACTGGCTTGGCACAGTGGCTCACTTGTAATCCCAGCACTTAGGGAGGCTGAGGCGGGAGGATCACTGGAGCCCAGGAGTTCAAGACCAATCTGGGCAACTTAGCAAGACCTCATCTCTACAAAAATTTTAAAAAAATAAACAAAAATTTTAAAAAATTACCCTGCATGGTGGTGTGTGCCTGTAGTCCCAGCTATTTGGGTGGCTGAGGTGGAAGGATTGCTTGAGCCCAGGAGGTAGAGGTTGCAGTGAGCTGAGATCGCACCACTTCACTCCAGCCTGGGCGACAAAGTGAAACCTGTCTCCGAATAAATAAAATAAACAAATAGAACCTTCTTTCCTCTTAAATTTCCGATACTTCCAGACCATCCTTATTCTCAGCTGATGAGTTCACTTCCTGTTTCAATGAGGGAAAAAAAAGGCAATCTGAAGAAAACAACCACATTTCCATCCCTGCCTACCAACTGTACAGAATGTGTGCCTGTATCCTGTCCTTTCTTCTCTCCCTGTGGGTGGACCGCCAATTCTCTTTTCTAAGGCTATTCATCATACTTGTGTTCTAGCTCTCCTCCCCTCTGCCCTCACCAGGGAGACTACTTCAACTCTCTCTCTCATGTCCTCAATTTTTCTTTCCTCTAAGTCTTTTGTATCAGCATCCTACCATTCTATAATTTTTCTCATCTTAAAAACTAAGCACACCGATTAAAAAAATAAAGCACTCATCCTTTGCTACATTCTCATGAAGCTGCCCGTTTCTCTGCTCCCTTTTATAAAACTCTCCCGAAAGTGTTCTCATTCTCCTCTTTTATCCCTCCGATCAAGCTTTCATCTCACTACTTCACCAAAACTGCTCCAATTGTGGGCACCAGCGACTTCTATGTTGCTGAATCCAATGCTCAATAAATCCCCTTTTCACTTGACCTCCAACAGTAATTACTTAGTTGATCAAGCCTTTTTTGAAAAAAACAAACAAACAAAAAAACACTTTCTTTGCTTGAAACAATAAAAGCCCCAAAATGTGTTTACTTTCTACTTGCAATCAATTCTTAGTTTAAGTTTACAATTCTAGGTTAAATATACATGTCCTTTAGGATTGCTAAAGCGTTTTTGCTTGTCTTTTTTTAGACTAAAGTATTGTTGGAAAGAATGGTGATACTATAATTCCTGGTCCATTGTATTTGACCTGCTTTTACTTTCTCGAAGACTTTAGGATCTACAATTCATCACTTGGGTTTAGAAATTTCACATTGATATGCTTTTTTGTGGGTGGTTTTTTATTTATTATACTGAATTCACAGAGGACTTCTTGATCTGGGTGGTCATGTCCATCAGTTCAGAGAATTTTTCTTAATTACTTTTAAAGTAATTTTTTCCTTCTACTTTCTATGTTCTCTCTTTCTGAAATTCCTACTTGGATATTGGATTGCCTAAATTGAGTCTTTAATTTTCTTTTTTCTTCAAAAATTTTCCTCTATCTCCTTTGCAGTTTGTTTGTTTGTTTTTATTTTTATTCTACTTTCTGGGATTTCCTTTATCTAATTCCAATTATTATTTTTTTATTGCTGCTATCGTATTTGTAACTTATAGGGGCTCTTTTTGTTTGTAAAACTACTTTTGAATAATTTCCTCTTCTTGTGTAAAGAATATGATAGCTTCTCTTATCTCTCTGAGGATATTAGTTCTAGTCCTACATCTTCCTTCAGTTGTCTCCTTGCATTGCTTATTGAATCGTTTCTATTTCTTCCTAATTTATTTATTTTTCTGTTTATTGTTTTGCTCTATTGTTTAGCCTTTTTTTCCCCAAATGTCCTGTGATTGGTAGTCTTGTATTGAATTTAAGAGGAAGCCACTAAAGAACTGATTGGACACCTTGTATGTAAATGAGAGAGAGAGAGTGAGGGTATAGTCTTCAGGTAGGCTATATTATGGATTGATTTGGCTGGGATGTTTCCTTAAGAAACCTTACAATAATCATATTCTAAATTTTTTTTTTTTTTTTTTTTTTTTTTTTTGTGAGACGGAGTCTCGCTCTGTCGCCCAGGCTGGAGTGCAGTGGCGCGATCTTGGCTCACTGCAAGCTCCGCCTTTTGTTTTTTTGTTTATTCTTATTATTTTAACTTTTATTTTATGTTTGGGGGTACATGTGAAGGTTTGTTACACAGGCAAACACATGTCATGGGGGTTTGTTATACATATTATTTCATCACCCAAGTATTAAGCCCTGTCCCCAACAGTTATCTTTTCTGGTCTGTTTGTTTTAATCTTGGCCTGGTCTATTTTTAAAGCATGAGATCCTCCAATCATCTGCCCAGGAGAAGTATAGCATTCTGCTAATGTTTTCATGGAAGCACAACATGGAGCGTAGATAAGAGTATTATTGTTCAACACGCAGAGTTTCACTTAATCTTCTCATGTGACTATCTACCCCTCATCTGTTCCTGTTGTCACATTTGAAGTTTTTCTAGTGAATTTTCTCCATGTACTAGTCTCTGCCTTGATGAGGCAGGAGAGGGGAGGAGTAGAGAAGAATAATGTGGCTACATAGGGCAATGAAAGGTGCCTGGTGGCATCTAGTTACTTCTTATACATAATGTCAACCATTTCTCCTATTTTCAAGTATACATATGCAACATCTTCTGGAGGTTCCTAGAACCCCTGAATTCTGAGCCTTTTAGGAGTGTTTTATAGCATAAATTAGCCTGCTTCTGACTTTGTCCCTTTAATATTGTTAAAATGTCCATACTATCCAAAGCAATCTACAAATTCAGTGCAATTCTTATCAAAATTTCAATGGTATTTTTCACAGAAATTAAAAAATAATTCTAAGATTTGTATGAAACCAAAAAGACCCCTAAGAGTCAAAGCAATCTTGAGGAAGAAGAACAAAGCTAGAGACCTCATATTCCTTGATTTCAAACTATGCCATAAAGCTACAATAATCAAAACAGTGTGGTACTGGCATTAAAAACCAATGCATAGGCGAATGGAATAGAATATAGAGACCAAATCTAAATCCCTGCATATATAGTCAACTAATCTTTGAGAAGAGCACCAATAATAGACACTCTAGAGGTATGAAAGACTCCTCAATAAATGATGTTGGGAAAAACTGGATATCCATATTCAAAAGAATGAAATTGGACCTTTGTCTTAAACCATATGCAAAAATTAACTCAAAGTGGATTAAAGACTTAAGTGTAAGACCTGAAATCATAAAACTCCTAGAAGAAAATATTTCCTAGGGGAAATGGTCGATACAAAGTATAAGAAGTAAACATAAAGAAAAAGCCCCTTGATATTAGTCTTGGAAATGATTTTTTGGATATGATACCAAAAGAACAGGCAACAAAAACAAAAGTAAATAAATGGGACTACATCAAACTAAAAAGCTTCTGCACAGCAAAGGAGACAATCAACAAAATGGAAAGGCAACGTATGAAATGGGAGGAAACATTTGCAAACCATATTATCTGATAAGCTATTAATATCCAAAATATGTAGGGAATTTACACAACTCAGTAGCAGAAAACAATAACCTAATTACAAAATGAGCAAGGGACCTGAATAGACCTTTCTCAAAAGAAGACATATACCAGGCCAACAGGTATATGAAAAGGTGCTCAACGTCGCTAATCATTAGGTAAATGCAAATCAAAACCACACTGAGATATCACCTGTTAGGAGGGCTATTCTCAAAAAGACAGAGATAACAGGTGTTGGTGAGGGTGTGGAGAAAAGGGAACCCTGTACACTGTTGGTGGACATGTAAAATTGGTACAGTCATTATGGAAAACTGTATGGAGTTTAATGAAAAAATTAAAAATAGAACTACCATATGATCCAGCAATCACACTTCTGAGTGAATACCCAAAGGAAATGAAATCAATATTTCAAATAGGTATCTGTTATGCCATGTTTATTGCAGCATTATGCACAATAGCCAAGATATAGAAAAAACATGTGTCCATTGATGGATAAATACATAAAGGAAATGTGTCACACACATACACACACACACATTCTGAAATATCATTGACCATAAAAAGGAAATCCGGCCATTTGTGACAATGTTGATGAACCTGGGGGACATTATGCTAAGGGCAATAAACCAGACACATAAAGGCAAGTACTGTATGACCTCACTTATACATGGAATCTAAAAAAGTCAAGGTCATAGAATCAAGAGTAGTACAGTAGTTAACAGTGGATGGAGATTGGGGAAAATGGGGAAATACTGGTCAAAAATTACAGACTTGAAGTTATAAGAT
This sequence comes from Pan paniscus, assembly GCF_029289425.2. NCBI lineage: Eukaryota > Metazoa > Chordata > Mammalia > Primates > Hominidae > Pan > Pan paniscus. The sequence goes on from NC_085926.1 coordinate 128,286,900, forward strand.
GAACAAGTTCAGGGAATCCAGTGTGCAGGATGGGTGATGATGGATGTGTCCATTAATTCGATTGTGGTAATCATTACATAATACATACCTGTCAAATCATCACATTGTACACCTTGAATATGTAAATATTTGTCAATTAAATTTATTTCAAAACCTTGAGAAAAACAGAAACACAAGTTATTCTCAAACAAACAAATTCCATTTGCTGGAATTTTAGTAAGTTCTGGGAGTGGCAGTAATGTCTGTTCAATCTACCATATTCAATTATAATGTCTGTCTTGATTTTTATTTACCAAATTAGGGTATTAAAACACTTATGGCAAAGGATATTAGAAAATATGAGTGCTGAGAGATAGGTATACAACAATGGTCAAAGTCTTCAATTTAGCCTTTCTTAGGCCATGGCAGATCATATAGATGAAAAATACAACTATAAATGTATTATGGTAGCCAGTCTTCAAGATGACCCCTAAAGATCCTTGGCTTCTGGTATCCCTGCTCTTGTGTAATCCTTTTTCACATTTTATCAGGGTTCTTCTGCATGATCAATAGGATGTGGAAAGGTGACTGTGTAACTTCTGAGGCAAGATATTGCTGTTCCACCTTGTTCTCTTGGGTCATTCACTCTGGGGCATACCAGCCACCATGTCCTAAGGACAGTCAATTGATCCCTTGGAGAGGCCCCTGTGGAGAGGGCCTGAGGACTATTACTAACTTATTAGTCATGTGAGTGAGCAACCATGGAAGCAGGTCTACCAGCTTAAGTATAACCTTTAGATGATTGTAGTCTCATGAAAGATTTCGAGCCTAAACTTCCCAGTTAAGCCAACCCCACAATCCTGACCCATTGAAACCATAAAGGATGATAAAGCTTTAAGACTGTTTTAAGCTACTATCTTTTGGCATAATTTTTTAATGCAACAATGTATTACTAATAGGGATATTAACATATTTCATAAGATCGACCTGATATATATCATCTATAACAAGGGTCAGCAATCAATGACCTGTAGGCCAAATCTGGCTCATTGTTGTTATGATCTGGCTTTATTGTTGAAACAATACAGTTTCATTGCAACACAGCCCTGCTCATTCATTTATGTATTGTCTATGGCTGCTTTCATGCTGCATGGTAGAATTGAGTAGACACAAGAGAGATTATATGGACTGCATTCCTAAAGTATATTTACTGTCTGGCTTTTTACAGAACAGTCGGCCTACCCTGGTGTATAAAATCAATTTATCTTTCTATTTATCTATCCCAAAAACTAAGAATATAAACTTCTAATAAGGTCTTGTGAGTCATTGCCCAAAACTGGCCATTTTTGGCTCCAAAGATATTTATAATAAATTCCAAAAGTAGAAATAGAACAGAATACATTAGTTGGCAAAAGTGTAATATTACCATGGAACTTACAACAAAAATATAACCTGATATAGCAGAGAATATTATTTGCAACTGCCCCCTCCTCACAAATCTGCTTTCCCTTTTTGCTAAACACCTCGCTTTTCAGCTAGACTGCATCACTCAACTTCTCTTGTGCCTTGATGGGGCCACAAAACCAGTTTGCAGTTTTGCCAACACCTATGAAACCAGCCTCATCACCCCTGTTCAGAGACATCAGCAAACAGCTGCCAATTGTTCCCCTCTCAGAGTCCAGTATCACATCTGAATTTAGACTTGTACCAATCAAGCACCTTATTCTCAGAGATCCAAGTTTCAGCTCTGTGAGGCTCCTCCTCCAAATTTAAATTTTAAGAACAATGCCAACCTCTTTTCTTTGCTTGCATAGCTGCTTTCTGAAAGTTGTTATATCCATGATACCTTAGATCCCTTAGTGTTTACTCTGTGCCTTTCAATTAACTAGTTAACAATTTTTAAATGAACTTCTCTGGAGGAGCTCCAGCATCCACTCTAGCCATTTACCCAAGAGGAATGAAAGCATGTATTCACACAAAGGTACACTCAAATGTTCACAGCAGCCTTGAATTCCTTCATTCATTAGGAATCCAAAATGTAAACAACTTACAGGTCTATTATCATGTAAATGAGGAAATAAATTGTGGTACATCCATACGATGGAAAAGTATTCAGGTATAATGGAAAGAAATACAAATATACACAATATTATTGACGATTTCCAAAAAGTCAGTAAAATAAACTGGGTGCAGAAGTCTTAGATTATCTTAGTCAATTTACATGATAGTTTGGGAAAGACGAAACTGTAGTGGTGGAAAGCAAATCAGTGTTTGCCAGAAACCTGAGGCAAGGATGGGAGACTGGCTGAAGAGGGGCATGAGGGGACTTTTGGAAAGAATGGAAATATCCTGTACTGGTAATGAATACATTAATTCACTTAAAAAACTAATAGAATTATTACTTAAAATTTGGTAAATTTGGCTGAGTGTGGTGGCTCATGCCTGTAATCCCAACACTTTGGGAGGCTGAGGCAGGTGGATCACTTGAGGCCAGGAGTTCAAGACCAGCCTGGCCAACATGGCGAAATCCCATCACCACTAAAAACACAAAAATTAGCCAGGCGTGGTTTTGTGCACCTGTAATCCCAGCTACTTGGGAGGCTGAGGTAGTAGAATTGCTTGAACCCAGGAGGTGGAGGTTGCAGTGAGCTGAGATCATGTCACTGCACTCAAGCCTGGGTCACAGAGTGAGATCTTGTCTCAAAAAAAAGAAAAAAATTGGCGAATTCTATTTTATGTAAGTTATACCTCAATAAATAGATTATACCTATGGAAATTTAATTTAAAAATACCATTTACAATAATTTTTAAAGTGTGAACTACTCAGGGATAAATCTGATAAAAGATGTATATGAAACCTACAAAACTGCTAAGAGAAATTAAAGATTTAAATGCATGGATTGAAAGACTCAATATTTTTAAAAATGTTAATTTTCCTCAAATTTAATACAATTCCAATCAAAAACTCCAATAGGGTTTTTAAAATAGAAATTGACAAGCTGATTCTAAAATTCATATGGAAATGCAAAAGCTGTAGAATAGCCAAAATAACTTTGAGAAGGAACAAAGTTGTAATACTTACACTACCTTACTTTAAGACTTATAAAGCTACAGAAATCAAGACAATGTGATGTCACCATAAAGACAAACAAATCAACAAAACAAAGAGTCTGGGAATAGAACTACATAGATATGGTCAATTGATTATTAATACAAAGGCAATTTATTTAAGAAAGAATAGTCTTTTAAAAAATGTGTGGTGGAATATTTAGATATCCATATGCAAAAGAGTGGACGTTGATCCACATCTCGAAATAGATCACAGACCTAAGTGCAAAACCTAAAACTGTAAAACTTCTAAAACAAAACAGGAGAAAGTTTGAGTGATCTTGGGTTAGGCAAAGATTTCTTAGAATACCACAAACACAACCCATAAAAGAATTGGATAAATCAGACCTTATCAAAATTAAGAACTTCTGCTCTTACTGTTAGAGAATAAAAAATACAAGAAACAGTCTGGAGAAAATATTCACAAATCACTTAGGTGATAAAGTAGTGGAAGAAGACTTCATGTGTTTTTCCTAGCTACAAGGAAATGTCTAATTTTTCACCATTTATTAAGGGGGTTGCTATTTGTTCTTTATAAGCACTCTATTATGTTTAACAAATTTACTTATATTCTAATTTTATTTAGCAATTGTATCAAGAACAAATGATAAATTTTATCAAAATCATTATTATTTTTAAATCATGTGTTGATAAAGCACTTTTAAGTTGATCTCTCCCCATATGTACTCGTTATTTATCCTACTGGCTCTATCACTACAATAGGATTAGCAGGGTGTAGGGTTGGGGAGGAGAGTCTCATAAGTTATCTGTCTTTTTTACATTTCATAAACAACCTAACTCTTTACCAAAATAAACTGTTTAAGTCCGCAAGTTTTCTGTTGATGGAGGGCAGAGGCCATGAGAATGAGTTCTTTTGTTTGCTACAGATCTTGATGAAAATTGTTTTTGCTACCCCTCCCCAAAGGTAAAAGATCTTGGGCAATTGAAATTGCTCAATAATGTGTTTTCAATCACAGGAAGAAATGGGCAGAATTCTGCATCCCTTGATGAGTGGAAGAACCCTTAGGAGTCATACCGAGTAACATGCCTGGAACAGAAAGTGATATTTGAACCAACCTTCCTTTCTTCCTTCCTTCCTTCCTTCCTTCCTTCCTTCCTTCCTTCCTTCCTTCCTTCCAGACTGGGTCTCCCTCTGTCACCCAGGCTGAAGTGCAGTGGTGCAATCTTGGTTCACCGCAACCTCCGTCTCCCAGGTTCAAGCGGTCCTCCCACTTCAGCCTCCTGAGTAGCTGGGACAACAGGCATGCACCACCATGCCCAACTAGTTTTTGTAGTTTTGGTAGAGACGAGGTTTCGCCATGTTGCCCAGTCTGGTCTCGAAGTTCTGAGCTCAAGTGGTCCCCCACCTCAGCCTCCCGAAGTGCTAGGATTTCAAATCTTCCATATCCTTCTCATCCATTAACAGAAAGTGGGACTGTATTCATTCCCATGTCAGAAAGTACGCATGTTGTGGGAAAAGGAAACTCAATCATTTTTGAGCAGGCATTTCATGAAAATGTTTTCTCTCCAAATATTTTCTCTAACTGAAGAATCATCAAGTCACATCATCAGAGAGGGACACACACTACCTATAATCTCTCATCATTTCTGCAAATTGTTTAAGGACACCACATCATTGACAATTACCTTGACGATGACAGATTTCATAAAACACAGCAATTCTCCATAAGGAGACTCTAGCAGTGCTTCATCTGAGGGAAAAAAATTGTTTTCAGCCCTCACCTCAACCCATGGTCAAGCAGACTTAAACCCCTTTTAGAACCATGTGTCTTTGTTCAAAAGACTAAGAGCATAGTACGGAGTATTTTTTCCTGTTACAGTACTATGTAACAAGCAACCCCCCGCCCCGCCCCACAATCTCAGTAGTTTAAAACAATGAACAGTTCTTTATCATGACTTTTAAACTGTGGTCCAGCTGATTATGGGCTAGACTCAGCTGGGCTGAGATGGATTTCAGCTTCTGTTTGGGTTCAGGTCTGCTCTATGAATTTTCATCTGGCAACCTGAATTATGGTCTTCACCTGGCAAAGATGTGAAGAGCCAAGAGGGTTGGTGGAAACTCTATACTTCTTAAAACTTTAACCAGAAAAAAAGGTACTGTTGTGTTTGTTTATATTCCATTGGTCAATGTACATCATAAGGCCAAACCCATAATAAATGGAGGTGGAGAGCTATACTTATCTCACAGTAAATCATGACAAAAAGTTGTGGAAGAAGAAAAAAAATTGTGAATAAACATTGCACTCTACCACTCCAAAGTTCACACAAGAGAGATGATTTTTTTGACAAACAGAAGTAGTAAAAAAAAGAGAGACAATCTACAATTCTGCATTAAAGAAAAGATGTTTATAAATAAGCAGAATGGGAAAACAATGTAAGTAAAGTGAAATATACAAAATTTTGCATAACATGCTAAAAAATTAGAAGACAAAATTAGCTGGAGTAGAAGATTCACATTTGTAAAATGTGTAAGAACTTTGAAAAGTGTATGAACCACATCGTCAAAGACCTTGCATAGCTGGTTATACAAAGTACAAGTAAACATTAAATTGTATTAAATTACATAGGCAATAGAGATCCATGAAAGATTTTTCAGAAAGAGAATAGCATATGCAAAGCAATATTTAAGAAGGTTAACCTTGAATTGGACCACATGACATATCAGGCAGCAAAGATATTTGAGGTAGGGAATGTAGTTAAGAGCCAGTTGGGGATGAGAACTTAAAGCAGGTGTTTAGAGAATGGAAAGAAAATAATATTTCAAAGAAAATATCAGTAAGATCTTACACAAAATATGTCTTTTTTAGTGCAGATAACAAAAACCAGGTTTGAACTGAGGGATTTCGTTGTAAGGACTTGGGTATATCTCGTAGACTTCAAGGTGAGGGCTAAAGCTAGATTGCAGAAACAACTGGGACCAAGTTTAGAACTCCATCAGATGTTTTCTCCATTTAAAATTTCTGCTCCTCTCTCTCTCTCTGTTGGCTAATTCTTACTTTTTCTCTCTCTTCAGTCAGGCTTTTTCAACTTATCCCACCCATATGGTAGAAAACCTGGTCACTGACGGCTCCCAAATTTAAGTCTAGGCTCCCAGAAAGGGAGTGATCTAAGTTGCCATTCCTCAGGGATAAATCATCATTGGGACTACAGCTTGGGTCAGATTTCCACCTCTAAGCCAATGAATAGTGGCCAGGGGGCAGATCTTAGATAAATATGGCAGATTCTGTAGCAACAATGTGGGTAGAGACAGAAGGGCAAGTAAAAAGGGATGATAGATAGCCTAAGCAGGTTCTTCATGCTTGATGACTATCTTTATAGAGAGTAAAGAACAGCATAATAAAAAATGACTTTGAAGTTTGATTCTGGGAGAATATCTGTGGCACTGAGAAAAATACAGGCTTGTGGAGTTGCTGGGCTTCTGGAGAAAGATTGTAATCTTGCTTGTGGATATGTCAATATTGAGATGTCATGGAATGTCCAGACAGCACTGTTCATCAGACAGTGGGAGATGTGGAACTAACACTGAAACAGAGTCTTGTAGGCATGGTGTTTGTACACACATGCTCAGAGTTGCAAGATTAAACTGAAAATTGGTTCAGCATTCAGGGGAAGCAGAGCCAAAGGTCAGGTATTGAAATTTGATGTGGCCACAGGTAGGAGGCTGAAGGAGGACATGGAGTCAAGGAAGAAATGTCACAAAATATGAGAATGAAGCCTAGAGTGTATGGTCTCTCCAAAAACAAAGAAGAAAACATTCGGTGGTGAGGCCGAGAAAACCTAACACTGTGTAAAAATTCAGGAGAATGAAGGCTGAGATTTAGCAGTTTAAGTAACCTTAGCAGTTTAGGTAAAGCAACATCAAAGTGTTGTTTCAGTTAGGATCCTCACAAGCAGCAAGTCATAGAAAACCCTAACCTAGCTGACTGTTTTAATAAGGATATTTATTGTCTCAGATAACAAGAAGTCCAAGGGAAGGGGAGCCACAGGCTATAAGCTGCATCTGCTCAATGACATCATCTAAGTCCCAGGTTTTTTCCATTAATTGTGAAGCTAATCACAAGATGCCTGCTGTAGCAACAAGCATCTCACTTGACTGTGATAATGCCAGGAGAAGAAAATAGAGTGTACTTTTTTAAAAAAGAGAAAACAGAAAGTGATGTCAAAAGGTGCCATAATAGAAAGTCCTAGTCCTTGTCCCCCAACAGAAACATAAATTTATTAATAAGTAACAAAATACCTTCATGGAAGTCCAGAATCCAGTTAATCAGTTGCAATACCCCAGATGAACACAAAAGTGGAATCAGCTGCACCAAAACAAATATGAAGAGCAATTTTATTTTACCTATGTCAGCCTTTCCCCCAAGGCAATGCAACTAAGCATGTAGAGAGATTGCAACTCCTCTCTGGAAAGAAGGAAAGAGAGGGGGCAAATGTCAATCTCTCTTGACTTTCAGTGCACTCTCTAAGGAGCTAACTTCTGTTTCACCTCAATGGAGTGTTGAAAGTACTGGTATAACCTGTGTGCCTGGGGAAGCTACTAGACAGGCTCTTTCCTGCAGCCAGCATTGTTCTGGGGATCAAGGAGAAGGCGTAGAACTGAGGCCTCTCCTCTAGGACAGAGGGAGAAATCAGAAGTATGGCTCTAATGTCTCTGGTCTTGTAGTATGCTCCCTAAGAGGCTGGTTTCGGCCCCTTGAGCACTGAAGAAACTGGCATAGTCTAGATGCCCAAGGCACCTGTGGCTGGCATGACTCTGTAAGGCTAGAAAAGAGTGTATGACTGAAGGTTTATGCCAAGGGAAAAAGGGAAGAGTGGAACATGCTCCCAGTGTACCCAGCCTTTCAGTGCATTGCCCAAGGGGCTAGCTTCCATCTCACCACACACAAAGCATTGATGGAACTAACATAGTCAGATACCAGAAGGAGCGAGAGATTATGGGCTTCTGGAAAAAAAGGCTGGATGCCTAAGGCAACTAGGAACAAAGGCCTAGAATCTCTCTAGCCAAGCTAACTGGTGAAAGTCTTTCCTACTCAAAGCCGGTTTCTAAAAAGTGGGAGAGAGAGCTGTTTCTCCAAATACACAGACACAAGTGCAAAGCTACAAGAAACATGAAGAATCAGAAAAACACCACACAATCAAAAGGACGAACTAAATTTCTATTAATTGAACCTTAAAAAATGGTGATCTGTGAATTGCCTGACAAAAAGTTCAAAATAATTGTCTTTAAAAAGTTCAGTGAGTTAGAAGAGAACACAGATATATAACTAAATGAAACAGGAGAACATTACACAAACAAAATGGGAATATTAACAAAGAGATAAAAATAATAAAGAAGAACCAAACAGAAATTCTGGGACTGAAGAATATAATAACTGAACTAAAAAAAAATCAGTAGAGAGGTTCAACAGTAGATTTAATTAAGCGGAAAAAAATCAATGAACTTGAGGGCAAGTAATTTGATATTCTTCAGTCAGAGGAGCAAAAAGAAAAAAAAAAGAATAAAAAAGAGTGTAGAAATCATAAGGGAATTATGGGATACCATCACAGGAGTTAATATATGCATTTCAAGAGTTCCAGAAGGAGAAGAGAGAGAAAAAGGGACAGAAATCTTATTTAAAGAAATAATGCATGAAAACCACCCAAATTTGGGGCAGGAAAATGGACATCTAATTTCAATTCATAAATCCTAATGTGTCCCAAATAATATGAACCTAAAGAATTCTACAAAGAGATAAAGATATGGAATCAATCTAAATGACCATCAATAGATGAATGGATAAAGAGAATGTGGTATATATACACATTGTTATTCAGCCATATAAAAGAACACAATCATGTCATTTGCAGAAACATGAATGGAACTGGAGGTCATTATGTTAAGTGAAATAAGCCAGGCACAGAAAGACAGATGTCACATGTTCTTGCTCATATGTGGGAACTAAAAAACAATTGATCTCATAAAGATAGAGAACAGAATGACAGACATCAGAGGCTGGGAAGAGTGTGTGGATAGGAGGAGGGAATAAAAAAGAGGTTATTTAGTGAGATAAATGTACAGTTAGATAGAAAAAATAAGCCCCAATATTTGAGAGCTGAGTAGGGCAATTATAGTTAGCAACAAGTTTTTATATATTTCAAAGTAGCTAAAAAAGAGGACTTTACATGTTACCAACACATGGAAATGATAAATACTCAAGGTGATGGATACCCCAAATACCCTGACCTGATCATTGCAGTCTATGCATGTAACAAATACTCACGTGTACCTCATAAGTATGTAAAATATTTTGTATCAATAATAAGTAAGTAAATAAAAAAGTAAAATTATCTGCATATGACATTATCTCATTTGTAGAAAATCTCAATGACTCCACAAAAACCTGTTAGAACTAATAAACAAATACAGTAAAGTTATACAATCAATGTACAAAAATCATTTGCATTTTATACATTAATAACAAACTATCTGAAAAGGAAATTAAGAAAAAATTTCATTTATAATAGCATCAAAATGATACAATACTTAAAAATAAACTTAACCAAAAAGGTAAAAGACTTGTACACTAAAATATGTAAATTGTTCATAAAAAAATTTAAAGAAGACACAAATAAATGCAGAGATATTCCATGCTGATGGATTGAACAAGTTAATATTGTTAAAATGTCTATACTACTCAAAATAATCTACAGATTCAATATAATCCCTATCAAGATTCCAATGAATTTTTTTTACAGAAATAAAGAAAAGAATCCTAAAATTCATGTGAAATCACAAGACACTGAATAGCGAAAGCAAATTGAAAAAGAAGAACAAAGCTGGGGGCATTATACCTCCTGATTTCAAACTCTATTATAAAGCTATTGTAATCAAAACAGTATGGCATTGACATAAAAACAAACATATAAATCAACAGAATAGAATAGATAGCCCATAAGTAAACCTATATACATACAGTTAGCTTAGACAAGGGTGCCAAGAATACATAATGGGGAAAAGATAGTCTCTTCAATAAATGGTGTTGGAAAAGCTGAATATCCACATGCAAAAGAATGAAATTGAACCTTTATCTTACACCATACACAAATATCAAAGATGTAAATGTAAAACCTGGAACTGTAAAACTACTAGAAGAAAACATAGATGTATACTTCATGACATTGGGCTTAGCAATTATTCTTGGATATGACACAGAGTACAGAAAACAAAAACAAAATTAGATAAGTGAGACTATATCAAACTAAAACACATCTGCACAGCAAAGAAAACAGTCAACAGATTGAAAAGGCAACCTACAGAATGAGAGAAAGTATTTGCAAACCATATATTTCACAAGAGATTAATATCTTAAAAAAAACCCAAAACAAGGAACTCCTATGATTCCACAGCAAAAATAAAACTTAAAAAAAAACAAAAAAAAAACAATGAAAATCAAAACTAAAGTAAACAAAACTAATAATCTGATTGCGCAAGGGACCAAGAAATGAAGACATTTCTTCAGAAAAGAAATACAAATGGCAACAAGTACACGAAATGATGCTCAGCCTCATTAATCATCCAGGGAAATGAAATTAAAACCACAGTGAGACGTCACTGTATACCTGTTAGAATAGCTGTTATCAAATAAACGAAAGATAAGTGTTGGTGAGGATGTGGTGAAATTGAAACTGTTGTACACAGTTGATGGGAATGTAAAATGGCACGCCACCATGGAAAACAGTATGGCAGTTTCTCAAAAAATTAAAAACAAAACACCATATGATCTGGCAATTCCACTTCTGGGTATACATCCAAAAGAGTGAATATCAGGATCTCAAAGATATATATGCACTCCTATGTTTGTTGAGGCATTATTCGCAATAGTCAAGATCTGGAAACATCCTAAATGTCTGTCAATAATGAATGGATAAAGAAAATGAGGTATATACATACAATGAAATATTATTCAGCTCTAAAAGAAAGGGAAATCCTGCAATATGTGACAACATAGATGAACCTAAAGAACATTATGCTAAATGAAATACATCAATCACAGAGGGACAAATACTGTATAATTCTATTTTATGAAGTATCTAAAATAGTAAAACACATAGAAATGGAGAATAGAATGGTGGTTGCCAGGGGCTTGTGAGGAGGAGGAAATGGGGTATAAAGTTTCAGTTATGCAAGATGAGTAATTTCTGGAGATCTGCTGTACAACATTATGCCTATAGTTACTGATACCATATTGTGCACTTAAAAATTTAAGAAGGTGGAGCTCATATCAAGTGTTCTTACCACAGGGTGTATAAATAAAAAGAAAAAATGTTTGGATCTTCCTTTGTGTATAATTGGCTAGAAGAATTTCACATGCCCACTGGCAAGAATAGGACTAACATAAACTACTTGGTTTAAACTGAGTTGGCAATATGGTCAATTTCCCTAAGTACAATGCCACACAGAACGTAGATACTTGAACAAAACTCAAACACTGCTAGTGAAGAAGAATGGCATACTGAATTTTGAGTAGGAAGCCAATATTGTTTGCTACTATTTCTTATTAGGAAATTGACAAAGAGGGTGTGGAGTTTAAGAGATTGATTGGTACAGAAAAGTTTGAAATAGATGTGGTAAATTCAGTAAAATCAGAATAGAACAAATAAGAAGCTTGTGAAATGGCAATGAAGGCCTACTGAAGTTAGATAGCATTGCTCAGAAGACCTAATCAGCAAAGTCTTGAGATATTGAATAATATTCAAGACATTTGGTTATAGGAATCATGGTCATTGACATTTCCAATACTAGTAAGGAGAAAATCAGATGCAAGAGAGCTTTTCTTTTCTTTCTTTCTTTCCTTTTTTTTTTTTTGAGATGGAGTCTCCCTTTACTAAGTGTCCATAAAACTACATCTTGTTTGTTCAGTTAGGAGGGCTTAGATAAAACTCTCATTTGTCTTGATTCATGAAAATAACTTATTATCTTCCGGATTAGAAAATTTCTGAAAACCCCAACCACAACGTAGCAAGAATATTTTTTATGTATGTATGTATGTATTTATTTATTTATACATACTATGGTAAGAATGCTTGACATGAGCTCTACCATCTTAAATTTTAAAAAGTCAAATAAATTGTCTTATTATGGAACCACATGTGGACATGATGAATAAATGTTTTCTAATGTGTGGTTTTCCTCTGAAGAGATGTTGTCAGTACAACCCTTGGGTTCCTCACTGTGTGGTCTCTGTATAAGCAAAATCAGTTGTCACTGTCATTACACAAACCCCATTGATTTGGTGAAGTGGGTGGTGGTCAAGAGTACCCGCCCAGCAGAGGATTCTGCTCTTCAGTCAGGAGTAAAAGAGTGTTTCAATTAAGAAGGAAATAGAAAAATTTCTTGAAACAAATGATAATGGAAACACAACATACCAAAACCTAAGAGATACAGCAAAAGCAGTACTAAGAGGGAAGTTTATAGCTAGTTTACAGATATAAGCTATAAGCATCTACATCAAAAAAGAAAAACTTCAAATAAATAACTTCATGATGCATCTCAAAAACTAGAAAAGCAAGAGCAAACCAAACCCCAAATTAGTAGAAGAAATAATAAAGTTCAGAGTGGAAATAAATAAAATCAAAATGAAGAAACAATACAAAAGATTAATGAAATGAAAAGTTGGTTTCTTGAAAAGATAAATGGAAATTGACAAAGTTTTAGCCAGGCTAAGAAAAAGAGAGAGAAGACCAAAATAAATAAAATCAGAAATGAATAAAGAAGACATTACAACTGATACCACTGAAATTCAAAGGATCATTAGTGGCTACTCTGAGCAACAATATGCCAATAAATTGGAAAATCTAGAAGAAATAAATAAATTCCTAGACACATACATTCTACCAAGGTTGAACCATGAGGAAATCCAGTACCTGAACAGACAAATAAGTAATGAGATCAAAGCTGTAATAAAAAATATCTCAGTGAAGAAAAGCCCAGGACCTGATGGTTTCACTGCTAAATTCTACCAGACATTTAAAGAAGAACTAATACCAGTTCTACTCAAACTACTCAGAAAAAATAGAGGAAAAGGAAATACTTCCAAAATCATTCAACAAGGCCAGTATTATCCTGATACCAAAACCAGAAAAAGACACACCAAAAAAAAAGGGAAACTATAGGGCAATATCCTTGATAAATATTGATGCAAAAATCCTCAAAAAAATACTACCAAACCAATTCAACAACACGTTAAAAAGATCATTCATCATCAACAAGTAGGATTTATCACAGGAATGTATAAAAAGGAACATATCTCAACATAATAAAAGCTATATATGACAGTCCCACAGCTAGTATCATACTGAATGAGAAAAAAACTGAAAGCCTTTCCTTTAAGATCTGGAACATGACAAGGATGTCCACTTTCACCACTGTTATTCAACATAGAACTAAAAGTCCTAGCTAGAGCATCAGACATAAAGGACATCCAAATCAGATAGGACAAAGTCAAATTATCTTTGTTTGCAGATGATATGACCTTATATTTGGAAAAACCTAAAGACTCCACCACAAAGCTATTAGAAGTGATCAACAAATTCAGTAAAGTTGCAGAATACAAAATCAACAAACAAAATTGGTAGAATTTCTACATGCCAATAGCAAACAATTGGAAAAAGAAATCAAGAAAATAATCCCATTTACAATAGCTACAAATAAACCCCTAGGAATTAACTTAATCAAAGTAATGAAAGATCTATGCAGTGAAAACTGTTAAACATTAATGAAAGAAATTGAAGAGGACACCAAAAAAATGGAAAAACACTCCATGCTGTGGATTGGAAGGATCAATATTGTTAAATGCCCATACTACCCAGAGCAATCTATAGATTCAATGCAATGTTTATCAAAATACAAAAGACATTCTGCACAGTAATAGAGAAAACAATCCAGACACTCATATGGAACCACAAAAGACCCAAAATAGCCAAAGCTATCCTGAGAAAAAACTACAAAACTGGAGGAATAACATTACCTTACTTCAAATTATACTATAGAGTTATAGTAACAAAAACAGCATGGTACTGGCATTATAAACAGACACATAGACCAATGGAACAGAATAGAAAACCCAGAAACAAATTCATCTATTTGTAGTAAACTCATTTTTGACAAAAGTGCCAAGAACATACATTGGGGAAAAGACAATCTCTTTAATCAATTGTGCTGGGAAAACTGAATATCCATATGCAAAAGAATGAAACTAGACCCCTATCTCTCATCATATACAAAAATCAAATCAAAATGGAGTAAAGACTTAAATCTAAGACTTCAAACTATAAAAATACTAAAAGAAAACATTGCGGACACACTGCAGGACATTGGCCTGGGCAAAGGTTTCTTGAGTAATACCCCACAAGCACAGGCAACCAAAGCAAAAATGGACAAATGGGATCACATCAAGTGAAAAAGCTTCTGCACAGCAAAGGAAACAATCAACAAAGTGAAGAGACAACCTACAGAATGGGAGGTTGTCTCAAAAAACTAAAAATGGAGCTACTATACAATCCAGCAATCCCGCTGCTTAGTATAAACCCAAAGAAAAGGAAATCAGTATATTGAAATGATATCTGCACTCCCACGTTTTTGTGCAGCACTATTCACCATAGCCAAGATTTGGAAGCAACCTAAATGTCCATCAACAGACAAATGGATAAAGAAAATATGGTACATACCCACAATGGAATACCAGTCAGCCATAAAAAAGAATGAGATCCTGTCATTTGCAACAACATGGATGGAACTGGAAATAAACCAGGCACAGAAAAACAAACTTTGTGTGAGCAAAAAATTAAAACAATTGAACTCATGGAGATAGAGAGTAGAAAGATGATTACCAGATTATCAGAAGCTGGGAAGGGTAGTGGGGGTGGAGGAAGTGGGGATGGTTAATTGGTGCAAAAAATAGAAACAATGAAAAAGAACTAGTATTGATAGCACAACAAGGTGATTATAGTCACTAATAATTATTTCTGCCTATTTTAATTTAATTTAATTTAATTTTTGAGATGGAGTCTAGCTCTGTCGCCCAGCCTGGAGTGCAGTGGTGCGATTTCAGTTCACTGCAACCTCTGCCTCCCAGGTTCAAGTGATTCTTCTGCCTCAGCCTCCCAAGTAGCTGGGATTACAGTCGTGCACCATCACACCTGGCTAATTTTTGTATTTTTAGTAGCAACAGGGTTTCACCATGTTGGCCAGGCTGGTCTCAGAATTCCTGACCTCAGATGATCCCCCCGCCTTTGGCCTCCCAAAGTGCTGGGATTACAGGAGTGAGCCACCACTCCAGGCTTATATACGTATAAATATATTTTTTTTCTTCAACTTTTAAAGTTCCAGGGTACATGTGCAGAATGTGCAGGTTTGTTAAATAGGTAAATGCGTGCCATGGTGGTTTGCTGCACAGATCAACCCATCACCTAGGTATTAAACCCAGTATCCATTAGCTATTCTTCCTGATGCTCTCCTTCCCACTCCCCACCTCACGCCCAATAGGCCCCAGTGTGTGTTATTCCCCTCCATGTGTCCATCTGTTATCATTCAGGTCCCACTTATAAGTGAGAACATGCAGTGTTTGGTTTTCTGTTCCTGTGTTAGTTTGCTGAGGATAACAGCTTCCAGCTCCATCCATGTCCCTGCAAAGGACATGATCTCATTCTTTTTTGTGACTGTATAGTATTCCATGATGTATATGTACCACATTTTCTTTATCCAGTCTATCATCGATGGGCATTTCAGTTGATTCCATGTCTTTACTATTGTGAATAATGCTTCAGTGAACATATGCATGAGTGTATCTTTACAACACAATGATTTATATTCCCAGTAATGGGATTGCTGGGTCAAATGGTATTTCTGCTTCTAGATCTTTGAGGAATCACCACACTGCCTTCCACAGTGGTTGAACTAATTTACATTCCCACCAACAGTGTAAAAGTGTTTCTTTTTCTCTGCAGCCTCACCAGCATCTATTGCTTCTTGACTTTTTAATAATTGCTATTCTGACTGGCATGAGATGGTATCTTATTGTGGTTTTGATGTTCAGTTCTCTAATGATCAGTAACGTTGAGCTTGTTTTCATATGTTTGCTGGCCACATGAATGTCTTCTTTTGAGAAGTGTCTGTTCATGTCCTTTGCCCACTTTTTAATGGAGTTTTTTTTTTTTTTGTAAATTTGTTTAAATTCCTTGTAGACTCTGGATATTAGACCTTTGTCAGATGGATAAATGGCACAAATTTTCTCGCATTCTGTAAGTTGTCTGTTCATTCTGATGATAGTTTTTGTTTTGTTTTTGCTGTGCAGAAGCTCTTTAGTTTAATTAGATCCCAACTGTCAATATTTGCTTTTGTTGCACTTACTTTTGGTGTCTTCATAAAAACTTTGCTTCACCTATGTCCTGAATGATATTGCCTAGATTTTCTTCCAGGGTTTTTTATAGTTTTGTGTGTTACATTTAAGTCTTTAATCCATCTTGAGTTAATTTTTATATAAGGTGCAAGGAAAGGGTCCAGTTTCAATTTTCTGCATATAGCTAGCCAGTTCTCTCAGCACCATTTATTGAATAGGGAGTCCTTTCCTCATTGCTTTTTTTTTGTCAGGTTTGTTGAAGATCAGATAGTTGTAGGTGTGTGGTCTTATTTCTGGGTTCTCTATTCTGTTCTGGTCTATGTGTCTGTTCTTGTACAAGTACCATGCTGTTTTGGTTACTGTAGCCTTGTAGTATAGTTTGAAATTGGGTAGCATGATGCATCCAGCTTTGTTCTTTCTGCTTAGAATTGTCTTGGCTATTCAGGATTTTTTGTTTGTTTGTTTCATATGAAGTTTTAAATAGTTTCTTCTAATTCTGTAAAGAATGTCAACAGTAGTTTAATGGGAATAGCACTGAATCAATAAATTGCTTTGGGCAGGATGACCATTTCATGATATTGATTCTTCCTATCCATGAGCATGGAATGTTTTTCCATTTGTTTGTGTCATCTCTGATATCTTTGAGCATTAGTTTGTAGTTGTCCTTGAAGAGGTCCTTCACTTCCCTTATTAGGTGTATTCCTAGGTATTTTATTCTCTTCGTAGCAATTGTAGCTGTTATCCTCAGCAAACTAACACATTCACAATTTTGCTCTCTGCTTGCCTGTTGTTGGTGTATAGGAATGGTGGCAATTTTTGTACATTGAGTTTGTATCCTGAGACTTTGATGAAATTGCTCATCAGCTTAAGAAGCTTTTGGGCTGAGATGATGTTTTCTTGATATAGGATCATGTCATCTAAAAACCAAGATAATTTGACGTCTTCTCTTCCTATTCGAATACCCCTTTTTTCTTTCTCTTGCCTGATTGCTCTGGCCAGAACTTCCAATACTATGTTGAATAGGAGTGGTGGGAGAGGGCATACTTGTCTTGTGCTGGTTTTCAAGGGGAAAGCTTCTAGCTTTTGCCCATTTAGTATGATATTGGCTGTGTGTTTGTCATATATAGCTCTTATTATTTTGAGATTGTTCCTTCAGTACGTAGTTTATTGAGAGTTTTTAACATGAAGCGATTTTGAATTTTATCAAAGGCCTTTTCTGCATCTATTGAGATAATCATGTGTTTTTTGTCTTTAGTTCTGTTTATGTAGTCATTAATAATTTAGTTGTACATTTAAAAATACCTAAGAGGGTAATTGGATTGCTTGTAACACAAAAGAAAGATGCTTGAGATGATGGATACCCCATTTATCCTGATGCAATTATTACATATTGCATGCCTATACCAAAATATCTTATGTTTCCCATAAATATATACACCTACTATGTACCCACAAATTAAAAAAAATTTTTAAGAGTCTTAGAATTGTCCCTCTGGGCTGTTGAAAATATAATTGAATTAAAAGGACTTCAACTGCTCCTTGGAAGTGTAAAATCTGAACCACGACATTGATTGTTAAAACTTTCTTCATTTTTATAAATTCTCACCCAAGTTTCTGGGTGATAGTCACAGAAATTTCATTTGTTTTATATTTTCTACACATTTGAATTTGAGAAGCATTTGGAATCTTTTTATAAAATCTTTTCTAACAAGGACAACAACAACAAAAGACTCTTAACCATCCACTAAAGACATCTTTCAGACTTACGTGATGGTCAAAACACTAACACTCATGGACTTATCCACATTTGCTTTTCTAATTGTTTCTTGTCTTGCTTTTCCTTTTAGGGGATGAAGGCAGCACACTACCGAAATTTCAGGTGTATACAGCTGGAATAATTACAGTGAGCATCAAGTCATAACATCTTGCCAATGTATCTTTTAGTAATTGGATGTATACAGTAGAATTAACATTGAGGATTTGAAATTTCTTGTTATTTAATATCCTTCAGGGACATGTTTACAGAATTTCATGCTTACGCTTGACAGATGTTTGGTGATTCAGGAAGGAATAATGAAAAATTCAGATATGTAAACAAAGATCTTAGTTACTCAATAAATTAGACAGGAAATGTTTCCCAAGAGTACCAAGTAAAATCAGCAGAAAAGGACCCAAAGCATTTGGCATTTCTTTTTTCTTTTGAGATGGAGTCTCACTCTGTCGCCCAGTGTAGAGTGCAGTGGTGCAATCTCAACTCACTGCAAACTCTGCCTCCTGGGTTCAAGCAATTCTCCTGCCTCAGCCTCCTGAGTAGCTGGGACTACAGGCGTGTGCCACCATGCCTGGCTAATTTTTTGTATTTTTAGTAGAGACGGGGTTTCACCATGTTAGCCAGGATGGTCTTGATCTCCTGACCTCATGATCCGCCCGCCTCAGCCTCCCAAAATGCTGGGATTACAGGCGTGAGCCACCACGCCCAGCTTGGCATTTCTTTTACATCTTTTACTTGCTTGTATATAAATCGCTAGGTCTATATTGGTTTCTCTGGATTCTTGACATCAAAGCCAGTGTTTATTTGTTAGACAGCAATAATAATAAACACTCAGGATATTTTCAAAGGTAGAAGTAGCAGTTACAGGATTCACATAATGGAAGTGATTTCAGTGGAAAGACCTACTCATAACAAGGGCAAAATGAATGGGCATTGTGGTTTGTTAATGAGGGTTTTGCACATTTGAGTATGTGAATCATTTCTTTGAACTAGAGTTGCTCAACTCTTCCTGCTCAAATGAATAAATGCTGAAGCCTAAAAATATACAAATTTCTGACACCATTCCCCAGAGATTCTGAATTAATTGGCCTTAGGTTGGGCCTATACATTCGCCTTTTTAAAAAACTCTCTATTGACTTTGAGACACAATCCAGTTGGGAAAATGTAATCCGAAGCCTGACCTCACCAAAACCTAATAAAACAAAAGCCAGAAAACAGGTTCAGAACCCATCAGGTTATGGCGGCTCCTTTAAGATTTAACTTGTACCACTAAATTAGCCTTAACTATTTCTTACATTATTAATTTTAATATCCCAACAGCATTGGTTTAAGGCATTGCATGTTTTTTGAAATTTGAGCTACTCCTACAAGCCCTCCTTGGTGACTTGATGTACTGAGAACTTGTCCACTTGCTTAGCAGTGGTTGTTGAACCTTGTATGTGGTGTGTACTTAAGTATGTGACTTCATTCACTGAGCGGGACATGAGATATTCTGAAGTTTCCTGTGGTTAGCTCTTTATTTCAAGTGGAAATGGATAATATTACTGTTTACTTTTCCTATTGTGGTGCTCTTTTATTTTTAAGTTACTTCAAGATGGTTCTGAGATACCAATATGAGTAAGATATGGTTTCACTAATACAACCACGATTAACTAGGCGAATAGCAATTATATTTTATTGAATGAAACACAGCCTAATTAGGTTAGGCCAAGGAGGGCTATTTCTTCACCAATGAGCACAACTTGAGGGAAGGACAAACTATTAAAGATAACTAGAATTTGAGATTCTGACACCCCCTGAAGCTCTCCATCTCTCTTCTCCGCATGTCAACTCTAATCCTTAGATAGACTTTTTTCACAGTGACTGGAATGTGGTTTCCACCAACCTTCAGGGTCACATTTATCTTCTGAGGAATGGAAACCCAGTTTTTTTGAACCTGGGATCCTAGGGCTGACTGGTCAAACTTGGGTCAAGGGCCATCCCCAAAGAACTGTGGCTAGGGAGGTGGGACCCTGGCAAAACAGCATTTGTCTTTGGATTGTAGAGATAGAATAAATGTTTCCTAGGAGGGGGAAGGGAATGTAATTTCAGGAATTCAAAAAAAAAAGCAGATGGATATCCAGTACAGACATTGCTTTCTGGTTCCAATTGCTGTTGGAGGTGGAGGGTTTCTCCTCATGAGACATGGCTCCCCAGTCTTGCAGAGTTGAACTTAGGACTTTTTCAGACCCACCTCTCATGTCACCCTCTCATTAAGGTTTTATTGACTCTACAACCCCCAACCATCCACACACTGTTGGCTTCACCTTCCACTGTGATACTGTAACATGAAGTAATAAGCCATGACTACAGTGTGCTGCCAACTGTTGCGTTTTCCAGAAGACCATCAGAAAAACCTGTTGATCCAACTTACTGCAGTAAAGGTAAACACAACACTGACAGTCTTAGTAGTGTCTCAGAAAGGAACTCAGGGAGGATGTTTATAGGGTTTAGGTCCTAGACTGGGTGAATTTCAGGTGGGTTTTGCAAGACAGAAAACTCTTTGGGTTTGGCAGAGTTCATGACATGATAGCTTTAAATTGTTGGACACGGGGAGATGAAGGAGTTGAAACAAGTCTTCTAGAGCAATCTGGTTGATATAGATAAGTAAGCCACTTTGATTAGTCGCAGCCTTGTCCATTAGGAGCAAGTATTTCTTAAAGCAAGTAGCTAAGTCATTTTTGCTTATTTTCGGCATGGCTTAAACATAGAGAAAGTAAAGTATACTATATTCCAATATTATTTAGTACACAGAGAGGAAAGTATTTGGCTTCAGTTATCGATAATGCATTTTAATTGTTAACTTTTTATCTGTTGGTATATAGGCATGACCAAAGGACATTGAGTCACATGTAAGAAAAATGCTATTTTATCTTTTAATAGTTCTGATTGCATCAGTGAGAAAGTTAATCATATTCCATTTAAATCATCTCACATCCAAAATCATCTTGCC
Source organism: Pan paniscus (assembly GCF_029289425.2). Classification (NCBI taxonomy): domain Eukaryota; kingdom Metazoa; phylum Chordata; class Mammalia; order Primates; family Hominidae; genus Pan; species Pan paniscus. Next base: position 128,308,147 of record NC_085926.1, read on the forward strand.
TATTTCTGATAGTACGGTTTTCACATTTGCAGACATACCATCAATATTTCCCAATGGGAATCAACGAGTACAGGGTAGAGCAGAATTTGCTATCTTTTACTCTGATGTTATCTTCTTATTTAAAACAGCTGCAGAAAATACAGATTATGAAGGTTGGGTTAATAAAAGGCAAGTATAACTAATGATGAAGCCTGAAAAAAAATTTAATGTCTTTTCCACACTTTTGAAATTCTGGATTACTTTTCTTTTATTCAATATCTTTTTATTTTCTAGAGAAAATGGAAAGTGAAACCCAAGTCAGATAAAGTAAGTTCAGTTGTGTTCTATTCTGTTAGAAAATTGAAAAGTTGGCACTTTTAGTGCCTGAATTCCTTCAGATGTTAAACTCCAAACTTCTACTGTCTGAAGTAAATTAAGTTAATATATCCTTAATAGAATAAATGCAGTTCTCAATAGTGAATAAATTTCACATTATGATTTATTTAGGGAAAACCTTGTTTCAATTTTATAAGCAGAAGAAAGGAAAGGAACTGTTAAAATCTGTGGAAAAGTTGTAGATTCCTGGAGCCACTTTTATTTCATGATTGTGAAAGTTAAATCATAATTATATTGCAAGTAAAAAAATTTCTACAATAATACTTTCTAGAGAAGTTTCTAAACAACAAAAGAACCCCCAAAACACAAACCCACAACTTCCTTTTGGCTTCAGTACTATTTGGATATTACCCTAATTGTGAAGGCAAAACCCCACCCTTCTCCTGAAGTATAAAGTAGGCCTTCTTTCTCCCTTAGGGTATTACTCTTGGTTGGGGAAGAACATCTCAATTAATAAATCTATACACACTGAGGGTATGTGGACATCATAGTAGCAAAGTTTCGGCCTGGGCCAGGCATGAATGTGAAATAGATGTATATTTTGTCCCCCCAGACTCTAGCTTCCTGATATTCCAGCCCACAGATTCTCTCTGTGCTTCACTCTGGTGACCAATGGAACATTTTCCGTTAAAACCTGGACAAATCTGAGACTCACTGATACCGAAGGGCAAGTCTTGGCATTCAAATCCAGGATTTCAGGATGTTCTGTGCAGAACACCCCATAACCCTGATTATTCCAAGTGAATTCAAAATAGATAAAATACACTTTTTTTTAGAAAAAGCATTTTCAACTTACATCAGTTTTTTCTTATTAATGAAAAACAACAACAACAAAAAACAAACAGTTTTTGGTTTACACATATTTGTGTTCTCTTTGTAAAAAAAAAAAATTTAATAATAAAAGGAGAAAATCCTGACAGTCCTCATTACACTTCCCTCTCTTCATTCTTCCAACCCATTCTTTCTAACACATATTTAGAAACTTTCTAGTTAACTTCAGAAGCAATCTCAGAATCGGGTTCTTGCTGAGCAAGGGTGAGCTCCCATGTCTTATGTTTCCTCTTGACATTTTAATAAACTTTCATCAGTGTAAGTAATTGTAACATATGTCTTCACAGACAGCCTGAAGAAGCTAGCAGGCTGAAGCAATGGATTGATTGAACTTAACCACTCAAGCTAGGAGTACATTTACTGGCAGGTGTTATACAGATATGTAATATAAAATCTCAACCTGAGTACACGTCCATGCAAACCAACAAAAAATAAGCCATGCATGTAAGAATAGTCTATGCTTTCCAAGTTCTTCACTATGATCTATGTACTAAAAATCACAACTTCATTTTTGCTGCCTGCTCCATTTCCCCATCCTGCCCTTTCTAGAAGTTGCTGGATAAAACTCCTGCTGCCTTTAGCATCAGGGGTGCGTTACTTTTTCTCTTATAGGGCTTCCCCCAGGACTTTGCTCCTCCTTGGGCATTTTCGCTGGGAGGCTGCCTCTGAGAAATTGGGGAACTTGGAGCCAAATGGCGAGTCCTCTGTCTAAGTAGTAGAAGTGACCGCAGCTCGGCTGCCAGTAAAGATTGCCCTTGGTTTCTGAGAAATTCTGACTCCCTAAGTTCATTTGGCAGCCGGCGGCTTCTCTGAAACAAAGCCAGCAAACAGCTGGAGCCTCTCTGGACACTCACATTAAAACTTGTGAAGAGTTAAAAGCCCCAGGGAAGAGCCAGGCCAAGGCCACGGGTCAGCGCCGGCTTAAAAGAGCCTCTCAGTGCACGAGGCGTTCGCTCCGGGAATCCACCTGCAGCTGTGCAGCGCGGACCAGGGCTTCCGGCGCGCGCTCTATCCAACTGCGCCGCGGGCGCCCGAGAGGCGCGCGGTTACTGCGCTCAGGAGCTCGGTGCAGCCTCTTCTGGAGAGTTGGGGGCGGTTTCCAGGGTCCGGAGTGTCCCCTGACCCCGGGAAAGCTGGGTAAGTATGCGGTGCGGGGACTTGGGGCCTGAGGCAGGCGGGGGAGGAAGCCTCGGGTAGACAGGTGGATGTGAGAAGGATTCTCCTTTCTGGTGATTTGCACCTGTTGACTCCCCCAAATCTGAGCTCTAAGGAATTTTACAGATGGTTAAGACAGGTTCTGAAAGGTAGACTCAGAATTCGAAAGGACCTTACAGCAGTGCTATCCGAAGTGTGGTGCAAGGACTAATAGCGTCGCCTTCCCCTTGAAACTTGTTAGAAATGCAAATTCCTGTACCCCACAAAACCTGTACCCCACAAAACCCTGTTGAACCAGAATCTCTGGGAATGGGGATACGGAATGTGTATTTTAACAATCCTCCACGGGATTCTGATGCAGCTAAAGTTTGAGAACCACTGCCTTAGAAGTCACTTAGTCCTTCATTTGAGCCCCTAACCCCAATGCAGGAACCCCCAAATAAACAGCAATGGGTGTGTAGGTAATGAGTCAAAGGCATTAGATACTGGGGTGTATTCAGTTATAAAAATAACTTCTAAACACTCATGGTTTGTGGGAATTCTATTCTGTCCCAAACGAAACTGTGATCTTTGAGATTTCCTAAGAACAGCACTCAGAGCTTCAAGAACTATTTCTGAGTTTGTACTGTGTGCAAGTCTCCAGGTAAGGTTCTTTCAAAGTGCTGGAGGGAATTTTGTACTCTCAGGATCCCCAAGCTGGTAGCATGTTATTTCTCTTACCAGGATCATCACAAGTTGATGTAGTGCTTCATACATCACATTTATTTTGTTTTTTGGTATTCAACTGCTGGTTCTGAAATTAATCATTGTTAACTCAGGGTGTCAGGCTAGGTATCTTGGAAGATATATATTTACTTTGTGAATTCTGAACAAAAATCCTTAAGAAAAAATTCACACTGCAAGATTTTTTTCCATTTTTTCTATTTAAGTTTACAGTGCTACAATTTACAAATAGAATAAGTAGGAATCCTGAGATTTCATATGAATTAAAGTAGAGAAGATAATTCCCAAGTTTCTAAATAACTCCTTCAGATGAGGCAGGCTCTTCATCACTGCTGAGAACCTGAGCCATTAATCTTTGATGACGAATGAATGGTTTTGTGTTGTTATTATTATTCTCCTTTCAGTGGCTTAACTTAAAATATGAAATCTAAATCCACTGCTGACTTATTTGGAGACTCTGGAGCAAATTTATTTGCAGATATTTCTCAGTTTTCCCTTTTCTTCAATGGGTGGGTGCAGGATGTAAGGTTTTGATAGGGAACCTGCTAGCATTATCTTAAAGTAGTTCCCTGGAGGACCCTGTGTGGTTATGATATTGAACTATTATTAATATGTTAAAGCAAACATTCAATACAATGATTTTATATTTAATTATTATATATATATTAAGTTAAAACATCTAAAAGGCTTTTTCACAGATTTCAAAAGCTAATCACCTCTCTGTTTGAAAAGAACTTTGGAAATGTCAGTAAAATTGGGAGCCATTGCTAGCAATGTTATGAGCCTGTGAAAATAAAGTTTGCAACTGTAAATATTTCCCATCTTGAGTCATAGCTACATGCAGAAATTGTTCATAAGTATTCAATGAGCATATGCTTAGCATCCTTCTATAATGAAGCGTAAGGCTGACACATATGTCTTGTTTGTATTGTATTTCATGTTGTGATTTTCCTTCCTCAAGTTCAAATCATCTTCCAAAAAGGAAGAATTTTCAACCCCGGAGCATATACTCAGAATCCTCCAGCTCTGAGAGTGGAGGGCACAAATTCACTTGGAATGTGTACTTTTCTTGGTATTGCAGTTTGCTTTGATGATGCCCCTGTCAATCTTGTAGGATCTCAGATCCAGTATACACTGAGCAAGTAGAAAGTGCAAAGGAAGAGGAGTTGGGCACTGGGCAAAGTTGGGATCTAAGATAAAACGAGATGCATGCCTACTTTATGAGGAAGGGCTGACTGGTGGTGCATGTGGCAGTTGCAAACATTTTTGTTGCCCCATCAATCCCTGGTGCTTTATGGTACTTCCCTAAATTCCTCTGGCCTATTCCCTAACATGCACACAACTCACTACCCACAACCATTGCCACTTGCCATTCTCCAAGGAACCATTCTTTTTTATTTTCAATTTTACTTTAAGTTCTGAGATACATGTGCTGAACATGCAGGTTTGTTACATAGGTATACATGTGCCATGGTGGTTTACTGCACCTATCAACCCATCATCTAGGTTTTAAGCCCCACATGCATTAGGCATTTGTCCTAATGCTCTCCCTTCCCTTTCCCCCAACTCCCCGACAGGCCCTGGTGTGTGATGTTCCCCTCCCTGTGTCCAGGTGTTCTCATTGTTCAACTCCCACTTATGAGTGACAACATGCAGTGTTTGGTTTTCTGTTCTTGTGTTAGTTTGCTGAGGATGATGGATTCCAGCTTTATCCATGTCCCTGCAAAGGGCATAAACTCATTCTTTTTTATGGCTGCATAGTATTCCATGGTGTATATGTGTCACATTTTCTTTATCCAGTCTATCGTTGATGGGCATTTGAGTTGGTTCCAAGTCTTTGCTATTTGTAAATAGTGCTTCAATAAACATATGTGTGCATGTATCTTTATAGTAGAATGATTTATAATCCTTTGGATATATACCCAGTAATGAGATCACTGGGTCAATTGGTATTTCTGGTTCTAGATCCTTGAGGAATCGCCATACTGTCTTCCACAATGGTTGAACTAATTTATACTCCCATCAACAGTGTAAAAGTGTTCCTATTTCTCCACATCCTCTCCAGCATCTGTTGTTTCCTGACTTTTTAACAATCGCCATTCTAACTGGCATGAGATGGTATCTCATTGTGGTTTTGATTTGCATTTCTCTAATGCCCAGTGATGATGAGCTTTTTTTTATGTTTTTGGCCACATAAATATCTTCTTTTGAGAAGTGTCTGTTCATATCCTTCACCCACTTTTTGATGGGGTTGTTTTTTTGTTGTGAATTTGTTTAAGTTCAAGGAACCATTCTTGTCCTGTATTCATGTTGCAGATTTCTAATTGCCTACCCAATATTCTAATACTCCCTATTTGAATTCTCATCCATCAAGCCACTCTTTGGGATGGTACTGTAACTCAAGACTTGGTCTCTGAAAGGCCAATGTAACGTTCCACATTATTTGATTGTCCCAGGTGACACCTCAAACGTTCTCTCTCAAGATGAAATAAGTCACTTGGTTAATTAATTATTATTTTGGAAAATAATAAGAAACATGAAGAGAATGGAATAATGGAATTAGAGTTTCAGAAAGGCACCGTAGTGCAACGGAAGAACACCATCTTTGTAGAGACTGCAAGCCCTTGGGCAAGCTATGCTAACTCTTTGAGCCTTAGTTTCTTCATCTGTGGTATGGGTATAATTATAGCTAACTTATATAATTAAAGTGAGAATTAGAGATTATTATGTAAAATGCTTTGCACATAGTGAGTATGTATTAAATGTATGCTAGTAGTTATGATTATTGTAATTTTGTAGCTAATCACCTAGGGCAGTCTTTTAACAATCAGGAAACAGACAAAAATTTAAGTAAATCATAATGTAATAATCTAGTGATACATAAAAACATTGCCTAAGAAGGGTCTTGCAGGACCTCTTTAATTCATAGATAACCAATTTATAATTTTCTTATATTTTAATCACCAATTATTTATTTACATATGAATATTGCTAAGTGCTTTAAATGTGTATTCTTGTGCATATATCTCTCTAGATTATATGAATTATGATTATATTCAGCTGCAAGTAATAGCAGACCCAAAAACAGTGGCTTAAACAAGTCATACGCTAATATTTTCCTTGTGTAAAATAAGTCCACAGGTAGGCAGTACATGGTTATTAGTAGCCCAGGCTTCTTCCTACCTTTCTATTCTACCTTCTTGGCATGGAACTCTTATCTGTAAGATTGTCTTATGGTCCCAAGATGGCAGTTGGAGCTCTAAATGTTATATCTGTATTTAGTGTAGTAAGAAGAAGGAATGGGGATAGTGCAAAAATACCTACTTTCCTGCTGGGTAATCCATCTTCCGCATATATCTCATTGGCTAACCTTAGCTACAAAGAAGGTTTGGAGATGTATTTTCATAGCTGAGTACATTGCCTCATCAATCAACATAGGAGTTCTGTTAATATAGAAGGAGAGAATTGGGAGTATCAGAATGTTGGGTAGGCAACTAGAATCTGCTACATGGATGCAGGACAAGAATGGTTCTTTGCGGCACAAGACAAGGATACCCTCTCTCACCACTCCTATTCAACATAGTGTTGGAAGTTCTAGCCAGGGCAATCAGGCAAGAGAAAGAAATAAAAGGTATTCAATTAGGAAAAGAGGAAGTCAAATTGTCCCTGTTTGCAGATGAAATGATTGCATATTTAGAAAACCCCATTGTCTCAGCCCAAAATCTCCTTAAGCTGATAAGCAACTTCAGCAAAGTCTCAGGATACAAAATCAATGTGTGAAAATCACAAGCATTCCTATATGCCAATAGCAGACAAACAGAGAGCCAAATCACGAGTGAACTCCCATTCACAATTGCTTCAAAGAGAATAAAATACCTAGGTATCCAACTTACAAGGGATGTGAAGGACCTCTTCAAGGAGAACTATAAACCACTGCTCAACAAAATAAAAGAGGACACAAACAAATGGAAGAACATTCCATGCTCATGGATAGGAAGAATCAATATCGTGAAAATGGCCATACTGCCCAAGGTAATTTATAGATTCTATGCCATCCCCATCAAGCTACCAATGACTTTCTTCACAGAATTGGAAAAAAACTACTTTAACGTTCATATGGAAGCAAAAAAGCGCCTGCATTGCCAAGACAATCTTAAGCAAAAAGAACTAAGCTGGAGGCATCACACTACCTGACTTCAAACTATACTACAAGGCTACAGTAACCAAAACAGCATGGTACTGGTACCAAAACAGAGATATAGACCAATGGAACAGAACAGAGGCCTCAGAAATAACACCACACATCGACAACCATCTGATCTTTGACAAACCTGAGAAAAACAAGCAATGGGGAAAGGATTCCTTATTTAATAAATGATGCTGGGAAAACTGGCTAGCCATATGTAGAAAGCTGAAACTGGACCCGTTCCTTACACCTTATACAAAAATTAATTCAAGATGGATTAAAGATTTAAATGTTAGACCTGAAACCATAAGATCCCTAGAAGAAAACCTAGGCAATACCATTCAGGACATAGGCATGGGCAAGGACTTCATGTCTAAAACACCAAAAGCAATGGCAACAAAAGCCAAAATAGACAAATGGGATCTAATTAAACTAAAGAGCCTCTGCACAGCAAAAGAAACTACCACCAGAGTGAACAGGCAACCTACAAAATGGGAGAGAATTTTTGCAATCTACCCATCTGATAAAGGGTTAATATCCAGAATCTACAAAGAACTTAAACAAATTTACAAGAAAAAAACAACCCCATCAAAAAGTAGGCAAAGTGTATGAACAGACACTTCTTAAAAGAAGACATTTATGCAGCCAACAGACATGTGAAAAGATGTTCATCATCACTGGACACCAGATAAATGCAAATCAAAACCACAATGAGATACCATCTCACGCCAGTTAGAATGGTGATCATTAAAAAGTCAGGAAACAGCAGATGCTGGAAAGGATGTGGAGAAATAGGAACACTTTTACACTGTTGGTCAGAGTGTTTATTAGTTCAACCATTGTGGAAGACAGTATGGCAATTCCTCAAGGATCTAGAACTAGAAATACCATTTGACCCAGCGGTCTCTTTACTGGGTATATACCCAAAGGATTATAAATCATTCTACTATAAAGACACATGAACACGTATGTTTATTGTGGCACTATTCACAATAGCAAAGACTTGGAACCAACCCAAATGTCCATCAATGATAGACTGGATAAAGAAAATGTGGCACATATACACCATGGAATACTATGCAGCCATAAAAAGGATGAGTTCATGTCCTTTGCAGGGACATGGATAAAGCTGGAATCCATCATCCTCAGCAAACTATCACAAGGACAGAAAACCAAACACCGCATGTTCTCACTCATAGGTGGGAATTGAAGAATGAGAACACTTGGACACAGGGCGGGGAACATCACACACTGGGGCCTGTCGGCGGGTGTGGGGCTGGGGGAGGGACAGCATTAGGAGAAATACCTAATGTAAATGATGAGTTGATGGATACAGCAAACCACCATGGCACATGTATACCTGTGTAACAAACCTGCACATTGTGCACATGTACTCTAGAACTTAAGGTATTAAAAAAAAAAGATTCTTTGGAAAATGGCAAGTGGCAATGTTTGTGGGTAGTAGGTAGTAGAGTGTGTGTTTTAGAGACTAGCAGATGGTAGAGAGAAAGTGATAATAACAAGCTTCTTGGCAACTGGATTCTTTGAGAAGTACTCTCGGTGTGAAATTAGAGTAATAATGATCTCTCTATCTAGATTTTAAAGCAGTTTACATAAATGATTATATTTCAACCCCACAGTAATCTTGAGAGTTTGTAAAAAGGGTAGATGTATTTATTATCACTTCATTCATGATCAAGTTGAGGCTCAGAATGATAAACAGTTGCTCAAGGCCACATACCCAGTTAGTACAGAGCTACTGTAAACCTTAGCTCTTCTGACAACTAGTGCATCTCCTTAGTGGAGAGGGGGCAAGTTGTAGAAGAAATGAGATAATAAAGATAACCATATATACTTAATTTTAACCATTGTGATATTATTTTCCAAAAATTATTTGGACAGAAGGAGATAACATAATCAAATTTTGCAAACAGCAGGGTGATGATTTAAGAGCCCATCTACCTTAGTTCAAATCAGCGTTTTACTACTTACTAGCTTTGTGAATTTGGGCAGGGTGCTTGATATCACTTTCTTCTGTGACATTAACTAAGAGTACTTGCCTCATATAGAAACTGTAAAGATAAAAAACAAAGTATAGAGACTGGCACATAATAAGAAACATGTAAGTGTTTGCTGTTCCAGATAGACTGTAAATAAGAGCATCAAGTGAAAATTATGAAACCTAATGTTAAGATAGCTGACTGCAAAATAAATCCAGAAAAAATTAAAAGCTCTTTTATAAAGTAGCAATGAACAGTTAAAACTATAATGAGAGGAACATTTTTATTCTCAATAGCAATAAACTACAAAATAGCCAAGAACATGAATATGAAACATGTAGGAGCACTCCCTGTTGGATCTGTCTTTCCTCAACTTTATTCCTCCCACAAACACATATCCAAAGGCTGCACAGAAAACCCAAAAGCACCAGTATGGGTCTGATGCAAAAATACTTCCACAAAGAAAAGAAGCATTTGTTACGTGCAAAACAAAGATCAAGAATTGTTTCAGTCAACAAAACTCCAAACTTGAGGCATTAGACAACACAGTTCTATAAATCAAGAGCTTAAAGAAATGCAAGAGAGAATGAGAAGCAAAGCCAAGAAAGTCCAGAAGGAAAATAAAACCATTACAAAACTAAAACCTAAATTAGAAGCAGCTAGATATAAGTAAATCTTGTGAAAAATAGAGTTTTGATTTAGAGGATGGCTTTGGGAAAAAAATCACATAGAATGCAGACTACAAAGAAAAGAGAGAGAAGTGGTAAGAAAGTATAATAATAATGAAAAACAGACAACAGAAAAACAGCAAAGGGCTAAGTAAAATTTCTGAAAAAAAAAAACAAAAGGAACTGAAAATAAATATAAAACATTTATTTCTTTGATCTCAAACTATTAGTAATTTCAAGATGCACCGCCAATTTAAAAATTAATTTTGGAGGAATAGAAGAAAACCATAAAATATTAAATGAATATGTCACTTATATTTATAGTTGAAAAAGATTAAAATGTGAAAAAGACGCATCTTTTAATTAAAGAAATGTGGAATTAGATGAAAGCCTTCCCAAAGTAAAAGAAAATCTGAATTCACAGATCAAAAGTCTCACCATGTTCTGGATAAGGGAAGAAAAGAAAGAGAGAAGTAGAGAAAGCAAGAAAAGCAAGCAAGCAAGAAAGAAAAGAACAAAAGAAAAGAAGAAAGAGAAAGAAAGGGGAAGGAAAGAAGGAAGGAAGGAGGATTAGCATGATGATATTTAAGGCCAAAGGATACAATATCCAAGCAGGAAAAGAAAAAATAAATTACACTAGCTGTATAAATTGTCTCAGCAACATCAGATTCCAGAAGAGAATGAAAGTGGGTTCCAATTAATATAAGAACCTTAGCGGGAAAAGGAAATGAATGGGACCCAAGATTTCTATAGCCACATTCTATATGTGGCTTGTGTTATATTTCTATTAAACAGCAGTGATTTAGATTGCTCTAGACAGCAAGTTGAAAAAATGTCAGATACATCATTCAGTATGCAAAAGCCCACTATGTAGAACCCAATCCCTTCTTACTCAAAGTGTTTTCCGAGAACCAACATTCTCTAGGGGCTTATTAAAAATGCAGAACTCGGGGCTCACTCCAAAGCTGCTGAATCAGAGTCTACATTTTAATAAGATGCCCAGGTAATTCATACGCACGTTAAAGCTTGAGAAACACTTTCTTAATTAACCACTTCCTAAAAGAGTCACTTCCTAGAAGTACTACTTGAAGAGTCATCTAGCCCAGAGCTTCACAGCTGGTGTGCTTTGTAGAACTATGATAGGCTGAGACATTGATCTCTTTAGCCTGGGACTCTGGGATGGAAGGCCATGGGCTAAGGACCTGAATAATATTGTAATTTCCTGTGTGTTCCATGATTTATAGCTGTGCTATCCAGTATGGTAGCCACTCACTGTATTGGCTACTGACCATTTGAAATGTAGCTAGACTGAGTTGAGATGTGCCATAGAAGTAAAATACACAGCAGATTTTGAGGACTTAGTATTAAAAAAATGTAAAATATCTCAATAATTTTTATATTGGTTATACATAGAAATTGTAATACTTTAGATATATTGGGTTAAGTAAAATATATTATTTAATTAATTTCACCTTTTTTTTACTTTTGTTAATGTGCTACCAAAAAAATTAAAATTACATACACAGTTTGCATTGTGTTTCTATCCAATAGTGCTGATGTGGATTGCTTTATATGGCAAAAAGAGGAATCAAAATTAAAAACCTCTAATAGATACAAACTGGGAGTGCACATTCTATTTAAATTTTAAAATAAACTTGAAATAACTGTGGTATTATAATCACAAAGCAAGAATTACACTTCTTGAAAGAAAAGCTACGATATAAAAATCCCTAAAGTTTAAAAGATAATTTCATGATAATAGATTGAGAGATTCCTCTTGCCCCTATAAAACACAAACAAAAAAATTAAAGAAGAGAAAGGAAAAGTAAGCAGACTAATTTTATCTTTCATAGGTGGAAGTTATCAATATTATTTTATTTCTAAAGTTGATGAATTTGGAAATATAAGTTAAAACATTTTATTTATAAATTATTTTACCAGTTTACCCTGAGTGAAAATTAGAGAGAGATATATACACCTCTCAAATACTTAGGGTAAACTAGTAAAATTTTACACACACACACACACTTAGGGTAAACTAGTAAAATAAAAAATATATATACCCACACACATAAAGTTAATGATTAATGAAAGGGAAATAGAAAATGAGTGGAAACGTGATAAAGCAAAATAAATTAAACAAAACAAATAGTAGTGGAAAGTAAAGAATTATGTATTTAAAAGAGATGACAGACATAAGCCCAAACATATATTTTATAATATAAAATAGAAAGAGTTTAAGTCCTTACTTTAAAAAAAAAGGAATCACAGATCTGATCAAAAAGCTGAATCCAGCCACACACTGTCTACAATAGATATAACCAAAACAAAAGAGATTTGATAATTGACATTAAGTTGCTTATAAAAGACATACTACCCAAGAGGAAGCAGGGTTTATGATGTTATATCAGAAAATGTTGAGGTCAATAAAAACTATATTAAATTGAGGTGTAGTGCATACTTTTTTCTGCCCTCTCTTCCTTTTTTTTGCATCTTCTTTTTTTCAACCAACATTTATGAAGTTTTAAGTATTGACCAGGTACCGACAGAAATTGAGGATACAACAGTGGGCCGAAGCAGACAGTGATGGCGCAAGCGATAATCAAAAGTCAGATAATCATGGTAAACAAGTTATGAATATGTTCCACATTGAAGAGATAACTGTCATAAACCTTATGAAATAACTAGCATGGTGTAGAAATGCATAAAGCAGAAACTGCAGGAAATAAGAGAATTGATGAAAATACGGTTGTAGGGGAAATGTTGAGACACTCATATTAGTCCTTGAGAGTTAAGATAGGCAAAAATAAATAAAGATGAACTAATAGACTAATAATGAACTCTATCATCAGGAGCAAATATTGTTTCTTTTCTAGCATTTATTAAGCATTTCAAAAACTGAGCGTTATATTAGGTCAGTACAAAAGTAATTGCGGTTTTGCCATTAAAAGTAAAAGTAATAGCAAAAACCTCAATTACTTTTGCACCGACCTAATATATACTAGGTTATATATAGGGGAAACTTTGACATATTCCAGAAAAGAGTACAGACTACATTCTCTAACCACAATGCATTAAAACCAAAAGTAACTAATAAAAGAGCTACATTCACACTGAAAAATAAAACAACTCCAATAAAACAAATCAAAATGGAAAATCTCTTGATTTTCAGTTGAAGAAATTGAAAATGCAGTCACTTGAAAAATTTCAAACCATAATTGAGAAATATCTGGCCTGTAGTAATGATGAACAGGCTTGCATGTCAAAGCTGATGCTGTACTCAGGAAAATGCGTTGCCTCAAAAAGCTCTTATTACCACATAGGAAAGAATAGAAATGGATTAATCATTCAATTCAACAAGTTAGGGGTAAAGCAAAACAAACCTATGTAAAATAGAATGAAGTAAAAATAAACACAGAAAATTGAGAATTAAGACAAAGAATACCAAAAGAATTGATTAGTAAATGAAAAATGTCTTTTGGGAAAAACTCACAGTAAACAGTATAATTTACTAGTTACCATAATCCAGACAAAAAGGAAGAATGAAAACAAATGTATTCTCTATGAATGAGAAATTAGACATAACCCTAGAGAGTAGAAAAAAAGGGGGAATAATTTATTTGACTTTACAATAAACAATTTGAAACCAGGATGAAATGGAAAATGATAGGAGGGCACATGAATGATAACTGCAAAATCTAACTAAAGAAGCAACAGAAAATCTAAGTGGCTGGTAACCTGGAAGGAACTGAGAATTGCTGAAAGCTGACACTTTTGGCCTTGTCGGTATATGGGTAATTCCTTTCAAAACTCCCAATAACTGGCAATTGCTCTGTCACTTAAAATGTTTAGAACAAAGAGAAAGAAGAAAAGCTTCCAGATCATTTTTATGAATCCAACATGATTGATACCTGGCAAAGATAGCTCACACACACAAAAATAACAGACATTCTCACCTTTGAACAATAATGCAAAATTCCCGAATCAAATATTAGCAAGTAAAATTCAACAGCACATAAAAGGAAATGTAGGATAATGAAGTGGAATTTATTTTAGAAAAGCAAAAATCATTCAATATTAATAACTCTATTCACTAATATTTTGTAAATAAAGTTCAATATATGGTTATATTTGAAAAGAAAAAGCATATGTGATCATTGTAGTAGGTGCTGAAAAGGTATTTGGCAAGGTAAAATTTAGCAGCTATTCTTGATTTTCTTAAATCTTAGGTTAAAATAAGAAGAAATATTTTAACATAATTAGAAATATATATTACAAACCAACTGCCATCATAACATGTGTAATGAAGAAAACACTTAAAATATTACTATTAACTGGCCGAGCATGGTGGCTCATGCCTGTAATCCCAGCGCTTTCGGAGGCTGAGGCGGGCGGATCACGAGGTCAGGTGATCGAGACCATCCTGGCTAACATGGTGAAACCCCGTCTCTACTAAAAATACAAAAAATTAGCCGGGCGTGGTGGCAGGCGCCTGTAGTCCCAGCTACTTGGGAGGCTGAGGCAGGAGAATGGCGTGAACCTGGGAGGCGGAGCTTGCAGTGAGCCGAGATTGCGCCACTGCACTCCAGCCTGGGTGACAGAGCAAGACTCAGTCTCAAAAAAAAAAAAAAAAAAAAAAAAAATTACCATTAAGTTAGGAACATTATCAACACCACTCTTTAACCACTTTGTTGAAGTTCTGGTAAATGTAATAATATAAGTTATATACATTGAGAAAGGGGAAGGCAAAATTATTGTTATTTTTATTTAAAATGAGAATATACTGGAAAAGTCTAAGCAAGCCAACAAGAAAGTTCAGCAAAGTGGTCAATATAAATAATTTAGTAACATGAGTAAGAGAAAAGATTCAATTTATAATAGCAACAAATATAAAACATCTAGGACTGTGTATATTCATAATATATCAAGAGCACATAAAAATAAATGCAAAGACAAGCACTCACAGGCAAAATGGTCAAAAATCTTAAGTGTACAGTTCATAGAAAAATACCTTTCCCAATCTAACTAGTAATTATAGAAATGCAAATTCAAAGAGCCATGTGGTAATGTGGAATTTTTTCCCCCCAATCAGGATTCCAAAACTTCAAAAGTATGTTGTGAGAGTGTGGGGAAATAAGGACTTCCATATGTTCCTGAGGGAAAATATGATTTGGCATACCTTTTTGCTGCAGTTGTCTAATATTGGCCATAATTTTAGATATACATTCCTTTTGACCCCAAATTTCCATTCGTAGTAAGTGATCCTTTAGAAATATAATACTTCTTCCACTGTGCAATGTTGTTTATTGCAACATTGTTTGGAATTGTTAAAAAGGTGGAAACAATCTAAATATCTATTTATAAAGAATTGGTTAAATAAACATTGATATAAAGGAGTACTATGCAGCTGTTAAGATGAATGAAGTAGATACAAGAGTTATATTAAAAATAGTCAACAATGAGTAGGCATTGACTAATCAGAATGGATGTTGATTTCAACTAGTGTGGTCAATCCAGTCTGTGACAATTTTTAAGGACTTTCAAATGGTTAAATACATATAGAAATAGATTGACAGTTAATATGATTATTAATACAGTATAAATGAGGTAGGTACATTTAGGAAGAATATTTGAGCCATCAATTGTTTTTAAAATTTAAGAAACAATGCCAGGCAGAATAATAGAGATTATATAACAATACTAAACATGTATAATTGTTTTGTGCGGGTTTAACAACTTGCCACCTAATAAAGTTTTGTTGGAGCACAGCCATGCAGGGCCAATTTATCCATTAGGCACAGTTTTTTAGAAGCCTATGAAATGTTTAATTTAAAAAAAATTAGAAGAAAAATGAATATTTAGGTCAAAAATTGTTTAATTTTTTCTCACACAAGGAAAAAAATGTAATTTTTAGGACTCATAAGTCTATTAAATTTTGCCTAAAACAGAAATAAATTAAATTTTAAAGTACTTAAAGTTATATCAAAAACAATTTTTAATTTATTTTATTATGGTAAGAGAATCCTATAAAGCAAAAGTGTATAGGACCTACAGCAAAAATAATTTTTTAATTCATTTTATTATGAGAGGATCCCATAAGGCAAAAGTGTGTAGGACCCGCAGAAGTCATAGGTGCTTCTGCAGTCATGCTTGTTTGTTTACATATTTTCTGTGGCTGCTTTTGGAAGGGCAAAATTGAGTAGTATATTTGTCCTGGAGACGGTCTGGCCTACAAAGCCTGAAATATTTACTTACTTTTTCTTTACAGAAAAGTTTAGCTTAGTATATTAGCACTCATGATATTACAGAAAGTTATCTTTATGAAGTGGATTTTATTTTTAGTTATTTACTTCCACCTAGACCATTAATTTTCAAGAAAAATTCTACTTTTAAATTGTTCACAATTCATGACCGTTTGTTATGGGGGAATGACAACTACATCAGCTCAAAATTTTAAGACAAGGAAAATTACCAAATAACCAATATTTATATTAAATCATTTTCATACCGAACACCAGAAAGAATATAAAGAGAATGAAGAAAAAAAGGAAGTTTTACGGGAAAAATCCCCAATAGATCTCCAAATAACATGCTCTTCCTAGACATCAGCTGCAAACGAGCATCTGCTTAGTGTGGCGTAAATGTAATGCAGTGGCTTCAAGAACAATCCAGCAGGTACCAGTGCTGAGAATATTGTTCTTGTACTCTAATGCCAATTTTTAATAATTTTGCTATTGAAGTTTTAATAAAGTGATAATAATTTACACATTTAGGGTAAAACTTCTGATTTATTCTTGGATTCTTCAAATTCATATTATGAGGGGGATATTTAAGCTTAGGCCTGTTTTGATCATATACTGATTTTAAGATGCAGACAGCATTCGACTAATGTAGATTATGATTCATTTATGCAGAGGGAAACCTTCTGGAAGAATACATCCAAACCAGTAGGAGTTTTATTATGTCTCTAGGGAATGGGAATATGTATCATTTGTGGTGAAAGCAGTCCATGCAGCCACGAAGGTGAAGATTGTTACTGACATTGATTAACATTGCTTGCTCATTGGGGATAATAAAGCAGGCCAAGTTTGTTCTGTTATTATTTTTAAAGGCTCTGTGCACGCCTTTATTGCTAGTCCAGACTACTACCACAGCCCTTTGTTTGTTATACCATTCTTATGATAAAATAATTCATCATCCAAACTGTGCACTTAACAAAGTCAACCCTTTTGAGATATAATTTATATATAATATAATGCATCAATTTTAAGTGTACTATTAGAACTTTTTGGCAAATGCATATTTCCATGTAACCATAATCAGTATAGAGAGCATTTCCATAATCCCAAAAAGTCTCTCGTGCCCAAACTGATGTTCTATTTAAGTTCACAGCAAAATTGAACAAAAAGTACAAAGTTCCTATATGCCCCCCTACCCCAAACACACGAGGCCTCCCCTGCTATCAATATCCTGCACCAATGTGGTACATTTATTACAATCAATGAACCTACACTGACACATCATTATCATCCAAAGTCCAAAGTTTATGTTAGGGTTCACTCTTGGGAATGTACATTTGATGAATTTTGGCAAATGTATAATGACATGTATCCATTATGATAGGATCAGACAGAATAGTTTTTAAAAATCGTCTGTGCTCCACCTGTTCATCCCTCCATACCTCCTAACCACTGACAGCCACAAATCTTTTTACTGTCTTTATAGTTTTACCCTTTCCAGAATGTCATACAGTTGTAAAAATACAGTATATAGCCTTTTCAGATTGGCTTCTTTCATTTATTAATATGCATTTAAGGTTCATGTCTCTTAATGGCTTGATAGTATATTTCATTTTAGTCCTAAATAATCTATTGGCCTGAATATACCATAGTTTATCTGTTCACCAACTAAAAGGTATACTGTTTGCTTCCAAGTTTTGGCAATTATCAATAAGGCTGAACATCCACGTGTAGTTTTTTGTATGGATGTAAGTTTTCAACTCATTTGGGTAAATACCAGGAAGCATGATTGCTGGATTGTATGGGATGAATATGTTTAGTTTTGTAAGAAACTATTAAATTGTCTTCCAAAGTGGCTGTGCCATTTTGCATTAATCCCTGTCAGTAGTAAATGAGAGTTCCTATTGTTTCACATTCTTGCCAGCATTTGGTGTTGTCAGTGTTTTGGATTTTCACCATACTAATGGGTGTGTAGTAGCATCTTACTCTTAATTTGCAATTCCGTAATGACATATGATGTTAACCATCTTTTCATATGCTTGTTAGCCATCTGCATGTCTTCTTCGATGAGAAGTCTGTTCAGATATTAGATATTTTGTTTTCTTATTGTTGAGTTTTCAGAGTTCTTCATATATTTTGGGTAATAGTCCTTTATTGGATATGTCTTTTGCAAACCTTCCCCTGCCTACCAATCTGTGGCTTGTTTTCTCATTTTGTTGACAGTGCCCTTCATAAAGCATGACATTTTAATGTTAATGAAGTGCAGTTCATTAATTATTTTTTTCATGGATCTTGTCTTTGGTGTTGTATTTCATAAGTCGTTGCCAAACCCAATGTCATCTAGATTTTCTCCTATGTTATATTCTAGGAGCTTATGGTTTTGCATTTTGCATTTAGGTCTGTGACCCATTTTGAGATAATTTTTGGGAAGGGTGTAAGGTTTCTTTCTCTCTCTCTCTCTCTGTCTCTGTCTCTCTCCATATATATATATATATTTTGCATGTGGATGTCTGGTTGTTTCAGCACTGTTTGTTGAAAAAACTGTCTTTGCTCCATTGTATAGCATTTGCTGCTTTGTCAAAGACCAGTTGACTGTATTTTTGCAGGTCTATTTCTGGGCTCTCCAGTCTGTTCCATTGATTTGTCTGTTCTTTCACCAGTACTACACTGTCTTGATTACTGTAGCTTTACAGAAGGTCTTGAAGTCAGGAAGTGTCAGTCCTCCAACTTTGTTCTTCTCCTTTAAAATTGTATTGTTTATTCTGAGTCTTTTGCCTCTTCATATAAACTTTAGAATCAGTTTGTCAATATCAAAATAACTTGCTGACATTGATTGGGATTGTGTTAAATCTACAGATCAATTTGGGAAGAACTGACATCTTGACAGTACTGAGTCTTTCTATCCATGAACATGGAATATCTCTAATGCCCCTCTTTATCTCTGATAACTTTCCTGGCTCTGAAGTTTTCTCTGTCTGAAATTAATATGGTTACTCCTGCTTTCTTTTAATTAGCATTGGCATGGTATATCTTTCTGTATCTAATTTCTTTTAATCTACATTTATCTATATTTAAACAGGTTCCTTGAAGAGAACATATATTCAATTTGTTTTAATTTCTGACAATCTCTTTTAGTTGTGCATTTAAACCATTATAGCGATTATTAATACAGATGCATTAATATCTACCATATTTGTTACTATATTCCATTTGTTGCCTTTGTTTTTTGTTCCAATTTTGTCTTCTACTCTTTTCTGTTTTTTGTGGTTTTAGTTGAGCATTTTAGGATTCAATTCTCTCTCCTTACTTAGCATATCAGTTATACTTCATTCTTTAGTGGTTGCTCTAGAGTTTGCATTTATAACTAATCCAAGTATACTTTCAAATATCACTGTACTGCTTCACAGATAGTGCAAATAACTTATAATAACAAAATAATTCAAATTCCCCCTTACTCATCCTGTAAATGGGACTTTAATGATGTAGTGGCAGATTTAGTGGTATATGGAGTGAGAAGAAGCATTCTATAGTTCTCTGATTAGGTTTCAGTCCTTTAGTGAGCCTGTGTTCCCGAGCTATGAACTTTACAAATGCCTCTCATCCTCTCTTCCACCACTCTTGGGAGGGACAGCATGGTGTAATGGGGACTAGAGTTGGGTATTTCCTTTCGTCTAGGCCAGCTAGATTCTGATAAAACCCCAGCAGGTTGAGTTCTGGTGAAATAGTTTCTCTTGAGAACATGCCTTGTTAAGAAGAATAGTGTGCTGTGGTGTATTTAAAAATGGTTTCCATTCCCCTCACCCTGCTGAATAATGAGGAATTTTTTCTTTTATCTTTACTGTGAGAGTTTGATAGAGCTCCCTGAGGTAAAACTTAATGAAAGTGTGGGTGCCACTTTAACACTTGCTTTTCTGGAATTTTTAACTATTAGACTTGTCCACATTGAACCTCCAGCCATTTGTCAATTACACTTCAAGTTTTCCTACCCCAGCACTGGTTCCTGCAAAGGTTTCAGCTCATGAGTCTCTGCTCCAATAAATTGTACTTGTGATTTTCTGTATCCTCCTGTCTGTCTCTTTAATTTTGGGGCAGTGGTTTTCTCTGTGACAAAGAAAAATTGTTAATTTTCGGTTTGCTTAGTTTTTCACTTGTTTTTAGGATGGAGTGACAACTTACTTCCAGGCTACCACATAGCAAACTAGAAACCATAGTCCCAGGGCAATTTTAAGAAATAACTAAGGTGCTATTAATCGTTGCACTGGGACCACAGTCATAAATTGGCACTGTCCTGGGAAGCCACATACTATATTTGTGATTTTTTTCTCAAATTTTTACGTTTGCTTTACTTCAGAAAAATAATCTCTAATTTAAGAATGAACCAAAAATATCCTCGACCCCACATCTTAGAAATAAATGCATATGACGTTTTAAAAAATTGGGATCATACTCTGCATAACCATTTCTGCATTTACCCCTAACCTACTATATCCTTTAAGTTTAGCAAGCATTTACTTGCTTTGCATTGTATTAGGACAACCCCAAAGTAGAAGAAAACATGGTCCCTTCTCTCAAAAGTTTCAGTGGAGATAGCACTACCAAACATATACACACAACTAAACAGTACAGCTAAATACAGTATACATCTTAGCTATTAAAAAATGGTGATGGTGATGTAGACTGAGTGTTTGGGGCAGATGGAAACATGGAGGATTAGATAGAGGCTGCAGTAGTCAGAGAGCAGGCAGGTCTAGTTCTGAAGTATAATTAGGATTTGAGTTTGCACTTAAGAAAAGCGCAAAGTCCTTCAGCCTTGAAGCAGAGGGAAAAACGATGTGGATACTACGATGCCTGGTCAGATGCAAAGGGACTAGGAATTCGAGATCTCTCCAGTGAGTCTTGTTCTGCAAAGTTGCAGCAGGAAAGAACCATCAATAGAGGCCCTAATATTGGATATCCCAGCAGGTCTGGTATCCAGGCATTTTCAAAGGTTGTCAATTGAATTCTGGTCAGGATTCTTTTTGCTCATGTATTAGTAAAACCCAACCCAAACTAGCTCAAACACAAAATAGAATTTATTGACTGAGACACCTGAAAAGTCGAGGGATTGATCAGGCTGATCAAGGTGGTCAGTTGATGTCATCAAAGATACGTCTCTCTTGATCTTGGGATTCTTCTTCATGGTGGCAAAACCTGTATATTGGCTGATGCTCTCTGACTTTGATGGTGTAGGTCAGGTGCTCATTGTTGGATCAATCACAGTGACTGTAGCAATGCTGGCCTAAGCCAGGTGTACTTTCCTGGAGTAGGAGTGAGGTCAAGATTTCAGCAACTACATGGTTTGAAAGTGGGGAAGGAGAATCCTCAGAAGGAGTAATGAACGTTGGGCAGACAAAATCAACAGATGTCTCCTTTAAGATGTTTTGTTTTGTTTTGTTTTGTTTTGTTTTGTTTTGTTTTGAGACGGAGTCTCGCTCTGTCGCCCAGGCTGGAGAGCAGCGGTGCGATCTCGGCTCACTGCAAGCTCCGCCTCCCGGGTTCACGCTATTCTCCTGTCTCAGCCTCCCGAGTAGCTGGGACTACAGGCGCCCGCTACTACGCCCGGCTAATTTTTTTGTATTTTTAGTAGAGACGGGGTTTCACCGTGTTAGCCGGGATGGTCTCAATCTCCTGACCTCGTGATCTGCCCGTCTTGGCCTCCCAAAGTGCTGGGATTACAGGCGTGAGCCACTGCGCCCGGCCTAAGATGTTTTATGTACATGATCTCATGTAAACTTCTCAACAACACAATGTTATAGCTATTATTGACCACAACTTACAGATAAAGACATTGAGGCCCAGATTTTGTCTCTGGGACTGTACCTCTGTGTTTTCTACAGAGAGCTTGCTTACACCATTCAGGATGGCCTAACTTAGTGGTCGTCAACCTTGGCTGCACATTGGAATCACCAGGAGTGTTTAAAAAAATCCCAGTATTCAGACCATGCCCCTGACCAATTGAGTCAGAAACTGGGAGTGGGACCTGGCATCAATATTTTTAATAGCTCTCTAGTGTGCAGCCAAAATTGTGAATCACCAGCCCACAGCCTGTTCTTTCTTAAGAAAGTAATAATGAGAAGAGTGAGCCAAGCCACATTTGGTTTTCTCAGCCACAACCCTAATAATGAGGCACGCAACTAGACCCCATAAGGGTCCTAGAGCAGGAAAGCAGGCTACTGAAACTATGGATAGTAATGCTGCTGACTTGGGGCCTTCATGATTTGTATGGCAGCTGTGGTCCAATGTCATTTATTTCCATGTGGATATAATAGGCCTTATGAAGTTGTGGCAAATAGAAGGATTAGTAACATAAGCAAGACATTCTTCTATCTAGGGATGTTTATTTTTTAAAATCTGGTGTAAAAGAGGCTTATGGGTTAGATACTTGAACAGTAATTAATAATACTTGAAACAAAATTCTGATGCCTGGGCTCTGATAGAGGGGGCTTCTGTATATATCAGTGTGGTTGGTTTTTGCCAATGTTCTTGCAAGAAGGGTGACGTCTTGCCCTTCTGAGAGGCCCACACCTTGTAGGGCTGGACCTGCTCACTCATTTTATGCCTTTGGTTGAGCCCATGTTCCCAGACGGCCTGTACTCTAATTTACAAAATGAGATCATTCTATAGCTCAAGTCCAACCCTCTTGTTTTATAGATTACAGAAGCAAGTCTCAGAGAGGAGCTCATGGTTTGAATTATGAGTTCCGATTCCTTGATATTCTTTCCACAATGCCTGATCAAAGTTGTAGAAGTCTTTAGAGTATATCAAGGGCTTTTGTATATTTCCTTTTGATGCCTTTTTATAAATTATACTCTGAAGTACTGTATTTTATTCTTTAAACTGCATTCTAACTGTTCTTTACAATTTATTTTGAAACATCATGTTCATTTATTCTTTTAACAAATATTCACTATGCACCTACTATGGGGTAGGCATTGAAGTAAATGCCATAGACAGTTATTGTATGATGGAGCCTACAGTGACATTTTAGTCAAAACCAATAGGTTTATGACCTTTACTGACCTTACAAAATAACCCCCATAGTTATTAGGGGGCTAATGTTTGTGGCTTTCTATATTTCATCTTTTCATGCCACTGTCCTGGCTCCCCAAATAGATTGTGTGCTCTTGGAGGAAGAATTTTATGTGTTTTACTCTGTGTCCAAAGCCTATTTCAGTTCCATAAATTATCTATAAGCGGCAGTGTTGGAAGACTGGGAACGTGATGGTTGTTAGATGTGTTAATTAAACTGTAGCCCGTGTTTCTGATAGGTCTTATTTGTTTTGGTTTTAGGAGCTGGTGGCATAAGCATTCCTGCCTTCTGTCCTAATCCAGTTTCCTCTGATAAGGGTATTATTAGAATGTGATATCAGACATTTCCCAAAAAGAAGAACTTGAGAAACAGTTTCCTCCTGCGGATGTGCTGTGTAATCCAGTTGTAGACACCTCTCTACCTGGGATCCTTGATCTCTCCTCTTCCCCTTTGTGCATGATATTTTTGTCAATTCCCTCATTTGAAATAATACCTCATCCTCCCGTATTTTATCAGCATTTGCACGAGCACTTGCCTTCCGACCTGCCTTCATTTCCTCTTTTCCTTTCTTCCTGAATACTCACTCTGCCAAGCACTGGAGACATAAAGGTGTATTAAACATACTTGGTCTCTACTCTAAAGAAGTTTGCAGTTCAGAATGGGAGGTGGACATGTAGGCAACCAGATTACAAGTCTCCAGGCAAGCTTTTTGTCTGTTTTGTCCACGGCTAAATCCAAACTGCCTACAAAAGTGCTAAGAACATTGTTGGCACTTGAGGAATATTTGTTGAATGGATAAATAATCTCTCAGACCCAAGCATGCATATATATGTGTGTATATATATATAAATTATAAGGTTCAGTGAGACTACAGAGGTGGGAAAACTTTGCTGAATCAGGTTCTAAATCATGAGTTGGATTTGGTCAGGCAAAGATTCTATTCTTATTTTAGGTAAGGACTAGGTCTTTATCTTCATTTTCTCATATTGTATGCAGTAAGCTTCATGCGTCATGATTGTTCAGAAATGTCTGTGGCATTGGAATGAAGTTTTTTCTAGCCAGGCAAGAACTCTGCATCTTCACTTCTCAGATTCTTTACCCAGCCTGTATTAAAGGACATACTGGTCCTAATACTGCTGCCAAACCTCCTCGCCACACCTACTTCTTCCCAGGGCTGACCCTGGAAGATTTGTAAGGCCTCTGCCTTTTGAAAAGATGGAACCAGGATAGTTTACACAGCCTCTCCTGCTACAGCAGGCTCCCTGGGACTTGTCTGGAATGCTCCAATATGGTGTTCAGCTGTGCCCCAGAGTTGCTCAAATCAGTGGAGTTTGCTTCCCATGCATAGATCCTTACTTTATCAGTCACAGGATATTCCAAACATGGCCTTTTGCTTCTAGAAATTTCTGGAATTCCTTCTGTGTGAGGTTTAATAGGCACAATAGTTGGATAAATGGGGCTTTTAATCACTTCCTCAGTAATTAACTCAATCCAGCAAATACTTCTTGAGAACCTGTTCTAAAGCAGGCACTGAC
The DNA here is from genome assembly GCF_029289425.2 of Pan paniscus. Classification (NCBI taxonomy): domain Eukaryota; kingdom Metazoa; phylum Chordata; class Mammalia; order Primates; family Hominidae; genus Pan; species Pan paniscus. The sequence continues at coordinate 128,332,928 of NC_085926.1, forward strand.
CTAAGCAGGTGGGGCGTTCAGTGACAAGGAACGAAGAGTCCAGTCCTGCCTTCAAGGAGTTTATAGGTGTTAGTGGTCGGTGTGTATGTGTGAGTGTGTGTGAGAGAGAGAGAGTGTGTGTGTGTGTTACTGGGTAAGGAGGAGAAGTGGGGGATTAAGAAAGTCTTTCAGTAACTTCAGTACAAGGCAGAATATGATAGGTACCAAAGAAGAGGAGGGACTTGGCAGTCCAGGTGGCTAGAATGAGTGTCTGGGTGTGGACAGATTTGAGAGTGTGGAGGAGTGGTGCCATGGAGGAAACAAAAGTAATGAAAACCAAAGGAAGTAGAGTCATATGGCACCCACAGGATGGACAGCCAGAACAGGAAAATAAGGCTAAATAATTATCTAGCCTCACAGTTTGTTTTGACAGGAAAGCTCAATGTGCCTTCCAGATGCTCCAGAAATGGGATAAGGCACCAGGGAGGCTAAGCCGAGAATTTAAGCTTTAGCTCAGCCATGGACTGGTTCTGTGACCTCAGATCCTCAGGTGGGAGTGCATGGTTGGTGCATTTGCAGCCTACGGCCCTTATCTACTGGAGACTGTGGTTCCTAAAGCTGTGCCCTTCTCCCTCTACTGGAGCTCCATATTCTGGCCAGCTTTTGTTGCATAAATCCTGAGTGAGGGATGCTTAACCAGGGAAACTAGAAGGCAGGCATTAGGGAGAAGGGAAATAGTGTAGAGGACAGAGGGGAGATGACCTGACCTTTATTTCTTACCATATTTCAGGACTTTTTGCTCCTTTGACTGCAAAAGGAGAGAAAGATAAATTAAACTTTCTCTTTCAGAATGCTATACTTTGCCATTACTTTTAATGGCAAAAACTGCAATTACTTTTGCAATATTTGTGGCATGTTTGATTTAGGATTTAGCAGTCTAAACCTCCAATAAACTGTTTACATACTTCCAATCTCATGGATTCAAGAATTACACCAAGGCCTTTGCTATGCAGTTATAACTTGTTAAATAATTTCTTTTTCCCTTTAGTGTCTGAACCTCTTAGAGGGTTGCAAGCTTTATCATGTGCCTTTATATTTTGCTAAATTAAGCTTTTTCTCCCTACTTCACCAAGTCACTTTAACACCTCATGCCATAGGTTATAAAATAGATTGTCCCATAAAAAATACAGTTTCTCATTCAGAATGAGTGAGATTTGTCTTCACAGATATTTTTGACCAAAGGAATGCAATCAAAAGAAGGGACGTGATTATTCATTACTCTATTATTATTCTCTTATTTTGTCTCCTGGCAGTGGCTAGGGAGCTTTAGCCCCCATCTCTATGTGGCTGATCTACATGTGCTAAGCATCCCCACAGGAAATAGCAAGGCCAGCTGATTGATGCCCAGCCCTCAGCATGTGTTCCTTCTCTCCAGATGTGCAGTTTGGCTGTTGGTCTACCCTGAAGTGGGCTTGGGGTGCCCTTCCCTCAGATGTGATACTAACTTTGAATTCCCAGTCAGCCTCTGAGAGTTTGAGCATTTGAAAGTGTGAGAAAGGGTGTGTTGGTTCACTTGGTAGCTATTCAAACTTGGAGTTTCTTTGGGCCCCAAGTCTAGTTTGGGGTATATCTCCTCCAAAATGGCCAATTAATTCCTTAAAGTATCACTCATTCATGCTACTCTCTACCTCAGGTCCTTCCTTCCTCATAGAATCACAGGATCAGAGAATTTTAGAGTTAGGAGGAGCCTTAGAGATGTGATTCAACTCTCTCCAAAGGGACCCCTACTATTATATCTTAGGGTCTGTATATTCTAAATATTTTTTTCACTTTTCCTTTGGCATGGGAAACTTTGAATTTTGGAAAAGCTGGAAATTTAGCACTGCCTGCTGACTTCATGTACCAAATCCAAACTTCAAGATGTTACAAAAGAGACAGGTTGAGCCATCAAAGGACCAAGAGTCATAGAAAGAGTGGCTTCCCCCGAATAACTACAGGGCTGGAAGAGGGGATTGGGAGTGGTAGAGCCTAGATTATAGCACTATACCTGCCCTCTTCTATATCCATCTTATCTGGAGGAATACAAATTTCACCCTGTTCCCAGGCATATATTACTTGCCAAGGGAATTAAAATAAGCTTACATCTGAAAAAAATTATTCATTTCAGAAGCATGAACAATAAAAAAGACAGACTAATCAGAATAACTTATACAAAAACAGTGTAAATAATGGAAAAGACGAATAGGAATGTGAAGTGAAAATAGTGAGACATACTATGTTGGGGCAGGTAAGGGAATATTATTTGGTACCCAAAGGATAGCAATTTGGCAGTATCCAAAGAAACTTAAAGTAAATATACTTTTTACTCAGCAGTTCCACCTCTACAAAATTAAACTATTGCAACTATTTTGGAGCCAAGACATGCAAAGTGGGAATTTGAGCTGAAGAAAGAATGGGAGCAGAGCTAAGCCAAGGGATGTGGGCATGAATGGCCACCTGGGGTAGGTACTCTGGGCTCCAGTGTTCATAAGCAAAACTCAACTGAGCTTTACTGGGTTGAGACCAGCTTAATCTTACTCTCTAAACATACACCCAACCTAAAGAAGGATGTATACACAGCTCTGAACATTTATTGGCTTCTGAATTCGCGTGGCTGTACAGAAAGGCCTCCTCTTTATCTTTGAATTCTTATGATCTCCTATATTTAAAGAGCATCAGTGAAATATGAAATAAGGAGATCTAAAAATTCTCTTCTCCATAGAAAGCCCATAGTAATGGATTGTAAAACAATATTAAGATGCTAAAACTCCATACATTTATCTACCTGTTCAATGAAATTCCTATCAAAATCCAGATGCCTTTTTTTTTTTTGGAAATTGACAAGGTGATTCTAAAACACATATAGAAATGCACAGGGCTCAGAATAGCCAAAACAACCTCGAAAAAGAACAAAGTTGAAGGACTCACACTTTCCAACTTCAAAACTTTCTAAAAGGTAGCATAATCAAAACTATGTGATACTGGCATAAGGACAGAAATATAGATGAATAGAATACAATTGAGAGTCTAAAAATAAACCCATCCACTCATAGTAAATTTGTTTTTGATGAGGGTGTGAAGACAATTCAATGGTGAAAGAAAAGTCTTTTCAACAAATGGTACTAGGACAACTGTAATTGTATATCCACATATGAAAGAGTGAAATTGTATCCCTACCTCACACCATACACAAAACAACTTAAAATGGGTTAAAGAACTAAATGCAAGGCTAAACTATAAAATGCTTAGAAGAAAACATACAAGTAACTCTTCATGACTGTAGGCAATGGTGTTTTAGATATGACACTAAAAGCACTAGGAACGAAATAAAACAAAAAACCCCATATAAATTGGACTTCATCAAATTTAAAATCACTTGTGCCTCAAAGGACACATTTAAAAAGTGAAAATACAACACACAGAATGGCAGGAGTATATTAGCAAGTCATATATCTGCTAAGCATGTAGTATTCTAGCATCTAGAGTATATAAAGAATTTTTATATTACAAGAATAAAAGACAAAAAACCCAGTTAAAAATGGGTAAAGCATTTAAATAGATGTTTCACCAAATAAGAGATACAAATGGCCATTAAGTACCTGAAAAGATAACATCATTCATCATTAGGGCAATGCAAATGAAAACCATTTATACCCACTAAAATGGCTATAATAACAAAATGGAAAATAAGTGTTGATGGCAATGTGGAGAAGTTGGAAACTTTATACACTCCTGCTGGAATGTAAAATAGTGTGGCCACTTTGGAAAACAATTTTGCAGTTTCTCAAAATGTTAAACATAGAGTTATGATAAGACCAAATATTTCACTCCTAGGTACCTAGTCCAGATAAATGAAAATATATATTCACACCAGCATGTACATAAGTGTTCATAGCAGTATTATTTATAATAGCCCAAAGTAGAAACAACCCAAATGTTCATCAACTGACAATTAATGTTTTAAATTATATATATATATCTCCATACAATGGAATATTACTCAGCCATAAAAAAGAATTAAGTACTGATACATACTATAACATGGATAAACCTTGAAAACATACTAAATGAAAGAAGCCAAACATAAAGGCCACATATTGTATGATTCTGTTTATACAAAATGTCCAGAATAGGCAAATCCATAGAGAAAGCAAGTAGATCAGTGCCAGCACCTATAGAAGGGGAGTGGGGGAATGGGGAATGACTGCTATGGGTTTGGGGTTTCTTTTTGGGGTGATAAAAATGTTGTTTCCTCTGAACTGGGGGCTTAATCTAAATGATTTATAGGGTCTTCTCCACATCCAGCTTCCAATGATTCTATCAATCTTCCTGAATGAGTAACAATTTCAAAAGAACTCTAAAAATCAGCCCTTACACCTTTGGTATCTGTTTTAAGGGAGATCTATTTCTTGAGTATTGGCCATTTTAATCTATTTCTATTCTTATAAAGAACAAACTCAGATTTGGTTAAATTCCTGAGATTTTAATTTCCCATGAAGCATTCTGATTGATTGTGAACTATGTGGAAAAACCAAACCTAAGGTAGTTTGTGAAATTGAGCATAACTGTAAGTGAGGAAGCAGTTTTCACCAAGGCTCAGTGAAGGAAGAGACATGTGTAGCTGTTGGCTTTTTAAGCCAAATTATAAATATATACGATAGTGGCATAACAATAAAGGGTAGAGAATAGTGACTACATAAATTCTGTGAGGACACTAATTTTGTATAAAGCTTATGACATAGTGGTTAAGAGGTTAGGTGATGCAATTGCTTCGTCTGGGTTAGTACTGTGGATCGATCTACCTCTTACCAAGCCATTTGGTGCTTCAGTTTCCTTATCTGTCACATAAGTGTAGTAATTGTACCTCCCTATAATATTGTTGTGAGGATTAAATTAGATGACACTTGTCAAGCACTGAGAAAGGTGTTTGAGCCTTGGCCAGGGCTCAGCAAACATTAGCATTAATATTTTCAACAAATACTCCAAATGCTTGATGAATTTTATAAACACACTTGGCACTGCTTGACAAATACTTGTTTACAGTGTACCATGCCCTAATGCAACTATCCTGACAGTTACTTAATGGTATAAAATAAAATTTTTCATAATGTAAATAATTTTTTTTTGCAGAACAAAAGTAAAAAATCTTCACTAACAAAATGAAGATCCTGCTAATTATATTTGTCCTAATCATTTGGACTGAAACATTGGCAGACCAGAGCCCAGGTATCAGTATATTTTACGTTTATTATTATTTAGGAAATATTTTTTACATCTCAGTAAACTTTAATAAACAGCAAGAAATAATTTATTTACTAAAAATCAAAGTATGCAGCATTTAGTAATTGTTATACAATATCAAACAAACTTAACTTGTGAAAGACAGCACAAAGCCATGAGCAAAAGTCATGAGTTATGTTGCACCTGGCTAGAAAAACTTTAATTATCCATTGATTTGCTTCAATCTCAATATCACATGTCTCCATGGATTGAGTCAGTCCATTTGTTTATAGATCCATTTGAATCTTGATCTCATAAATGAAAGAAAAGGAACCCCACACAGAAAACAAATTCTAAGTATTTTCATGACTAAACCATTGCCTTCCTTTCCTTTTACAAGCATGAAATATATATTTACACACAAACACACACACACAGTCATACATCACTTAACAATGGGTGTACTTTCTGAGAAATGCATCATTAGGTGATTTTGTCATTGTGTAAACATCATAGAGTATACTTATACCTAGATGGTGTAGCCTACTACACACCTAGGGCATATGATACAACCTATTGCTCCTAGGCTACAAACCTTTACTGCATGTTACTGTGCTGAATATTGTAGGCAAGTATAATACAATGGTAAGGAGTTATATATCTAAACACATCTAAACACAGAAAAGGCAATACCTTGCACTACCACATTATGACAGCTATGATGTCATTAGGTGATAAGAATTTTTCAGCTCTATTATAATCGTGTTTTTTTTGAGACAGAGTCTCACTCTGTCACTCAAGCCAGAGTGGAGTGATGCAATCTCGGCTCACTACAACCTCTGCTCCCTCGGCTCAAGCAATCCTTCTGCCTCAGCCTCCCAAATAGCTGGGACTACAGGTGCATTCCCCCACACCTGGCTCATTTTTATATTTTTTGTAGAGATAGGGTTTCATCATCTTGCACAGGCTGGTCTCAATCTCCTGGGCTCAAGTGATCCTACCACCTTGGCCTTCCAAAGTGCTGGGATTACAGTGTGAGCCACCATGCGCAGCCAGCTTAATTTTAACTGTATGAGGCCACTATCATATATGCAGTCTGTTGTTGACTGAAATGTCATTATGTCATTGTGAAGCACACGACTGTGTGAGTGTGTGTGTGTGTGTGCGTGCGTGTGTGCCTATCTGTATAGGAAAAGAGAGAGAGCATGCATGAAAAGTAAGGTTTTATACTCTCTTGTAATTACTAAAAACATCATTCAAAGAAGTATTTTTAACTGTGCATTGTCACTGTGTTACTCTAAGATTTCCTGATGCATTTCTGAGTTACCTTGAAAGAGCCAGTTGTTAGACATTTACTAGCACATTACTAATTTCAGGAGCAGCACGGCTGACCATGACTGCTAAGGTAGATACTATTGGCACCTCCCTTACCAGACTCTTCTTATCTGGCTGGTGCACCCGCCTCCCAGCTACTGTGAATATTGCTGGCAACAGCTCATGGCTCTGCCCCATTTTCTCAGGGGAACTGTTCTCAGTTTTCCCACTTAACCAAGAGGTTCTGCCTACAACCTTCTGCTCCTTCTCTCCAACTTCTGGGGATGGTCTGCAGCCAATGACTGACTAATAGGGTAGCACAAAAAACTGGCTCTCTTGCCTCAAAGAGGGACAGCTCTGCTGTAATTTAGGCTCCAGAGCCCCTTGCAGAGCAGGTCAAAGCTAGACCTTACCTGATGACATGCCCTTCTCTACTTGTTCCCTGTCCTATCCTGTTTGTCTTACATTGCGTGCCCTCAATCAAGCACTTTCATCTGAAATCCCCATCTTAGACTCTGTTCTCCCACCTGAGACAATTGCTTACTCTATAATGTTTTCAAAAATTGCTGTTAGTTCTCAGACAACTTTGGCCCATTCTTACACTGCTATGAAGAAATACCCAAGACTAGGTAATTTACAAAGGAAAGAGGTTTAATTGACTCAGTTCCTCATGGCTGGGGAGGCCCCAGCAAAATTACAATCATGGCAGAAGTGGAAGCAAACATGTCCTTCTTCACATGGTAGCAGTAGAGAGAAGTGCCAAGCAAAAGGGGAAAAGCCATGAGAACTCATGAGACTCTCACTATCACAAGAACAGCATGGGAGTAAGCACCTCCATGATTCAATTACCTCCTATTGGGTCCCTCCCATGACACATGGGGATTATGGGAGCTATAATTCAAGATGAGATTTGGGTAGGGACACAGCAAAACCAGTCCAGTCAGGGACTTTCTGAGTTGGTACAATATCAGAATTTGGGGTTCCAGAACTAAAAAAGAAAAGAAGTTTATTGTCTCTTGTATATCTGTTGGCTAACTTTACTAAAGCCCTTCTGTTTGACATTTTAGCAAAGGCAATTATATTTTCTTCTGTTTGACCTCCGGAAGACACTTTTCTTGGGATTCTGATATACACTTAACACCAGCACATAGTCTTAAATAAGTATTGTGGTCTAAAATATAAAGGTTGAATGATAACTTTGTTTTTGCTTGTTGTTATTTTATTTTGATAGGGCCAGGCCCTGTGTATGCAGATGTTGTGTTTCTGGTGGACAGCTCCGATCACCTGGGACCTAAGTCATTCCCATTCGTGAAAACGTTCATCAGCAAAATGATCAACAGTCTCCCCATAGAGGCCAACAAATACCGTGTAGCCCTGGCCCAGTACAGCGACGAGTTTCACAGTGAATTCCATCTGAGCACCTTCGAAGGCAGAAGCCCCATGCTGAACCACCTCAAGAAGAACTTTCAGTTCATTGGCGGGTCCCTGCAGATAGGAAAGGCTCTTCAGGAGGCTCATAGGACCTACTTCTCTGCACCCACAAATGGGAGAGACAGGAAACAGTTTCCCCCAATTTTGGTGGTCCTGGCTTCGGCTGAGTCTGAGGATGAAGTGGAAGGGGCTTCGAAAGCCCTGCAGAAAGACGGGGTGAAAATTATCTCCGTGGGGGTGCAGGAAGCTTCTGAGGAAAATCTGAAGGCCATGGCCACGTCCCATTTCCATTTCAACCTTCGGACAATCAGAGACCTCAGCACATTTTCCCAAAACATGACACAGATCATCAAGGATGTAACCAAGTATAAGGACGGAGCCGTCGATGCTGATATGCAAGGTAAGGAAACCCTTGGTTGAAGAGGTGCCTGATCCCCAGGTGGGTCTACATCTGTCCACTCTCACCTCTTGCAACTCATGTTAGGTTTTCATGATTAGCCATGTTGAAGTATTGGAAACTTCTACACATCATACCTACTCGCTTCTGCCTTTGCTTATGCCATTTTTTCTGACAAGAGCTCTATCTTATTGTACTCCTTTGCTTTCTTATAGCTTGAATAACTCCTGTCATCATTTAAATCTCATCCCTACATTCTTTTCCTCTTGGAATCTTTCCTTTCTAATTTCTTTTTGGGTTTCGGTTCCTTGCACACAGCTTATGACAGCAGTACTTCCTGTAACTATCCATTTCTGTGTTTGTCCTCCTTCCCTTCCCCACCACCACGAAGCAAGAAACAGGTAGCACATGAGGGCAGGATTGACAACTTATCTCTCTGTCCTTTGTGCCAAGTACAGTGCCTGACAATGAGCTGGTGTTCTATTTCTCAATGAATTAATACATGAGGATCTTACAGATAAAGAAATAGGATCACTGTCTATTCTCTTTCCTTCACCATCTTGTTACAGTATGAGACTCACAATAAATATTCAATAAATGCTTGTGAACTGATATATAGTGATACTCAGTGAGAAGAATGATAACCTTAGAATGAGACACTATTAGTACATGTTCATATTTTGTGTTCGACCAGGAAGAAGAGGGGATGCCCTCAGTGGTGCAGTAATGCAATGCAGTGGACTGCATTCTGCTGTGTTGAGCCCTGCATCTGCTGTGTTGTCCCATCCTGGACTTTGAGAGGTTAGGAGCAAAGACTTCGGAGTCAGGAAGGTCTGAGTTCAAACCCTGGCTTGGCCACTTAGGACATTGAGTCCCTTACTTAACCCTGAGCATCAGTTTCCTTACCTGTAAAGTGAGGATAATAGTGTCTATCATATAATATGAGTGAGGTGACTTGTATGGCATTTGGCACACTGTTTACTATTATTAATAGTAACAACTATTTGCAAATAAATACTAACCTGAGAAGGTCATTCTTGGAGTTTGTTTTAGCTAACTATGGGATTTCAGAGTAGATTGGTAGATTTATGAGGATTATTTTTAATTCCATAAATATTTTTGAGCTCTCACCAGGCACCAGGTACTGGAGGGATAGGGATAAGTAAGACATGCTTTCTGCCTTCTAAGAACTCACAGATGGGTAGTTCTTGGCAAGGTTGAGCTTATCTCTTGGCTATGCTTTCCACAGCTGCAGTTCATCCAGCTGTGCTTGGAGTCTATGTTTTATGTGAATACGGTGTACTTTCCCTTAGATTCCAAATTTGTATAACCAACTGCTTACCTGGCATCTCCTCTTCAATACTCAGTAGTTTCTCAAACTTACCATGTCTGAAACAGAACACAAATCCCCCCTGTAACTTGTTTTTCCCACTATCTTCCCTATCTTGAAAAAAAGACACCACCACCATTCACTCAGTTGTTCAGGCCAAAAACCCAGGAGTTTTCACCACTTCCTCTTTTGTTGTCAATACTCACATGCAATTTATCCAGCTTTCTGTTCTACCTCTAAGTCATGTATCAAAACTATCCTTGTCATTCCATCTTAGCAGCTGTAATACTTGGCCAAGAATCATTATCTCTTTCCTGGACTAGGGCCATTGTTTCTTAATTATTATCCCTGAATTCATTATTTCCTCTCAGCAACTGGAGTGGTATTTAAAATATTTAAATAAGATCATGTGACTCCCAGAAGATCTGGGCCCTGCTTCCCTCTGGCCTCATCCGTCAATGTTTCCCCTCATTCATGGGCTCCAACTACTCTGGACTTCTTGCTTGTTCCCACCTCTTGCTGTTCTATCTGCCGGAATTCCTCTTCCTTCAGAACTCCATGTGGCTGAATTCTTCTCTTCAGTCATTTCTCAACCCACATGTGATCCTCTCAGAGAGGCCTTTCCTGATTTCTTCATGTCTTAGGTAAGTTAACCCTCCCTTAACCACAGTGTAGTCACTCAGTCAAGTCACCTGTTTTATTTCCTTGCTAGCACTTATTACTGTGTGAAATAATACAATCTAGTTATCTGCCCTCCCCAGAGAATGTGAACTCCCTGTAGTAAGAGATATTTCTGCTAACTCATCCCTGCATCCCAGTTCTTGAGAATGGTGGTGGCAGTGGTAAAGGTAGCGGTGATGGTGGACATGGTGGTTCCTTCACTTCACTAGTATTGAAGATAGTGGTGATGATGGTGGTGGTCGTGGTGGAGGTGGAAGTGACGGCAGTGGTGGTGGTGATCATACAAGTGGTGATGGTGGTCATGGAGATAATAGTGGTGGTGGTCATGGGATGTGGTAGGGAAATTGGTCAGAAGCATTCTTCAGAGGGAACAGCATATGGAAAGCTTTTGAAGTCAACAACCTTGTAAGTCTTGTTTAGAATTTTGATCTTTCGTTCACTAAAAGAAAACGATGCTGTCTACATCCATCATGACTACCTCTATTCTAACTAATGTGCTTGATAATGTAAAAAGTACCTTTTTCTCTCCGGGCCAGTGGTTTATACTAATCCTCACACATTTTCTCTCTGCGTAGTTCACTTCCCCATATCCTGTCAGAAAGATTCACTTGCTGACCTCGTGTTCCTGGTGGATGAGTCACTTGGGACCGGAGAAAATTTAAGGCATCTTCAGACCTTCCTTGAGAACATTACCAGCTCCATGGATGTGAAGGAAAATTGCATGCGACTTGGACTGATGAGTTACAGCAATAGTGCCAAGACTATTTCATTTCTTAAATCAAGCACAACCCAATCTGAATTTCAGCAGCAAATCAAGAATCTTTCTATCCAAGTTGGGAAATCCAATACAGGGGCTGCCATTGATCAGATGAGAAGAGACGGCTTCTCAGAGTCATATGGCAGCAGAAGAGCACAAGGAGTGCCTCAGATTGCAGTTCTGGTCACCCACAGACCATCAGATGATGAGGTGCATGATGCTGCACTGAACCTTCGACTGGAGGATGTAAACGTGTTTGCCTTGAGCATCCAAGGGGCTAACAATACCCAGTTAGAAGAAATAGTGTCTTATCCTCCAGAACAGACAATTTCCACGCTGAAGTCCTATGCAGACTTAGAAACTTACAGTACAAAGTTCCTGAAAAAGCTCCAGAATGAAATATGGTCCCAAATTTCTACTTATGCTGAACAAAGGAATCTTGATAAAACTGGTATGTTTTTTAAAATACTTTTCTAATTATAAAATTAATATAAGTGGTTACCTAGGACTAGGGTGGGAGTGAGGATCAACTGTAATTGGATAAAGGAACTTTCAGGAGTTGTGGGAATGTTCTAAAGCTGGATTTTGGTGATGCCCGTACAACTTCAAACATTTGCCAAAAATCATTGAACAATACACTTACAAGAGGTCAATTTTATAACATATAAATCACACCTCAATAAAATGTAAAATATATGTTAATTATAAAATATTGTAATAGTATGGCTTGACATACAGAAGAAAATAGAATCACCTGTAATTCTATCTTCAGATAAAACCATTAATACTTTTTTCTGTTGTCTTTAGTCTCTTCTGTCCCTCTCTCTTTCTCTTCCTCCCTTCTCTCATCCCTCACCCCTCTCTCCCTCTCTGTCTTCCTTTCATTCATGCACACACAGACAAATACAGAGTTTTTAAAAATGATATCACATTGTATATATCAGTGCTGTCCAACAGCCCTTTCTATGATGCTGGAAATGTTCTTTATCTGCACTGTCCACTAGGTCAGCCACCAGCCACGTGTGACTACTGAGCACTTGAAATGTGGCTAGTGTGATGGAGGAACTGAATTTTAAATGTCATGTAGTTTTAATTCATTTTAATAGCCAGGTGTGTCTAGTGGCTGTCATATTGAACAGTATAGGCATAGACAATTGGGTAACTTTTATTAGTTACAACTATATTTGGGTGTGACCAACAGAAGAAACCAAAATTACAGTAATTGAAAGAGGGTAAGATTATTTTTTCTGTTTCACAAATAAGTCCAGAGGTAGGTAGACTGAGCTAGTCTGATACACCACAGTGTCAGAGACCCTGTCTTTTTCCACATTATTTTTTGCTGTTCGTGGTCTTAATTCCTAGGATCGTTGTCCAAAATAATGGCTCCAGGCATCACCCTCACATCCAGAAATCAAGAAAGACAAAAGGGAAGAAAAAGCGCCAGGCCTCTTCACCTTTTCTTCAAGGATGCTCCCAAGAGTTATATGTGCCATTTCTGCTTACATCCCATTGGCCAGTACTTGGTCACATGCCACACCTAAGTTATAAAAATGGAAGCTGGGAAATGTGACCTTTATTTGGGGAAGCCAAGCACCTAGGTTAAAACTGGTGGTTCAATTGGTGTAGAAGAAGGAGAAAATGGATATTGGAGATAACTAGTAATATCTGCCTTACCCACTTTTCCATCAACTTGATATTATGATCTTTTGTCTGTTTCCTTAAATACTCTTTTGAAACATTCCTTTAGGTTGAGAAAAATATTCCATATAATGGATATACCATATTTTTTAAAACATATCTTAAATTGTCGGATATATAGGCCAATGTTTTGTTTTTATAAAAGTCTTGCAGGGACATCCTTTTACCTGTATTTTTATGCACAATCATGGTTATTTTCTGACATTTAGATCCTGTCTTTTTTTCTTCTATCATTCCAGTGAAGGATCTCCTAGTTAAGATTCTTTGTGAATCTGCTATAGTTTTACAGAGCTCTTTTCAAAGGTACATGCCGAGAGATACTTAATATGACTTTGAGCTCATCTAATTCTGAGATACCTACTGTCCTCACACATTTTCTCTGTAGAGAAAATGCTTCCAGGCAATTGAAACTGGAATTTGGCAGCACACAACATGGAAAGGAATTTTAATGTTCCAATGATATTAAAGGCTAATTTTGAACTCAGACCAGCTTCAATCTAATACTGTTACTAGGCCATAGGAGGGATATGTGGCATAGTCTCTTTCAGGAGTTTGCAATGATGCCACAAAAAATTATTATTGTAATTATAGAAATTGTAAATGGGAAGATATGGGACCAAAGCTAGGGCACAAGGCCTCACTATGTAACTCCTTAGTAATCCAATTGTTTTAAAATGTTGGTACCTGACTTAAGTTGGGCTCCTCAGAAGCAGATGCCTGGCAAAAATTCACATGAAATTGATATATTAGGAAATGTAACCAGAAAAAAAAACGGAGATTGGTATGAAAATGAGGAAATGGGAACAGGAAGGAAAGGACAATAAGAAAAGTCCTATGGATAGTAACCTTGGCTCAATTCCATGGTGTCATTATAGAGATAGTGTATATCAAGCATCAGAGTTGTCCCAGGCAAGGAAAACAAACAAACAAACAACAACAAAAAAAAAAAACACAAAAAACATAACTAGAGAATTTACATTTAAGCACATGCAGGGAATGTAAATTTCTGGACACTCCTGGTTCAAGTGCCAGGCAAAGGAGTTTCCAGAAACTCAGGGGCAGCTCACCTACAGATATAGCATTTGCTATTGGGAGTTAAAGCAAAGCACAAGCAGCCAGTTTGCATAAAAAATGGTAAGAAATTTGAGAAAATACAGGTGAAAACACCAATAGTGTCTGTTGTAAACTTAATTAGGGTCTTTTGAGGAGCTTGTTAATAATTCAGTTGCCCAAGCATCACTCTAAAACTACTGAATTGGTCTCTGAGGGTAGGGCCTGGGCCCATGCATTTTAGTGAGCTCCCTAATGAATTCAGGCTAGCAACATTTAAGACCTACTACCTTAGGGAAGTTTCTGTGATCTAGAGTGTGGTGGCCAGCTTTGCAATTTCAGAATGATCAACGCTCAGAGAAACAATCTATATCTGGCTTAGTCCCTGCTATATCTACTACATCTGGCACATACTAAGTGTTCAGTTTTTATTCCATAAAACTTCATTAAATCAAGGCAAAATTCACATTAACCAAACTCAAGCGACTGATGTATAGAAAAAGAATGACAATTATCTATGTAAAAATGAGAGCTATCAATGCCCAGGGGCTTGGACATTCACATCTTCCAAGTGGTACATTCTCTCCCTATAGATATGCCAAATTAGAAGCTAAATTGCAATCAAAACTCTGCTTGGGGTTGTGGAATCAGAACAAGAGAGTTACTGTAGTTTTACAATTGAAATGTTTAGTAGCATCCAATTGGGCAGATGTTTCTACTTTAAAATCAAATACATACATCTATATTTATATATGTATCTGTATATATGAATGCACAGGTGAGGCCTTGAGCCAAGGGACACATTCTTTGGCAGTGTTTAATTGAAATTTTGTAATGATAGAAATATTCTGTATCTATGCTAATAGGGTAGCTGCTAGTTATATGGAGCTGTTAAGCACTTGAAATGTAGCTAGTGTACTCAAGGAGATGACTTTTAATTTTATTTAATGTTGGATAGTTTAGATTTACATTTTAATAGCAACATGTGACTAGTGGCTCGTGTATTGGATAGCACAGCCCTAGGCAGGGATGAATGGGCATTGCTACAGTTACCTACTCACCTTTTTCTCTCCCTCATTGCTAATCACCACTACCTTTCTTTTGCTGAACATTTAATTCTTCTTTATTAGATATATAAATTAATGCATTCCGGTTACTTTCAAGTTTTGTTGGCCTGGGATCAACCCTGTCTTTTGCAGATAACCGCTTATCTTTGCCCTAATGCTTTATGTATTGATTTTATAGTTCATTTCTCAGGGTCAGACTTCTTTTCAGTATATCTGATTTCCTAAGGAGCAACTGCCGTGGGCTGAAGTAGTGTCAGTAGCTATAATTTACCTAAGAGCTGTCAAGAAAACCAGATAATGACACACATAACCCAAAATTTTGAAAATATGTTCTTTCTCTTACCCAGTTTCTGTGAATGTCTACATAAAGTAGTAAATAGACTACTAAGAAAGCAAAAATAGTTTTTCATAGATTCAGCTTAACAAAGGAAGGAACATTGAGAAGTCTTTTATTAAAAAAACAAACTGAACTCCTATGATGTGCCAGGCCTACTGGGCAGAAGCAGAAAAATAAACAAAATCTTTGTCCTCATGGATTACATTCTGTGGTAAGAAACAGGCCATGCTCATGAACAAATGAAGAAGGTAACTTCAGAAAGTAACATAAAGAAAATAAACACTGTAAGAAGATAGACAATGACAGGTGTGCTTTAGATAAGGAGAAGACCTTTTTTAAGAGATGACTTGATGACATCCATGATGAGAAGGAAGCAGCCATGTGGATATTTGGGGCAAATAATATTTCAAGAAGAGAGGAGGGCACATGCAAAGACCCAGGGACATGTTCTAAAGACAGAATGAAGCCCAATGTGGTTGGAACACAGTGAGGGAGATGAAGAATTGCTGGAAATAGGGTCAGAGAGAAAAGCAGGAGACAAGATAAGGCCAAGTTTTAGTTTTTAAGTTCCAAATGCAATGATAGATCATTTAAGAGGTAGAATAATATGATCTAAGTTTATATTTAAATATCTTATTCTAGTTGGTCTGGAAAGAAGAGATTATTGGTGAAGTAAGAATAGAAGATTGTCAATCCCATGCCTTTTTTCAAGAAATGATAGGACATAAACTGTCTAAGAAGGCAGGTGTCAATGCTAGAAAAACTATTTAACTTGGAGCCTGGAGTCTCTGGAATTTGGTCTTTACTCTTTAATTTACTGGTTATATGACCTTAGACAAACCACTACATTTTGCCCTGTTTCAATTTTCTCACAAGGTGTTGTAAATTTCAAAGGAGAAAATGGGCATGACTGTGCTTAATGAAGTGTGCAGGCTCTATGCAAAAACGAAGTCTTCATTCTTTAGAAATGCCTCAGCCTCATGTTCCTTCACAAACCCTCTTGCAAAGTTCTCTCTAGGTTCTCTATTTTACAGAGAATGCACTTTTTTTTTCAGGCTGTGTGGATACAAAAGAGGCTGATATCCATTTCCTCATTGATGGCTCAAGCAGCATCCAGGAGAAACAGTTTGAGCAGATCAAGAGATTTATGTTGGAAGTGACAGAAATGTTTAGCATTGGCCCAGACAAAGTCCGAGTTGGAGCTGTGCAGTATTCAGATGACACAGAAGTGGAATTTTATGTCACTGACTATTCTAATGACATTGACTTAAGAAAGGCTGTTTTTAACGTTAAGCAACTAACTGGTGGAACTTATACTGGGAAAGCTCTGGATTACATACTGCAAATAATAAAAAATGGAATGAAGGACAGAATGAGCAAGGTTCCCTGTTACCTCATTGTGTTGACTGATGGGATGTCCACAGACAGAGTCGTGGAACCTGCTAAGAGACTAAGGGCTGAGCAAATCACCGTTCATGCAGTTGGCATTGGGGCAGCTAATAAAATAGAACTGCAAGAAATTGCTGGGAAAGAAGAAAGGGTTAGCTTTGGGCAGAACTTTGATGCTTTGAAAAGCATAAAAAATGAAGTCATTCGTGAAATCTGCGCTGAAAAAGGTAAGCAACACGAAAAAGGCTTTATTCTCCACATTTCATCAATTGCTTTAGGCAGATTAATGGCCAGACTGAGACAAGGCCTGATGTGACCAGTTGTCCTGATAACATTTTGCTAGCTTCCTTTATTACCGTGGAGGGATTCAGCCCCTCACTTTTAAACCAAATGCCAAGACTGGAGAATCTCTCTATAAACAGTTGCCCCAAGGCCATCTTGGAAGTCATAAGTGGGAAGGTTTCTAAGAATGTTGGGGCCTTGACAAAGCCCACTGCTGTGGAGTGAGAGAGATTCTATTCTGCATGGGAGGTGTGTGTGTGTGTATATGTATGTGCATACATAAATAAGTACGGGGGAAGTACAGTGTTTGTGTGTGCACAGGTGGGTACAGTGAAAGGAAAATGGACTTTGGCTCTAGATAGCTTAGGGTTTGACTCACATACTTCCACTTGAGCCTGGAACATTGTCATTTATAAAATGAGGATAATACCTACATCAGAGAATCCTTATAAGTTGAGCACCATAAATGCCAACCATTATTTTTATATTAAATGCATATCAAGTATATATGTAATAATTGTTCATTTTTATTTACAACAAAAACACATACTTGCATTTTTGTTCTAATTAGAGATTAAGTACCAAAAGTTAGGAGAAACAATTTGCAAATTTCTATATCTGGTTGTTTTTTTATTTATATTATTAATAATGGCCACTTACACCACTTACTAGTTCAAGATGGTATGTGTTGATTGCCAGTATTAGCACATGAAAATATTGCCTGCTGAGAAGCACATTAGTTTACTGGTAAAGAGGAAAGATGCTAGAGTCAGAGTCAAGGTTCACACCCTAGCTTTACCACTGATTAGCCATGACCTTGAATAAGTTACTGTCTACTTGCCTTGGTTTCCTTGTTTGTAGGCTTATTGTGAAGCTTAATGGTGATAACGCACGTGGAGCAGTTAGAGGAGTGCCTGGAACATAGTAAGCGCTACAAAAAAGTTAGCTGTTGCAGAAGGTGGTTAAGGTGTTCACCGATGAGGAAAGGAAGAGAATTCTCACTTATTTGAACTTACTAAAGTGAAAACGTGTTTGAATTTTCTCTGAGCCACTGAAAAACAAAAATAAAAAATAAGTAAGCAAATAAATAGCATTAACAACAAATCCTAAGTAACAATTTTGTTCATTTTTCTCCCTGTTATGGACAGTAACAGAGTTGGGTCTTTAGGGCGTCTTAGAAAGAGTGCAAGAATAAAAGATTCCCCAATGTTTCCTGGAGTTGATGCTAAGAAAAGTAAAAGGATTCCAGGAAGCATAAAGTAGGTTGTATCTCAGATCCTTTCAAGGGAGAAGGTCCTGGACGAATCTAGGGAGGTACAGTACATCCCTTGCACTTCAGGTAGTTGCAGTTGAAGTAGTCAGCCTGAGCACTGGCATGCCTGGAGGAGGAGATAAGTTGTGGACAAGGAAATGAGTTATAAAATGGCTAACAGAGAAGCAGGAAAACAAAGGAGCCAAAGCTTGTGGAGCTAGAAAAAACTAAGGAGTCTCAGAGCAGATGCAGATGGAGTGAGGCACAGTGTATTAGTAGGGTACAGGTTAAGCTGCAATAGCAAAAAGACCCCAGACTACACAGTACAGAATATTATTTTTCTCTTACATAATACTTTAGGGTGAATAGTCCAGGTCTAGTAGAGAGGCTGTTCCATCCTCAACACATAGCTTCCATCTTTAGGTCAAAACTGAAGATTCAGTTCTTATCACCTTCCATCCATGGAAAGGGAGAAAGGACCAAGGGAGCCTACCACACTCAACTGTTTCAATGGTAAGACCCAGAAGTGGCCAGATCACTTTTGCTCATACCTTTTGGTTAAAACTTAGACACAAGGCCACAGCTAGCTTCAAGGAAGGCTGGGAAATACAATCTTTAGATGGGCAATCATCTGCCTATCTAAAATTTTATTAACATAGAAGAATGGAAAGCTAGATATTCAGGGACATTAAGTAGTTTCTGTCACAAATAGATACCAGGAGGTAGATCCTGTGAATACTAAACTGTATGTAGAAGCCTATTTCTTTTATAGGTGTTACATGGAAGAGAATCTTTCACACTTCACTACAGTGGTCAAGGCCACTCTGTCAAGGCCACAAACATCTTCAGCAATTTCTCCTCTCATGACTTTCAAGATGGTTCCACGGCAGCTTGAATCTTAAAATGGTGGTGTAGTCCTCCTGGTGGATCAGAATGTGACCTTACACATTTATTAAGTAATAGTTAACATCTTTTCATTTTTTAAATATATGGCTGATGCTATGTTTATTTTCAAGAAGTATGGGACAGACTTCAGAGTGTTGAGGGAGAAACTGTAAGAGGATGGCAGAGATTACAGATAGACAAAAGGGATTAAGACTAAAAAGATACATGCTAAAGACAATATATTTGCATATTATATATATACACAACATATGTATCATGAATTAATAATATTGTTTTTAATAGATTATAGAAATTGGTTTTATATATGTACATATGTCTATATTATACATAGAACAATGAACATACATATGTGTGTATATATGTGTGTATATATATACACATGTCTGTATGTTCATTTCCAATCAGTAGGCTGTCTACAAATATTATGTATAAAGGAACAGTCCATGTTGAATGAGTATGTGCTTACTGAAGCACTTATCTCTAGTAAAAACTTTTTCTCCAATTTCTAATATTGATTTATAGTGTTTATGAAATCACTTAGAATTATCCCAGAAAATAATGCTATTTAAAAATTATTTGAAATTGTGTTTCTCCAGAATATACATAAAACCCTGGAGTGTTAGTACTATGAGTGCAAGGAATTGATTGCTTTGGCTCTGGTTCCTTTTTTGTATCACTGCTGCATCCTTAACACATGGCTGGATGCCTGGCATTTTATACAACTCAAAATTATGATTGAATGAATGAATGAATGAATGAAATATGAATAAATGAGTTATGCATGCATGCATGCATGTATGAATAAATACACATTTTGGAAGTTGCATTTCTGATTCAAGGTTCTAGTCAACCAGCTTCTACTAAAGAAGCAAATACAATTTTCAAACATAACAACAGTTGCTTGAGTTAATTTTCAATGTTTTCTCATTAATGCATTTGTTTCTGCCTTAATGTTACTTCATGAGAAACTTTCCAACCTGGTTATTTCTGGTCTTTTTTTTTTTATAACATGCAGGATGTGAAGACATGAAGGCTGACATCATGTTTCTGGTGGACAGTTCTTGGAGTATAGGAAATGAAAATTTTAGGAAAATGAAAATCTTCATGAAAAACCTGTTAACTAAAATTCAAATTGGTGCAGACAAAACCCAGATTGGTGTTGTTCAGTTCAGTGATAAAACTAAGGAAGAGTTCCAGCTTAATAGATACTTTACACAGCAAGAAATTTCTGATGCAATAAATAGAATGTCTCTCATCAATGAAGGCACTTTAACTGGAAAGGCACTAAATTTTGTAGGTCAATACTTCACCCACTCCAAGGGGGCCCGTTTGGGGGCCAAAAAATTTCTCATCCTCATCACAGATGGAGTAGCGCAGGATGATGTGAGAGATCCTGCTAGAATTCTTCGGGGCAAAGATGTGACCATCTTCTCTGTAGGAGTATACAATGCCAATAGATCTCAGCTAGAAGAGATCAGTGGGGATAGCAGCCTAGTTTTTCATGTTGAGAACTTCGATCATCTAAAGGCACTAGAAAGGAAACTTATCTTTCATGTGTGTGCTCTCCATGGTAAGTGTCCCTGTTATCTGTCAGGACTAAAGATGTGAGCTGTTGACTTTATAATGAGAAACAGTGAATGGCACTCTGGCCCTGGCCTCCACCTGGACTTCAGTGTTAAGTTTTGGTCTTCTTTATGTAATATTAAAATGCCTGTGACCTCCAGGAATGTTTCAGACTAACAATTTTGGCATCTAGTTTGGCACAAGTTAGTATGGCATTGGTGACTTCAAATATGTTCCAAAAAGATCCCAGAATTTTACTTTAAACTTCCAAATCTTTAATACCCACATGCCTGGATTTTCTAGAGCCAGTTTTTAATCCCAAATGATTTTCTAGAATTGTTTCTTGGCTATCTATGACCATTGTTAAGCAGAAAATAACTAGAAATACAAATTCATCTTTCTTTTAGTTAAATTATATCTAGTATCCTAAGCACCACGCACCAAGAAAACTCTGGGTATTTTAAAGATAGTTTATTTTCATTACTTCACATTATTATTCTTAACCTCTATCAACCGGATATTTTATATTTGCCTGTTCATGTATCCATCCCTTTGAAAAATTGTAATTTGTCACTTTTCTGATTACTTGGGGTCATCATTTGATTCTTACAAATTGTAGTACTTTTAAAATTGTATTGTGCAACCTTCAGTTTGAGCCTATCAATTTTAATGTCTTTTGAATGAGAGCTTTCTCTCAGTCCACACATAGACTAAAACACCTATGTTTTTAAATCTATCATGTGCTATTTTCTGTGTTTTGGATACAACTAAGAAAACAAACCCAAGTAAGTTTGTTTTGTGTTGTTTCTGTGGCAACATAGAGATTTTCATTGGACTTTATTCGTCAAAATTATGCATGTGGAATTTTCAGAAACTTAACATAATGTCTTATAAATGCTAAAGTGTTAGGTGATAGTTCTAAAGTTTCCTTGGTGACAGCTTAATTGGAATTTTCTTCTTCCCCCAAAGATGGCAGTGATTCCAAAACTCTTGATAATGTTGAGAGGTGTACCTAAAGGCTATAGCTTCAACTTTGAAATCTGCAAGGCTCTTGGCATTTCTTCATTTTGATTAATGTAAATGTGGAGGCCCTGTCTACAGCATAACCTGAAATTCAGCTGACTCATGCATTAGATTGTCTCCTAACTATCAGGTCATGACTAGTCACCAGTTCTCAGTGGGTCGTTGACCAAGGTTTTTACAGATACAGCCTGGGGACATTCGCAGTGTCAGAAAATTAAAAATTTGAGACTTTATTATTAGAAATAAGAGTTGACAATTAGCTAGGCAAGTGGAAAGTGGAGAAAGCAAATCTTTGGAATACATGTGCATAAGTTATTGAGGGAAGGAAAAGAGTGGGGAAAGAGTCCACACTTTGGAAAGCCAGCCAAAACAGTCACTTGTCTTATAATGTGGAGGAGGGTTTGGGGTCAGGGAAAAGGTGATAGGAGTTTTTGCTCTCCTCCTACTTGGGGCCACTTCTTTCTGAGTTCTAATTCAAAAGGTCAGGGGAAAAAGCATAAATAACTGCAGAGAGACATGATAAACAGGGATGGTTTGCATACCCGAGGGTCCAAAGATACCTGGAGCCAGAGGGAGTAGGGTAAAACTACCAACTTATACAGTGAGCTCCTGAGCTTTTCGAAATAGCAGGCCAGTTTGGCAAACATCAGTATATCTCGCCATTACATTGGCACTGAACTAGCTTCTAACGTTGCCTTTCAGTTGAAAGCCTGCTTAGCAAAAGACATTACATGTTCTAATGAGATATATCAAAATAGAGTGGTGTGGCATAAGGACCAGCAAACCTGGAGTGATACAGATAGGGTACAAATGTCCTTGGAGTCATGATGTAGGCAAGTTGCACTTCTCTGAGCCTTGACTTTTTTTTTCTGTAAAATGGCAGCAGCCACCTCTAAGAACTAAGTGAGATATAGTGTCTGACACATAGTAGGCTCATGGCAAATGCCAGTTCGCTTCCCTTCTCAGCACCCTGCGTAGAATGCACTGCAGAAAGTTTGTGACTCCTGTTTTCATCTTCTTTCAGATTGTAAAAGGATTACACTACTAGATGTCGTGTTTGTGCTGGATCATTCAGGTAGCATAAAAAAACAATATCAAGATCACATGATTAACCTAACTATCCATTTGGTGAAGAAAGCAGATGTTGGCAGGGACCGAGTTCAGTTTGGAGCCCTCAAATACTCTGACCAACCTAACATCCTTTTCTACCTTAATACATACTCGAACAGATCAGCAATAATTGAGAATCTGCGGAAGCGCAGGGACACTGGAGGGAACACCTACACTGCCAAGGCTCTCAAGCATGCAAATGCCCTGTTTACAGAGGAACATGGCAGCCGCATCAAGCAAAATGTGAAGCAGATGCTGATTGTCATCACCGATGGGGAATCCCATGACCATGATCAGCTCAATGACACAGCATTGGAACTGAGAAACAAAGGCATCACCATCTTTGCAGTGGGTGTAGGAAAGGCCAACCAAAAGGAACTTGAGGGTATGGCAGGGAATAAAAACAATACTATCTATGTAGATAATTTTGACAAACTGAAAGATGTTTTCACACTTGTTCAAGAACGTATGTGTACTGAAGCACCAGAGGGTAAGTTGTTACTTTTAAAGTTTCTATGGGGGTAGCAATAAAAGTTTAAACAAAAAGTAAATCATAAGTCTCAGGTCTCCGATTACCTGGATGTTATAGACTGAACATTTCTCTGCTCAGGCTATCAGTTTTCTCATCTCTAAAAGAAATGGGTTGATTGAACAAGATCCCAAAGTTTCCTTCTCACCACAGCATGCACTGAAGAGATTATACAGGAAAGTTCCAGATGCATTCCGTAGCATTTTACTACTCTGTTGCCTTTTTCTGGCAGAAAGGAATTCTTCTTAGGGTCATATTCACCTTACCCCAAGTAATGGCTGCTCATGGTGCTCCATTTGGTTAATGGTCTCAATGCAGCCACTGGACATCAGTTTCAGGTCAAACTCAAACGGAAAGTTTCATGGTTTAAATGGATAGACTTTTGCCTTCAAAGATCCAGGGCCCTCTAAATGAGATCATAGGCATTCTAGAGAGACATCAAAATTCAAGCGGCCTGATGTGCTTTTCTGGGTAAGTGCCACCTGTGCAGAGGGCAGGATATGAGAGTTGAACGTAGGGTAATGGAAGCTGGCTGAGAGAAACAGGGAGGGAAGGGAACTGAGATGATTACCAGCTACCATTGGGGTTGGTAGGCTGGAGACATCACATTTGAGTGAGGACAGGGTGAGATTTGCCACTTGTGGTCTTAAAAGCAGTAGAGACTGATAAGTCATCTGGGAAGGGCTGCTGTGCCTACTTGGAAGGTCTGGATTCTTGTGGTTTGTTATTGGCCCAGTCCTCCCAATCTGGCAAATGAAACAATTAACTCTCGAATTTCCTTTCTTCTTCACTTCCTTCCTCCCTCCTTCCTCTTGTTTCTTTCCTCCTTTATTCCTTCCTTTCTACCAACAGGAAGCTCACTTTTGTCACTAATATAAATCATGTTTCTAAGACTGACATTAACCCACTTCCATATCTGTAACTTGTCCAACTCCAAACAAAACCTTACCTCAAATCCTGTGTCAGATCAGCATTTGCTTGGCTAAATAAAACTATGCCTGACCACCATAGCTTTACCTTACTTAAGTAAGCAATTAATTCATCTTCTTGGTTTCAGATATTGAATGATGGTATCATCTTTATCCAAGGAAAATTATGATTTTTCCCAAGGCAGCAGGACCACCCCAGTTCTTCTGCCTGTTCCATCCTCTCCCTGGACTCTCAGTCTGAAGCGTGGGCTCCCCTCCCTCAGTCCTGACACACCTTCCAGTCCACTTAACACTGAATGTTCTTTCTTCTACACACTGGATGTGGTCACTCTTCTGCTTACAATGTTTTGTGTGTGTGTGTTTTTTTTTTTCCAGAGGCCTCCCTGTGCCCTTGGGGCAATTTCCAAACTCCTGAGCTCTATCTAGACCCTGCCCACCTTGCCAACCTCATTGATCACCTCTCCCCTCTTCACAATCTACCCTGTCCTTCTGAAATTCCTCCACATCTTTGTGCACACTATCCTGCCCACCATGAACACTCCAGCCCACCACTGTGCCTGCCTACGTCTCACTTTTCTGTCAAATTTCAGTCTTTGTTTGCTAGTTTCCTGGCCCAAAACCTGACCCCATGTCCCCACTGTATCCCCCAACTCTCACTCCTTCTATTTTCCAGGTGGTAGCACTTGACACATATTTGCTGTTTTCCTATCTGTATCTATCAAAAGACTACAAGCTCCACAGGCAGGCTTAATCTCGTTTGTTTGGGGTGTCCTCCAAAACTGGCGCATTACTAAGACTACAGTCTTTTCCTATGAATGTGGAGGCTGTTTTATTCTCATTTCCCATGCCTACATTTTTGAGGTAGTGATGAGATGGAGTTTGGGATGCAAGATGTTTATTAGGGATCCACACCTGTAAAATAAATGGGGAAAGCAAGATGGACCAAATAACTCAAATAGTGACATAGGCTAAACAAAGCTCCAAACCTAGCAGAGAGCTCTGAAGCAAATTTCGCCCATGAGAGCTGTCCAGCATCAGCCTGAAACAGCTGGACTAAGGGAGAACTCCCTTCCCACTTAGTGCCTGGATGTGGCGGCCCTAGGAAGGGCATGACCTTTGGCAAGGCATCTCTCTATAGTGAGACAGACCCTGAAAGTGCTGACAGCTAGAAGCTGTTTACCGCCTGCCCATACTCCCATAGCTGGGGAGTAAGTTCTTCTTTGCAGGTCTATCCGGGCAGCCCATCTTTGTGTCTGCCACACCACCCTTACAAGGAATTGTGTGACCGTGGGTAACCTACTGTCTCAATTACCTTTAGTAATCACCGTAGTGCTGCTGCTACCACAGCCATTGAGTTTGGTTGGAAATGAGTATAGAAAGTCATTCTTTGATTTTGGGACATTTCAGATTGGACTTCAGGGAGGTGACCTTATGCTCTGTTTACCAGCCATTCACACTTCTTCTGAGAAGTTCTAACATTTGAGTCATGATATTTTTAAAAAGCATTGCAGCAGAAAAAAAGTGCTAAATTTAAGAGTAAAAAGGATCTAGAGGTCCAGATACCAGCTCCACTCCATAGTAACTGTGTGCTCTTAGGCGAGTCACTTAACCTCTGAATTCTATTTCTATATATGTAAAATTAGAATAATTAGTCATAAGGTGGTTGTGAATATTAATGTTGTTAGTGTATGCCAAAAGCATTTTTAAAATGCTACTCCTCAATATGAATGTAAAGTGATAACATGAATAGTAATAGGAGTACTAATAATAGTACAGTAAGTAAGTGCTATTATCTTGATGGGGTAAATGTCCCAATCTTGGTGTTTTGAAGGGACGTCTACCCTTTATAATCACCTTTTAATGAGTACATGAAATTTATTCAAACTTCTTACTTTCTTTCTCTGATTAGCTTTCAGTGTCTTCTCAAATGGATTGTATAAATAATTAAACTGAAAAAAACTCCATTATCTTTCCTCCTCTTGCTATTTTTTCTTCTTTTTGAGGATCAGTGATTCTCTCTCTTGTTAACTTATCTCAATTTGCTAATGTAAAGCAATTGAAGTATTTAGTAAAGCAATTTAAGTATATGAGGAAAGGAAAAATTTAGAATGATTCATGAGGAAAATAATTTATTCTTTTTTCTATTGCAGTCTGTCATCTTCAGGAAGCTGACGTGATTTTCCTTTGCGATGGCTCTGACAGGGTATCTAATTCAGATTTTGTAACCATGACAACTTTCTTGTCAGACTTAATTGATAATTTTGACATTCAGTCTCAAAGAATGAAAATTGGTATGGCTCAATTTGGAAGCAACTACCAGAGTATTATTGAGTTGAAAAACTCTCTGACTAAAACCCAGTGGAAGACTCAAATTCAGAATGTCTCCAAGAGCGGTGGATTTCCGAGAATTGACTTTGCCCTTAAAAAAGTGAGCAATATGTTTAATCTACATGCTGGTGGGAGAAGAAATGCTGGTGTCCCCCAAACTTTGGTTGTTATCACATCTGGAGATCCTCGCTATGATGTGGCAGATGCAGTAAAAACCCTGAAGGACCTTGGAATTTGTGTCCTGGTTTTGGGCATAGGAAATGTTTATAAGGAACAGCTCCTGCCAATAACAGGCAATTCTGAAAAAATAATCACTTTTCAAGACTTTGATAAATTAAAGAATGTGGATGTGAAAAAAAGAATCATCCGTGAAATCTGCCAGAGCTGTGGGAAAACCAGTAAGTGCTTCTTGTTTGGTTTTCTTCCATGGAAACTTCTCATTTCTCCATTTCCCAAGAGTGTCTTATGGGCTAGCTGTAGCAGAGCATATATTTAGAACATATGTTTAGTGAGAATATCTCACTTATTGTGCAATGAGAAAAGACTTCTCTGCTTCCAGGAAGTTTGGATAACTCAGCCTCCCTCAAAGACATGGAAAGGGTGCAGAGGCTAGAGGGGACCCCTGGGCTGTGTCCTCTGGTCAGCCCTGTTCCCTCACGGCAATCCAGTGTTTATTCTCCTTTTAACACCTGGATCTCTCTCTCCTATTTCTGTCCTCCTAGTAAATGCCCTGCATCCAGTAGGAAGTAAGTAAAATAAACATTTGCTGATTGGAAGTTTTACTGTTGTACCTTTGTTAAGCCATCTTGTAAGGGACTCGTGTGTGTGTGTGTGTGTGTGTGTGTGTGTGTGTGTACAGTGTATTTTTCTTCTTTTAATGATTACATTCATATAATCATAGCCTACTAAAGATCTGAATTGTCCCTAGAGGTTATTTAATCCAGAGGTCACAAAGGCAAATGGCTGCAAAGGCCAGGTGCGTAGTGGAGATGAGTCAAGTGAGCAGAGTATGAGGACAGTGAACTGAAAAACAATGATGCATCTCACAGGAATGCCACTATTCAGCTCCAGCTGAGAGTGGCCACAGGGGACTCAGCTTCTGTAAATTTGAGGCTAGGAGTTGAGAGGACAGCATGTAAGGAAGCAGTAGCAAATGATAACAGTTTGTGGAATTTGCACAACATGCAGAAATTCCTTAGAGTTCTTACATTTCTAGAGTTATTATGATTGAAATCACTTCTTTCACAAAATGTGATAGTCTTTCCAAACTCTCCACATCTTATATGTCCCATTTGCGGTGCTCAAGTGGAGGCAGATTACAGTGGTGGAAAGAGCCCAGGGCCTGGAATCAGAAAGCTAGAGTTCTAACTCTGGTTCAGCAGCAACAACCTCCACACATGACTGTTTCCCCATCTGTAAAATGAACAACCTGGGCAGGATCAGAGTAACCAAATGGCAGCTTGCAGTTGCAGTTTGTTTGTCGCATCCAGCGTTGATGAGTTGCTAAATTAGTTGACAGCATTCACACTGAAGGTTCTACATTAAAAATGTTGACATCAGGCTCCTCTTTGAAAAATCAGAAGATCTGACAACACTAGGCCCCATTTTCCACATAGCTACTCTCAGCTGGAACTGAACAGTGAACAGACCCAGAAATGGGTCATTGTTCTCCAGTTCATTTTCCTCACACCCTGCCCAATTGAATCTTTTATCTTATCTACCTGCCTTTGCAGCCATTTGTGTTTGTAACCTCTAAAACTTAAATAATCTGAAAAGACAGCACAAAACTTTATTTATTTATTTTTTTTATTTTTTTGAGATGGAGTCTCGCTCTGTCGCCCAGGCTGGAGTGCAGTGGCACGATCTCGGCTCACTGCAAGCTCTGCCTCCCGGGTTCACGCCATTCTCCTGCCTCAGTCTCCCAAATAGCTGGGACTACAGGCGCCCGCCACCACACCTGGCTTATTTTATTTTTGTATTTTTTAGTAGAGACGGGGTTTCACCGTGTTAGCCAGGATGGTCTCGATCTCCTGACCTCATGATCCACCTGCCTCGGCCTCCCAAAGTGCTGGGATTACAGGCTTAAGCCACCACACCCAGCCTCAAAACTTTAATGTATTCTGACTATGTGAATCAAAATATGTCACCATTAAAATGCATGCCCACATGCATGCGCACACACACACGACAGAGTCACTGAGAATGAGACTAAATTATGGTTTGAACTTCAAATAGCTATTGGAAGTTTTAATATTTTAAAAGGGACAGAGAAAACCCCTGTGATATATGTTGGTATCACATATATATGTGATATACATATACACATATATATGTGTATATGTATATATATGATATATGTATATGTATATATATGATAAAGCAGCCAGTATCTTCCTTCTTGAACACTATTTGGGGACTAGAGACCCTCTAGCTCTGGGGCATGACAGTGCTCCTTTTTTCTGCCCTGTCTCTCCTTCCTTACTCCTGTCTACTCGTTAATCTTGACTCTGTTCCCTTGGTTTCCAGATTGCTTTATGGACGTAGTGGTTGGGTTTGACATCTCCACTCATGTGCAGGGGCAGCCTTTGTTCCAGGGCCACCCCCAGCTGGAATCCTACCTCCCAGGCATCTTAGAAGACATCAGCTCTATCAAGGGGGTGAGCTGTGGGGCTGGCACAGAGGCACAGGTGAGCTTGGCGTTTAAGGTGAACAGTGACCAAGGATTCCCTGCCAAGTTCCAAATCTATCAGAAAGCAGTGTTTGACAGCTTGCTGCAAGTCAACGTCAGTGGGCCAACTCATCTGAACGCACAGTTCTTGCGGTCTCTTTGGGACACATTTAAGGATAAATCTGCATCCCGGGGCCAGGTATCCATATTACATTCTATCTCCCATCTCCACATTCTTCCATTTGTTCTTCATTCCCCAATTATATATTTAGCTTTTACACCTACCATTTTCTTATTTCTCCAGGTGCTGCTTATTTTTTCAGACGGTCTCCAGAGTGAAAGCAACATAATGCTTGAAAATCAATCAGACAGGCTCAGAGAAGCAGGTATTGAGTTGTTTTTTTTTTTTTTTTTTTTTTTTTTGAGATGGAGTGTCATGGAGTGCAGTGGCACGATCTCAGCTCACTGCAAGCTCCACCTTCTGGGTTCACACCATTCTCCTGCCTCAACCTCCTGAGTAGCTGGGACTACAGGCGCCCGCCACCACGCCCAGCTAATTTTTTGTATTTTTAGTAGAGATGGGGTTTCACTGTGTTAGCTAGGGTGGTCTTGATCTCCTGACCTCGTGATTCACCTGACTTGGCCTCCCAAAGTGCTGGGATTGCAGGCGTGAGCCACCGCGCCCAGCCAAGTTGAAAATTTAAACAGTGAAGCATGGAATATGCTTAACAAGTCTCTACCTTTACTCAGATGCTGTAGATCTTGAGATCTGCCTAGCTACTTGTAGCAGAGGCTGTTGATACCTCATCTAATCCCCGTTGACCAGCCCTCACACTCCTCCCCAAAATGCTGCAAATGCTGTGGCCAAGTGCTTAGACTTATGACCTTCTGTATAGACATGTGTCCTTGACTGATCTGAACCATGTACCTGGACGTGCTTGGAATGGGTGTGGGGTTACCATGCCCCACGTTGGTGGTGGGGGCAGGGGCAACTATGATATAGGGATACAAAAGCCTGGCACTCTTGCTTAAATGGGTCAACTCTAGTACAATTTGCATTCCAGAGTCCCTCATGAATCAGGCAAAGGCTAAGAATTTACTGAGATGTATCCCTGGTTACAACATCTCCTTCCCTTTTCTGCTCTCTCAATATAGACACCACATACATACAAAATCCTCTTTCAGATTCCAGTTCTAGGGAACCTGACCGAAGACAGCTCCTACTGTTCCTTCTTTTCCATATGAAAGATAGCAACGTGGATTTGGAAAAGCACTTCTCGCTATATATTTTCTGTCCATGTCATAGCTTCAAACTGAGCCGGAAGCTAAATGCAGAAGTTGAGAGTAGGATGCAGCAATGGAAGACTCCGTTAATTGTCAAATGAGATGCATTGTTTAAGAATTCCTTGGTGTAGCCCAGACTGGCTTGTAGGGTTCATCTTCCACAGGCAACCTCCCTAAAGACCACAATATGTCCTGTTTTATTGCTCAGTTGTGTCTCTTTCTCTGCACAGTTCCCTTCAATACCTTCTCATTGTTCTTGGGATGTAGATCAAATTCCTTAACATGGCTTGGGAGCTTTGCAGAACCTGGCCTTTGCTTGCCATTTCAGCCTTAACTCATTTCTTTCTTTTTTTTTTTTTTTGAGACAAAGTCTCGCTCTGTCACCCAGGCTGGAGCGCAGTGGCCCGATCTTGGCTCACTGCAAACTCCGCCTCCCAGGTTCATGCCATTCTCCTGCTTCAGCCTCCGGAGTATCTGGGACTACAGGAGTCTGCCACCACGCTTGGCTAATTTTTTTTTATTTTTAGTAGAGATGGGGTTTCACCGTGTTAGCCAGGATGGCCTGGATCTCCTGACCTCATGATCCGCCCACCTCGGCCTCCCAAAGTGCTGGGATTACAGGCATGAGCCACTGCACCTGGCCAACTCATTTCTTATATTCAGTGTTCCAGGCATATGAAACTATTTTTTCCCATTCTTCCTGTAATTATATATATATATACTTTTTTAGATGGATTCTTGCTCTTGTTGCCTAGGCTGGAGTGCAGTGACACAATCTCAGCTCGCTGCAACCTCTGCCTCCCAGGTTGAAGCGATTCTCCTGCCTCAGCCTCCCGAGTAGCTGGGATTACAGGTGCCCACCACCATGCCTGGCTAAATTTTTTTTGTGTTTTTAGTAGAAATGGGGTTTTTCCATGTTGTTGACCAGTTCGTTGGTCTCAAATACCTGACCTCAGGTGATCCGCCCACCTCGGCCTCCCAAAGTGCTGGGATTACAGGTGTGAGCCACTGTGCCTGGCCCCCATGTACTTTACAGCCTCACTTCTCTCCGTCCTTGCCTAGAGCTTCCTCTATCTCCTTACCTCCCCGGGTACTCTCTCCATCTTCCATCTCTGGTTCTTTCCATTGGCCAACTTACATTTATCCTTTAGAATCAGCTTCAACATCAATTTTTCCGAGAAACCTTCCATGACTCTCCAAGAATGGGTTAGGAGCTTCTCCTCTAGGCTGTCATGGAAACCTGATGTTTCTCAGAGCAACTATCTGATTCTTGACCCTCTGTTCCATTAGACCATTAACTCTGGGAAGGAAAGAAGTAAACCTGACTTATTCATTTGTATCTCTGCTATTATACAATGATTAATACATAATAGGCTCCTATTAATAATTTAAAAATTTGTTTAGTGAAAAGATGAATAAAGTCAATGAACTAGTAAATGAATTAATGAGTGAATAGATGAATTAATGAATGAACTGGATGTGGTCAGGAGTTCAGCTGAGACAATTGCCCTGGGCTTTCCTCATGTTCTCAGGGCTTGGCCTCCCAGGGGTGTTTGGAATTGCGAATAACTTGAGAATTATCATTAATTTACATTCAGGAAAATTCAGAAAAGCTCTCTGGAGATGAATAATGCCCTTTCTTAAAAATCACTTTCCAGTGCCCAAAAATTGCATCAAAATTGGTGGTAAGATGTGGAACACAGTTTTCTATTAGTGTTTTTCTATAGATTTGTAAATTGTTTCTCTTGAATACTTTTTATCAGGGGATTTCATGCAACGGTCAGGGACCAGAGCTGGTGCATATTCAGAAAATGCAGGCAAATTCTCTGTTAGTTTCTTCATATGTCAAGAGTACTCCTTCCTCTTATGTTTGTTTTTTCCCCTTTTCAATTCTTTAAATCATGTTCACTAAGTAGAATTATTATGTCTTCTTCTTTTTCATGTACAACCCCTTTGCTTTATTTATATTGTGGTTTTTACCACATAGGACTTGATGCTCTGCTGGTAGTGTCCCTTAACACAACTGCTCATCATGAGTTTTCTAGCTTTGAATTTGGAAAAAGATTCGATTACAGGACTCATCTGACTATTGGAATGAGAGAACTGGGCAAAAAACTATCACAGTACCTGGTGAGTTGTTGAACAAAATCCCCGGTTGTTCAAAATGCCATGGGAACTAAATTGGAATCTTGATGAGAACTTTCAAAGACTGCCTTTGTTTACCCCCACTAAATTAAGTGCATTGTCCTTAGTATATAAAAAAGTGTGGAAGACCATAGCATAGTATTTTGTTTTTGCATGTTCTTTCATTCTTTGTCATCTCACTAAATGAATGCATAAGTAACTAAAAAACCAACCAACTCATAATTGAATTAAAAAGCCCCCAACTGTTTGTGCTGCAGAAATTCCAGGAAACAGAAGACTGTCAACTAGAAACCAACAAGTCTTAGGCAAAGTTGGGCCATGGCCATCCACATACTGGATGCCCTGTCTATAGACAGAGATCATTTCCTCTGGAGAGGCGATGTTGCCAGTGCAGTGCCTGGTACCTTCTCTGCAGTGTTAAATTCAGAAAGCACCTCTTATTCTCGGCAGCCCCTCATCCAAAGGGTGAAGATGGGCGTGTAGATGGTGGATTATGATTTGTATGAGTACAATTCTTATGGAATAAAGTTTCTGACAATTGCTATTCCCTCAGCTTTACTTTTTTTCCCCCAGGGAAACATTGCAGAGAGGACTTGCTGCTGTACATTCTGCAAATGTCCAGGAATTCCAGGACCTCATGGGACCCGAGGACTACAAGCCATGAAGGTGCCACTCACCTGTGATACTATTTTATCTAATGTGCCTTGATTTGGTACAGGTGGGACTGAGACTGAGTGGTTGAATTTACAACCTTCACTCCATGCTAATGGAATTGCTTTGGACATTTCATGTGACTTTTTTGGAATAAAATCCAGGTCAGGAGAGCTCACTTTTGATACTGCTGGCAAGAATAACTCCCTTTTCTCTTACATACCCTTGGCAATGTTGCTTCTTGGTTTTGCAATTTATACTTTTGTACCTGCTTTAGAAAGTTTGAAAGGTGGTAAGAAGTAAAAAATAGTGGAGATGAAGCTGGGTGTAGGAGCTTGCACCTGTAATCCCAGCTACTTGGGAGGCTAAGGTGGGAAGATCACTTGATTGTTCAAGACCAGCCAGGGCAACATAACGAGACCCCATCTCCTTAAAAATAAATAAATAAATAAGAGTTGTGCTTCATCAGTAACAGAATGAGATTGAACTACAAAAAGATCATAGCATTGCAGATTAATAGCCTTTTAAAACACAAATTATAAAATATTATACAACAATAGGATGAATAAATATGTCATGATATTTTCAATAAAATATGTTAATGAAAATGAATGAACTACAGCTACACACAACAACATGAATAACTTTTACTAACATGGTAATGACTAAAGCAAAACACAGAAGAATGCATGTGGTAAAATTCCATTTATCAAAAGTTATAGTATCTAGGGAGGAATACTTAACGGTGAAGTATTTTTAAAAGGCAGGAAAATATTATCAGAAGTCAGGAGGGCCCTTGTGGAGAGAGGCTGGGGGTGAATTGTGACTGGGGACAGGCACTGTGCCTGGGACCAATAATGCTCTATTTCTTGACCTGCATGGTGGCTAAATAGACCTTATATATAAAAATTATAATATTGTTCTATAAAGTTACTTTATAATAATTAAACTATACATTTATATTTCATACACTTTAATGCACTTTTCAAATGGATTTTAGGTATCACAATACAAATGAAGTTTTTCTTTAAAAAAAAGAGATCAACAATACTTGCTCATGAGTTCTGCACTGTCCATCCTTATGGAAGGACAATTTATATTGAACTTTTTACTGCACTGTGATGTTTTGTTTAGCACAATTTTCTCTCAATACTTTGCTCAGGTCAATATTAGAATTGTGTTCCAGAAGCACAACCCCCCTGGTATACTGATCAGCCAGCTGGGCCTGTGTTAGAGGGTGGGGAAAGCAAACTCAAATGAAATGTTTGCCACAAGTAAGCCATGACACAGTTAAACCACATGTGGCTAAGGGAGAGATGACTGCAATTAAAATATATGCAATCTTATTGTTGGAAGTGGTTATTCTTCCTTGAGCTCTCAAAATAGCAGGACAAAATAAAATAATACCTTTGGAAATGTTATCGGTTTGTCTGCTAAAAGGGTTGTGGCTGGTACAGCTGTCCTCCCTGCAAATCGCTCAGGTGCAGGTGTGGCTCTGTGGGTCTCATCTGCTGGTGGGTTCCAAAGGTCAGCCTCCCGCAAGCATTAGGAGGGTCACCTTCTGCAGAGGGGCTTCAGAGCTGAGTGCAAGGACAAAAGCTAGCTCCAAATGTTGTCAGATTCTCCCCAAACTCACGGCCACATCTGCAGAAACTGCAACCAAGTTGGAGGAAGGGACTTGCTTAGAATGCCTAATGATTTCACAAGTTTGACTTTATTGGGGGGGTGACTAAAATGTATTGTTCTCTCTTTCTTCCCAGGGTTCTCAAGGTCTGAAAGGCAGCAGAGGACACAGGGGAGAGGATGGAAACCCTGTAAGTTTTTATTACTCTCCCTCACCCCCTGTCGCACACACACTGTACACACACACACACACACAAACACACATTTATTTTCTTTCTCATAAAAAAAGCTTATTTTCATACAAAAGGGGTAGATGGGGTTTTGTTTATATGTTTATTTTTATATGTTGATATGTTTATTTTGTTTATATGTTTATTTTTGTGCTTTTTTGTGGGAAGAAGGGTTGCCTTTCTTTTCACTTTTCCTTGTCTGAATTATGAGGCAGTTACTAAGTCTAAGTTTGGGGTAAGGAGGGAACAGGCTTACACGTGTAGCCTGGCATGTTTTTATCAGTGGCAGATACCTGGGCACCCTCCTCTCTACCCCCAAGCAGGGCACAGCAGGTTATCTGCCAGGGAGCTCTCTTTAGACCTAAAACCCAGTGCTTAGTACGTGGCTTTGGGCCAAGGCTGGAGTATACACCCTTCCATGGAAAGGGAAGTCGGCAAAGCATCCCTCAAGATGAGAGGCATGGCTTCACGGTCAAATGCTACACAGAGGTTTGCGAATCTCTGTGTTTGAAACCAGAACTCTCACTTTCTCATCAATCAAATTATGAGAAAGAATTTGAAGAAACTGAAACCACTTAGGTGGCTCTGTTTGGGATGGAAAAAGTTCAGAAAGCATCCAGACTGGATTTCTATCATCTTAGATCAAGTCCAGTTCCTCATCTGGGCAGCAAGTTTTAAGGATTGAAAGCAAAGACTCTAGAGTCAGGCTGCCAAGAGTTGGCCTAGATATGGGTCCTTGAACAAGATACCTAACTTCTTGACCCTCAGTTTTCTCATCTGTAAGCAATTATAAGTTCCTCTACAATCTAATGGCTGACCTAGTTTACAAAATGACCACTAAGGGGGGTGCTCTAAATCACCTACTCTGTACCCTCTGAGGGTTCCTGGAGACTACCAAACTAGCATGGGAGTGCTTTCAGTGTGGGGAATAGTGTCACCCACCTGCCTGGCTGAGCCCACCACTGGCAGAAAGTCCAGGCAATGGGAAGCCATAGGGCTAAGGTACCTCTCAGCAACCTGTGGCCATGGGCAAGGCCTCCTCCTTTTGCAGGGAATGATCCTCAGGATAAAGAAAGCAAAGCAGGACAAAGGAAAATCCTTTCTCCCTCTCTTACTGGCAAGGCAAGAATTAAGCTCATTACTAGTTAATTATTCATGCAGCAAAATGTAAGCACCTGTTCTGCACCTAGACATGAGCCAGTCACAAGGGACATGATGGTGAAAGACACAGTTGGGGTTCCTGCCCTCAAAAAGCACAAAATTGTTCCTTTCTTAAGATCCATTTTACTTTAGCATTTACCTGTATTTAAATATTTCCTTGGAGAAGCAAGGTTGGTGGGAGACACACAAATCATTGACCTTCAGTGCTCACCCCTGCACGGATAGTCTGACTTTGGGGGTCTTTAACCTGGTGATTCCTCCTGTGAGGACTGGCTTTTCTCACCTTTGCTTTCTCATTCTCCTAGTAGTGTCACTTTCCAGCAACGGTTTCTACTCAACAGCAGTACCCTAGCACTGACTTGTGGGTCTACTGTCAGCAATGCTGACTCTCCCAGTATAGCATTAGGGCCCTAGATGGATTACTGGAGTCTTGGAATGTGGCTACAAAGTGAAGCCACTGTGCTGTTTGATCAGGTAGTGAAGTGGCTGAGCTCTTCTTGCACCTTTTTGTGATCTTGGGTCCATAAAAAGCCCTGAAGATTGACAGGAAACATGTTTGAATACAGAGGGGAAAAACCGACGTAAATGAGTGAGGATTCACTTTTGAATCCTTTTTGAAGAGGATTCACTTTTTCTAAAGCTCATAGTGCCCATGTGCTTTGTCTTAACTCTGTGAAAATAAACCACTGGCAGCTTCTGGCAAAAACATCACTTTGGGTACCTGTCTGTGCTCCTTTTCTTAGGGAGTACGAGGAGACACAGGACCCCAAGGAGATAAAGGGATTGCAGGATGTCCAGGGGCGTGGGGTCAGAAGGTAAGGCTCTTCTGTAAATGTTATTTCCAATTCTCTATAACATTCTCTCCCTCTCTTTCCCCATTCCTTTCCTCCCTCATTTTCTCTCTTCCATCACTCCTCTCTCTTTTCCTTTCTCCAGTTATATAGATGAGTTTTCCTGTCTGCAGATTAATTCTGCTTTTTAATAATATCAAGGAGTCTTTAGCATTAATAAATTGCATCTCTAACCTCTTTGTAGATGTATAGCCCGAAGTGACTAAAGAAATACATGCTCACTCACTTTAGAGAGGCAGTCTTTGAATCCACACTCTGTCTTTGATATGTCAGTGAGAGATATTTCATCTTTTGCAGGGACTCAAAGGATTTTCTGGACCTAAGGTACTGGAGTTTTTTCTTAGTTTAATTTGATTTCCAAATGGGATTAGTTTCCGAATAAGCGTGTGGCAGAGACCTGCTTTTACCTGATGCCTGTCTATTGTCATCTCTCAGGGAGGTCATGGAGACGATGGGATTGATGGACTTGATGGGGAAGAGGTAAGCCATATTTCTTCAAGTATCATAAAACTGTCATGAGGTTGCTAAAAATTTTTTTAAGTGGGAATTTTGTTTTTCTTGTCTTCTTTTAGGGCTCTCATGGATTTCCTGGAATAAAAGGAGAAAAAGGCGATCCAGGATCTCAGGTAACACTTTTCAATACTTCAAAGAAGGAGAATTTGGTGACAGAGACAGTCTTAACTGCTGTGTGTCAGTGGTTATAGGGGATAAAATTTACAACTGACTTAACCACATAATGAAGGCCTATTGCTACTGAATGTATGCTGCATATCTGATTGAAGCAAGGGGGTAATTATGTAATTTTCAAGAATTTCTACCTAGAAAAATTTAGCACACACAAGCTTATTCTATGGGCATGTTTCTCATGTCTGAAAATGAATGCTTTCACCTGTCAGTGGTTTCTTTTGTTCATTTGTTTTTTACCACAACGTTTCCATCAATGTCAGTAATTTCTGTGTTGTCTTTATTATGTCAGAAAAAAAAAAGCAAGAGAAAGAGACAAAATTATTTTGGTGGCTTTGGTAGCAAATCACTGTGAAACATTTTTTAACTTTACATTTATTTCAACACTCATTAGTGTGTGCCTACTTGATTTTAAGCAGCTCTACTTTTATGTTCTGATCCATTGATTTATGAAATATTTTTGAGCACCTGTCATTTGACAGGCTTGTCATGTGCCAGGCACCTGTCATTGGCCAGGCATATATTCTTATATAATAAGAATCAGAGGTGAACCACACAGCCCTTGTCATCAAAGATCCCACAGTATAGTTGGGGAGACAGACATATCAATAGAATTACATAAAATGTGGTTGAGGCTATGTTGTAGATATCTACATGGGAGTCCAGAGAAGGGCACGTAACTCAGCCTGGGGGCAGGGGTTGTCCAGAAAGTCTTCCTGGAGGAAATGACTTCTGAGCTGAAGAGGAACAGGAATTCAGCAAGGCAAAGATGTGGAGGAAGGGCATTCCAGACAGAGGGAGTAGCATAAGCAAAAACATGAAGGTTCAGGGCACTGCCAAGTTTTACTTCCTGGAGGGAGCATTAGAATACAGGTACTGGGAGGTGAGGTTCAAGAGGTGGTGGGAAGAGATCAAGAGATTCGGAGGGCACTAGTGAGCCATGTGGAAGAGCTTGGTTTTTAACCGTAAGGCAATGGGGAGCCTTTGAAAGATTTTAAGCAGAAGAATCACAATCAGATTTACATTTTAGAAATATTACTTGCAGTAATGTGGACGATATTTTGCAGATGACATAGATGCAAGGCAAAGATGAGAGGCAGATCTGTAGAAATCAGGTAAGAAGTGATGAAGCCTTCAAGTAAAGCAATGATAGTGAGAACAGACACAAAATATGCTAAGGGTGTAGCAGGGCTTGGACTGAAGTGAGGCTAGCAGGGCACCTAAGGTGCAAAAGGGGCAGAGTTATGTGGAGTAAATACCTACCTCCATTCTGCACCTTAGGTGCCTCTCTCATCTCACACTAGTCCTGGTTCTAGGACCTGAAATCTCCAGATATAGGTGACTAGAGGAACAGAAAATAGAGAGTCAGTCAATATGCCTGCAAGGATCCTGGCTTGGGCAAGTTTAATTGGAAATAATTAGGTTTGAGGTGACAATGGAACATGTTGCAGGAAGTCAGGGAACCCGAACAGAGGCTGAAGCCACAGCAGAAGAACATAAATTGTGAAGATTTCATGGACATTTATCACTTCCCCAATGAATACTCTTATAATTTCCTATGCCTGTCTTTAATCTCTTAATCCCATCATCTTTGTAAGCTGAGGATATATGTCGCCTCAGGACCCTGTGATCATTGTGTTATCTGCACAAATTGTTTGTAAACCATGTGTGTTTGAACAATATGAAATGTGAGCACCTTGAAAAAGATAGGATAACAGCGATTTTCAGGGAACAAAGGAGATAACCACAAAGTCTGACTGCCTGCGGGGCCGGACAGAACAGAGTCATATTTCTGTTCTTTCAGAAAGTGAATAGGAGAAATATTGCTAAATTATTTTCTCAGCAAGGAATCACCCTGGGAAAACGAATGCATTCCCAGTGGGGGGAGGGGGGGGTGGGGGGGTGGGGGCGGGTCTCTAAAATGGCTGCTCTGGGAGTGTCTGTCTTATGTAGTTGTAAATAAGGGATGAAATACGCCCTGGTCTCCTGCAACGCCCCCAGGCTTGCTAGGATTAGGAAATTCCAGCCTGGCGAATTCTAGTCAGACTGGTTGTCTGCTCGCGAACCCTGTTTCCTGTTAAGATGTTTATCAATGACAATGTGTGCCCAGCAGGACGTGGACCTTCATCAGTAATTCTAGTTTCGCCCTGGCCTTGTGATCTCACTCTGTCTCTCTGCCCTTGTGATATTTTATTGCCTTTGAAGCATATGATCTCTGTGACCCACTCCCTATTCGTACACCACTCCCCTTTTGAAACCCCTAATAAAAACTTGCTGGTTTTGTGGCTCAAGGGGCATCACAGAACCTGCCGACATGTGATGTCACCCCCAGAGACCCAGCTGTAAAATTTCTCTCTTTTGTTCTCTTTCCCTTTATTTCTTAGACTAGTGACACTTAGGGAAAATAGAAAAGAAATTACGTTGAAATATTGGGGGCTGGTTCCCCCGATAGAACATCCCTGTGGAAGTTTCCAGTGGGCAATTTAATTATAGATGTTGGAAGTTGCTAGACTGGCTAGGATGTCCAATACCATAGCCACTAACCACATGTGATTATTTAAAGTTTAATTTTAATTAATTAAGAAATTCTGCTCTTTAGTGGCATTGATTACATTTTATGTGCTTAATAGCCACATATGGCTAATGGCTACCGTATTGATGAATGCAGATATAGAACATTTCCATCACTGCAGAAACTCCTATTGGACAGTGCTATGTTAGACCACGAGAAGTTTTCCAGTTTCGAGCCTCGCTACAAATAATCCTGACCATAGGCTTAAAACTGGACTTAGTACTGCTTGAGAAGTCTGAGGGAATCTGACTGTGATAGGACAAAGAGCATTTTATCTGATTAACCCCCCTACATACAAAACTTCACACTTAACACCATTATACAAGCCTCCTACAAGCTAACTCAGAAATTCATTTCATTTTTTTCAGGGCAGCCCAGGTTCCAGAGGTGCCCCTGGGCAGTATGGAGAGAAGGGCTTCCCAGGGGATCCAGTAAGTTTCTAGGGCCCAGTTGGCTCTGAATTTTATACTTGCTCCACAGTTCCTATCTCCTTTCCCTTTGTGTTTCCTGCCTACCCTGTAGGCAAATGGTTGTCTTAGGAGTAGGGGTGATAGGTGTTGGCTGAGGCTTTGGGAAAAGTCTGTTTGTGTCTTATCTGGGTTAGGCCCATCTTCTGAATCCTTATGGTATGCTGAGACTTTCTGGTTCCTTTGGGAGAACATTTCCATAGCTTTATTTATTGGACTTCTAATCTTGCAGACCTACAGATTCACTATTTGCAGACTTAGTTACAGGGGAATCTTTTTACACCCTTGAGGGAATAGCCTAAGAATATTTGAACCAGTGCATCAGTGAAGCTGCCATCATAGAAAAGGGAAAATCACCATGTAGCAGGCACCCTTTTAATTCTTTATTTATTGCCAACTCTTCTTCAAACTTGAGGAAGTACTGCTTTGATTTTTTCCAAAATCCTGTGAG
Source organism: Pan paniscus (assembly GCF_029289425.2). Taxonomy (NCBI): domain Eukaryota; kingdom Metazoa; phylum Chordata; class Mammalia; order Primates; family Hominidae; genus Pan; species Pan paniscus. Next base: position 128,374,326 of record NC_085926.1, read on the forward strand.
TTTCAAATATGAAAAATTTTCTCACACCTCTTATACCTTGACCCAAATTAACTTAGTACTTGAACATCATACCATTTTGGGGAAAAAGCTGATATTTCTGGATTCTAAACTACTTTTAAAAATCTTTCTCTAGGGTAATCCAGGACAAAACAATAACATCAAAGGACAAAAGGGCTCCAAAGGAGAACAAGGAAGACAAGTAATTTGATCTGTTTTATCTATGAATTGATTAATTCTGTTATTGATCCAAGTAAATTTAGTAAGATATGTAACCCTTCTGTAATTGAACAAATGCTCTTAAGACCACATTGAAAAGAACTTTATTTTTTGATGATGCATATTTGTAGTAAGGTACACTTTTATGAGCAAAATTATGAAGTTTCTGGCAAGTGATATTATTTTGGAAAATGTAGTAGCAGTGAATGTTGCTATACTTTTTTCTTCTTGAAAGGGCATATAACTGTTAATATGTGGAATGATCACAGCATGACATGTTTATTCTGCCATTTTAATAGTGCTTGAGGTTTTGATGCTGATGCCTTTGTGATTTATTCACAATTTTTGCCTTTTGATCTTGAGGAAATTATTATATTTTTAGGGTAGAACTGGACAGAAAGGGGCGCAAGGCAGTCCTAGTTCCAGAGGCAGCAGGGTAAGTATTTCCGTGGACATTTATTTCCCCTCCTTGCCACTTGAAGATGACAGAGGCATTCAGAATATTTGTTGCACACAGTTGGCTGATTCAGGGCTGAAATATTTTTCAGGGCTTCTCCATCTTGACACTACTGAAATTTGGGGCCAGATAATTATTTCTTGTGAATGGCTATGCTATGCATTGCCAGATGTTTTGCAGCATCCCTGGTCTCTACCCACTAGTATCAGCAGCACCACCCCTCCCCACAGCCCACTTGTGACATTCAAAAGTGTCTCTAAATATTGTCAGATGTCTGTGGTGGCTGTAGTAGTGGTGAGTTTGAGAGGCAAAATCACCCCTGGTTGAAACGACTGTAACATAGTTGGCCTTTCCCTTTCCACCTTCCAGGTGTTTTGGGATGTCTTTGAAGAGAGCCAATGATTTTGACACAAAAGCTCTCCTTTGGTAGCTTACATAAGAATACTATGAACTAGGTAAATATACTTTCGCTTTACATGTTGCCAATGAGAGAGAGGACTCACAAACAAATTCTTCCTAAATGGGCCAAAGCACTGGCAATTAGGGTCAAGTGGCAACCTTGAGGTGCTGGCATAACTTTACAGCATCCCATGTTATATCAAGCCTATCACAGCAAAAAATGGGGATATTGGACTTCCATATCTTTTTAAAAGGAGCAACCAAGAAATCGCCTTTCCTTCTGTAGACTACTGAAGCTGGAAGTGATATTTATAATGTATTAAAAACTCCTCTCTCATGCGCTCAGCATGGACATCATTAAAAGAGAATAATGGACAAAGTCCTAGATTTGGCTCTGAGTTTTGTTCAAGAAGGAATTGAAAATGCTTGGATTTCTTTTCTAGTACAAATTTGGAATCTTATTATTTTGAAGGCTGTGGCTGATTGCCCTTCTCTCTGGGATAGATGGTGAAGAAATGTGTTTTTATACCACTTGCCTTTGTTTATCTTGAACCACAATTCTTAAAGGAAAAGAGCTGGAGTTGGAAGGGGTTAGGCTTCCCAGTGCTTCTGGTAAAATTCTTTGGGACTTTGCCCTCTTCTTCACACAAGAGAATTAGAATGTAATAAGAGGAAGCAGTAGAGCAGCAAGATGAGCTAAATGCTATAAATTTTAAAGATAAGTGTGTATTTTTGTTGGTTTAAGAGGAAATACTTTTAGTTTAAAATAGCTTTATAACTGACACATCAATGAGGTACTTTAAAAAAAGAGATGCCAGGAGTGGTATAGGCAATAAATCATGGACAAACCAGCCAATTACAGGACATGAGGCTCTCGGCCCCCTCCTCATCTACCCATTTCCCTGCTGACCTCCTCCTTTGTAATTTCTTTTCTCCTGAATTAAACAAGGTAACATTGATATGAAACAACATCAGGTTTTCTCCCCTCTCCCCAACTTTCCGATGCAGAATAGAATTCTCTGTGAGGGTGGGAGCATCTTAAGTGGATGATAAATTTTAAACAACGTAAGACAATCCAAGACATTGTCTTCTATGTGACAGAATTTCAACTTATGTAAATTAATTGTTCTATCTGTTGTTCCCAAAACAATGGATCCACACACTGAAAACCACACTGGAATCCACATTCAAGGCCCTATGCTTTTTGCCTGCCATACGCAAAGAATACTTCTATAGCATCTATTTTGCACCAGGTCTTGCTCAAATCACTTTCAAATATTAATTCATTTAATCCTCATAACATACCTGTGAGGTAGATACTATTATTATATCCATTTTTCCAGATGGAAAAAATCAAGAAACCTTGGGCAGCTTGCCCAAGGTCACAAGAACTACTAAGTGGCACAGCTGGGATTTGAACTCAGTCTGTCTCCCTCCAGAGTCTGGGCTGCTAACCACACTGGGTGAGGTTTATTGGGCAATTGCCCTGTGCCACACAGGCTTTAAAGAACAAAACTGAGCTCGAGTCTGCCTGATTTTCAAGGACATATCTCTAACCATTGTGCATATAGTCTGTTACACAGAATACACATTATTTTATCCTTGCTTTTTAATGAAGACAGAATTGTGATGTTATAGGAACCGAGGCCTCAATCTTTGTTTACTGTTTCTTCTCTGCTTTTTTATGTCAAGAGCTTTGGAGATTGATTCTGGGTACAAACAGCTGAAAAGTTTCAATGGGTAACTTCTTTCAAAGAGTATTTGCATCTTAAAAGCAAAAAGTAGCTTGAATCAAGGGGCAGAACTTCAGTGGAAACATTGTAAGCAATAGCCAACCTGGTGGAGCTGATACTTGATCTGATAGTTTATTCTAAGGACCTTCAGAAGGTGGGCAGTTGAAGGAAAACAGCAGTTCCAAAATAATTTCCATGGCTACATTTCTGAATAAATGAATGAAGAAATAGAATTTTTAAAAGTACTTGCTTTTTACCTAAAGTAATCATGGTTGTTTATCACAACACTAAGTTAATTGGTGGTCGAGATGTTCCACAGCTCTCTCAAAGAGGCAAGGACAGGGTTTGAGGGGGTGATAAGAGGGTGCAAATCTTATTCTTGCTGTTTAGGGATAAGGAAGTTAGGATCTGGGGCCTGAATCCTTTTCCCATTTGGCTACCCTCTGGAAAGGAGACTGGTGACAACCACTAGGTAGAGGGCCTGAGCTGGCAACGTGAACTCTCTTCTGGATAGGCGCAGAGAGAGATTTGGGCTTCAGGGATCAGCCAAGCTTTTTTGTCCCCTGTTGAACCTAGTGGTAGCCATTTGGACATTTGGATCACTATAGTTGAGCAGAACCCATCAGCCATTTATTTCTTGTAGAATTCTATAGGGACTAGCCCCAGTGGGCCCATATGAGACACTATACCTAGAAATTTTTTACCTTCTCCCAAGATACAATCAGAGGCCCAGGACAGAAAGAAATGGATGTGCCACAGCTCTTCTCCCATGGGAAGGCTCTGATTAGCAGACAGTGCTTTTTGGGATTTGCTGGAGAGGGAAATACAGAAGACAGGATCTTCAGGATGATTTGATTCTCTAAACAGCCTCCTGGATAATTGTTAGAGGCTGTCAGACTGGAGCTGGGTCTGTAATGACTTTTAGATTAGTTTGCAATCAGTCCCCCAAATGTTAGTCTCTAATTAAGTGCCCAGTGTGAAAGCTTGTCTATGGAAAATGCCTCAGGGAAACTGTTTCTGTGAGCTGCTCATTACTTATGTCAATCAGAGAATGAAAGAGGCTGATTTGCGTCAAGGAACCCCTCCATTCAGACATCCACATACTAACATTTTGCCTTTTCTGTCCCAGGGAAGAGAAGGTCAAAGGGGACTCCGAGGTGTCTCAGTAAGTAAACTTGACTTCCTGTTCTCTGTGGTTGATGGGACCAAGGAGGTTTCTCCCATGTAGGTGGTGCTGGGAATCAAATCAGTGAGCATTTGACAAGGGTATAGGAAGTGCCCAGTGCTGGACATGATCCCCACTGACCCAATGATCACTGCAGCTCCCGGGAACAGAACAGACCTAAGGAAAAGCCTCCCTGATAGATACCTGGCACAGGCAGAACCTGTGCAATTCCAAATATTGTGCATTTGACTGCTCTTCATGTGCTTTGGGAATCAACTTCAAGAGAGAGAAATTCCTTATTGGAGTAAGAAACAAGTTTATGTTCATTCCTTAGACAGTCTAGAACTGTAAAATCCTAGGCCAAGTAGAGGGTGAGCCACGAGTCAGACAAAATAGTACCTATTTCTGATGTAAATAGTATGAAGAGAAAATCTATATGGAAACAAAGTGTAGAAATGCTTGACACTGGAAACTCTTGTTCATCAGGGAGAACCAGGAAATCCTGGACCTACAGGCACATTGGGAGCTGAAGGATTACAAGGCCCACAGGTGTGTTGGAATATTTTGTAAATATTGATAAATGCTGTAAAGTTATTCTGATGGGAAGAAGGCAGGTATTTCTGTATAAAAATAAATAACTGAGAATCTGCCCCCTGCCCTATTTTGCATTCCCTATCATGGGGTGGGGGGTGATTTCATTCCATCAAACTTGCTTCATTGTTTGCAGGTCACTAATAAGCCTTTGTAGAGGAAAGATGTGCTCTTGTGCTCACCTGGTATTGTGTCTTCTTATTAGTAATAGTGAATGATTAATACCTTCATATTACATTAGTAATTAACACCAGGATCAACAAATTGGTTTTCCATAGCTGGGGTCCTGCATACACAGGCTCCCACAAAGGAAAATTAGTTGAAAGTTGGAAACTGCTACTTGACTTGCTTAAAGCTAACTCTACAGGGGTATCAGTATTTCTGGAATATTACTGATAGGGCTTTCTGTGAGCCATTTGCATCTTTCATGGTCATATCATTAGTAATGTGAGCACCGGAAGTCAGAGCATCATTGTCTTACTTCCCTCTGTGACAGAAGGGGAAGCTGTGGTCATTCTGGAGAGTAGCTTTGTAGCACATGGTTGTTTAGTCATCTTATGAAGCCCACTTTACATGAAGCCCACCTTAAGCCTGGACTCGTATGGAAGGGCCTGTGTAGCTGTGCCTATTCTAAGGTCTTCCCGGGAATTCATTATTTTCTAGAAAATTCAGGTATTAGGACCAAACTGGAATTTGGGATTCTCTTGAGTGGTTCTGGGGTCCCTGAACCAAGCTACGAGCTAGCAGTTTCTCTAGATTGGGTAGGGATGGGACCAGCCTAGATCCATTCCCAGGCTTTGGGGTGGATGTGGGGGTGGCAATGACAGTTACTTCAGATACCTCAGACACCCATGGGTCCCTTTGACACTGAGACAGTGAATCAAGGCTCACCTGATGGCTCCTGGGCAGCCCAGGGCCATTTCACAGCTGGTACTTCAATAGGAAGAAACGTTACTGCCACCTCTAGTTTTTGCTTCTATGTGAGATAACCGCATGAGAACCATGTGTTTGATGGCAAATATGGCAGAAAAATAGACTTTGATTCTTCTGATAGGGGTCTGCTGCTAAGACGCCCTTTTGTGCTAACTTGAAACAACTTTACTCTCCATTTTACACATTAATAAGGGCTTTGGCTCAGGTAACCCGTCCCTTTAAAGGAATTCATCTGACTGTTGTCTGTGTCTTACTTCCTTTTCTTATAGGTTTCATTTCCCGCTTTGGCCTATTTTTATTTCCTCTGTAGAAGAGGGATGAAGGTCTTATATCCAGGCCGGGAATTCCTTAAAGAGATCTGGACCACTGAGTCCACTGGGCCTGTCCTCAATTACTCTTAATACATGCTTAATCTCAGGGTTAAAAGGCTGTGGGAAGGGTTGGATCATTGCTTTTCTGCAGGGTGTTTCAAAAGAAACACTGAGAAGTAAGCTTTCATTGACATAATTGCATTGTATTTCCTTTGTTACCACTAAAGGGGTCACAGGGAAATCCTGGCAGAAAAGGAGAAAAAGGAAGCCAGGGGCACAAAGGACCTCAGGTGAGTGACTCAGAGACATTAGGTTCAATGACTCTCAACAGTTATTTTCCTCTTAGTGCAAAAAAATCTTCACATATAATTTTTTGTATTATTTACATATATATTATTTCATTTTTGGATTATCTGGGGCAAAATTTTAGCACAGCTCAGATTCCTCATACATAGCTAAAGCACTCCTCTTTCTCCTTCACTGGGGTTTTACTCTGAAAGCACAGATCCATTTCATCAGCCTAAAGAAAGCATTTGGAAGAATACAAATATTGCCCAATCATAACATTTTCTCCAAAAACTGATACATTATTCTGATTTTTCTAACTTTTAAAATTTATACATGCCATGCACATATGTCTCCATTCACTATAGATATTTAAAATTGACTGTACAAAGATCCCTTGCTACTCAAACCTACTTGATTCCTATGTTCACCTCTTGAATTCACCATCTGAACCTGTTCGTTTCCTGAGAAATAAGAGTTTGAATGGTGAAGGATGTGTAGGAAAAATGTTCTAAATCTATTCAGTTCTGCTCAGACAGTGAGAGTTCACAAGGCAAGGGATACCCATATTTCTATATTCCTAGCATGTGTGGTCAGTTATATTTCTGATAATATGTGTGTGAAAGACACTTCTGCCCATTTTTTTATTGGGAAGCTGAAACATATCCTGCATGCCATTATGTATGCACATATGGTACGGGCACAAAGGTGGCAAAGTGTCTTCTTCTAAAAAAATCAGTGCATTATGACAATTTTCCCACATTTGGAAATAGCATGTGTTGACTCAAGGGTGCCTTTTCTTTTTCTCACTAAGCCCCATATGGACTAGTGATGTCCCTGCAGATTAAAACATGTGGTCCTCTAACTAGGACTGGAACCTGAGTCGTCTGGTTCAGCTCTGCCATCTGCCTCTCTCCTCCTGGGTGGCTGGATCTTTTGTTAAGGTTGCATCAAGGAGTTGTTGTGAATAGCATGAAGGAAAGTGAAATGTTTCTAATGGGCTTTCTAAGAATTACTACGGTGCCAACTTTTTAGTCTCTAATTTTTTTTTCAGGGTTCTCCTGGGCTAATGGGAGCTAAAGGGAGCACTGGAAGACCTGGACTTTTGGGGAAAAAAGTAGATATTATTTCTGTTTTTTAATTCTTTTAAAAACATATTTTATATTTAATGGATAATTAATAATTGCATATTTTTATGAGGTACAATGTGATGTTTTCTTTTTTTAAATTCTACTTTAAGTTCTGGGATACATGTGCAGAACATGCAGGTTTGTTACATAGGGATACATGTGCCATGGTGGTTTGCTGCCCCCATCAACCCATCATCTAGGTTTTAAGCCCCGCATGCATTAGGTATTTGTCCTAATGCTCTCCCTCTCCTTGGCCCCCACCCCCCGACAGACCCTAGTGTGTGATGTTCCCCTCTCTGTGTCTATGTGTTCTCATTGTTGAACTCCCACTTATGAGTGAGAACATGCAGTGTTTGGTTTTCTGTTCCTGTGTTAGTTTGCTGAGAATGATGGCTTCCAGCTTCATCCGTGTTCCTGCAGAGGACATGAACTCCTTCTTGAAAAAAGTAAATGATATTTCTTATGGATTTCAAATACAAAAGTACCTCCATTTTCTTCCTGATTTTCATGTTAATTCCTCATGTGATTGAATCCAAGCACCATCAGCAAGTCACCAGCATTCCACTAATATGTACTCTTCCTTCCATTGAGCAAAGAGTTTCTAACTGCTGACCTGTCCATGAAGCTGCCCCCTTTCCCTAGGAGAGAGTGATCTCACCCATCAGAAACAACTCTAAAAGATCTCTTTCACTCCCTGATTTCCTGAATCCAAGAATGCATGTGGTTGCTGAGTTGAGTGGAGGATGGGTGGCATCAGAACTCAAATCCGTTGGTGCATGTGGTTCTCGAACCACGACTATCTCTGAGATGGCTCTGTTGGGGATCGTCAGAGAGCAAACGATTAACCTCATCAGAATCTGACTCCCCTGTTTAAAACCTTTCAATGGCCGCCTCTCCAGGGTCCCGTGACCTGTGCAGTCACACAGGTGGCCTTGCTGAGAAGAACCCCCTGATGAGTTTAATGCTCTGCTGTCATGGTCCTGAATCTCATTTTTTAAGCAAGGGGCCTGAGTTTTCCTTTTACACTGAGCCCAGCAAATTGTATCATGGGTCTTGGCTTTCCCATGGCCTCCAGGAAATATTCAAGCTTTAAGGTAGTTACAAGATAAATAAATTCTGGGGAGCTAATGTATAGCATGGTGACTGTGGTTAAAAATACAGTATTGTATACTCGAAATTTTGCTAAGAGAGTAGATCTTAAATGCTGTCAACATAAAGCAAAAATAAAAAAGGAAAAGTGGTAACAAGATAAGGCAATAGATACATTACCTAACTTAACTGTGGCAATCATTATACAACATATATGTATATCAAATCATGTTGTACACCTTAAACATATGCAATTATTTGTTAATAAAGTAGGGGGTCATTTACAAGGCCCTTTGCTATTTGCTCCATTTCATTCTAAGGTTTCACTGCTTACCTCCCTCCTGCGTGCCTGCCTCAGGCCTCTCACTAATGTCTTCCCTCTTCCTGGATCACTCTCACCCCTTTCTTGCCCAGTCCCCTGACATACAACTCATCCTTCAGTCCTCAGCTTCCCTGCTCCTTTCCTTTCGGCAGCCTCCTCAGGCTCACCAAATCTGACTTAGACTCCCCTTCTGTTTGCTTCCATAGCACCCTGAACCTTATCTCACAATATTATAATTGCCTGTCTAATAATTTCTTTTTCCAGCCAGGTGAGGGCGGGACCACCCCTAATGTGTTTATTTTGCAGTTCAATAAGTAATTGTTGGATAGGCAAATGCATCAGCAAATGAGTCAACTTTCCCTGGAGTCAATTTTCTACTTTTTGCCTTCTCCTTCAGTCCTTTTACAACACTGGAAAAGCAGCACACCAGTCCAGCTCTGGGCTGTGCTAGACATCTTCTGCTAGCTATGAAAAAACCATAATTTGTGCCCTACTCTCATCCCCTCAGTGAGCACTGACCCCTCACTGAGAACCTTGAGTCTCCTCATCGAGTGGACAGAACTTACCGTGATAGGAACCAGGTTTGATTTTACTGATCTGAAGCTCTTCTTGTCCCACTTACTAGGGAGAGCCTGGAATTCCTGGAGATCTAGGGCCAGTAGGGCAGACTGGGCAGCGAGGAAGACAGGTATGAAGTTTTGAAGTCCCTACCCTCCCCAGATCTGAGTATTCAGTTCCAAGGTAAAGAGAAGGGGTTGACACCTTCAGCCCAATTATGGGGGGCATGAAAGCTATTTCAGCATCTAGGAAAATGTGAGAACATTTCTCCCACCCCCTAAAGCTCTCATTCCATAGATAGTCTGTCAACGTGAAGGAGAACAGCAAGCAGGAGAATGGGGGTAGGCAGAGAGGATAATGGATGAGTTAGAACAGGGCATTTCAATACCTTAACAACCAGCATGGCCACATAGATGCATATCCGTTGAAAAACAACACTGCCCATTTCTCCTCCCTTCTTGCAAAAGTCTAGGGTGACAATAAGAGATAGAGGAATAAGGCTAAGAAATGGGGTATCGCATTTTTAGGCCTGCACTCTGTCCTAATGGCTTTGGCTGTAACAAGATCTCAGCTCATGGAGCAGCCAGTATAGGAACAATTATTTCATTTTTTAAAAATTAATGTTTATTACAAACGTTATACATAGATATCATAGAAAATTTACCAAGCACAAACATTTTTACAATAGCCAAGAAAATATGGAATCAACCTAAGTATCCATCAATGGATGAATGGATAAAGAAAATGTGGTATGTATGCATAATGGAATACTATTCAGCCTTTAAAAAGAAGAAAATCTGGTCATTTGTGACAACATGGATGGATCCAGAGAACATTATGTGAAGTGAAATAAACCAGCCATGGAAAGTTAAATACAACAAGATCTCACTTATAGGTGAAATGTAAAAGAAAGTCAAAATCATAGAAACAGAGAATTAAAATGTAGTTGCCAGAGGTGGTAACTAGGGAGATGTTGGTCAAAGTATACAAAATTTCAATTAGAAAGAAGTAATAAGTTCAAGAGATCTATTGTATATCATGGTGACTACAGTTAATAACAATATATCGTATATTTGAAAATTGCAAAAAAAAAAAGAAAAAAATAGTAAATAAACATAAGGAGCCAGAGGCTTACAGGGGAACAAATGATTAGGGCACAGCAAGTTTCTGACTTATGGCTACACCCACAATCCATTGCCTCCATAAAGGCTTTCAGTCTTCCTTCATTGCATTTTCTATCCATAAAATTAAATGGTTGTAGAATGGTCCAGCAAGTCTTAAAAAGTATCTTTTTATGTGATCTAATTTGAAAACATGAATCTAAAAGGAAAGGAAGAAAGAAGGAAGGAAGGAAGAGAGGAAAGAAGGAGGAGAGGGGAAGAGAGAGAAGGAAAGAAAATTTACCCAGAATAAAACATAGGAAAGAGGGAAGAAAAGAAAAATTACTTATAATCCACCATTTTGAGATATTTATCATTATCATCCTGGAAGTTTTTAAAAAATCACTCTAAACAATGTATCGTGAGCATATTTTCGTGTCATTACATTTTTCCTCAACATCATTTTTAGTAGCTTCAAACTATTCTGCTAAATGCACATACATTCATTTATTTGACCGGTATCTTGTTATTGGTTATTTAGCTTGCTTTCAGTTTTTCACTGTGGTAAACAACACAGCAATGAACATTCATGTACCTAACTAAAATTTTGGACAAAACCATAATGAATTTCTACATAGAGATTTCTAAAGTAGCATAGCTGGATCGAAGAATATGCACATGTTTCATAAAGGCTTTGAACTCCATTATGAAGTGCCCTTAGGAAAATTCAAACAGTATGTGGATCCACCTGTTATTCAGGACAGTGTTTGTTTTAGGGCATCCACAATAACAGGTATTGTCACTTTTTTCCATCTTTACCATTGACAAAAATAGTATCTCATTGCAGGGTCAAATTTGCATTTTTTTGTTACCAGGGAGGACGAACATTTTTTTCTGTATGTCTATTGACTATTTGTAATCCTTCTTCAGAGAGTTTCTCACCTGTGTTGTTTGGACCAGCTCCTAATTTTCTAGGGAAGAAACTGCCACTGACTCCACAAGTCCTGAATGACCACCCCTCTACTTCCTGCAATGTTTACAGAATGGAGCTGGTCAAAGAAGTACAGGGAACATATCAGGGAGTGAGGAAAACACAGCAACACAATGTTCCCAGGGTTCAAGGTCACCAATTAGGCCCCATCTGCATGGAAGTCCCTAGTGCTTCTCTTCTGACACTGTAATCTCCCCAGTATAGATTAAAATTAATTTCCACCTTTGAGAAATTGAAATAAACTGGTGTGTTTACACAGGGAGATTCTGGCATCCCAGGCTACGGTCAGATGGGACGAAAAGGAGTAAAGGTAAATATGGAAATCAATTATTTTTATTCATTGATGAATCAAACTAAATAATACAAGAAGAAATGATCATACTGCAGAAGTGATATGTTGATGTATTTATGTTCTGTGCTGAAAATTATAGGGCCCAAGAGGATTCCCTGGAGATGTGGGGCAGAAGGTATTGTATGCATGACCTTTTGAAATTACCATGATCTTAACCTTCTACTTGAGAACTGAGATAAACCTCTAGGTCTGAATGAAATGGGGACAATAAGGAGAAACCCAGGACAGTTGTTTTCCTTGGGCTTCCTGAGGAAAGAATCATATTTAACCCCCATGAATCTTTACATTGGAAAAGATTGTTCTGTCCATCATTGCCTGATGCCTCTGCCTTGAAAGCCTGCCTCCAGATATCCTCTCAAGTTCAGTCTTCTGTTCTCTTCTTGATTTTCTGCCTTGGTGATTTCATTCAATACTCTTGGCTTCGGTTATTGCTATTTGTTCTTCATTATTGTGCCCTTTATTTTCTCTCACCTGAAAGATTACAATATCCTTCTAATTGGGTTCCTCCTTCCATCTTTTCCCTGATTCAGTTAATTCCAAACACTACTGTCACTTGATTTTTTTCCAAAGCATAGCTAAATTATGCCACTTTCCTACTCAAACATCTTCAAGAATTCCTCATTGCCTGCCAGATAGAAATCCATCTTCATGCTGTAGGAACAGACATACCTTTCATCTCAACCCAAGTAGCTTAAGTTATGTCTGTTTTATACATTGGAATTCTGTAAAAAGATCTCCCTTAGAAAAAAAAGTCCAGAACAATGTCTTCTACATAAGTGATGCTTATATTAAAATACAAAATATGGGTTAAAAAGTAGAATATCTAATTAATCAAATAAAGTATAGGAAAACTGTCAACTGTTGAATCCTCTTAAAACTATTTTTAATGAATGAATTACCAAAAGAGATTCTTAAGTACAAAAGGGTGCAAAAGGGACAATATAAATCACCATTAGAAAGAAAGTCCTCATTGTAGAGGATCAATTTTCCAATTTACTGATAAAGGGAGAAAATTAGCATAATTCAACTTACTGATAAATGTGAAATAAGCGTGTCGATAAATAACTGTCAAAATTTTTAAAAATCGGAATAGATTATTTTCACCTCAACTTTTTCATAAATGTTTTATGAATTTATAAAGTAATTCATTATTTATTTCATATAGTCAATACTCCAAATGTTTTTCTGGGTTTTCAAGCATTTTCTTTGGATATTTGTAGTAACTGGATGACCACTGAATTGAAATGTATATGTAAATATTTATATTATTAAAAAATTAAAAATAGTTTGAAGAATAAGTGTACCAATGACTTAGTTCCAAATGACAGGAAAAGATGACATTTAATGTTGTATTGGCCTTCATTAATATATGATTGTCATAATATCAATCAAGTTTGAGTCCAGAGAGTTTTTTTTTAATTCTTTCATAGCAAATACTTTAACATCTTGACTTTTTATATCTGAATCTTCAGGGTGATATTGGTGATCCTGGAATTCCTGGGGGACCTGGACCCAAAGGATTTAGGGGACTAGCAGTAAGTAGCCTATAATTCCAGAAATGATAAATATTCCTTTGGCAGACTTTGGCTTTTATGTTATAATAATAAGTGTGGATTATTGATTCAACCCAAGGGCATCTGAAATGCCACTTGCTAGCTGTGACCTTCAACACATCTTTTCAGGGTCTCTATTTCTGTAACATAAGAATTGAACTTAGTGACATCTAAGGTCACATTCAGCTCTAAAAGTTTATGGTTCAATGAATCAGTACTATTTTAAAGATTTACAAATTGATAACTTGCTGTTCCAAGAAATGTCAGTGCCTTCCAGTATTTTCTAAGGCGCGTATTAAATCTTGGCATATTAACCCTGTGAGTGGAAATGAAGGTGACAGTGGGAAGATGTCCTTCCCACTGTGTCCCTGAAGGTTTCTGACAATTCCACTATCCATCACAAGGTCATGTAGGCTATTTTGAGGAAGGCTATTGAGATCTTCTAATTAGCAAAGTGCAAAGTCGAATATTATGCTTACTTACTTAGAAGCAAAATGCTGAGACAAGCATCCTTTCATTTTAAAGTTTGAGTGCCATATCAGTGGTCACCATCAGTGTGAAAAAAGATGCAACTTAATGGATACTTTCCATCTGGCTGGATAAATTTCATTAGTATCCATATCCATCACTTTGGGGTATGAGAATGACATAGCCCACTCATGTCCTCTTATGAGTGTAGGGAATCATTTTTCTTATTTGATCTTTTACAGATGGGAGGTTTCTCATTAGATGTCTGTGTGCCCTCATATATTTGCTCTTCCAATTAGCACCAATCCCAATTTATGGCTAATTAAGATTGAAATGCACGGCCAGTGCCAGAACAAAGTATGTCACAAAGAGGCTAGGAGGGAAATGGATGTTTAGCTGTCATTAAGAATATATTGTTTATATCACAAGTAAGCAGTTTACCTGACTTCAATTAGTAGCTGCTATCTTTTTTAAATATTTTTTTAAAATTAGAAAGTCTTATCGAAACTGAAGTAGTCCCCATAGATAGACAGTGTTGAAACTAATGTATTAATATATTCCTATCTGCAGCTCACTGTAGGCTTGAAAGGTGAAGAGGGATCTCGAGGACTCCCAGGCCCTCCTGGACAGAGAGTAAGTGTATCCATAAGAACTAAATAGGATATAGTAGTTTCCAGTATGTTCCATGGAAAGGGCACAGAATTTAAAGTCAAATGCACTGGATTTAAGTCCAGATTCTGCTTTTTACTAGCTATATGACCCAGTCACTGGGTCTTTGAGTTTATTTCTAAAATGAGTGGATGACATATTCTGTCCTAACTACCTCAAAAGGTAGCTGTGAGGATCAGATAATCAAATGTGAATACTCTTTGTAAACTGTAAGGTTTACAAATAATAATATTGCATTGCAAAATAATTAATAGTAAATAAAATATATAAAGTAAATAAATATATAAAGTAGAATATATAAAGTAAATAAAATATAATGCAAATAGTTAATATTGGTTAACTCCAGTGTTGACTCCAGGTTGATGGAGTTTACCAAAACCACTATTGTTGCCTTCCTATCCTCAAAATTTAGACTTTAGAGAGATTTGGAAATACAGGCACAACTTCCCCTATGATTCTATTACAAGAAAAATGGCACCTCTGGAAGCGTTCTCAGGCAGAGTCAGGCATATCTCCCACTGACGAAACAGCCATCTCTCTATTTTAGTGCCTCCCAGGTTGTTGTAATGATTTAGTTACATGTCTGTCTCTCCTAACAAGCACAGTCAGGTGAGAATTAAATATTGCGAGCACCTGTGTTTTGTGATGGAGACCCAGGCAGCATTGTGTAAGGAGTGGATAAGCTGCTTATCTTGTTTTGTGCATTGTGAGTATTTTCCGATACTTGAAGAGGTTCTTGAACTTGGGACTTCATTATGAAAGCAAAAAACGTGAATGGTTTTGTGGAAAACTGAATCCATATTAGAATGACAATCAGCTAACTGTAAGGATACTCTGATACAATATTTACTTTTTTGGCATTAAGGAATGTGTGAATATTCCTAGTTATGCGAGTGAGAATGTAGTCTCTGGGCCAATCTGGTCTGTTCTGGATTTATCTCCTCAGATTCTGGGGCTCTCATCTGGGGACACCCACATCTTCCTGGCCTTGTGCTTGGCCAAGCTAGTCTGGACTGGAATTTGGCTTCTTTGTCTCAAGCTCTTGATCTCAGCCTCTGCTTAAGAACTTGTTCAAAGTTATTTAAGGGCTCGCTCTTTCAGGACATCCTCTCCATGGTTCTGATTCTCTGTAAAATGTGGACTGTCTACTCTGTGTATTAGCCAGAAACTGTTTATCTCTCTGTTTAAATGGTCATGCATTCTTTTCTGTTATCTGCCATAACCCTTGTAAAAGGAAGAATGACACTACATGTTTTCGTGGATGCATAATTTCCTGATTCGAGTTAGAAGGTTAATATGTCCCAGTGGGTACGATTGGGGATGCCACAACAGTTCTGGTTAACTCCAGCAATCCACAATAGGCCACATAGACATTCAGCAGACCTTTAACTGTTTATTGGATGGATGGACCAATGAAGAAGTGACCCAGTTGTCATTTAGAACAGAGGTTCTTATGCCGACATCCCTGGTTGAACATCTGAGGGAGTCAATGAAATTGTACAAGTGTAAGCATGAAATCACATTTTTTTTGAAGTGAGCATACAGGCATTCATTAGTTGCCCAAGGGAACCTATATTTGCAAATATATTAAGAATCACAGCCAAGGAGAAGCCTGATCCTAATTAATGGAAGTAAGAAGGAGCAAAGAGAAAAGCTCAAGCCGCCGAGAAAGAAGGACTGACTTCTTTCAGGAAGTCTTCCCTGATTCAACTCACCAAAGTATTTGTTTTGCTTTGCTCCATAATCTCTTGGCATTTATGAGCTTGTTGTAATGATTTAGTTACACTTCTGTAACTCTTCTTTTGTGTAATGTTTATTTTTCTGTGTAATTGTCTTTGGGTCTTTCTCATATGTAGAGGCTGTTTCTTATTTCCTGTGCTTTACACTCTTGATGCGTAATATAACTGCTCCTCTGAATTCCCAATAAATTACTCTCCTTGGCACTGCCCTTTGAAAAGTCTGCTGTTTATAATTTTAAGCATTCTTATGAGAAATACCTTCCTCTAAGTATTACATCTTTAGTAAAAGTATCTTTAAGAAATACCTTTGTTTCTTCTTATCACTGAAGAAAAATAATTTTGTTAACTTTGGTAGACATTAGCTTACCTGATCTAACACTGAAAGAAAAAATCTACACCCTTGATGTGAGTAGGGAAAATATATGGCAATTAATCCACTGGTTTCAGGAATATTTTAACTACTCTCTACCAGCTGTGCTTTTAAGAAAGAAAGTTTTTTGTTTTCTCTTGTTTTATTACTAAAGACTAAAGACTTCAGTTGGCATACCACTAACTTGCTCTGTTTTTGTTTTTCCTAGGGCATTAAAGGCATGGCAGGGCAGCCTGTATATTCTGTATGTATCTCCTTATTCATGAAAGAAAACTCAATAAGTTCACTGGGAAATAAACACAGTTACTCAAAAGTCACTGTACTTATATTTCTTTTCTCTCTCCTTTTTCAACATTTACAGCAATGTGATCTGATCCGGTTTTTGCGGGAACATAGTCGTGAGTATCTGTTACGGAACAAGAGCATCCATCAATGGTTGGTGAGGCACTTAGGACTGTATGCAGTATGGGTATGTGAGATCAGTAGGATGAGTTCACTGGTGGGAAGCCTCTGTAACAAGCTTGTCTGGAGTGCCTACTGTAGAATATTGCACATTAAAGGAGAGAGGAAAGGGGGTATAAGTAAAAGTGCCTTCGCTCATGAGGGGCAATGCAGACATCAAGAGAAAACATGCATATAGGAAAATTAGAGAAAAACCCAAAAGATGAGTGAATTAACTCACATTAGTATAACAGTTATGAGCGAAAGGACTGGGAGGGCGTGTTGTTAAAGGGATGATCATGGGGGTTTGGGACTAGTCGGTTACTCAGTTAATAAAGGATGTTTGCATGGGGGTAACTGAATCCAGCTATGGGAAAGTGATGGGGGTGGCAAAAAATAGTTTCAGAAAAGGAATAAAGCAGGAGTCGACATAAAGAGGTTGTCTTTGGTTATAAAGAAGGAAAAATAAGGTAGAAAAGCCCAGTAATATAATTTCTGAAAATTTGTCCCAAGGAAATACAGCAAAAGAAAGAAAAAATATAGGTAAATATATGATTGTTGGAATATTATTTGCTAAAGCAAAATGATTATACATTTAGACTGTTTACACTTACAGAATAATTAGGTTATAATATATCATCTTCTGAGAAAATATTAACCAAATATAGTTTTTATGAAGACAATCAAACTTTGAAAAATACAGGCATTAAATATTATAAAATGAAATTGAATCCTCATTATTTTTGCAGGTAGGTAAATACATACATAGAAACAAGTACTAGAAGCAAAAGTAGAAAAACAATGATTTACTGTGTTCAAGGAGGTGGAATTTTAGGAGATCTGTGTTTCTTCATTATGTTTCCATTGTGGTTTTTAAATAATCATAATCAGAAGAATGTAAAAGGGGAAAATCAGAAACTTTACTGAAGGAGAGTAGATAAAAATGTTGTCATTGCAAGTATGTGGCAAGGAAAGAATAGCAAAAAAGCAAGTTTAGAATAACCGTCAGGCTAGCAGGGGAGAGGCTGAGTGTCACCAAGGATGAGTAAGCAGAGGAGGAATTGTGAAGGGAAATCAATTGGTTGGAGAAGATGATTAGTTTACATATTTTAGGGGTAGAGGAATGTTGTGTAGACCCTACATGAAACGATCGACCCCAATGAAATGGGGCTTTAGTAAAGGTAAGGGAAGGACACTCAGATGTTGAAGTCATTCAGTGCTGGTGGTTCTTCAAAACACATGGATGCATGAGGTTTCTCCAAATGTAAAATTAGACAGTCAGAAACAGAATCTCAAGGAGTTTCTGTTTCTTGGCAAAAAGAGTGGGGCCAAGGTACAGAAAAATGGCATTCCAGAGATGGGAGAGTCCTGCCAAATGTGGGCAGCTTGGAAGGAGGCAAGAGGAAGGAGGCAATGGAGAGGAGGTTCAAAGGGAGGAGATAGCGGGAAAGGCCCTTCAGCACCCAGGAGGAGATGAGAACTAGGGACTGGGACCACAGGGAGAGAAAAAGGGAAGAACCATTGTAGGAGAGATGAATGTGGGATCAACTTTCCTCATGTTGCCAGTCTTCTCAGTGAAATCAAATTATGTCTTCCCAAAGAAGACCAAAGGTAGGTGGAAGGGGCTGGGGAGGTGAGGACCAGCATTGGAGGGTTTGGGATTTGAAGGGAGAAGTTTTCCAACATAGAATACAAGGAATTAGCCCATAAATCAGGAGGTCAGAGAAGAGTAGGCAAGTTCTATAACCACACAGGGCACTGATTGGATAACACAGAACTCCAGGATGCAGACTGGAGATAAAGATGCAGGCAACAGGCCGTTAGAGCTGATCTAAATGGCCTCACTTAATAGCTGACATTTCCAAGGCTTCTCATCTAACATCATTTGCTCCTCAGTCCAGTAGCAGCTCTGTGACATACAGGGATGAGGGCCAGGCTGAGACTGTCTTTGGAAAATAAAAGAAGGTGTCTAGAAGGCTGGGGGAAATTAAGAGAGAAAGGGGGTGGTTGAGAATAAAACAGAAGGGCCCAAGTGATTAGCATTTTGGAGGGAGATACATAAGTAAAGATTTTTAGGAAAAATCAACTTTAAAGAAATTGCTCAAAAGAGTTTAAGTAATTTCCCCCTAAGTCACCCAGCTTTTCCAGACTCAAACCCAGTGGGGTTTCTGCTTCTACGACCTGTGCTTGTAGCCTTGCAGCTGTGTTTGAAGTTAACACGTGGAAGTACTCAGTCAGGAAAAAGGGGTCTGTTTTGAGCCTACAGATGCAAAGGAGGCTGTGGGTTATCTATGCTGTCTGATGGCAGTTAGCATCCCAGGGGCCATGGGGTTAAGACAAACAAGAGGTGTTCACAAGGGTGGATGGCAGAGGACCACTGTTGCACAACAGCAAGACAGAAGGCTGGTGTGTTGCCAGTATTAATAATATCTTTTATTATATTGGAGTGACTCATTTGCTTCCTAGGAATCGAGTGAAATGAACATGGAAATTGTCAGGCCTGTGGTTTCTTAAAGATGTATCAATACTTTCCCGGATTCCTCTCAGTTGAGGGAACCAGATGCTGTTTTGCTCAGGAGAAACCCTTGGGGTTTTTCTTCCTCCCTCTGGATGTGGAGATCACTCAAACAGAGGAGCTGTTTTTTATCAAAGACAAAATTCACTTGGAAATCCCCCTATGGTTGTATGGGAAAATAAAGGCTCCCAAGATATTCATCAGGGAAGAAAATAAGACCCCGTATTTTAGCCTTGCATTGCTGAATGACTCTCAGAAGGCTATAAGATGAGGCAAAACAAATTGAATTTCAGCTATCTTGCTGTTTAATCAGAGGCTCATCTCTTTTTGCTTCTAAGACAAGTGATCAGTGTTTCAGTTTCAACCAAAATTCTGCTAAAGTCTGCTGGCTGTGGCTCACAAATGGAAAAGGTTAGGAAGGCTAACAAATTAATAAAATTCTGTTGACATCTTCCTCAATACTTTAACCTTGGCTTCCTGTCACTTAGGAATTAGCCTCATTTGCAGTTAGACTCAAATAACATTTTCAGCTTTGTTAAAATGTTGTTTTTTGAACTATTTTTAGTCTTGTTTCAAGAAGGTAACAAACTTTTCCCTCTCTCCTTTTCACAGCTTGCTGGAAAGGTGAGTATTCTTACCATGCTGTTCCCTGCTGAGATCATTACTGCTGCATTCCAACAAGACCAATCTGAAAGACGCCCTCAATCCTGTGGGAAACAGGACTTCTTCCTTCTATGCAGACAGTTTTCTTTTGATTATGACTATAATTGTCAGTGTCATGATTGACCTGTGTATGAAATGGTGACTGAATCCCAGCCCCTAGCCTGGGACCCATCACAGTTTACAAGTCAGTTTCTCCCCAGTGCTGGCCCTGTGCTGCTGGGGGATTCAGTAAACATGGCTCTCTGACTAATCCACATTCTGTTGCTCTGTCTGCTGCTGACGCCCTTGACACTGGCTTCTTGGGTGTGAGATGTGCCCTTTCCTCCCTCTGGCCCACACTCATACCTGTCATCTCACTGAGTGCCCACTATTTGTAAACCTTTCCTGCCCGTGGCTGTGGATGGTCTTCCCAGGGCCTAACCTGTAGTCGGGGCTGCATGGCACCTTAGAGCCCTTGGGTGGCAAGGCCATTGGAGCCAGTGGCTATGTCAATTTCAAAACCTCCTGGTCTCCTAGAGGCCTAATGATGTAGACCCTCAGGGTCTTTAAGCTCGGTGCAAGTTTGGAGCCATTCACCTTAATTCTGCAAAAATATACCTTGCAAAGAGTAAGTGCTCAATACAACTTCATGGATTTGGATTAAATATATCTTTCATTTTTCTTATTCTATTGTTTATTATCAGCTTTCATATTTTAAAATTACTGAAATTTCTTCATGGTGAAATTCTTTGATTCAAAACACTTCTCTAAATGAATACTTCCCTTTTTTAATTTCTAAGAACAGTGGTTGGGATATGGGATATTTTGAGTGTAATATGCTTTGGGAGTTAGCCAGATTGGGGATAGTAGAACAGCCTGAGCAGATGGAAGTGCTTATTAAAAGAAAAATCATTTTTCTCTTCCTGTGTTCAGACTTTAACAAGGACATTGAAAAGTGAGGTTTGATACATAGGGTAGATTTTCTATGAAATTCTAAAGTTCAGTCATCATAAGACATGAGTATTGAGCTAGGAATGGCAGATAGTCCCATTTTTATAAGAGCTTATTGCAAACCTTTCTTGGTTCATGTTGCTTCCTTCCTCTTGCCACCCTGGCCTTCACTGAAAGCCAGCTTTCCTGAAGCCCCTGAGATAGCCCCTTTTTGGAAACAGCCTCTTTATCCTCTGAATCCTCATTAAGAATAATCTTTACTCTATACCTTATAGTATAATGATCCTTGCCAATACAAGTTCCTCGAAGGCAGTGCTGCACTTGATTCATCTTTGCATGCATTTCACAGTGAATGTTATACTGCATTTCATGTGGTATGTACTCAAATATTTATTGCATAAGTGGATGGAAATCTTACAACTATCTTTATAATTAATAGATCATTTCAGAAGATTTTGGGGGAGAGCAGATTTTCAAGAGCTCCAATAAGCTATAATTTATTTTTATTCACTTTTAAATTTTACACACAGTAAAATTCATTTATCTTTGTATGTGTTCAGTTTTACCAAATGTGTAGATTCATGTAAGCACTATCCCGGTCAGGACACAGAAGAGTTCCATCAGCTCAAGAACTCCTACCAATTACATTTTACACAGCTGACTGATTGATAGTGGGCTGTGAAGTCTGAGCATTATATAGCCAAATATTCATGCTCTGCATTTATGTTAACAGCTTCAAGTTTGCAGACCAGATTTCTTTCCTTTCTTTGCACATGGGTACCTTTAGTTCTAGAGCTGGATGAAGCACTTGCTTTGCCTCTGTATGAACCCACTTCATTGGAGTAAAGAGTTGGGGAAAGGATTTTGATCCAGTGAAATAACTTAATACTTCTGCTTTTCTTTTTTCTAGAAAAATGTCCAGCATATCCAACAGAGCTAGTATTTGCTCTGGACAATTCCTACGATGTCACAGAAGAGAGCTTTAATAAAACACGGGACATCATCACTTCCATTGTCAATGACCTTAACATCAGGGAAAATAACTGTCCTGTGGGAGCAAGAGTTGCCATGGTTTCCTATAACTCAGGCACCAGCTATCTCATCCGCTGGTCTGACTACAATAGGAAGAAGCAACTCCTCCAGCAGCTTTCCCAAATAAAGTATCAAGACACCACAGAGCCCCGAGATGTTGGTAATGCAATGAGGTTTGTGACCCGCAATGTGTTCAAGCGGACGTATGCAGGAGCCAACGTGAGGAGAGTTGCTGTGTTTTTTAGCAATGGTCAAACGGCCAGTAGGTCATCCATCATTACGGCCACCATGGAGTTTAGTGCCCTGGATATCAGTCCAACAATCTTTGCTTTTGATGAGAGAGTTTTCCTTGAAGCTTTTGGGGTAAGAATTTCTCTTGGCAACTTCTTTAATTTTAAGATAGTGGTAGGTATTGTGATAGGGCAGGATGGGAGTGGTAGAGAGTCAAGGAATATATGTGGCCTCTTGAAAACTCCTTTACCGTTTTCACAGCTATATTGTTGTCAGTGTCTGTGAAATCCAATCCTGAATAATAATAACAGTCAATGATAACAGCAACCACATTTGCTCAGCTCGTGCTGTATGCCAGGCACTGTCCCTAGAGCTTTCCATACGTATTCATACATTCTCACAGCCCTCGGAGGTCAATGCAGCTGTCATCTCCATGTTAAAAATGAGGAAACTGGGGCTGGGCGCGGTGGCTCATGCCTGTAATCCCAGAACTTCGGGAGGCCAAGGCGGGCGAGTCATGAGGTCAGGAGATTGAGACCATCCTGGCCAACATGGTGAAACTTCATCTCTACTAAAAATACAAAAATTAGCTGCATGGTGGCGCGTGCCTGTAATCCCAGCTACTCAGGAGGCTGAGGCAGGAGACTCACTTGAACCAGGGAGTTGGAGGTTATGGTGAGCTGAAATGGCGCCACTACACTCCAGCCTGGCAACAGAGAGAGACTCTGTCAAAAAAAAAAAAAAAAAGGAAACTGAGGCCCAGAGGATTTCTAGTGACTTAACTATATACCAGTACTAAGTGGCTAAATTGAGATTCGAACTTAGGTCTATGTGATATAAAGGACCATGAACATGCTGCCCTGCCAGCCCTCTACTGCTCTGGTGTTTCTCAAATTTGTTATCTGCTTGCTGTTGCTCACAGAACAGCTGGCCTTAACCAGTGATGGAAGAAGTTCAGGGGATCTTTGAACCCCTATGGTGGTGCAAAACATTTGATGTATATGAACATTTTTCCCAAAAGAGGTCCTGTCACTTTTGGATCCACAGATTCTCAAGGGATCAGTGCTCCCCTTCCCTTCCTCCTAAGAAACTTAAAAACCTCTTCATCTGTTCAACAACTTTTCAGTATATTCAGATTATCCACAAAATACATTCTTCCTGAGCTGTGTAAAGCCATCATGTCCTTCAAGAGATTATAAAGGTCTATTTTTATTAAAAAATGTACAATTTCTACCATATAAAGAGAAAGAATCTCTCTATAACATGGAGAGAATCAATCTGTTCCTAACACATCCAAGCATTTTTTGGAAATAGGAGCCACAGAGAGTTACAACAGATCCTGACAAAAAGGATTGCAGGAAGTCAAAGTCCTGTGGTTTTCAGTTTTTCTTTTTGAAATTTTTCTGCCTCCTTAATTTTTCTCTCTGGGGAAAATAAGTGACTTTCTGCTTTGAGAGTTGCATAAAATTCCAGAATACAAGAAATCTTAATAAGACATCAAATTTAATCCTTATCTTCAGATAGGACTGCGCCAAAGCCCTCAGAATCCCCAATGAGAAAGAGCCTCCAGTCACTCTTGTTAACAAATCATTTTAAATTTGCATCATATCTACAGAGAAGGTGACCCAGGAAGCTATCTGGTTCTCATCACTCTGCTCTTGCCAGATAATAACCCCACACAGTCATTCTGACCGCATATCACGCCTTGAGCAGTGTTCCCTTTAGTCATTCTTTATTCTTCCCTGCCTTGCACTCTCCTCCACTCAGGACATCCTCCTCTCTGTCCCCCTCTCTCAATTCCCTCCTTCCAATCCTCTTCATCAAGTCCTCACTGCTTCAACTCTGAAGGCATAGAGCTGCTACCCTTGGTGTCTGAGAGTGTCTGTTTCCCCACATACTTACCCACACTGGATTTTACCTATTGAGCTTTTTAAATGTTTGCCAATTGGGTAGGTAAATAAGAGTTTCTTGTTGTTTTGATTATATTCCTGTGTGAGGTTAAACATTTTTTCATATGTTTATTGCCCATTTTTATTTTTCTGTGAAACTCACCTCACATCCCTTGTATCCCTTGTTTTTGGCATTATTATTTCTTTTGGCAAGTCTGCTCTAAAATAGTTTGTCTTACCTTTTTTTTTCTTTATTTCTTCTAAAAAAAAAAAAACAGGATACATGTGCAGAACATGCCGGTTTGTTACATAGGTATACATGTGCCGTGGTGGTTTGCTGCACATATTGACCCATCTTCTAAGTTTCCTCGCCTCAACCCCCACCCATCGACAGGCCCTGGTGTGTGTTGTTCCCCTCTCAGTGTCCATGTGATCTCAACGTTCAACTCCCAATTATGAGTGAGAACATGTGGTGTTTGGTTTTCTGTTCCTGTGTTAGTTTGCTGGGAATGATGGCTTCCAGCTTCATCCATGTCCCTGCAAAGGACATGGTCTCATTCCTTTTTATGGCTGCACAGTATTCCATGTGTATATGTACCACATTTTCTTTATCCAGTCTATCATTGATGGGCATTTGGGTTGGTTCCATGTCTTTGCTATTGTAAATAGTGCTGCAATAAACATATGTGTGCATGACTCTTTCTAGTTAAATGATTTATATTCCTTTGGATATACACCCAGTAATGGGGTTTCTGGGTCAAATAGTATTTCTGATTCTAGATCCTTGAGGAATCGTCATGCTGTCTTTCACAATGGTTGAATTAATTTACATTCCTACCAACAGTGTAAAAGCATTCCTATTTATCCACAGCCTTGCCAGCATCTATTGTTCCCTGACTTTTTAATAATCACCATTCCGACTGGCATGAGATGGTATCTCATTGTGGTTTTGATTTGCATTTCTCTAATGATCAGTGATGTTGAGCTTCTTTTCATATGTTTCTTAGCCACATAAATGTCTTCTTTTGAGAAGTGTCTCTTCATATCCTTTGCTCATTTTTTGATGGAGTTTTTTGGGTTTTTTTCTTGCAAATATGTTTAAGTTCCTTGTAAATTCTGGATATTAGACCTTTGTCAGATGGGTAGATTGCAAAAATTTTCTCCATTTCTGTAGGTTGCCTGTTCACTCTGATGATAGTTTCTTTTGCTGTGCAGATGCTGTTTAGTTTAATTAGATTCCATTTGTCAATTTTGGCTTTCATTGCAATTGCTTTTGGTGTTTTAGTCATGAAGTCTTTGCCCATGCCTATGTCCTGAATGGTATTGCATAGGTTTTCTTCTAGGGTTTTTATGGTTTTGGGTTTTACGTTTAAGTCTTTAATCCATCTTGAGTTAATTTTTGTATAAGGTGTAATGAAGGGGTCCAGTTTCAGTTTTCTGCATATGGCGAGCCACTTTTCCCAGCACCATTTACTGAATAGGAGATCCTTTCCCCATTGCTTGTTTTTGTTAGGTTTGTCGAAGATCAGATTGTTCTAGATGTGTGGTGTCACTTCTGAGGTCTCTGTTCTACTCCATTGATCTATATGTCTGTTTTGGTGCCAGTACCAAGCTGTTTCAGTTACTGTATCCTTGTAGTATAGTTTGAAGTCAGGTATCATGATGCCTCCAGCTTTGTTCTTTTTGCTTAGGATTGTCTTGGCTATATGGGGTCTTCTTTGATTCTATATGAAATTCACAATAGCTTTTTCTAATTCTGTGAAGAATGTCAATGGTAGTTTAATGGGAATAGCATTGAATCTATAAATAACTTTGGGCAGTATGACCATTTTCATAATATTGATTCTTGCTATCCAAGAGGATGCAATGTTTTCCATCTGTGTCCTCTCTTAATTCCTTGAGCAGTGGTTTGTAGTTCTCCTTGAAGACGTCCTTCACATCCCTTGTTAGCTGTATTCCTAAGTATTGTATTCTCTTTGTGGTGATTGTAAATGGGAGTTCACTCATGATTTGGCTCTCTGCTTGCCTATTGTTGGTGTAAAGGGATTCTTGTGATTTTTGCACATCAATTTTGTATCCTGAGATTTTGCTGAAGTTGCTTATCAGTTCAAGAAGTTTATGGGCTGAGATGATGGGGTTTTCTAAATATACAATGATGTTGTCTGCAAACAGAGACAACTTGACTTCCTCTCTTCCTATTTGAATATCCTTTATTTCTTTCTCTTGCCTGATTGACCTGGCCAGAACTTCCTATAATATGTTGAACAGGAGTGGTGAGAGAGTTAGCCTTACTGTTTTCTCCTGGATCCAGTCTCAAGTGGAATTTAAACTTGCAAAGCCCTACTGATATTCTAGAAATTTCTAAATTTTTAAAAAAGTATTAGCAGGTTAAATCTCTATAAATCTGATTTTTCTCTGTAGAGTATATCTTTTTAAAAATTGCCCATGATCTTTCCTCTTGTGAAGTTAGATAAAATGGATAGAGTTATTAGTTGCTCTCATTCCCCTATTTTATTATTTTTAATAGTTTTATATATTATCATTTATTATTATATTATTTAGTATTAGTATTATTTATTAGTTTTATTGCTGGCAGAGACCCTCTGTCTACTATAGATTGATTTTTTTTCCTTCTCTGCCACATTATTCCAATCAGGAGAGAGAAATAAAACAACTTTCTGACCTAGATTTTCAGCTACTCCTTCATTTCTTGGCTCCCATATAGCAATCTCCTAGGGAAAAAAACATTGTCTATATTTGCTGTCTCCAGTGCCTCTCCTAGCATTCTTTCTTGAGATAATCCCAGTCACATTTGGATTCCTACTACTCTCCTGATATTGCTCATGTCAAGGTCAACTGTGATCTTCATGTTTCTGCACCCAGTGGTTGATTCTGTTGATTCTGTCTGCAGCTCCCTGGACTTATTTGCAGTATACAACATTGTTGATCTTGCCTTTCTCTGGGAAACATTTTCTTTTTTTGGCTGACTTTTAGTATACCTCATCTTCCTGGTTTTTCTCTTACCTCATTAATTGTCCCTTCTCAGTCTAATTTTCTGATTCGGCTTCATCACCTTGGCCTCAGAATGTCAGTATTGCCCAAAGCCCATTCTTTAGCCCTCTTCTCTATCCTTATGCAATCTCTTGACACTCTCATCCAGACTCAGGGTTTTAAATGTCCTCAATGATATGTCTATCTCTCATCCAGACTGCATCCTTGAACTCTAGATTCATGCACAGAGCAGCCTATTCAATACTTCCACTTGCATGTTAATGGATATTTCAAACTTAACCACATCTAAAATGAAGCTTCTAATTTTTTCCCAAAACTTGTACAACGTACAGCCCTCTCCATCACAGCTAATAAAAATCCCATTCTTCTACTTGCAGTTATCTATGATTCCTCATCTCTTCTTATATCCAACATCTTAACTTTAATGTGTGCGTATATATGTGTGTTTGTGTGTGTTCGTGTATACAAAAGTGCATATGTGTGCATATATACACTAAAGTGTACATATGTGCAATAAAGTATATTAGTACTTATTAGTAAATATAGCATTCATTTAAGTACTAGTATTAAGTATTGATATAAGTACTAATCTTGGTATTATTTATAAAAAATATATATCCAGAATTTGACCACTTCATAGTATCTCTATCTTTGACACCTTGATCCAAACCACCATTATCTTCTGCCTAGACTGTGCAATCACCTTTTCCTTAGTGGCCTTGCATTCATTCTTGCCCTGCTACAGTCTGTCTGAACACAGCAGCTAGAATAATCTTATTAAACCCCCAGGTTACTCTTCTACCTGAAACTCTCCAATTTATCATTTCTCTCAGAGTTAAAGCTAAGGTCTTTACAACGGCTTGCAAGTCTCTAAATGGTCTACCACCCAATCCCTCTTAGTAACTCTCTGATCTCACCTTCTCCTTGTCTTGTTCTCTCTCACTCCATCCCAGGCACGCTGTCTTCCCTGCTGATCCTCACACAAGCTAGGCATTCCCCCCGCTTCCCCAGAGCTTTCACCTGGCTACTTCCTATGCCAGAAATTCTTTCCTCCATCTTCCCTCTTCTTTGAATTTTTGCTTAAATGTCATGTTATCAGTGGGCTCTACTTAAGTGTTATCCCAGATTTTCCCATCCCTATTATCCTGCTTTGTTTTTTTTTCTATAAAAAGTATTACTTCCCAACATACTAAATAATTTACTTTTTTATTATGTTGATGATATAGCTTTCCCACTAGAATGTAAGATAGAGGGGTTTTTTTTTGTTTGCTTTTTTGTTTTGTTTTGTTTTTGTGAGAAAAGTCTCGCTCTGTCACCCTGGTTGGAGTGCAGTGGCACGATCTTGGCTCACTGTAACCTCGGCCTCCTGGTTCAAGCGATTCTTCAGCCTCAGCCTCCTGAGTAGTTGGTATTACAGGCACATGCCACCACGCCCGGCTAATTTTTGTATGTTTAGTAGAGATGGGGTTTACTATGTTGGTCAGGCTAGTCTTGAACTCCTGACCTCATGATCCACCTGCCTTGGCCTCCCAAAGTGCTGGGATTACAGGCATGAGTCACCACGCCAGGCCAAGATAGAGGTTTTATCTGTTTCATTTATTTTCATATCCCCAGAACCTAGAACTACACCTATAACATTGTAGGCATTCAATAAATATTTGTTGAATGAATGAGTGAATGAATGAATGAATGAATGAAGAGCATGGGGTTTACTCCTATGAATAAACTTCCTTGGTTTAACAGGTCAACATCTAGTCTTTACATGTGGGACCAACAAGGTCAAATACAAAATAACACCCAAAGCATCCAATTTAATAAAAATAGAGAGTAGGAATGTAGTAAATAGTTTCTAAACATATGGCTGGAATGATTATAAATATTTTCCAATGTTGATTCAGCACTTTACAGAAAAACAGAGGGTTTGGATTTTCTAGCCCTTTAATTTGCTCAGGGAGAAAGAGAAAAAGCATGAACATCTTTGTTGATGGAGAGATAGCCTCCTCACCACCTGGGAATGATAGATTTCTTTCATAATAAAAGTATCTGTTTTGCATGGTGCCTCACATAGAGTAAATGCCCAATAAAGAGTTATTGACTCACTGAATGAATGAATGAGTGCTGTATATTGCCCATTACAGTGAGTATTAAAGTATTTTAAAAAGTAATCAGGAAATAAGAAATCAGACAGTGTACCACCAGGAATTTTGAATAAAATTCTGTCCATTGCTTTTTGAAATAGACTTTTAAGTGGAATTTGTGATTGAGAGGGTCCTCTTGACAACTGAGAGATGTGCCTTCTTCTAGATAGAGTAGACTGGAAATAGTTGGGATCACTACCCACGGAGGCCAAAGGAAGCTTGGGAACGTATAATTTCTGCAGGGCCCAACTTCAAAAGCTGGCATGTGGTGTATAATCAGCTGGTGCATAATCAGAAGTGTGTACAAATTTAGTCCAGAATTGCAGGCTTGGAAATCAGAGATTTTAATACTTGCCCCAGTGAGTGAATCTGGTCAGGTTATCTCATGGCAGTTTTCTCATCATAATCTAGGGATGATGATACTTGTTCTATAGATACTTTTTGTGTTATGTTTGGGATAAGCAGGGGATTGTGTGTGTGTGTGTGTGTGTGTGTGTGTGTGAACATGCACTGAATGGAGCAAAGAGCTATAATGCAAGGTAATAGTGATTAGTTGGGTGTTTTTTAAATTAATCCTTAAAGTGGCTGCACAATGGTTTCCTAATAGTGACTAAAAACAATGAGCAAACATGCGTTCACTTCTTTTCCAATGCAGTTTGACAACACTGGAACATTTCAGGTGATTCCAGTTCCTCCAAATGGGGAAAATCAAACATTAGAAAGACTTTGGCGCTGTACACTTTGCTATGGTAAGACCAATGAAGAGAATTGACTGTGCTGAAGAGCTTAAATGCCTTCTAGATGAGTTATTGAATGTGGTTTTATCCAGAGATTTCTATTTTTAATCATAGGTTCTATTTTCAGTTTTCTAGTTTTTCAATACCATATGTCATGGTTTCAATCTCTGGAGTGTTTGGAGTTTCCATAGAATGTGAAAATTGGTTTAGAAAATTATCCCAACCAATGTAGCATTTCTTGGGGACAATTGGGTAGTTTGTATCAGAAGTCTCTAAAATATCAAAAATATTTCCTAAATGAGCTCAGACATGACTTGTACACTGCAGGTATCTGTGCTACCTACATCTGCTTTCAACAAAGCCCTTCCCTTATTGTCTGCTAATGCCCGGAGAAGTACCGGGACATTGAAAATTTCTCATTAATTTAAATTATGTGAGATCAAAGAGATATTGATCAAATTATAATTCTTGGTAATTAGTCACTGAGTCACTTGAAGATCTCAAACAAGTGTCTTGTTGGGTCAGTGTTGAACCAATGATGTGTCTCTCTGTGTGTTTTCAGATAAATGTTTTCCAAATGCTTGCATTCGAGAGGCTTTCTTACCTGAAGATTCATACATGGATGTAGCCTTCCTCATAGACAATTCTCGGAATATAGCAAAGGATGATTTTAAGGCTGTGAAAGCCTTGGTGAGCTCAGTGATTGACAACTTCAACATTGCTTCAGACCCTTTAATCTCAGACTCTGGTGATAGGATTGCTTTGTTGAGCTATTCTCCTTGGGAAAGTTCCAGGAGAAAGATGGGTACAGTAAAAACAGAGTTTGATTTCATCACTTATAACAACCAACTCCTAATGAAGAATCACATCCAGACTTCCTTCCAACAGCTAAATGGAGAAGCAACAATTGGTCGTGCCCTACTGTGGACCACTGAAAATCTTTTTCCAGAAACACCCTATCTAAGAAAACACAAGGTCATCTTTGTGGTCTCAGCTGGAGAAAATTATGAGAGAAAAGAATTTGTAAAAATGATGGCTTTGAGGGCTAAGTGTCAAGGCTACGTCATATTTGTGATTTCTCTGGGCTCTACACGTAAGGATGACATGGAGGAGTTAGCCAGCTACCCACCTGATCAACACCTGATACAGCTTGGGAGAATACATAAACCAGATCTGAATTATATTGCAAAGTTCTTAAAGCCATTTTTATACTCGGTCAGGCGTAAGTTATTATTTCATTGTTTGTTTTAATAAGCTAGTGTTTGTTAATATTATAGTATTGATAACCTATTTTTGTGTCTATAGCTAATCTAAACATAATTTATGAATTAGATGGTGAGATAGGAGCAGGAATGGATCATTTGCTGGTTATACCCTGTTTATATCCTGGTCACAAAGTGGTGAGGCCTGAGACCTTTTTTTATGATAGTGTGTCTTTTAGCCAAACTCTCAGCACTAGAAAGCCACAGAGTGACTGGAGGTCTTATGAATCACATTTGCTCAAGAAGTTCTAGCAGCAGTTAGGTGATTTCAGAAGAACATTCAAGTAAAAGTTTTACTTGCTATACCTGTTTTATTTCCAACTTTGGCACACCCTGGAGACCTGTGTGAGGATGTGAAGATAGCAAAGTCCTGGGCACACACATCACCCAGGAATCTTGTTAAAATGCAGGATATTCTTACTGAGGATATCTAGGGTGAAGCCTGAGATTCTACATTTCTAACAGATACTGCAGTAATGTCAATGCTGCTGGTTCATGGATCACATGGCTCTAGGCCAGTGCACTACAAAGGGTTGCTCATTGGATGAGTGCCAGGCTACAAATTGATGTGTGAAGAAATAAACACACAAATTGAGAGTAAACATCTAGAAACTTTTCAGGCAATTTGACATTGATTGCTGCAGCGTACAGTTGCATGACCAGTGGACTCTGTCTCATTGAACAGGATGTAGACCAAAAGTATCAGTCTGCAAAGAACTAGAAATAAGAATACCTTGTCCTCTATCACAGATGGTTTGGGAAAATGCTCTTCTAGAGCAATTGTTCTCAATACGGCACAATTTGCCCCAGGGGACATTTGGAAATGCCTGGAGGCATTATTTGGCAGTCACAACTTGGGGATGCTACTAGTATCAAGTAAATAGAGGTCAGGGATATTGCTAAACATCCTACAATTCACAGGACAGACCCCCCCACCACAACAAAGAATAATACATCCCCAAAAGTCACTAGCACTGAGGTTGAGAAACACTTCTCCATAATATCCCACAGAATCAGAGCTGAACCTTTTCTTTCTGGAAATCTGACAGGTTTAGAAGTAAACTTGGCTGGAATTAATTCCACCACTCTACAATCCCAGTTTCCTTGCTATTCAAAGGATCACCCCACAACACCACAGTGATAATGTCTTGAGCCTTCACTCTTCATTGCAAGGAGAGCTCCACCTTTCTCCTGTGATTCATATTCAATTAAAGAATCCAATAATTGCCCTCTTGGGAACACTGTTATTTCTTTACATCTAAGATGCCCTCAATTGTATAATGTAAAGGAAAAAAATGTTTCCAATTAAATTTTGACACCAATTTTCCTATTAGAGCATTTTATTTTATAGCAATTGAAAGAGTTCTTTTGGATGCATGGTAAATATATCACTCCTGTGCATGCATAAAAAGAAAATCTATGTGAAATAGGCAGGTTAAGGCATTCCTAAAACAACTTCTTATTCAGAATTTGGCTCTTGTGAGCTACTTTTTGGCTCAGAGTCATTGGTATCCATTTTTTTTCTGTGCAATTTTGTTCTTTGTGCCATTAAGATTGATGATTATGCAATATTTTTAAAAGACTATAAAACAACTCAAAGATGGTCATGCTGGGCTGTTAAGTGGCTTTGCAATCATGTAGAAGTAGCCTACTGTTGACTTCCAGCTGGGAAGTGTTAAACACACCCAATTCGCTGCCTTCCCACAACCACTTGGTTTGTAGGAGTGAAAAGGCTTCTCTGCTGGTATTTATGGGAATGTCTTCAAACTGCTCTCCCCAGTTCTACAAGTTTTGGTGCTGGCATGTTTGCTGTTCCCACATGCACAGGCAATGACCACTGCATCACAATTCTTGCCCACCCAACAGTAAGTGTCAGATGCAATTAATCAGAAGATATATTTTCATTTTAAAGAAATAGAAAAAAGGAAAAAAATGCTTATCTTAGAATTCAAAAATGTGATTATTATAAAACTACAGACGTTATTTGAGATATTTTCATAGATCCTTGGATCATTCAATGGCTGAAGGCCTTCTTTAACTAAAATCTTTTATTTTCCAGAATGGGACAGGGTAACATACTTCTCCATATTCCAAAATTTATAGAACATCAGGAAGGGGATAAATAGGCATATTATTTAGACCAGTAAGGTAAAATCTTGTCTGTGATTCTTTTCCTCATAGGAATCAGTATTAGTGGGTGCAGAAGCACAGAAATGATATCAGTATCATGTAATGAAACATTACCTTGTCTCTGTTTGATCTGTTAGCGTAAGTCTGGGTGAAAAACCTTTGATGAATCAGAATAGAGTATCTCTTAGATTATGTTAGCCGGAGCATGTGAAAATCATGTGTCCCTGCGTCACAACTAGCTCTTAGATGAACAATTTGAGGAGGTCTGTTTCCATGACTCTGGTAATCCTTTGGCTGCTAAAACACTCTAAAATCAAATTTTGAGTGCTATTTCTAACTGCTGTTTTCTGTTTTCACCCCAGCCAAATTTTGCTGAAATATGTTAGTGACATTAATTGCTTCAAGAGGATTCCTGTTGGGATTCTCTTTACCTAGGAAACATCATTTCCAGTTTTAAAATCTAACTATAACTTTGTTCTCTCAATAGGGGGATTCAATCAGTACCCACCACCGATGCTTGAGGATGCCTGTAGACTCATCAATTTAGAAGGAGAGAATAATCAAAATGATGGTTTCCAGTAAGTTAGAAAGCTCTTATATTTACAAGTGACTGCTAATTGGCTGATGGGAGTATAACTGGTTAATAACACTTTATTAGGCTGATGATGCTAACAAGGTCTCTGAAGTAGACATTTCATGTATTCCATTTTCCATAGGAGAAATTACATATCAAGTATGATTTCCAATTTGTTTTTATAACATCATAAGCTTTATTACAATTTTGCCTTTAAATTCATGGTTTCTTCAGAAATTCCTGTATTGAAATTTACCCCAGAATAGAACCCACAATTTATCCTCGATCCACCTCAACCTCACTTCTCATTTCTCCCAACCATGAGTTCTGGTCACACTGAACTCTTACCTGCCTTGTGTGAATTATTCCATTTCACACTGCCTGGGACTCTTGCTCCATTTGGTGAAACCCTAGGCATCTTTCATGACCCAGATTGAAGCCATTTTAGAGGCCCACCCTCAGGGGCGCATTCTCTTTCTCAGGGATGTTCCTTGCTGAGAAAAAGAATTCAGCGACATTTCTCCCATTTGCTTTTGAAAGAAGAGAAATATGGCTGTGTTCCGCCCGGCTCACCAGTGGTCAGAATTTAAGGTTACCTGTCTTGTTCCCTGAACATAGCTGTTATCCTGTTCTTTTTTCAAGGTGCCCAGATTTCATATTGTTCAAACACACATGCTCTACAATTTGTGCAGTTAACACAATCATCACAGGGTCCTGAGGTGACATACATCCTCCTCAGTTTATGAGATGACAGGATTAAGAGATTAAAGTAGAGACAGGCATAGGAAATCACAAGGGTATTGATTGGGGAAGTGATAAGTGTCCGTGAAATCTTCACAATTTATGTTTAGAGATTTCAGTAAAGACAGGCATGAGAAATTATAAAAGTATTAATTTGGGGGAACTAATAAATGTCCATGAAATCTTCACAATCCACATTCTTCCACCATGGCTTCAGCCGGTCCCTCCGTTTGGGGTCCCTGACTTCCCGCAACATCTCTCCCTTTCTTTTTATATAAATGTGCCATGGTGATGAAGGCTTAGTCGTTCTCTCGATTTTGAGGCAGGATTCTTTGGTCCAGCACACTAAAAACAAGCCGATTAAATAGAGAAACATAATTCCAAAATTTACTACAGTGGAGCCCCCAATAGACTTAATCCAAGTCGTGGGGTTTAATCCATAAAGATTTTCTGCCACCTGATCTAACACCTCAGCTCCAGGCACGATGGATAAGTGAGCTTGAGAGGATTCAAAAATTTGTTTTTTAAATTTAGTTATGTCCAATGATAAGTTATCTTCCCTACCTAGAAGGTGTCCTTTGACCATTTCCCATGAATGATCAGTCTTGTTATAGGAATACGGGGTGATACAGAAATCCAAAGTATTCCAATCACACTGCATTTGCATGCGATGTTCGAGACTCACTACCCGATCTCCAAGCCAAATAATAGACTGTCTTAAATCATTAATTTGATTTGCCAATTTTTGATCAATGCCTTGTTGAGAATTCCACGTTTGGGTGGAATTGGTTTGCTAATCATTAACAAAATGAGCTGTTTGAATGGATTGGTGTAATGCCATTCCTGCAGTGGTGGCCATTGCAGTGACTGTAATTAGGCCCATGATAACAGCGATTAAAGTGAAAACAAATCTCTTAGATCTTTTTAGAATTCGCTGTAACACTTCATTAATTAAATGTATTGAGGGGGAGGATTCCCAAGGTCTGGGCAAAGTTACTGGAATCCAGATTCCTTCTCAAGCTCGAACCAACATTACACTTTTCCTGGAGTCAAAACGGGAGTTAATACAAGTGTATAAATGACAATTAATGCATTGGACAGTTTGATTATTCGTCCAAATTTTGATATTTCCCACTAATAGCATGTAAGGAGGCTTAACACAACTCTGTATGGGAACAGTCAGGTTGGAGGTAAGTAAAGCAGAATGTCTGGATCTACGTTGATACTGAGAGAGTGGGACGGTAGTGGGAACAACTGACAGAATAGTTTTCCCTTCCCATACTCGCAGTCCAGACATGGCAATTGCCAATTTCCAAAGTTCTGGGTGTTCTGGGCTCAGAATGGGGAGTATCATATGAGGCCTGGGGCAGGGGGGATAATGCCTTTATCTTCCCATTTTAAGGGAAAGAATGAGCTGAACCTCCTATGCAAAGTAGAATGATGATTCTCGTTCTCCTGTTAAGAAGTAAAATAAGTAGCCTCCAGGCATTCCCTTCTGCCAGAGGAGCAATTGTTTTTTAAATAGCCCTTTGGTGCCCAGTCTATTACTAAACCATATGAGTCAATTTTTAATATTACTGCATGTGAGTTAACACGATCTTCCCAAATTAAAATTTTAGATGGGCCCTTAAAATTTTTAGGGCATGGTTTTTCTGCAGGTTTATATTGAAAGTATGGGGTATCTCCCATTACTCCTCCTTTCATTTGTTTTAAAGGAGAAAGGGAGAGGCCAGAGACCAAATGTCCCATTTTATCTGTAGCTGATCTTTCCGGAAGATAAGCAGCCCGGACTTGAGTTTCTAGATGGATACAACTAAGTGCATGTCCGAGGCACAGAGGGGGGTATTTATAACCCATGGTAACATTAAATGCAGTGCCTTCTTCTCCTGGTTGAGCAGGGCAACGGTCATCTCTTGCTCCAGGCATCCACGCACTATCGTTAGTGTAGATTTCTGCAGGAGCACCTATCCAGGTGACAGGTCAAATAAGTGGAGGAAAAGGCACATAAGCCCAATAAGAATAATTATGTGTAGCAGGTAAATCAGTGTGAGAGGAAACTGGTGAGACAGAAAGTATAAGGAGGAGAATCATTAAATAAAACCTAGTGTAAGCGAGATTCAGTGCTGAAGGAGGAAGAGAAGAACAGAGGGATGTTATTTTCAGGCTAATAGAAATGGTGAGATTTTTAGGTTTGTAAGAAGAAAAAAGAAAGGTAATCAGGAGAAGTGGGATTAGTTAGATCGGTCTCCATTGCCATCAGGGAGGACTGATTTAAACCCATTGTGATTTGGTGTGCCTGTTTCTGTGGAGTCGGCACAGATCTCACCACGTCTGAGGGCAGTCTCTGACACAGACGTCTTTTCTCTGCGGTTTTCATTGTCAGTATTCACCCGAAGCTTGAGTCTTCTGGTGGGTACCCAGACAGGGGATTGATGATCTCCTGGTGAAACACAAGTATATCATCTTCCCCACGTTATAATTGTTCCAGGTTCCCAGGTATTGGTTTGGGAGTTTTTCCATAACACTGGCTTGTCTTCGTTTAAGGAGAATTTTTTGCCTGTATAATGGTGTTTGGCTGCAGTTAGAGTATTATCTTTAGGAACATTTTAAAAAATTAGAGTAAACAATGCCAAATGTAATTGGGAGTGGGGAGTAGTTAAATCATGTTTTGGTTGTTCAGACTGTTTGGACAATTGGGTTTTTAAAGTGCGATTGGCCCGTTCCACCACAGCCTGTCCCTGAGGATTGTAAGCGATTCCAGTAATATGGGAAATTCCCCACTGTTGCATAAATGAATCAAAAGCCTTACTAACGTATCCAGGGGTATAGTCTGTCTTTATTTGATATGGAAGCCCCATAACTGCAAAGCAAGAATACTGATGTTTTTTAACATGGGCCATGCCTTCCCCTGTTTGGCAAGTAGCCCAGATAAAACCTGAGAAGGTATCTACAGAGACATGCACATATGACAGTCCGCCAAAGGAGCTAACATGAGTCACATCCATTTGCCATAAAGCATTAGCAGTTAGGCCTCTAGGATTAACGCCAGGTTCCTGATTTGGAAGTACGAAGACCTGGCACTGAGGGCATCTGTGAACAATAAACTTAGCCTGTTTCCAGGTAAGAGCAAATTTATCTTTTAATCCAGCAGCATTGACATGAGTGAGAATATGGAACTCCTGAGCTTCTTGGGTTGTAAAAGAGACCAAACAGTCGACTTTATGGTTACCGGCAGACATGGGTCCTGGTAAAGTGGTATGAGATCTAATATGTGTAATATAGAAAGGGTGTCTATGTTGGAAAACTGCCTGTTGTAACCTTGAAAATAAAGAAGCCAATTCAGAATTATCAATATGTTTGATAGTAGCAGTTTCTATATTTTTAGTGGCATGTACAACATAAGTGGAATCTGAGACAATATTTAAAGGTTTGGGGAAATCCTGTAAGGCAGTAATCACAGCAATTAACTCTGCCTTTTGAGCAGAAGTATAAGAGGTAGAAATAAGTTTGTCTGTAGGACCTATATAACCAGCATTGCCATTACTGGAGCCATCAGTGAACACTGTAACGGCCTCAGGAATGGGTTGATCCTTGGTTAATCGAGGAACCACCCAAGACGTCATTTTTATAAAATCAAACCATTTGTTTTTTGGATAGTGATTGTCAATAACGCCAATAAAATCAGCCAAGTGAATTTGCCACAGTACGGAATGTTGAAAGGCAGCTTGAACTTTGAGCTAATTTAAAGGAACTACAATTACATTTGGATCAAATCCAGAAATTTGAAGTATTCTGCACCGAGCCTGTCCAATTAATATGGCTATTTGGTCTAGATAAACACACAAAGTTTTTGACACAGAATGAGGAAGAAAACACCACTCCACTAAATCATTATGTTGAACTATTAGTCCAGTAGGGGAGTGTAATGAAGCGAAAACCAGAAGCTGAAAAGGCTGAATCGGCTGTACTCTAGATAACTGGGTGGTCTGGATTCTTTCCTCTACGAATTCCAGTTCTAGTAAAGCCTCAGGGGTCAAAGTCCTGGGGCTGCGGAGGTCGGAATCTCCCAGCAGTGTAGAGAACAAGTTAGACAGCACATAGGTCGGAATGCCTAAAGTAGGTCTTAAATAATTAATGTTACACAAAAGTTTTTGGAAGTCATTTAAAGTTTTTAAAGGATCTCTCCTAATTTGAATCTTTTGAGGTCGAATGCATTGTTTATCGACCACCATTCCTAAATATTGAACAGGAGTGGTCTGTTGAATTTTATCCTGAGCGATGTGTAATCCAGCCTCTGTAACACAGCGGCTCAAAATTTGGTAACAGTCAATTAATTCTTTATCAGTGGGGGCAGCAATTAAAATATCATCAATATAATGAAGAATATAGGCCTTGGGAAATTGGGCTCGAACTGGTGAAAGCACTTGTCCAACATGAAGCTGGCAGATTGTAAGGCTATTTAGCATTCCCTGAGGAAGTACTTTCCATTGATAACGAGCTGCAGGCTCCTGATTATTGATAGATAGTATAGTAAAAGCAAATTTTTCACAATCTGATTTATGTAAAGCAATATGAAAAAAGCAATCTTTAAGATCAATAACTATGAGAGGCCAATTTTTAGGTATTAAAGCAGGGGCAGGTATGCCAGTTTGGACGGCCCCCATAGGTTTAATTACAGCATTAATGGCCCTTAAATCGGTTACCATCTGCCATTTGCCTGATTTCTTTTTTACTAGAAACACAGGAGAATTCCAAGAGGAAAGAGAAGATTCCACATTTCCAAGTTGTAACTGTTCAGAAACCAATTGAGTTAAAGCCTCCAGTTTTTCTTTAGAAAGCAGCCACTGCTAAATCCAAATGGGTATGTCAGATTTCCATTGTAAAGGGATAGGATTCGGAGGCGTGGCAGCGGCCGCCACTAAAAAGGATAACCTAAACCAGCCCTGTTTTCTTTTATAGTAACTGGGAGGGGTTTAGTAATCCCTTCATGCTTTGGACTGAGACCGAGTCCAGGAACAAACCCCAAGTTTTCCATCATATGCTGACTGGGAGCACTATAAGAGTTATGTGGAATATTAATTTCAGCCCCCCATTGTGCCAGTAAATCTCTACCCCAAAGATTAATGGGAATTGGCATGATATAGGGCTGAATTGTGCCCTTTTGACCATCAGGGCCAGTGCAAGGCAAGATAAATGTGCTCTCATAAACTTCCTCAGCCTTTCCAACACCTACTAGTCCCATGTTAGTGGGATGTTTAAGCCAAGAGGAAGGCCATAAACTAGAGGAAATAACAGAAACATCAGCACCAGTATCTACTAGGCCCTCAGACTTTTTTCCTTGAATGTGTATCATGCACCTAGGCCTTTGTTTAGCAATTACATTAATCCAATAAGCGGCCTTTTCACCGCTGGAGCCCATCCCAGGGCCATGTGTCTTATCTCCTTTGTTTAAAATGATATTAGATAGTAAAAGCAATTGAGCAATTGACTCACCGGCCGGAATGGAAACAGGAACCTTGGCAGACACGATTAATTTAATCTCATCAACGGAATCAGAATTAATGAGACCAGTATGAATGGTGATTCCTTTAGCAGAGGTAGATGCTCTACCTAACACCAGGCCCACCGAACCTTGAGGTAAAGGGCCAGTGACCCCCGTGGGGACAATCAAAGGCAAAGAGTCAGGTAGTAAATTCAGAAGACTAGTACTACAGAGATCAACCACCCCACCTCCTACTGTGGAGGTGGACAAGCATTGTACTGAGACAGACGGAGAGGCTGGGACCCATTTGGTTTGGCTGTAGGTAGATTTGTTTGTGCTGGGGGTTGCTTTGGGACTGCCTGAAGCGGAAATGCAACATTGGTCTGAGTTTGAAGTGTCCCATTTGATGTTGGGGCCTGGGACCAGCCCTGCTCCCCGTTTCCCTGGTGTTGTGGCAGGGGGTTTCCATCTATATCATACTTACAGCGGCAAATATTTGCCAATGTTTACCTTTGCGACAACGTGGGCAAACAGTAGGAGCAGCATTTGGCCATGTGTGTTGAGCCAGCTTGGCTGCTTGTAAGTTTTTAACAGTGCAATTTCTTCGAGTATGACCAAGTTGGCCACAAGTATAGCAGGCTCCAAAAGAAGAATTAGTGGGACCAGTTTGGTTGGTGTCCTTCATGGCCCGTGCCCACAGAATAGCTTTGTGGGTGTCTGATCCAATGCCTTCACAAGCTTTAATATATGCAGGCAACACCTTGTGATCAGGTAAATTTTGTCGTTGGACAGAACGCATGGCCATTTTACATTCGTGGTTTGCATTTTCAAAACCTAACATACGAAGGAGAATGCCTT
Organism: Pan paniscus; assembly: GCF_029289425.2. NCBI lineage: Eukaryota > Metazoa > Chordata > Mammalia > Primates > Hominidae > Pan > Pan paniscus. Next base: position 128,415,392 of record NC_085926.1, read on the forward strand.
GAGCGTGCTCATCAGAGACAGATTTTTCAACAGCGTCTTGTAATTTAGCTAAAAAATCAGGGTATAATTCAGAGTGACCTTGTTTAACCATGGTAAAAGAAACAGGAGCTTGGTCTGTAGCGCATAATTTATCCCAAGCTCTCATACACACCTTTGTTACTTGTTCTGTGGTGAGGGCATCAAAGTTTAATTGGGCATAAGTATCAGAGAAACTATTGGAGCCTGTGAGCTGAGCCTGAGTAATTAGAATGCCATTACTTCAATTTAGCTGAGCCTGCAAACGGGCCTCCTCTGACCACCAGGTATGAAATTGTAAATGCTGAGATGGGGTTAGAACAGCTTTTGCCAAAAGGTCCCAATCTAAAGGAAGTAAAGTGACCTCCATACAAAAAGTTTGTAAAACCATCTTAACATAAGGAGAAGTAGGACCATACTGAGTACAAGCATCCTTAAATTGTTTTAAAAAGGTAAGATTAAGAGGTACATAATGATCATTTGTAACCCTTGGACGTTAGGTGGGTCTAGCGCGACCGGATAAGTCCATGCATCTAATCCACTTATTTGTTTTGGCGTAATAAGTGTTGCACTGAAGTTTGAAGAGTAGGCATCTGAGACGGAGTTGGCATAGAAGTGACAGGAAAAGCATGTGTAGATAAGGGAAACTGAGGGTGAGAGGGTTGGACCGGGATGAGAGTGTGAGAAAGGGGCATTGGAGGAACAGAAGGAGCAGAAGTATACTGGTGATTACTGCTGTTCACGTGTGAAGAAGGGTACAGAGAAGCAGGCTGAGTGGATGGTAAAGTGACCGGTTGAGGAACCGAAACGACAGGAGGGTGAGGAGCTGAAGTGGATGGGGGAGGGCCTGCAGAATTATAGGTAAATTGCACTTTGGTCCCAGAGCCACTAAGTGATTCCAGAGGTTTGAGAAGAGAATAATTACCATAAATATGATCCTGGGCTGTGTGAGTTGGGGCTGCAGGAGTTACATGTACCAGCTCTTCATGAAAAGAAATAAGATCATCAGGGGGTGACCGTAAGTCAAAGTCATCCGAGTTAGACATTGAATTCTTTACATTGTCAGGTAGGGGAGGAGTAGCCGGAGGGAGAGGCTGATCAGATAACGAAGGCTGTGCAGGAGAGGAAGGTTGAGGAAAAGGTGGAGGATCGTCAGATTCAGAAAATTGTGGTAACTGTAGGGGGTCATGGGATTGGTATGTCATCAGGACAGCAGGTACCAAGGCCCAGTCACCCCAAACAGTGATGGGAATATAATTCCCTGTGGAGACCAGTTCCTTGAATGTTGCACCAACACGATCCCATAGTTGTACATCTAAGGTTCCTTTTTCAGGAAACCAAGAACAGTATTGTTCTACTACCCTGAATAGAGTGACCATATTTTCCATAGGCACTCGAACACGACCCTGTTTTTTTTTTTTTTTTTTTTTTTTTTTTGAGACGGAGTCTCGCTCTGTCGCCCAGGCTGGAGTGCAGTGGCGCGATCTCGGCTCACTGCAAGCTCCGCCTCCCGGGTTCACGCCATTCTCCTGCCTCAGCCTCCCGAGTAGCTGGGACTACAGGCGCCCGCTACCACGCCCGGCTAATTTTTTGTATTTTTAGTAGAGACGGGGTTTCACCGTGTTAGCCAGGATGGTCTCGATCTCCTGACCTCGTGATCCGCCCGCCTCGGCCTCCCAAAGTGCTGGGATTACAGGCGTGAGCCACCGCGCCCGGCCCACGACCCTGTTTTAACAGGAGTTTAATATAGCAGAGATAAGCATGATGCTTAGACTCTGCATGACCCATAGTTAACCCGGACCATACACAGACTACTCACCACTTGTCAGGGAGTCGACACGCATTTCTGTGGACCAAACCGATGACGTTTCTCCGCACCTACCAAAGGGAATCGGGTTCCCTCATGCACTTAGGAAAAAAGAAAGACCATGTGGGCGCCAGATATTGGGGGAAATTCAGCCAGATATCGGGCAAAATTCACCCCTGATATTTCATGTAGGTTCTTTTCTATTTTCCCTAAGCATCCACCGGTTTGAGAAATAAAGGGACAGAGTACAAAAGAGAGAAATTTTAAAGCTGGGCATCTGGGGGAGACATCACATGTCGGTAGGTTCCGTGATGCCCCACAAGCCGCAAAACCAGCAAGTTTTTATTTGGGATTTTCAAAAGGGGAGGGAGTGTACGAATAGGGTGTGGGTCACAGAGATCACGTACTTCACAAGGTAATAGAATATCACAAGGCAAATGGAGGCAGGGCGAGATCACAGGACCACAGGACCGGGGTGAAATTAAAATTGCTAATGAAGTTTCGGGCACCATGCTCATTGATAACATCTTATCAGGAGACAGGGTTTGAGAGCAACCGGTCTGACCAAATTTATTAGGTGGGAATTTCCTTGTCCTAATAAGCCTGGGAGCACTATGGGAGACTGGGGCTTATTTCATCCCTACAGTTTCAACCATAGAATACGGCCACACCCAAGGGGGCCATTTTAGAGGCCCACCCTCAGGGGCGCATTCTCTTTCTCAGGGATGTTCCTTGCTGAGAAAAAGAATTCAGTGATATTTCTCCCATTTGCTTTTGAAAGAAGAGAAATACAGCTCTGTTCCGCCCAGCTCACCGGTGGTCAGAGTTTAAGGTTACCTCTCTTGTTCCCTGAACATTGCTGTTATCCTGTTCTTTTTTCAAGGTGCCCAGATTTCATATTGTTCAAACACACATGCTCTACAATTTGTGCAGTTAACACAATCATCACAGGGTCCTGAGGTGACATACATCCTCCTCAGCTTACGAGATGACAGGATTAAGAGATTAAAGTAAAGACAGGCACAGGAAATCACAAGAGTATTGATTGGGGAAGTGATAAGTGTCCGTGAAATCTTCACAATTTATGTTTAGAGATTGCAGTAAAGACAGGCATAAGAAATTATAAAAGTATTAATTTGGGGAACTAATAAATGTCCATAAAATCTTCACAATCCACGTTCTTCCGACATGGCTTCAGTGGGTCCCTCCGTTTGGGGTCCCTGACTTCCCTCAACAGAAGCCAATGTTTACTCTCCATCAAAACCCATAGTTGTTTTTTATAGCACTGCTGAGGCACTTATTACGGCCTACCCAAGGTCTTATCTTGCTGAAGTCTGAGGCTACATATGATTCATGTTTCATCCCCAAAAGTTAGCATAAAAGACTCCACAATATAATTGCACATATAAATAGTGTTCCTTGATATTGTATCCTAAATAAAAATATAACAAATTAATCTGAATGAATCTATGCCCTCAAACTGAGTGAAAGTGGCCCGTCTTGGTTGCTTTCTTCTTTTCTGTGTGCTTCTTCGAGCTTAGATCCCTGACTATAGCCTGTGAAAGCCCAGGTTTAGGCCCATAATCACCCCATCTTCTCAAATTGCAATTAAGCAAAGGAGCTTCTCAGAACAGATAAGGTCTTTTTGATACACCCAGGAGCAAAACTGAAAGGTGAGTTCTCCAGAATTTATGCAAGCGTATGTTCCTCTAATGTCAGATTTCATTTGCTTGGTAATTTTGCAGGGAAGTGTCTAGCAGCCAACACCTTCTGAAGGACAATGTGGCACTGATCTTATGTGAAGCAGTGTTTCCCAACCTTGAATAAATCATAAAGTCATTTACAAGGAAAACCAATTCCTATAGGACAGCAGACAAAATATTATAATGTTATTTAAACATTTACAAACACAAATCTAGCTGTAAATATTATACACTTATAGTTCTTATGCAGCTGTTAAACCACAACAAGTTAATACATCAAATCCAGACAAACTCAGTGAGACAAAAATTTTCAACACTAACTTAATGCAATGAATGATTCTTCTTTGTCAAAATGGAATTTTTAAAAACCAAAAAAAATGGTAGATGTTGGTAAAATATATAAAATATGGTGCATGCTGCAGAAGAACATCTACATGCAGCTTGCCTCCTCTGTTACATGATGACATGATTCTCCACCACATATCTTCACCTGCACTACTGCAAAATTATTCATACAGTGTGCCATCACACATGATGTCACTTGATTTTCTCTTGGTGTGAATGTATTATTTACGTATTACATCTGATTTTCTTCCTCTCCTCATTAACTTTCAACAGTTAAAATCATATTACTGGATGCCAAACATCAGTATCAAATGCAAATGCAAACACGGACATTGAAATTACATAAAATTGCATAATCAAGAATAAACTTCTATTGAATATGTTTTATAACATCATCCAAATAAAAACACAAAATTCTCAAATTATCACAGAGAACTCTTAAACTGCTATGATTATAAATGTAGACACTATTTTAAGAGGCACTGATATGGGTTATGTTTTATATAATCTTACTTTCTCACAGCAGTGCTTGGTAGATTAAGTATTTTCTGCATTTTCCATGGTGATTGGTATCAATCTGAGATATAATATGATTGTTCCAAATGCTTGTGAGTTTCTTTTCACTTATCAAAAACTCTGAAAATGCTGGACATGGTGGCTCACACCTGTAATCTAAGCAGTTTGGGAGGCTGAGGAGGGAGGATCACTTGAGCCCAGGAGTTTGAGACTAGCCTGGGCAATACAGCAAGAACCAATCTCTACAAAAAATTAAAAATTAGCCCAGCATGGTGGCATGCATCTTTGGTCCCAGCTACTCAGGAGGCTGAGGTGGGAAGATTGCTAGAGCCCAGGAGGTTGAGGCTGCAGTGAGCTGTGATTGCACCGCTGCATTCCAGCCTGGGTGACCCTGTCTCAAAAGAGCGAGACCCTGTCTCAAAAAAAAACAAACAAACAATAAAACTCTGCACAAATCAGACTTGGTTATTCCAAAGTAGTACTTAATAGGCTCTAGACAGTTGTGAGAAAAGGTAGAATAAGTAGAAAATCTTATCAGAGTTTTAAAAAATAATATGTATAATGAATCTCAATGAATTATTTGATTGAAATGGATTTATATTTTCACCACCCAGTTGGTTTTTTAAGGAGATAATTAAATATGTTAAATGTTAAGGATGTTTTATTTGCCTCCTTCTCTAAAGTTATCTAGACTCACCTAAAGTTTTTTTTTTTCTTCTAGATTTGTTACTGAGCTACAAGAGGATTTTTTGGGAGAGAATGGCTTCATTGGCCAAGAATTAAATTCTGGGATAGAATCACCTTTTGTAAAGATGAAAGACAATGGAAGTGACTATTTGGTTTACCTTCCAAGCCAAATGTTTGAGCCACAAAAATTAATGATCAATTATGAAAAAGATCAAAAATCTGCAGAAATTGCAAGTCTCACTTCTGGTAAGAAAATGAAAAGTCATGATGGAAATGTTTAAATAGCCAGGATCCTCATCTTTTAACACTAGTAGAAAATCAAATAAATTAAGGCTGGTATCTAAAGCAACTTTTTTTAAAGTTCATTATGGTAGATACAACTTCTACTTTTACTGAAATTGAAGAAGTGAATGGTGACAGGCACTGCTAGGGAGATCACTGATAGAACCTCTCAGAAATGTCCCTGATATTCTTACCAAGCTTAAGATTTCTCTAGCATCCACAGTTTAGAAGGTTAGTATGATGTAGAAGGAAGCAGTATAGTGAACATCAGAGCAAAGGAGGGATTAAAATGACTTTTTTTGAGCGGGGGGGGATGGAGTTTCATTCTTGTTGTTCAGGCTGGAGTGCAATGGTGTGGTCTTGGCTCACCACAACCTCCGCCACCCGGGTTCAAGCGATTCTCTTTAAAATGACTTTTTAAAGTTGGCCTGGCCAGTGTTCCAGAATTTGTGATAATATGAGAAAGTATGTTTTATTTTTGTGGTACCCAGAAATGATAGAACATAAACTCCCTTGATGCCTGCTCTATACATTTTAATGGCAAAGCAATAACTTTTGTAAAAATGTAATAATTTCAAACAAATCAGATATAAAGGAGTATGTCTATATTTTCATTAAAAAGTGTGAGGGGAGGTGGGAATGGGTAATGGGTAGAGAAAAAGGAAAAAAAGAGGAAGAACTACTATTTGATGGCACAACAGGGTAACTATAGTCCATAATTTTAAAAACATTTAAAAATAACCAAAAGAGTATAATTCAATTGTGTAATACAAAAGATAAATGATGATTCTCATCATTCCATGATAAGAATGAGGTACCCGATTCTCCATGATGTGATTATTATGCATTGCATGCCTGTATCAAAACATATTATGTACCCCATAAATTTATACACCTACTCTATATCCATATAAATTAAAAATATGTGTATTTTTAATTCCAAAGAGACTATTCAGCCATTCCACCTGTGAATCTGGAATCTTCTAAAATGCTTGTTTGGCAGAAGGTCAGCATTTTAAGCATTGTTCCAAAAGTATCATATGGTAGTTAGAGTACATAAGTATAAGAGAAAAAGGGGCCAGTTTTGTACTATAATATTCATTCTTAGTAGCTTCCTGGGATAAAATTTTTTTTCTTGGGTTTAACACTTACATCCCCACAATTATTTCTAAAATATAAATACTCGAACCTTATCTTTAAAACAGCTAAACTTACCTTTGTAGAAGCTACGATTAAGGATAAAAAAGACAATCATTAGTTGAAAAATAGGCATCTTAGCTCAAAAAAAGTAGTGATGCAGTAAAACTAGATACATGTAGTACCATGGCATTAAGACATTCAAATGTGTATTTTTTTAGTTAAAACTTTTTTTATTTTCATGTAGACATAGCCTGAAGAAGAAAATTGAAGATTTGTACTTTTTAATGGATGTTAATTGTGCATGTTCATTTTAATGACATACAAATTAGAGTAGCCTTCAAGGTACAATAATTTATTATGGTTTGGTTTAAAAAGGGGAAAAAAGAGAAGAAGAGGTGTTTTGGTAGAGGGTTAGAGTATCAAATTGTCATTTGTGATAGCTTTGTTAGAGCTAAGCATCCCAAAGTCTGGTAATTTAGAAGCATGAGCCTTTTCAGGAAAGACAGATATGACTGGATATGAAAGAAATGAAGCAAAGAAGGGCATCTTTGCATCAGTCATTGTTAATGACTGATGTTCAGTATAAAAGAAAGACTTTTCATTGATTTTTTTCAGCTGTCTGAGAATCAAGATCTGTATAGTTAGTGTAAGGTCCCATTTGGCTGAAGAAATAATTGTTCATAGCTCTAGCAGGGAAAAAAATGTAAATCCTACCCCACCCAGTTTCTCCTACAGTGAGTTGAAGTATGCTGAGAGTTCTGGGGATGATTATGTCAGGTTGGGATAGCCTGGAAACACTGACCGTTTCAGATGGAAGGATAATGTGTATGTTTTAATCCTTTAAAATAAATGTGAGTCTCAGATCATAAGTGTTTTCTAGGAACTTTGTGCTATTCTCTTTTCTTTCTTTCAATCATCTTTAGCCAGTTGCCAAAAACTGCTGAGTTTTTTGTATAGTGTGCTGTCCTGTAGAGTGAGTTGTAATTCAGATATTTTATTCAGTCACTCAGAAATGAGCTTTGATAAGTTCCAGATGTATGGCACAAATAAAAGGTTGATAAGTTTCATAAGCACCTCCATATGCTGTGTTTGTTACCCATTCATAATCTAATTCTTATGGCTGATGGCTGATCTTTCTGCTCTTAAACTGAGAGGCTGGGAAAAGTCAGGAATCTTAACCATGTAAGAAATTTTTAGTACCCAGAGTCCTGTGAACTGGCAATGACTTGTGTATCACCCTCTTTCAAAAGAAGCACAATCATTGACTATCTTCCTACTTATACCCCTTTCTCTTCTTCTCCCCATCTGCTCTTGTTTGAATTGAAATTATCTTCAATTCTATCACCTTTCCTGGCCCTCCTTTTACTTAAAGCAGCCCAAGGACAACCTATATCAGAATTATCTGGAAGCTCATTATAAGCACAGATTCCTAAGCCCTCCTGATAACTACTGTTTCATATTTAGGAGTGTGAATGAGGGGAGAAAGCTACAAACTTTATAACCATTGTAGGTAATATTTGTATGCCCTCAAGCTTGAGATCAACTATGTCAGTGGTTCTCAAAGTGTTGTTCCTACACAAGCAGCATCAGCATCACCTGGGAACTCATTAGACATGCAGATTCTCAGCACTTGTCCCAGACTACTGAATCAGAAATTCTGGGAGCAGGACTCAGCAATCTGGGGTTTAACGAGCAGCTCAGGTGATTCTGATGTAGGCAGAAGTTTAAGGGCCACTGCACGTTTGACCATTTTGGTGTGCCAGATTTAATCTGTGCTCTCAATGGAGCTGAAAACAATTGGGTATCTAGAATCACAGAATAGAAATGAGAATTTGTGTTGCTAAAGAGTTCCAGGTGAAGTAGATTATAATTTTATCTTATTCAAGAACATCCATCTATCCATCCAACATCTATCTGACAAAACACACTTAAGATCTAAATATGTAGAGATTATCGAGAGATACTAACAGGCTTTTTGAACATAACATCTGCAATATAAAAATCCCTTGCAACATGCAGTCCCTTCTAATTACTTGCCAACAGAATGCACTTTGTTCTTTGAAATTATGTAATTTTAAAATGGGTAGTTTAATTCTAATTAAATTTCAACTATTGACCCACTGGTAAATTAGCACTTTCGCCAAAGATGCTGTACTATGCTTGCAGATGTTTTCTTGTGAAATGTTTTTTAAATGTTGTATTAACCAGTACTTAAGATATAGCTAATCTACCTTCAGAATTAAAAACCAGAATAATTTGTAACGCATTTTAAATACCAACCCAAACTCAGCCTAGGGCCTGCTCCTAGCTTTAAGCAGCCCCAGGCCTTAGGATAACTTCAACTGATGTTCTTTTCAATGAGCTCATTAAGAAATGAGAAGCAACACTTGAGCCTTCAGACTAAGCTGGAGTTATGCTTTAGGGACTTTACACAGGTTTTGTTTTTAATTTTTCTAACTTTACTCTTATTCTGATTTATAAATTGTTTTGTTTTTAGAGCCAATATATTTATTTTTTGCTTTGAATTAATCGTAAGATAATAGAACTGGAAGGGTATTAGTGATGACCTAGTAAAAACTCACCTGGGAGCAGCTCTACCCTACCCCACCCGAGGGGACATATTGCAACGTCTGGAGACATTTTTTTTATTGTCAAAACTGGAGGACGCTACTGGCATCTAGTGAATAGAGATCATTGCTAAACATTCTCCAGTGCACAGGACAGCCCCTCACAACAATGAATTATCAAGTCACTTTTAAGGGAAATGTTTTAGAAGAAACCTCATGCCCCCAAGTTTATGGAACTGGCAGACTCACTAGACAGGCTCTCTACTTCTACACCCTGTCTGCTGTTCCCTTATTACATATCCAAGATTCTACTATATATTTTTTTACAAATGATAAAAGTACTATTATACCACATAAAAATTCAAATACCAAGTTTCAAATCAAACAATTTAGCAAATTGAGTTTTTTTTAAATGCAGAAGTATGTTCCTTTGTTTTTCCGTGGGCATATAGGTTTACAGTTTTATTTAATTGCATATCCTGCTTTTCACATGATATTATGTCACAACATTTTCTATATTGCCATAAGCTTCATACTGATTTTTTAAATGTTCTCAAAATGTTCCTTTTGATGAATGAATGCATGTATTTGACCATTTACTTTTTTTTGAATACTTGGATTCCTTCTCAATTTTGCTGTCATGTATCAAACTTGAATGTATATTTTTACTTGGGCTAAATTTAAATCTGCACTAGAATAAAATGCAGCAGTATTGGCTTCTGAGTCATCCAAGGAACATCAGCTGAATGTTCTGCTTTCCTATCAGTACACTTTTCAAGGAAGAAATCAGCAGCAGAATTGTAGCAATGTCTGGATTTTAATAACATGTTTTATGAAATCATTAAGAAATCTCAACCACTGTGTTGCTCTTTGTGGAATAAACTGAGTCTCCCATTACCTCATTTTAAGCTGTAGACTGAGATGTTTACATTTCCTTTTGCTTGGCAATTTGTTATTAATATTGTCATTATAGTTTTGATTGTCTTCTGTGAAGGTTTCACATGTGAACAAGACGAATGTAAACTGAGGGTTCAGAATAAGTGGACTATCTGAATTCAGACGTACACTGATGTTGCTTCTGTATGTTTTGTGCAATCATTTGTTGCAACTAATGAATGTTCTAGAGTGTTGGTGACATTTTATGTTATGTGACCCTTTCTAATGGAATAAAACGTGGATACTTGAAGTATTAAGTAGGTGACAATGGTGGTGATGGTGATGGAGGCGGTGGTGATGATAGTGTTGGTGCTGGTCATGGTAGTAGTGAAGATGATGGTAGTGAAGGTGTTTGCTGTTGCTGATGGTTGTGGTTGAGGTGGGTGGTAGGGATGGTGGTGGTGGTAATATTGGTGGTGGTGGAGGTGGTGGTGATGGAGATAAAAGTATGAAGGTGGGGTGGTGATGGTGGTAGTGATAATGGTGATAGTGAGGAGGTGATAGTAATGATGCCAGTGGTGGTGGTGGTGGTACTGGTGATGGAAGTAAGATATGATGGTGGAGTGGTAGTGAGAGTGGTGGTGGTGGTGATGGCTGTGGTGGTAGTGGTGACGGCAAGTTGGTTGGATGATGGCAGCCCTCATAGAGGGCTTACTATATGAAAAGACTCTTAAATTTTTGCATGGAGTTTTCCTTAATTATTCAGACATTCTTTCATATAACAAATATGTCTTTGGCTCCTGTTCTGAATTAAGCCCTGAAGTGGACTTTTTGGGGAAATCAGGGAGATTTAAAAAAAGACTCAGACGTAAGCTCTGTCTTCAAGAAGCTTTTCGTCTGTCAGGTATATTCTGTGTGTATAAAAATGACTACTACAATTCAGGAAGTATTGAGTTCAGTTAAAAAAAAAGTGGCATGCTTTGGGGGGATCAATATTTATTCTATGCAGGACACCTTTCAAAGTATTGCATACACTGTATCACTTGACTGATGAACAATGAATGAGGAATAATAGTAATCACAGAAGCTACTGCTTATTGAGGGCAACCATGGGCCAGCCACCATATAAGCACTTTATAGACATTATTTTATTTAATCTTTATTAAATTAAATCTATCATTATTTCCTTTTACAAATGAAGACACTGATGCAAAGGTTAAGAACCTCACACAAATTCATGTAGCTTGTAAGTGGCAGAGGCAGGATCCAAAAACATGACCTTCAACACAAAAACATGGACTTTTAACAATGTATGCCATGTTGCCTGGTGATGGTCATTTCTGCATTTACAAATGAGGAGATATATCCAATGGCCAAATTTGAATATAAACTAAATCATGTAAAATCATGTAATCATTTGGGAGAATTATTTTAAAATAGTTTTGGTGGCACAATTCTATTTTTAAATTTAAATTAACTTTTTTTTTTTTTAAAAAAAACCTTCTTATAAACTCATCCAGAGGCATGGAGCACAGAATAACTCCATTAAAACCAACGAGCCATATCCCAGGTCATTTGGGTGTAAATGACTCCTAAGGCATGCATTGCCTTTTCTCAGTGTGCTGGTCCCTTTCTGCAGACTACTGTTTCAGAGTGTGAAATGACCCACAAGACTCACTTTTATCATCTAAATGCCACCTAGAAAAGTCTAGGCCAAAAAGACATGAATTCTAAAAGGATGAAATCTATTTTAAGACAGTCATTCCTACTTATTCAGGTAAATGAGGGAAGAGGACTTCAAACAGCAAAACAAGGTAATTTTTAATGTGTCTATATTTCCCTTAGGCATAAAATCGATGACATCCATCAGATACATACATATTTGTGCCTGCCTTCTTTGTTGCCCCAACACGTGCCTGTAGAACTTGACCAGTGACTTTACCAGACAGGAAGGGTGATGGGCCTGGGCTGGCAGTGATAAGTGGAGAGGTGTATGAATGATTGTCTACTCCTTGAAGTTAAGCATGCGTCAGCACAACAGAATGAGAGTTCTCGTTTCTGAGAGCATCTGTACACTTGTGCATGTGTCTGTAAGCTAGACCAGCTGACTTTGCTTTTTTCGTGGAAGTCCTGGTTTGGATAATATACTGTCATGGGAAGGATTTTCAGATGCCTGAGACTTTTCTTTGTTTCTTTCTAAAAATTATATTTGTGGAGTAATTAGGATATGCACAGCGTGGTGCAAACTTTAATTTTCTCAAAAACCTTGTAAGATTGTAGTATATTATTACATATATTTAAGATAATGAAACTGAGGCATGGAGAAAACTCAAGGTCACAAAGTTAACAGATGACAGAGGCAGGAATGAAACTCTGAATATTCTGCTGATAATCACTGTTCTACAATGCCTAAGAAGAGAAAAATTACAAATTGCATTTAGTTCGTATATAGTTGCTTACTTTTGGAAGAAAATGTTCTCTGGTGGCTTCAATCAGAAGGAACAGCCATTGGCTGAGAAGCACATTTTTCACACCAGGTCCCGGGGCCTTAAGTGAGCTGGTTGATGGGTCCTTTCATGTTTCTGCTAGAATCTCATCTCTAATGACCAGTTCTTCTGAAGGAGCTAGACAAAGCTGGGTTCAAATCTTGCCTCTACCACTTATCAGCCATCCTTTCTTAGCCAACTCATTCACCCTTTCCAAGCACTGGTTTGCTCATCTGTAAAATGGAAATGATGATTATTCTGCCCTCATAGTGCTTCAAGGAAGATTAAATGAAAGAAGACAAGCGTAGAGCTGAGCACAAGACCCGAAGCAAACTGAGTGTTTGATTAAATACTAAGAAAGTAGAAAAGCCAAAAGAAAGTACTGCTAATCTCATGGGAAGTCATTGTAAAAAATGTCAACTTGAAAAATATTAGCTACAGTTCATCTGGACAGAACCTCACACATCAAGTAGCCTCAATTGTACATGTGGCTTGCCTATGAAGAACACATGGTTAATTTTGGCCCCTGAACAAATTTCAAAGCAGGCCACTGGATAACTCATGCATATCTTGAGATTTCCCACAAATGCCATGAAAGGCAGCATAGCAGCCTGACAGCATATCTAATCCCAGTCCAGATGGCCCAAGTCCTTCAGAGTCTCCCTTCTCTAAGTTTCCTTTCCACCCCCGCTTCTCCCTAATGTTACTGGAGCACATTTGGTGTTGTGGCTTAAGTCATTGGCCAAAGTCAGGCTACTCTCCGGGGGTGCTTCCCTGGAAATTCTGCTGAATCCCTAATTCCTTCCAAATCTTGCCCATAGGAAAGCAAGCCAGCTCCGCTTCCTCTGCCATTCTAAGGAAATTCTTTCACAGGGTTGAAGATGAGAATTTGGCTGGGTTGACATTTCCAGAAAATACACAGCGCCATTGTGAGCTATGGATTTATTTTATCCACACTTCTGCCAGATTATCTTGAAAGAAAATATTTTTGAAGACCTTGTGTCCCTAAGTAAGATGAATTTAGACTCCAAGTAGAATAATCACACCTTTGACTAAATTTTAGAGTTTTCGAGGTACATCATCCACATTTAGCTTCTGTGATTCTCATGCTAGTCCTGTAAGTTGGGAGGTGACCTATTTTTAGACATTTTGTAGATGAAATATACCTCTTTAGAAAATAGTTCTGAGGGGTATTTTAGAAAAGGATTGAGATTTTGCTTATTTATAAAGAGAAAACTGGAAAAACAGTAATATTTCTGATATGGGCTTGCAGAAAACAATATTTCACTGACATGGTAAGTTAATTCTTTTGCTTCTACTAGAACATTTATGAAATTCTTTTTCTTTTTCATTCTTTTTAGAGATAGGATTTTGCTCTGTTGCCCAGGCTGGAATGCAGTGGTGTGATCACAGCTCAGTGCAGCCTGAAACTCCTGGGTTCAAGCGATCCTGCTGCATAAGCCTCTCAAGAGTAGCTGAGACTAGAGGCACACACCACTACACCCAGCTAATTTTTTAAATTTTCTGCAGAGATGAGTCCAGTATGTTGCCCAGGCTTATTTTGAACCCCTGGCCTCAAGCGATCCTCCCACCTCTGCCTCTTAAAGTGTTGAGATTATAGGCATGAGCCACCACACCCAGCAATGCTTTTCTTTATGTTTAACAAAGTGTGTTGGTTGGCCTTTTTAAAGAAATTGAAATACTGTAGTTGAAAAACAGAGATCACGGTAACATCTCAGGTAATGGTTAGTCAACTTCAAAACTCCAAAAAGGATCACAAACTCCAAAAAGTTAGAAATGTTCATTTAATTAATCTTCACAATTCCTAACACACTATGGCTGAGAACTCTAGAAGTGTTTTTGGTGGTGATGTGCAAAGAATACAAAATATATGCTGTGGTCTGCACTTCTAGTTTCATGTTTTGTTGTTTAATCAGGGACCTCAATCTTGACCAGGAATTCTAAGAGTTTGCCACTGGGTTCCTGGTGGAGAATAGGAGGCCCATAAATTTCAAACATGCTTGTGTGATGCAAAATCCTGGTCAATTACTATAAATGTATGTATTGATAAAAGAAGAATGTGGTGTATATATGACCCGTTCTTAGTCCTTTGCAAGAAGGAAAAGAAGCATCGCAAACAAGATGGTCAGTTGTCATCTTTTAGAACTGCCCAAGATGGAGTAAAGAAGTTGGATTTACCTCACAACTGTAATAAACAAAAGAAAGCAAACAAAACATTTGAAATAACAACTTTTAAGACACTGGACATTAGGAAATGAAATACAGTAATCTTTAGAGAAGGAAAACAAATGAGATGAACGCTACAAGTGCTCCAGCTTATAGCCTTGAGTGTTTTCAGGACATGGTACAAGAAGAGGGCATTGAGGAGGAGCCCAGTGAGCTCCTGGAGCTGAGGAGTCAGAGCTGAGAGAACAGGGAGACCAAGGCAGTGAGAGCTGACAGGGTGGGATACCAGAGAGGGATAACTGCACAGAGAGTAAACCCCAGAGGTCTGCAGAGGGTCTCGCTGGGTTATTCAGGAAAGTATTGACAGCACATGCATGTGAAGGAATTACCTGAGACCAGGGAAAGAACCCTCTTAAAATAGTGCCATTTGCTCAACAGGGCTAGGAATCATGTTTTTTTTTTCCCACCAGCAAGCCTGGAAAAGAACATAATTCACATAGTAATAGGGAGAAAACTTAGGAAGGTCTTGGCTCAGTAATAGGAAATAGTTAGCCCTGAATTAACCACTGCTTTAGACTCATCTAGCAAATCATAATAGCAAGATCCAAAAGGATCAGACTCTTTCCATGCAACTTAACTGCCTTCCAGAACTAAGCACATGGATATTTACAAGAATACAAAAGTATTTCACACCTAACAAGGAAAATTTCACAATGTCTGGCATAAGAAGCAGAAAAGCACAAAACATAATGAAGAGTATAATCACTTAAAACCAAACCACAACGGACACAGATGTTAGAATTAGCAAAGATATCAAACCAGTCATTGTAACGGTATTCAATATGTTAAAAAGTTAAGTGGAAACATGAAAGATATAAAAAGAAGATTCCAATAGAATTTGCAGGGTTGAAAACCATTGTGTCTAAGAGGAACAATGCACTGAATGGGATAATGGCAGATTAGATTTGGCAAAACAAAAAGATTGGCAAACTTGAAAACATAGCAATAGAAATTCTCCAAAATGAAATACAAAGAAAAAAAGATATAAAAAATGAAAAGAGTATTAGTTAGTTTCGGGATCTTCTCCCAATCATTGATTAAAAATCAGCAGGAATATAGTAGGCTTGAACAACACTATCAACTAATTTGACCTAACTGACATTTGTAGAACACTCCACCAACAGTAGAATATATAATCTTTTCAAGTGCACATGAAACATTTACCAAGATAGACCATATTGTGGACCATAAAACAATGCTCAACATTTTAAAAGATTCAAGTGATAGCAAATGTGTTCTCTGACTGAAACAATTAAATTAGAAATCAATAGCAGAAAGATCTTTGAAAACTCCCTAAGTATTTGGAAACTAAATAAAGCAGTTTTAAATAGTCCATGGTCAAAGAATAAATAAAAAGGGACATTAGGAAGTATAATATTTTGAAATAAAAGAAAATAAAATCAATGTGCCAGAATTTGAGGTTCCACTTAAGCAGTACTTACGGGAAAATAAATAGCATTAAATGCCTATATTGACAAGAAGAAATGTTTCAAATCAATGATCACAACTTCTACCTTAAGAAATCAGAGAAGGAAGAACTAGATAAACCCAAGGTAAGTGGAAGAAAGAAAATAATGAAAATAAAGTGGAATTCAGTGAAATTGAAAAAAGAAAAACAATGAAGTCAATAAACCCAAAAGTTGTTTCTTTGAGAAGATCAATAAAATTGATAAATCTATAATCAAACTCACCAGGAAGAAAGAGAAGATACAACTTTCCAATATCAGAAATGAGAGGGGAGATGTATTCCAAGGATATTAAAAGGATAACCAGGGAATATTATGAACAATCTTTTGCATATAAATCAGCTTAGGTAAAATACACAAATTTCTTGCAATGTATAAACTACCAAAGCTTACTCAAGAAGAAATAACCTAAGTTGCCTTATACCTATTAATGAGATTGAATTTGTAGTTCAAATCTTCCCATAAAGAAAACTCCAGGTATGGATGATTTCACTGGTGAATTCAACTAAAAATTTAAGGAAGAAATAATACCAATTCTACAAAAACTCTTCCAGAACATAAAAGAAAAGGGAATATTTCACAACTGACTTACTTCATTTTATTATTTTTAATTTTTATGAATACATAATAGTTGTACGTATTTTTGGGGTACATGTGATATTTTGATAGAAGCATTCAATGTGTAATGATCAAATCTGGATAATTGGGATATCTGCGAATAACATGGTGGTTAACAGAAGCTAGGAAGTCTAATAGGGAGGGGGGAATAAAGAAGAGCTGGTTAATGGGCACAAAATACTTATTAGAAGGAATAAGATCTAGTGTTCTCATGGTTAATAATAATTTATTATATATTTTAAAGTTAACACCAGTTAACAATAATTTATTGCATATTTCAAAATAGCTAGAAGAGTAGATTTGGAATGTTCCCAACTCATTTTTTGAGGCCAGATTACCCTGATACCAAAACTAGACAAAGACATTACATGAAAGGGAAACTACCGACCAACTACAGAACATCATTCACAAGGATGTGAACACAGATGCAAAATTCCAAAGAAAATGTTAGCAAGTTAAATCCAACAATAGATTTTTAATGAGATAATATGGAATTTATACTGGAAGGCAGGGCTCATTTAACCATCAAAAATTATCGAATATAGCATTTCACTGTTAATAACTTCACCCATGGTGGTGGGGTATTTTTCTGGCGTTTTATTTCTATATTAGGCTTACAGCATTAATACAGGTTGACTCATTTGTTGTTGTGAGAATTAATGTAAAAGTATCTAATAAAGGGTTGAGTAGAAATGGAGATCAATAAATTTCTGGCAGTTAAAAATCTACTTTTTGCTTGATTAGGTTCACAAATTCACTTCTTTCATAGAAGCAAAGAACATTGGCCATCTACTTCCTGTCTTTCCGAACTGGCATTTCCTGTTGACACCTCACCAATCAGCCATCATTCATATGATTGTAGACAGGCTTCATGATCCCTTAGACTTAGAGCAGAGCTACTTGAAGTGCTCATCTGCAGCAAGATAAGAAGCTTGGCTCGGAGTGTAAATCAAGGCAATGTTTTCTTCAAGGAGAAAGTCTTGCTATGGAAATAAATAAATAAATAAATAAATGTCAGCTGAACTAATCAGTGTGCTTAGTAATTTAGTTGACTTACATCATGGTGCAAACTGCTTACCTTAAAATGGGCTGATGAACTGTTTGCAGGCACTTTGAGTACCAGGTTCTTAGAGTATGTCATATCTCACACAGCATTTAGATTCCAAAATCAGCACTTGTTTATACTTGCTCTCATGACATTGCTCTGTGGTGCATACTTTGAACACATATATAAAGCTTTTTGTGCTTTTGCTACCAATAAATGTAACTTTAATATCTATACTTTCTCTTGAGGTTATTACATATAATTAAATTTCATGCACATGTGTACTTCAAATTTTTTAGCCATGTGGAGTACATTAAAAATGAGTGTTTCTCATCTTGCATATTAAAATAGCTGGAGGATAAATCAGTCCTTTCACAAAGATCTGAGATAGGATAGCAAATGGGTTTTTTCTTATGTGACAATACATGTCAAATGGTAATGGCTCTGCATGCGCTATGTGGGTACAGATTTGGAGGGTGCATCTGGGAACAAGCAATGTGATTATTGATGTCTGCCATGAGTATGGAAATGCAGCATGGTAATAACCTCATGCTGTGTATTTGCCATCTATGACTAGGAGCTCCAAGCTTATCTTTCTATTAAAAAGAATGACTTGAGTTATTCTGTTGCAGGACATGAAAATTATGGCAGAAAAGAAGAACCAGATCATACTTATGAACCTGGAGATGTCTCTCTTCAAGAATATTACATGGATGTGGCTTTCCTCATAGATGCTTCCCAAAGAGTAGGAAGTGATGAGTTTAAGGAAGTAAAAGCTTTTATAACCTCAGTGCTTGATTACTTTCACATCGCCCCCGCTCCACTGACCTCCACCTTAGGAGACAGGGTTGCTGTCCTGAGCTACTCTCCCCCAGGCTATATGCCTAACACTGAAGAATGCCCTGTCTACCTGGAATTTGATTTGGTTACTTATAACAGTATACACCAAATGAAACATCATCTCCAAGACTCTCAACAGCTCAATGGAGATGTTTTTATTGGCCATGCCTTGCAGTGGACAATTGACAATGTCTTTGTAGGAACCCCCAATCTGAGGAAAAACAAAGTTATCTTTGTAATATCTGCTGGCGAAACCAACTCTTTAGACAAAGACGTCTTAAGGAATGTGTCTCTGAGAGCCAAGTGTCAAGGCTACTCCATATTTGTGTTTTCCTTTGGCCCTAAACACAATGACAAAGAATTAGAAGAATTAGCCAGCCACCCTCTGGATCATCACTTGGTCCAACTTGGCCGAACCCACAAGCCAGATTGGAACTATATCATCAAGTTTGTCAAGCCATTTGTCCATTTAATCAGACGTAAGTCATTAATTCTCTTTGATTGCTTTTGCAATAGATTTAATGTTTCTGTGTACAGTCCATCAGCAGACTTAGTAAAATGATCCTCACTTCAGTTAAGAGTGGTAGAGTATAAGTGAGTAGGAGGCAGTAAAAAATCTCAGAGAAAATTCCCAGATTTTTTGACCATGAGCCTTGCTGCTGTGCTGCCAAAGTTTTAGCCAGGAAATCCTCAAATGGATGAAAAGTGCCCTTTAGCCCTAACCTGTGAGTGTTTACTATGTGGCAGGTTCTTTAAATTGATTGTGTCATTTAATCTTCAGTGCAGTCCTCAGAGGAAAGTATTCATAACCCCATTTTGCAAGTGAAAAGACTGAGATTCAGAAATGTTAAATAAACTGCTTAAAATCTCACAAGTAATAATTAGTAAATTCTAGACTCAACCCCTCACATTCTGACCCCAGGGCTATGCTGTTGTCTAGTAAATCATACTTTAATTACTAAACCCTTAGCAAGGTGTAATGCTGTAATAAATAATATCACACTGACACTGCCCTCCACCTACTCCAAGGACTTCTATTTTGTCTTGTCATTATAAATTAACCTAAGTTCTTACTTGAATTCTTATGAGCCATAGGGACAAATCTCCTCTACAGCCTCTATGCCAGACAGCTGGTAGGGATTTTTTAGGGTGTCTTTACACAGTGGGGCTTTAAGGGTGGCTGCCCCAGCCTCTGCCCATGTGTTATGACTTTAGACATGCATATAGCAGCACATCCAAAACCTTGTAAGATCAAACAAGTCGTAGCGTGTGCTGGGAATTAGGAATGTGGCAGAGGCTACATTGAATGGTCTCTGCAGCTCCTGTAAGCTTACTAGAGAATCACAAGGTTGCAGGTTTTCTGGCATGCATAAAGCCCCAGGGCTTACATAGTTCGCAGGAATCTTGGAATTTAGCAGTTATGTTTAGTAGCAAGTAAAAATGTGCCTTCTCCCAACCCGAAGATAAATAGGGCAGACAATTTCAATAGCTAATAGAGTCTTCTCCCAGAACTTAAAGTATAATTTAAAAAAATAATAAAATATAAAATTTTTTTTAAAAATAGTCTCCTAGAAAGATCCTCCTTTTATAGGGAGAGAAACAAATGATAGAAAGAATTTAGAGATGTCCTTAAATTATATCACAAATTTGTGATAGAGCATTGGAATTATTTATTCAATGACTGGCTGTATCTTCTTGACTTTGCCAAGAACAAAGAATTTCCATGTCAGAGTGTGCCTATTTTGCAAAGTCCGTTATAAAAGTTGTTCTTGAAAACACTGCCAACCACGTGAAAACATGATCTGACTTTGGGTGAGATAATAATGTAGGTGGGTAAAATTTAGACTAACCAGCCCACTCTCTCTCCAGGTGCCATCAACAAATATCCCACCGAAGATATGAAAGCCACATGTGTTAACATGACCTCTCCCAACCCAGAGAACGGTGGCACAGAAAACACTGTATTGTGAGTTGAGAAATTGCAAGTTTGGGTAATACCACAACTGGAAACAGTTCTTAAGAAAACTGTGAAATGAATAGCATTTTAGTTTTCAAGATCCAAGTGTGTGTTTGTGTGTGTGTGTGTGTGTGTGTGTTTTAAATGCTACTCATTTGTGATGATAGCATAGGTCTGACATTAATCGCAGATAGAACAGGACTTATATTTGAAAGAACTATGCTTCCATTTCTGTTTCTTTTACCAAAAATAGCCTCCTATTAGTACCTTCTCAGTAAGTAGATAACATAACTCCAATATTGGGTACTGCCAAAACAGAAAACTTATATCAAAGATTCCATGTAACAATTTTAGAGCAGAATAAAAACATAAAAAACAAAACAAAATATTTGGCCATTTAGAAAGCAAAACACATATGAAGATTGGCAGGAAGGATTCTTTCAAGTTTGATTTTACAAAGTACAACCCTAAGTACTCAATAAAAATTTAATGATAGAAATTATACTGGTTTGGAATTCTAAACTGCGGAGACAAATGTCTAAGTTTCCTTCAGAATATTAGAAAATTGCACAAGTCAAATTTCATTCATGAACTGAACTTGGACTATTCCAATCACATACATAAAATAGATTCATCTTATATTATCTGGTGGTATTCACATTTAATCTTGCAGGGGACTTGGCTAACTAATTTTTTATCTCTCTTCTCTATTACCTCAGACTTCTTCCTGGGATATATGAAATAAAGACAGAAAATGGTGATCTGTTTGATGAATTTGATTCCCAGGCACAACATCTCCTTGTATTAGGGAACAATCATAGTAATGGTTCTGAGACAGCTACTGATTTGATGCAGAAGTTATACCTGCTCTTTTCAACTGAGAAACTGGCAATGAAAGACAAGGAAAAAGCACATTTAGAAGAAATTTCAGCTCTAGTGGTTGATAAACAGCAAGAAAAAGAAGGTAATCGTGAGTACCATAGAGCTGAAGACCCTCAAGTACCTTTGTTTGGATTTTCCCCTGGTGGAAGATGAGCAGTTAGAATTCACTGGGAGAGGTAGAGATGACAGGATGAGGATAAAAGAGGGGCTTATCGTCTAAGGATCCAAGGGAGATAAAACTTCAGAAAGGCAAAAAATAGTCTTTGTTGACATATTCAGAATTACAAGCAGGTATAAATCCTTGGTGTGGAGTCAGGGAATGGGGAAGTTGGAGGGGCAAGAACAAGGAGAGCAGGTCCCAAGTAAGCAGGAGCAGTCCTGCATCCTTGTGCAAAATCGGGGTGAAGGGGAACTGTGCAAGGAGCCTCCAGAGTTTTAATACTCGAGATCTGCTCTCTCCCTTAACAACTAGGGTTTTCTTGGTTTGAGATGTAGGCCCTTAGCTGAGCCTCAGCCTCAGTGAGACCTGGAGAGGACAAGGCCACCATGGTTCTGAGATCTGTGTGGAGACTGTGGGCAGCTCCATAGGCTGGGTGGGAAATGGACCTACAGCTAAAAGCAAAACAGGAGATGGACAGCCGGAAGCTATTGGCTCTAGGGCAGCGATTCACAGTCCTTGCTGTGTCCCAGAGTCATGTGGGAAATGATTTTAAAATAAATATTCCTTGGTATCTACTAAAGCTGAAAATATGTATATCCAATGACCCAGTAATTTTACTTCATTGTATATACCCAATAGGAATATATATATTAACCAAAAATCATGTACTAAAATGTTTATAAAAGCACTATTTGTGTTGCCCCAAAGTGGGAACAAAAATGCTCAACAGCAGAATTAAAAAATAAATTTTGGGACATTTATATAATAAAATCCCATATAGGGGCATATATGTATACTTCAAAAAAGTTTATATATGTGTGTGTATACATACATACATATATATATATATAAACACATTTATAAATATAGATATAGTTAAAGCTATAGATATATATACACACATACATAAACATATATATAGTTTTAGATATGGGTATAATTGTAGATATATCTATTTGTAGAGAGAACAAAATCAGCAAAATGATGGAAAATAAGAGAAGTGAATATAGGAAAAATAGGAAAAATACAGACAAAAAGAGAGAGAGAAGATAGATATAATAAAATACAAATTAAATAGAAGTATATTGAAATATCTGGTTCTCATCAAAATGGAATAAGTTCATTTTTGTTTCAAAATGGAATAGGCCCATGTCACTTATCTTTTCCACTGATTACAACTGAAAATTCTGGATGAAATACAAAAAGCAACTACCTGAGGGCTATGAAAAGTAAGCAAAAGCACGTATATTGTGAAGAGCCATGAGTTTCCCATTTTCCTTTCTCTTTTCTTTTGTGGCTTTATGCCGAGGGCAAGCCTAAGTACAGGAACTGTGTGGCAGTGAAGTAGATGTCTAAACCTCATTAGAAACCCCATATTTTTGGCCAGAAGAACTAGGAAAAGAGGCCCTGTGCATTAAAGAAATCCTGCTTTTTTCCCCTTTTTCTGTCATGGGTTTGCTTTGAAGGCAGGCATCAGTTGGCAGCTAAGTGGAAAGCTAGACACTTAAAATTAAAGAGAAACCCTTTCTTTCTTGTTGAAGGCCAAAAGAGTCAGGGTCGTGATTAACTCAGTATACCACTGGAGGCTATATGAGTACAGAGCAAACTGTTCTCATAAATGAAGAATGTTGGCAAACTGACAAACTGCGTATGCCACCCAGAAGGAATGCTGAGGGCAGTCATGCCCCAAAAGCAAGTGTTTCTTGTGATTAGGTACATCTGAAGCCTGTTAGTAATAATATGAACCTGTGATCAATTAAGCAGCTGACCAATCCTTACCTCCTCCTCCCTGCTCTTGCTACTCAATAAATATGAAGGGTGGTGGAAGCTCAGGGGCTGCCTTTGCTCACTAGAAGCAGGGAGCTCTCTTCTTCTTCCCTGGTTCCCCTTCCTTTAAAGGTTTCTTTTGTCTTAAGTTTTCATTTCTGTGTTTGTCCCTTCCTTTGGTCCCACAATGATGGTCTCAAGCAGTAACAGTAGTAACTTGTAATGACATCTCAAGTAGTAACAGCAGTAACTGCCATAGTGACAGTCTCAAGTAGTAACTGTGGCAGTCTGTCACATTTATGGCCAGAGAAACTGGAAAAGAAGACCTTGTGGGCCAGCATGTGTGGGTAACCTTAGGGAGAAGAGAGCTGAACAAAGGAATACTCTACTTGTAATTAGGGGACCTATATAAGTCTCAGACCCTTCCCTAAACTGTACATGTATGAGAAAGACCGTAAAAAGGATAGCAAAGGCCCTAGAAACTAAACTGTGACTGCTACTCACAGACAATCAGACAGCACTTGCATGCTGAACCTGAGATGATTGCCTGCTAAAACAAAAATATTCTACAGAGAATCATAACAGGACTTAGAGTCTAAACAACATAATATTCAAAATGTTCAGGATACAATCCAAAATTATGGAACATACAGAGAACCAGGAGATGTGAACAATTCTCAAAGAAAAAGACAACCAACATGCCAACCTCAAGGTGACTCTGATGTTGCAATGATCAAAGACATTAAAGTAGCTATTATAAGTATGCTCTATAGGTAAAGGTAAATAACTTGAAATGAATGGAAAGATAGACATTTTCAAGCAGAGAAATAGAAATCACAAAAAAGAACCCAAAGGAAATTTTAGAAGTAAAAAATACAATATCTAAAATTTTAAAACATTCACTGGATGAGCTTAATAGCAGAGTGATGATGAGAGAAGAAAGAGTCAGTGAGTGGCTGAGTGCAGTGGCTCACACCTGTAATTCTGGCACTTTGGGAAGCTGAGGTGGGCAGATCACTTGAGCCCAGGATTTTGAGACCAGCCTGAGCAACATGGTGAGACCCCATCTCAACAACAACAAATTAGTCGGATGTGGTGTCATTCACTTGTACATAGTCCCAGGTACTCAGGTGACTGAGGTGGAATAATTGCTTGAGCCCCAAAGGTCAAGGCTGTAGTGAGCTATGATCATGCTGCTGCACCCCAGTCTGGGCAACAGAGCAAGACCATGTCTCCAAAAAAAAAAAAAAAAAAAAAAAAGGAAAAGAAAAGAAAAAGAGTCAATGAACTTGAAGAAAGATTATGCAATTATACAAACTGAAGAGAGAAAAGATTGCGAAAAAGGCGAACAGAACCTTGGAGACTTGTTGAGTATCAGAGGGTCTAACATTTGTTTCACTAGAATTCCATAAGGGAAGTAGAAAGATTCATGCAGAAAAAAAATTTTAGGAAATAATGACCAAAAATCCCCCCAAATTGGTAAAAGATATAAATTTACAGATTTTAAAAGCAAAAAAAAAATTCAGACACATCATAATCAAACTGCTGAAAACCAAGGATAAAGAAAAAAAATATTGAAGCAGCTAAGAAACTATGAGACAAAATAAGGGAACAACTCAAATGACTGTAGATTTCTCATCAGAAACCATGAAGGCTAGAAGACAGTGGAACAACTTCTTTTTTTTCTCTTTAATGTGCTGAAAGAAAAGACCTATGGACACAGAATTTTATATCCAATAAAGATATCCCTCTCCCTCTGGAATAAAGACAAAATAAAGGCATTCTCAGATGAAGGAAAATTAAAGAGAACTTGTCACCAGCAGACCTGTTCTAAAGGAGAAATATGTGACAGCCAGGGAGTTGGAGTGAGGTCAAATGACTGGTGACCCAGTGGGCAGGAGACATACTGGGCAGGTGAAATTAAGGAAGGGACACAAATGAGAAATCAAATGGGTGATTGAAAGGGAGGAAGGCTGAGTAAGAGAAAGTGGTGAGCACCAGACACAGCTTGCTCATGTGAATAGCTGTACTGTCTGTGAGGTAATTTCATACCCATTATCTCATTGGATTCCCTTTAAAACCCTTGTGTGGGAGACAGGAATTAATATCCCTAGTACACAGATGGAGAAACTGAGGTTCAAAGAGGTTTAGTGCCTTGCCAGTGACTCTGTTTTGGTAACTTCTGATTCAGTATGCTTTACCAACATCTGGAGGAAGGAATAAAGGGTAGATCAGAAACAGAGAGGGTTGGTTGAAGAGGAGGTATATTAGTTTGCTTGGACTGCCATAACAAAGACCATAGACTGGGTGGCTTAAATAACATTGATTTATTTTCTCATAGTTGTGGAGGCTGGAAGCCCAAGCAAGGTGCCAGCCTATAAGGTTCTTGATGAGGGCTCTCTTCCTGGCTTGCAAATAGCTGCCTCCTCTCCTTGTCCTCACATGATAGAAAGAGGATCTTGGTGTCTCTTTCTCTTTTTATAAGAGTAACGGTTCCGTAAAATCAGGGCTTCACCCTTATGACCTCGTTTAACCTGAAATGCCTCCTTAAGGGCCCTATCTTCAATACAGTCACATGGGGTTAGGGCTTCACTGTATAAATTTGTGGGCAAGAGACACATTTCAGTTTATAGCAGGGGATATAATTAAAAATTACTCACAGGAAAGAACCCTGTAAATTGGTGATTCCCAAACTTGTCTATACATTAGAATCACCTAGTTATTTTTTTGAGAAGTCCAAAGTCTAGCCCACACCCCATATCAATTAAGTCACATTCTCTAGAGGTAAGACACAGGCATCAGTTCTTTTGTTTTGTTTTGTTTTGTTTTTTGAAGCTCTCAGGTGATTTCAATGTGCATTCAAGTTTGCAAAACACTGCTATAAATCCTGGTTGAATCATTCCTGTTAGACAGCTTTAGATATCTCAAGGTGATTTGCTGCTGAAAATAATAAGGTTGGTAGAATCAAAAGGATTATCATCAAGTGTGCGTCTTTGTTGTTTGTTATTATTCTTCATTATTTTCTCCAAAAGTTTTCTGCATTTTTCTGTTGTAATGATATTATATACATCTAGAAATAAATGATGTCTTTAATTCTTTTTCTCACAGATCTCTAGCCAACAGCTTGGGTTAGTTATATTTGGCCAGCCCTGCTCCCTGAAGCCAATCTGAGTCTCTTCAGAAAATATCAGCTTGACTTTTTCTTGCACTCATGAAAGCTTAATGACTGAGAATCACTGAGTTGTACTTTGTCTTTTTGCAGATAAGGAAATGGAAGCTACAGACATCTGAAGCATCTTACCTAAGAATTCAGTAATTAATCCAATACTTTCGTCATAGTGATTCATACTCTATGTTTATAGAACATAAGTTTACCTTAAAGTTAGGCCATGAAACAGAAATAATACAATCTATCTCTGAGTTGTTGAAAAGTTGAAGATGATGCATATAAAGCTCAAAGTACACACTATGCCTGGAATATAATCAACTAGTATTATCCCTATTTGAATTATCTAAGTTTGATCATCTATTTGACAATTAAAAATATAAATCCATTATATCAAATTATCACTTTATGTTGTTTTGTTCATGTTTTGTTTTCCTAAAGAGATTGAACTTTTCTTTTCACCTGTCCATTTGTTTGAAATTTTCATTATATATTTCTACTAAAAGGACAGATTTTCTGTTTGCTCATTATAAAGTACATTTTCAAGAATTTAATGTAGATATTTTTAAGTGGAACTGTATCTTTTTTTCTTTATGTCAAACCCAAGGCTTGTTTCTTATTTATTTTTCCAATATCAACTGTAGTGTTTCTCAAAGAATGATCCCTGGACCAGCCACATCAGCATCGTCTGGGAACTCACTAGAAATGCAGATTCTTGGATTGTACCCCAGACCTACCGAATCAGAAATTCTGGAGGTGGAGCCTCCAGAGGTTGAGAACCACTGACCTAGTATTATAAATATCAAGTCTAAATCAGACTTCTTTAATAGGGGTCCTTTCATTGGATATTAATAAGTATTTGGGAAAAAATCATTTCTCTAGAAATCACTGATAAGTAGATATGGGTTTTTCTGCAGGACTTTTTATTGTCTTTAATGGAATATTAAATTCTATTAATATTCTGAGAAAACAGCTATAATCAAACCAATTTGGCCACAGAATCTTTTAACAGCATTTTATAGGGCTGGTATTTTGTAGAAAACACTTCAGGAAACAAGAGTTGAAAGAGTTAATCCTGGAGCCAGCTGTAAATTTGAATCCTATTTCTGCAATTACTGGTCATGTGATCTTGGGCATGTCACATTGCCTCTCTGAGCTTCCATTTCCTCATCTGCAAAATGGGGATAATAATATAACCTATGACATTGGCTAATGTAAGCAGTAAATGAGTATGAAGTGCTTCAAACAGCTCTTAGCATAGAGTAAAAGCTTCATAAATGTTAGCTGCTATTTAAAATCGTGATCATGTTGATGATGACAGTGATGATAACAAATGATATCAGAGCTAGTGGTTACGGTGAAAAGAACACCCCAGTGCCAGTTTTAGTTCTGTGGCTAACTGGCTTTATGATCTTAAGAAGTCACCTGATTGCTCTGGTCCTAAACTTTCTTCTCAGTGTAATGAAAAGCTTGGATGAGGCCAGTGTTTTTTATACTGGGGTATACATAGTGGGTGACACACAAAGATTTTCCAATGCACGGATTTCAAAAGCTAGTCTTAAAAGGCTCCATCTACCTGAGAATGTATTTGTGTCTAAGGAATCACAGAAGGGCATCCTTTTCTGCATCCCCTTTTAAAAACATCCCCCAGTTCACACACACAAAATGGCACATCTCTCAGCCATTCTGAATCTAACTGTGGTGCTTTGCCCCAGATGTAAAACCCCTCTAGGGAGGTATGTGGGGTGGGGTGCAGTGGGGATTGTCAAACCAGGAGTCATTTAAAAATATTCTATCTGTAGTCCTTCTTTAATCAAAGCACCATAAACCCAAGTAAGGCTTCAAATCTTTTCGATCCTGTACATACTTCTGTTAAGGAAGAAGGGTGTTGCTAGAAATGGGGTATTTGAACTCATGTTAGAATGTTTTGAATTCAGGTGCATCATGGAGTGAGGGTGATAGCAATGATGATAAATTTCATTTTGTAATCTGGCCCCTCCCATTTCCCAACTATTGTGAAAGGGTGTGTATCTCCTGACTGGGATTTCCATGAGAACAAACAGAGAGTGTATTGGAGATATATTGATGAATAATGCTATGGCCTGAATGTTTGTGTTCCCCCAAAGTTAGTATGCTGATGTCCTAACCCCCAAGATCATGGTATTAGGAGGTAGGATATTTGTGATTAAGTCGTGGGGGTGGATCCCTTATGAATGGGATCAGTGTCCTTATAATAAAGGACACAAGGGGACTCCTCTTCCCTTCCACCATGTGAGAATTTAGTGAAAAGGCACCACATTTGAACCAGAAAGCAGGTCCCTCACTAGATGCTGAATGGGCCAGTGCATTGATCATAAGCTTCCCAGCCTCCAGAACTGAGAGAAATAGATTGCTGTTGTTTATAAGCCACCCAGTTTATGGTAGTTTGTTATAGCAGCCTAAATGGACTAAAACAGAGAGCAAGCATTCTTTTATCAGGCAAAACAAAAACAAAAACAAACAACAACAAACAAACAAAAACCACAAAACAGAAAACAAACAAAAACCCACTATGGCAAGAGCTATCAACCTATCTTGGAATAGAATCATAGTAAGATATCATCACAGGAACCTCCAATACCATAATTATTTCAACTGAGAGATGAGATTAGACTCTTTCAAAGGCAGAGCATGTGTGGATTGGCTTTTACAATAAAGACCAGTTCTTCCAATTAGGCTACATGGGGAACATTTCCCATAAAGTGAATGAACTAAATTGAAGCTTCAAAATTCTGAAGTAAAAACATATAGAAAAGATGATTAAAATATTTTATCAAAAAATATACTAATAATGTAAGTATCAAGTGTGCTTAATTTAGCAAAATTTAACTTTTCCAAACATTTTAGTTTTTCGAGATAAATACAGTGCCTCTCAGTAAAAGAGTAACAGGTATAATTAATAGCCATTTGATAAATTTGGTAAAGCACTTTTTAAACAATATTTCCCAGAAATTAGAAAATGTCGTCTAAATGACTGGATAACTGACTCTTTTGTAAAACTTTTTGAAAGATTACTGGGTGATTTTCGGGATATGATTCAGAAAAAAGTCAAATAATTGTTTGACATTGCTCTGATAAAACTCCTTCAAGATCCATCGATGTAAATAATATTTATCAGTGCTTAAATATATAACAATAGATATTAATAATTCTATCAATTCTGATATTAAATCTTGCCTTACTCTAGCAAAAACAGTAATATGTAAAAATAACAGGGAAAAACTATCCATTTTACTAATAAATGTATTTTGAACAAAAATGTTTACTTTTTGTCTTAATAGAATTACCAAAATTTAAATATATATGTTGTTTTGATAAATTCTAATGATAATTCATCTTTAAAAAGTGTTAATGTGTAGAAGCTTATCGTCATAGAAAATAAGAACATACACTTAAATATATATATTTTTGCAGAGAATTATGATTAGGCAAATGAAATATTTTAAAGCATATAAACGTATTAGAGTTAGAATGAAATTCTATGGGGAAAGTGGAAGGGAAATACAAATTTAAGGAGAGAAATGAACACTATAAACTATCTGACATTTAAACATGAGCATGTTTACATATATTTTTAGTAAATAATGGTGGACTCTGTTGGATAAGTTAAGAGAGAAATGTTAAGGTTTTATTTTTAAATGTCAGTTTTTATAATATGTCACAACTTACATCTTTTTCAACCACTTAAACTCATAACGAAAAAAATAGATATTTAAAATGTCCAAGGCAAGAAGTAGATGTTTTGTTTTCCTTTGAGGTGTGGCTGTAAGCAAAAATTTTTAAAGACAACTAGGCTGGAACCTCTCTAAGATTCTGTTTTAGACCAGCTTCCCCTGAAGCCAATACAGAGTTGAGAATTTCTGTGCATGTGAGTTACTGAGGGAGTGCTCACAGGAGAACCAGTAAGGAAGGAAGCAAGACAAGGAGTGGAAGGCAAATAAGGGTGTCATCTCAGGCGAAGTCCCATAGAGGGCAGCTTAAGCCTGATCCTTCAAGGAAACGCGGGCGCCTAAATTAGGCTGCAGAGATTTCCTGAGCTGAGGCAAGAGAGTTAGGCTTTCTTTTTCTTTCTTTCTTTTTTTTTAATCCTTTAAGTTCTGGGATACATGTATAAAACGTGCAGGTTTGTTACATAGGTATACACGTGCCATGGTGGTTTGCCGCACCCATCAACCCGTCATCTACATTAGGTATTTCTCCTAATGCTATCACTCCCTTTGCCCCCCACCCCCCGACAAGCCCCAGTGTGTGATGTTCCCCTCCCTGTGTCCAAGTGTTCTCATTGTTCAGCTCCAACTTATGAGTGGGAACATGTGGTGTTTGGTTTTCTGTTCCTGTGTTAGTTTGCTGAGAATGATGGTTTCCAGCTTCATCCATGTCCCTGCAAAGACATGAACTCATTCTTTTTTATGGCTGCATAGTATTCCATGGTGTATATGTGCCACATTTTCTTTATCCAATCTATCACTGATGGGCATTTGGGTTGCTTCCAAGTCTTTGCTATTGTGAATAGTGCTGCAGTAAATATACGTGTGCATATGTCTTTATAGTAGAATGATTTATAATCCTCTGGGAATATACTCAGTAATGGGATTGCTGGGTCAAATGGTATTTCTGGTTCTAGATCCTTGAGGAATCGCCGCACTGTCTTCCACAATGGTTCAACTAATTTACACTCCCACCAACAGTGTAAAAGCGTCCCTATTTCTCCACATCCTCACCAGCATCTGTTGTTTCCTAACTTTTTAATGATCGCCAATCTAACTGGCGTGAGATGGTATCTCATTGTGGTTTTGATTTGCATTTCTCTAATGATCAGTGATGATGAGCCTTTTTTTCATTTGTTTGTTGCCTGCATAAATGTCTTCTTTTGAGAAGTGTCTGCTCATATCCTTTGCCTACTTTTTAATGGGGTTGTTTTTTTAAATTGTAAATTTGTTTAAGTTCCTCATAGATTCTAGGTATTAGCCCTTTGTCAGATGGATAGATTGCAAAAATTTTCTCCCATTCTGTAGGTTGCCTGTTCACTCTGATGATAGTTTCTTTTGCTGTGCAGATGCTGTTTAGTTTAATTAGATACCATTTGTCAATTTTGGCTTTTGTTGCAATTGCTTTTGGTGTTTTAGTCATGAAGTCTTTGCCCATACCTATGTCCTGAATGGTATTGCCTAGGTTTTCTTCTAGGGTTTTTCTGGTTTTAGGTCTTACATTTAAATCTTCAATCCATCTTGAGTTAATTTTTGTATAAAGTGTAAGGAAAGGGTCCAGTTTCAGTTTTCTGCATATGGCTAGCCAGTTTTTCAACACCATTTAACGAATAGGAGATCCTTTCCCCATTGCTTGTTTTTGTCAGGTTTGTCAAAGATCAGATGGTTGTAGATGCGTGGCATTATTTCTGAGGCCTCTGTTCTGTTCCATTGGTCTATATATCTGTGTTGATACGAATACCATGCTGTTTTGGTTACTGTAGCCTTGTAGTATAGTTTGAAGTCAGGCAGCATGATGCCTCCAGCTTTGTTCTTTTTGCTTAGGGTTGTCTTGGCTATTTGGGCTCTTTTTTGTTTCATATGAAATTTAAAGTAGTTTTTTTCTAATTCTGTGAAGAAAGTCAGTGGTAGCTTGATGGGGATAGCATTGAATCTATAAATTACTTTGGTCAGTATGGCCATTTTCACGATATTGATTCTTCCTATCCCTGAGCATGCAATGTTTTTCCATTTGTTTGTCTTCTCTCTTATTTCCTTGAGCAGTGGTTTGTAGTTCTCCTTGAAGACGTCCTTCACATCCCTTGTAAGTTGTATTCTTAGGTATCTTTTTCTCTTTGTAGCAATCGTGAATGTGAGTTCACTCATGATTTGGCTCTCTGCTTGCCTATTGTTGGTGTAAAGAAATGCTTGTGATTTTTGCACATTGATTTTGTATCCTGAGACTTTGCTGAAGTTGCTTATCAGTTCACCAAGGTTGAAATGAAGGAAAATATGTTAAGGGCAGCCAGAGAGAAAAGTTGGGTTACCCACAAAGGGAAGCCCATCAGACTAACAGCAGATCTCTCTGCAGAAACCCTACAAGCCAGAAGAGAGTGGGGGCCAATATTCAACATTCTTAAAGAAAAGAATTTTCAACCCAGAATTTCATATCTAGCCAAACTAAGCTTTATAAGCGAAGGAGAAATAAAATCCTTAACAGACAAGAAAATGCTGAGAGATTTTGTCACCACCAGGCCTGCCTTACAAGAGCTCCTGAAGGAAGCACTAAATATGGAAAGAAAAAACCAGTACCAGCCACTGCAAAAAACAACAAATTGTAAAGACCATCGATACTATGAAGAAGCTGTGTCAACTAATGGGCAAAATAACCAGCTAGCCTCATAATGACAGGATCAAATTCACACACAACAATATTAACCTTAAATGTAAACAGGCTAAATGCCCCAATTAAAAGACACAGACTGGGAAATTGGATAAAGAGAAAGTTGGGCTTTCTTACTTCCTCCTAGGTTATTGATTGGTCAAGAGCTGCTGTGGAGAGGAATGTAAACTCCAGGTGCTCATAGTGCATGTAGTTAAAGCAGGTCAAGTAGCTAACAGCAGTCCTCAAAGAATAATAGGTGCTGATGTTGGGAGCAAAAGCTCACATGGCAATGGTTGGGGAGGGAGGCCCAGAAGGGGAAGGCAGAAAACGAAGGAATATTGTCCTAGAAATTAATGTTAAAAAAGAAAGATTAGAGGGATTCTGGGCAAAACCTTGATATTGTCTATTGCACACCCCTTCAAGCACCTGTTTAATAATACCAGCCACTAAATTTGCTAAGCATGGAATGTCAAATCATTAATGTACCAACATTCTTCCAGGAAGAATTATGTCTATGATTCTCCTTATGCATTGCTCATTTATATCTATTATCACATCACCCTGAGCTGGACTTCTATTTTGACCATTGAAAATGACAAAAATATTGTGTTTGTTTTATATGTGGCATATAAAGGAGTAGGCCCTGGAGGAACATTTTGAACAAATACAATGACATTAAAAGCAGTGAATATTGTTATATTTTGCAGATGGTGAAGATACAAAGTCATCATAGGAGAAAAGAAGATAGCTCCACTGACATGTATAATCACATGTGGTTCTAACCAGAATGCATAATCATCTGTTAGAGGTAGTGTGGTAAATGACAGGGACTTTTCACAAAAACAATTGGCTAATAGCATGCTAAATTTGTTCTCCATCTCAAATCTTGAGGAGAAGAATTTTCGGAGTGAAGACATCAGTAAGAAGACCTGACAAACCAGGAATGATTTCATTTCTCCTGAGAACTGGGGAAACCGAACTATAAGAGTTAACTTTTCTTTGAAAGCTCTGCATAGTTCAGGCATCGATTTTGATGATGTATCTGCCTGGAAAAGATTGTCATTATTTTCATCACATCTGTATCTCAGATTGGACTCCTCTAAAAGCATTTGGAATTGGAATTTCCTAGGAATATCTTCTACTAATTCTTAAAACTGGAAAGCCATGCCCATGTCGTCGGTTCTGGGGTGACCCTAACATTTCATCTAGCAGTGATTGTCTTCTAAAACCCACCTGTCAGGCTGCTATGACCCATAGTTAATGCTTTCTCTTCACCAGGACATTGACAAAAGAATGGAATTGGTGAAAAAGAAAAAAGTGATAAGAGGCTAATTTTATGAACCATATTTTTTGCTGTAATCTTTTGTTTAAATTTTAGCATGCTTTGCTTTGTGTATACTGAATTTTTGCAGCAAAAGAATTACGGAAAAGCACAGATACTCTATATGACCAGAGATGTTCTTGGGAATTACAATGTAGCAAGAGATAATTTCTAAAATAAAAACAAGTCTGACTTGGAAGTTTGTTCTGTTCATTATTATTTAACTACAGTCTAACTCAACCCTAATAGAACACCAGTAGAGGACTAAATATATTTGGAACATTTACATAAAATGTAAAATTAGCCAACAGTGAATTAGTTTTAAAAATCATTCAATTTGGCTAAGGCAACAAGTAATTACCAAGTCAATGAGCATCTATTATATTAAAAAATGAAATTACTGTGTTAATGGGATAATACCATAGGCTATTTTGTACTTTTCCCATGTAATTTTTCTTGACCTTACTGTTGTTATTTGCATAATTTAAAAATAATCCAATTCTAAGTTGCTGAGATTTTTATAGTAACCATTTATTGCTCTTTGGGAAGTTCCATATTCAACTCTACTCGTTTAGTAAAGTTTTGTTTTCCCCTAAGAACCCTGATAAGTGTAGGTGTGTGTGTGTGTGTGTGTAAACACATGCATGAAGAATACATCAGATACCTAAATCTGAAAATGACATGATTATCAAGAATGTGAAGCCACAGGAACTAATCCTCTGCTGATGGGGGTGTAAATTGTTTAAACAGCACTGTGGCAATATTTAGTTAGATGGATGATACACGTATCCTAAAACCCAGCAATCCCACTACTAGCTCTCTACAGCTACGTGTGAGAAGCTCTCACATATGTACGCCAGGAACCAAATACAAACATGTTCACTGCAGCACTGTGTGTTTTAGAGAGGAGCTGAAGCCAACATGAACATCCTAATGTGGTCTACTCATACAATAGCATATGATAGAGCAGCTAAATTGATAAACTGGAGCTGTATCTACAAACAGAGACAAATCTCAAAGATAATATTGAACCAGAAAGAGTTGCAGATGGATACATTATGACATCACTTATACATTTTAAAACCTGAGAAGCAATACCACATAATGTTTATGGCTACTGACAACTGGAGTGAAAACACAAAGGCATATGTGGGGATGACAAACACCAGATTCAAGACAGCGGTTATCTTTCAGTGGTAAGAGGTAAAGTGGGGGTCCAATTATCATCATGATGTTTTATTTCTTAAGCTGGGTGATGGAAAAGATGTACATTCCTTACTATTATTCTCTACATATTTCAGTGCCTGACATTTCATAATTTAAAAGAGTAAATTAAGTAATAAAAATGCAAAATTCAAGTAAATCCTTGTGCTACATCCAGGACTATGTTAGGAATTGAGAGGGATTTTTTTTTTAATTAGATAACTCTACTTGACCTTGAGGAGTTTGCACTAAGTCAAGGTCATTAGAGTTAGGTAACCTTCTGAGATAATGGTTCTTCTTGAACATTGAGCACCTGGGAAACTTGTCCCCTTCACTGATATGCCACATAATGTTGATCAATGTATGAAATTAATTTTTTTCTTTTTTTATTATGCTTTAAGTTTTAGGGTACATGTGCACAATGTGCGGGTTTATTACGTATGCATACATGTGCCATGTTGGTGTGCTGCACCCATTAACTCGTCATTTAACATTAGGTATAACTCCTAGTGCTATCCCTCCCCCCTCCCCCCACCCCACAACAGGCCCCAGTGTGTGATGTTCCCCTTCCTGTGTCCAAGTGTTCTCATTGTTCAATTCCCACCTATGAGTGAGAACATGCGGTGTTTGGTTTTTTGTCCTTGCGATAGTTTGCTGAGAATGATGGTTTCCAGCTTCATCCATGTCCCTACAAAGGACAAGAACTCATCCTTTTTTATGGCTGCATAGTATTCCATGGTGTATGTGTGCCACATTTTCTTAATCCAGTCTATCATTGTGGGACATTTGGGTTGGTTCCAAGTCTTTGCTATTGTGAATAGTGCCGCAGTAAACATACATGTGCATGTGTCTTTATAGCAGCATATTTTATAGTCCTTTGGGTATATACCCAGTAATGGGATGGCTGGGTCAAATGGTATTTCTAGTTCTAGATCCCTGAGGAATTGCCATACTGACTTCCACAATGGTTGAACTAGTTTACAGTCCCACCAACAGCGTAAAAATTTTATGTCTGGGCATTTGAGGTTGCACAGAGCACAGCACAATTTGATGCACATAAGAGCTAAGATGGGTGATATTAAGTGGCATTGTTTCATTGGAGGAGCAATTACACTGTAAATACAGGGAGCTTTAAAATAAATTTTGGGGCTGGGCGCGGTGGCTCACGCCTGTAATCCCAGCACTTTGGGAGGCCGAGGTGGGCGGATCACAATGTCAGGAGATAGAGACCATCCTGGCTAACATGGTGAAACCCCGTCTCTACTAAAAATACAAAAAATTAGCCAGGCGTGGTGGCGGGCACCTGTAGTCCCAGGTACTCAGGAGGCTGAGGCAGGAGAATGGCGTGTACCCGGGAAGCAGAGCTTGCAGTGAGCCGAGATCGTGCCACCGCACTCCAGCATGGGTGACAGAGCGAGACTACGTCTCAAAAAAATAAATACATAAATAAATAAATAAATTTTGGGCATTCAAGAAAAAAATACAACACCTGAATGTGCACTGTGGGCACAAAATGTCAACAACATCAGAGAATGAACATAGGTTAATAAAAATACAGTGCATGAATTCAGAGTCAGGCTGCTAAGTACAGTCAGTAAGTGCTTTGGAAATCAAAGAAGGAAAAAAAAAATCACCTGGGATTTAAATAATTGAAGAAGACTTCAAAGAATAAATGGGATTCACACCAGGTCCCCACTTAAAGGCTCACAATGCTTTCCTTCCAGTTTCTTCATAATGACAATGAGAAATCCTTTCATGTCTTAGAAGGAGTTTCTATAGGTCAGTTTCTAATCTGACCTTTGCTCGCCTTTCCAGCCCAATCTGTTCTCACTGCAAGGAACCTCTTCCACTCTCTACCTCCTATTTATTCTTCCATGCTGGCTCTCACCTGCTTAGGAATACCTTGCATACAGTGGGGCTGGGATTGCCATATACAGTTAGAATATACACTGTATATTCTCCTAGTACCCGGATCTCTCCCTCTGGGCCCTCATTAGGAAGAGTTATAATGGCCCATTCATTTGTCAATATCCTCAAGAGGCACTGAAGTGAGCTTCTCCATCTTGTTTATCGCTGTGCTCCCAGTACCCAGGATGGTGCCTGGCACTTAAAAGGCATGCAATAAGGATTTGATGAATGAGTGAACGAACTCGCCTTGAAGGATAAATATGGTTTGGTTTGAAGGCAGTGAGGGGAACTGGCATGAGCAATGATGAGAAAACAAAAGCTAGAAAGAGCTGTGTATCTGTGCACTAAGGCAAGTGGAGAAATTGGCTTGTATGGAGGCCAGTGTGATTGGAAATTTGAGACCACAGCAAGTGTGGTGAGTGGCTGAAGTGCCTTTTTAAAAAAGCCTTTAAAAATAGCAAATTACAAAAAAAATCTTGAACCATTCCACAACATCCAATTTGAATATGGGATGATCTGTAAGCAAAACTGCATGCCCTCAAAAAGGAGCCATGGTATATGCATTAAGCACCCATTTTTCAGAGTTCTGTGCAGAAATGACCCATGGCCAACCCACTGCAGCCTTACGTGACATGAGAAAATATGCTGTAGAACAGCTGGTCAGAATTACAGATGACTAAGAATCCTGTGATATCTCTGGAAAACTGCAGTTGACATTTCAAACCTAATTTCTAAGTCTTATCTGAGTGTGAGCAGTGGGGGTGAAAATTTGAATAGGCACAGTTGAAAGTTTGTGCAGCTCCAGTAAGCCTCCCTAAATTGGAACACTTTTCCATCTTTCTAGAGTAACCTGTCTGTACTCGCAGAACACCTCTCCCACTGCAAGATTACCAGAGATCCAGCCCCAGAACCCTGGGATTTTCCTTTGACCAAATTTCTTCTCTAGATGTGCATTATCCACCTTGAAAACCCTAGACTCTCTCACTTTGTGGAACACTAGGAACTTAATAGACGTTCAACACCTATTTTTATTCATAGAGGAAGGGATGAATGAATAAGCCCTGTCTTGCTGAGCCTGGGTAAAATCCTGTTGGCCTCTCTCTCTTCTTCTCCACAGGTTCTACTTCCCAAGATGAATTCGGATTGTAAATCCTACAATAACTAGGAGTTGCCCTCCACACAAAGGCTGCTGATGATAAGGAAGTTCTCACCTCCTGTGTTGGGAACAATAGCTGTGCAGAGGACTGGCTCACAAGAGGACTATTTGTAATCTCTTTCAAAGAATAGATAAGAGTCCAGAATGATGGATATCATAAGAATAGACTAGTAAACAACACAAATTATCTTTTTTCCTCTCAGCGGCTGGTATTTCTGCAATACAAAAAGTTTTTCTAGTATGACATAAATTGATCTACAAGCACCTTGTGTTTCATGGCTTTGGATGGCCACAGTGCTAGCTAATCATATTATAGCTAGTGGTCCTTGAACTGGGAGCACCAGCATGACCTGAGAGATTGTCAGAAATGCAGAGTCTCTGGGCTCCTTTCCAAGTCTACTGAATCAGAATCTGCATTCCAGCAACATCTCCAGGTGATTCATATGCACATCTAAGTTTGCAAAGTGCTGGCCTAGAATTCATTTGCTTGGAGCTCTGTGAATGAGTAGATGTATTTTATAGATTTTTAGTTCTGAATGGCATAGTATATTGGGTATCTACCATATAACATTCATTGTGCCAGCGGCAGGGAATAGAAAGCTCAATAAAAGGTGGCATGTGCCTTGAAATCATGGTCTAGCTGGAGTGACCGACCCAGAAAGAGATCATTTAATTTCATGTAGTGGTGCTAAGGTGAAGATATACAGAGAGTGGCGTGGGGATATAGAGAAAGACTCAGTCCAGACTGGGAACCCAGAGAGGGTTTCTTCAAGGGTGTTCCTTTGATCTCAATGAAAATGACTAGATAAAATTTATCCAGGAAAAAATAAGATAGGCAACCCAGAATGAAGGAAGAGCCTCTCCTGGCCTCCTGGCTCTTCATTCCTAAGTAGATTTTTGTTTAAACCATAAGCCCTGTTGCATTCATGGGGAAGAGGGAGTGACTGTACAGATTCTATATTGCTGAAATGGAGTCAAGGAGTGACAGGAGAGGAGGATAGAGAGCTTAGCCCAAGCCAGCCGCAGAGGGCCTTGTGCACCATGCTGAAGAGTTTAGATTTTATTTTGGAGGTACTGGGCTGCCCCTGAGGACAGAGAAGAGACGTGGTTAGACATTTATTGTGGCTCACACTGGCTGCTGAAAGAAGAGGGAACTGGAGGGAAGAAAAACTAGTCACAGGGTAACCAGTTTTCTGGGCAAGAATGGATAGTGGTGCTCAGGATGGAAATTAGTTGACATATGAGGAAAATACTTAAAAGATAAAATTAGCATATGATCATCGAT
Source organism: Pan paniscus (assembly GCF_029289425.2). Lineage (NCBI taxonomy): Eukaryota > Metazoa > Chordata > Mammalia > Primates > Hominidae > Pan > Pan paniscus. The sequence continues at coordinate 128,455,227 of NC_085926.1, forward strand.
GGGTTTGGACAGAAGATAAGGGAGAGGAGAAGACTGGGTGTCTAGACCAGTGGTTCTCAAACTTGAGTGTGTATCAGAATCCCCTGGAGGGCTTATTAAAATATACATTTTTAGGCCTCACCCCAGAGTTTCTGATTTAGTAATTTGCTAGAATCACTTGAGGAGATTTTTAAACTACTAATGCCTGCATCTCACCCCTGGGATCCTGACAGAATTGCTGTGGAATGCAGACTGGACACAGCATTTTTAAAGCTCCCGGTGACTCCAGTGCTAAGCACAACTTAATTATATTTGGAATACAGGCAAAGGAGCCATTTTGGCATTAAATTTGTTAAAATTATTTTTACATATTCCTACAAATACCTCATTATGTGTGCCCTGATATGTGTGTAAATATACAGTCAATCTCTCTGGAAGATCAATATAGCATATAATGACTACTATCTAAAAGGACAAATACTAAAAAGATAAAATAGATACTACTTCCACACCTAAGGCAAGAGGAAGGGGGGAAAGAAAAAAAACACATCTACTGAGTTCTTACTATGTGCCAGATAGTATAGTAAGTACTTTATGTACATTATCTCATCTAATGCTGACAATAAAAGCAAAAGTAAGATATCCTTATCTCCATTCCTTTCATGAGGGATCCTGAACTCAGAGAGAGATGGTCACACAATCCAAGGTAAAGAGGGATTTAGGTGTGAATTTGCCTGGTTCTTCCAAAGACTATTTGCACGCATTCTCGTTGGAAGAGAAACTGGTTATGCAGTACAGAGAAAAATAGCCAGGACTAGGCATCAGGTGCTTGAATCCCAACCCTACCTCTACCCCTAAATAGCTGTGCCACTTTGAATGAATCTCCATCTCTCTGGGCCTTGACTTCCTCATCATCAAAATGGGGATACAATTTTTACCAACCTCATCGGATTAAATAATACCTAGCACAATACCTGACATATGGAAGATACTTAAATAACATTAACTCTTATTATCTACTTCCTCTTCATCCTCATTTTCAGTAAAATGAGGGAACTGGGCTAGTCGTCCTTAAAATTCCCTCATATTATGAATGCTGTGATTAAGAATTTACTACTTTCTTTGGTGTCTACAGCTACTTTCTGATACTCTTCAATTAGTGACTTAATCTTAAGAACTGGTCTTTGTTTAAAATCAGCCCCTCTTCCTATAACCCTCTATTTTACCACTTCATCCCCTCCCCTGGGTTGTGTGGCTGTTTCCTGGCCATCCATTGCTGCCACAGAGCTATGTCAGTGTTTTGGTGACTCTCGCAGGAGCTCCATCACGTCTCTTGTGCAGTGTTGCTGTGTTCAGCAACCTCTGCAGTGCCTGCGTGAGCGTCCTTATGCCAGGTCAGCAGGAATTCCATTCCGTGAACACATTTGCAGTGATAAATGGACCACATTCTGCAGGCTGAGGCTAATGATATTATCTGTTATCTGATGTCCCGTAGGCTTAAAGATGTGTCCAAGATGCAATTTGGAATTATGGAAAGAGTAAAACTTGTTCTACCACATGCTGGTTATGTGATGCTGGACTTGTGGTTTAACTTTTTGGAACCTCCATTTTTCTCATCTGTGAAATTGGTTTTGTGCGATTTGGCACATTAAGGTGCTTTATATGGTGTCTGGCTCACAGCAGCTCCTCGGCAGAAGTTGGGAACCATCCCTAACGACTCCATTGGGAAGCTGGCAATAGCCTTCAGGGTAGGCTAAGGAACAGGGTCGTGTAGAATTTTGGAGAGGGCTAATCATGGCGTTGTAAACCTTTTACAGTAGACTTGCGGTCACAGTGACACTTCTGTTGCTGTGTAAGTAGCAGATTTCAGCAATAGTTTTCACTTCAGCATTCCTATTGGAAACATTTCTAAGGTTCTCCTCCACACCAACTGGGATCTGACTCCCGGCACCTTCAAACTCATAGTAATTGCATAGCAACGGGCTGATCGCATGGTGGAGCAGGATCCATGGCAGTCCTTTTGCATATGCCTTCTATAATGCAGCAGGCTGGTTCAGCCCCCTACGAACACTGGAGTGACTGTCCCCATGGCTTCTGCCAATGTTAGCAACCTGCCTGGGCAGAAGACTTAACAGCTGCCTGAAAACATGTCCTGACATCAGCATTTAGGTTTCTTGTTTCATCACTCACTCTTAAAGTTAGAATAACCTTTGATTAAGCAGGGTTTTAGCATGCAACCCTGTTTTACCCCAATACCAGTAGGGGATGGATACAGCTAACATAGACTCCAACTTGCTTGACCTCTACCAGAAACCAGCTCAAGCTGATGTCCCCATCACAACATTGATGTTGTGGCTGTTGTCTAGACAAGTGTTTCTCAAAGTGGGGTTCAGGGACCACCTCCATCAGAATTTCCTCAGCCTTGTTAAAATGCATGTTCCCGGCCAGGTGCAGTGGCTCATGCCTCTAATCCGAGCACTTTGGGAGGCCGAGGCAGGTGGATCACAAGGTCAGGAGATCGTGACCATCCTGGCCAACATGGTGAAACCCTGTCTCTACTAAAAGTACAAAAATTAGCCAGGCGAGGTGGTGTGTACCTGTAGTCCCAGCTACTCAGGAGGCTGAGGCAGGAGAATCACTTGAACCCAGGAGGCAGAGATTGCAGTAAGCCGAGATCGCACCACTGCACAGGTGCCTCCAGACTGACTAAATTAGAATATCTAGATATGAACACAGAAGCTGCATTTTAACACACTCTTTAGATAATTCTTATGTGTATTATATTTCTTTAATCTGTGTTGCTATAAAAAATATTACTTGCTCAAACATGTTTTAAACTCGAATACTAAAAAGTTCATAATGAAAGATAGCCACTACCTTTCTTCTCCTGCCCACCTCTACTTTCCAGAAGTTACCACATGCTAAGTTCTGAATATTCATGTCCCCCAAAATTCATGCCTTGAAACTGTAACCCGCAAGGTGATGGTATTAGAAACTGAGACCTTGTGGGGGAGGGGGTGGTAATTAGATCTGTCTTCATGAATGGGACTAGTGCCCTTATAAAAGAGGCCTGAGGGAATTTGTCTCTTCTACCATACAAGGACATAGACAGAAGGCACCATCTATGAGAAAGCAGGCTCCCAGCAGATACCCAAGCTGTTGACATGTTGATCTTGGACTTTCCTGCCTCTACAACTGCAAGAAATAAATTTCCCTGTTCATATGCTGCCCAGTCTATGGTATTTTGTTATGGCAGGCCAAATGGACTAAAACAACATATTATACATTTATGAGTTTCTTCAATTTTTACCTTCCTATTTCTAAATAACATGCCAATACTGCAATTTTGTATCATATTTTAGACATTATCTGCTGACTTTCTATTAGGATTAATATTTAGCAATTTACCTAGCATAATTATCCATTCTCACCTTCTTGATATAGTCCCTTAAGTTTTTGTTAAGAGTTAGGGTTGCTATTTTGTAACTATATAAATATTGTCTGATATTGATCCAAGAAGGGACTGTGAATATGTTCACTTTCTCATTGAACTTCTGTTTTACCTTAGAGTTTCAGCTCTATCCAACAACTGTCAATTTTAATTTCTAAATACTTTAAGGTATCAAATACTTAGCATTTTATTTCCCTTGCCCTTGAAGACTTCGCTCCCAGAGTTCCCCATTCTCCTCTGCATGAACTTTTAATTCTGGTTTCCTTATTAGTTCGCTATTTCCTCATCTCATGTTTTGCTTTTTCTTAATTTATTTACTTACTTTAAGCACATTCTCCAGTAACTTCCTTAAAAAACAGTGCATTGCATTGCAAGGATAGTTTTTCAGTACTTACCTGCCCCAAAATATCTTTATTCTGCCCTCACACTTGATTGAGAGTGATTGATGATTTGTTCCCCCAAAATTTACATCCACCAAGAACCTCAGAATGTGACCTTATTTGGAAATAGGATCTCCGCAGATGTAATTAGTTAAGGTAAGATAAGGTCATACTGAATTAGGGTGGGCCCTAAATCCTATGACTGGTGTCCGCATAAGAAGGCCTTATAAAGACTCAGAGACACAGACAGAGGAAAGAGGGCCATGTGAAGGCAGAGGCAGAGATTGGAGTGATACATCTACAGGCCAAGGAACAACACTGAGGATTGCTGACAACTACCAGAAGCCTGGAGAGAAATATGGAACAGATTCTCCCTCATAGCCTCTAAAAAAAACATCAACTCTGCTGACACCTTGATTTTGGACTTCTGGCCTCCATAACTGTGAGAGAGTAAATTTCTGTTGTTTTAAGCTACCCAGTTTGTGGTGCTTTGTTGTAGAAGCCACAGGAAACTAACACATGATTTATCTGGGATAAAATTCTGTGTTGAGGCCAGTCACGGTGACCTATACCTGTAATCCCAGCACTTTGGGAGGCCAAGGCAGGCAGATCATTTGAGGCCAGGAGTTTGAGACCAGCTGCCCAACATGGCAAAACCTGTCTTTACTAAAAATATAAAAGTTAGCTGAGTGTGGTGGTGCACACCTATAATCCCAGCTACTCGGGAGGCTGAGGCAGGAGAATCGCTTGAAATGGAGAGGTGGAGGTTGCAGTGAGCTGAGATTATGCCACTGCACTCTAGCCTGGGTGACAGAGTGAGACTCCATCTCAAAACAAACAAAAAAGTATATGTTGAGCATCAGCTGCCTCCAAATTATGACCGCACTGCTCTATGTCATTGTAGTTTCCAATGTTGGTTTAAGAAGTCTAATGCCACTTTAATTTCCATTTCTTTGTATGTGAAGTGTCCCCCACCACAAACTTTCAGTATCATGTATTTATCTCTGGTGTCCTAAAATTTATTCACCAAATTTAGTTCAATAAGTGAACTAATATTCATTAGGATCTATCTTAGTGTGGTTCCTTTTTTTTCATTAATTGACATGGGCACATGGAGAACTTTTTCAATCTGGCAAGTCAAGTCCTTTGGTCCTGAAATTTTTTTTACATTATTTCTTTGGCAATTTCCTCTTCTTTATTGGTTGAAAATTCAATATCCCAGATTGACCTCCCCAAATTTCTTATCCTCTATTTCCTATTCTCTACTTCTCTCTTTTTTGTTTTTCCACTTTCTTAGTGATTTCCTTGGCTCTGTCTGTATTTTCTGTTTATCCAGTTTGCTTATTCTGTTGGTTTGTATCTTTCTCATATTGAAAACTTTCCTCAAATGTGTATGAACCCAGGCTGTTTTCGTTTAACAGTGTGACAGCAAATAACTGATTAGAAACTCTGTGTACAGGAGGAGCTTGTCAACCAACTCTGAAGAGAGAAAGAGAACCTAAGAACCCAACCATTTTGCATGAAAGATTTCGATCAATCCCTCTATACTCAGATTCACACTTAACTCACATCTTTTGCTGTACTCACCGTTTTAAATCCTGAGATTTTCCAGGGTTCTAAAGGAAGAATCAGATTGGTTTCTGTATCTCTTTCTGACACACACAGTTTATAGGTTTCTCCACTCTGCTGAGAAAGAAAGTCACCACTCTCAGATTTCTCTCTTTGAAAAATTTGTGTTAATCCTTGTTTGTGGCTCTATGTTCTCTCATTCTCTTTGTCCTTGTCTTAGTCCATTTGTGTTGCTAAAAAGTAATACCTGAGGCTGGGTCATTTATAAAGGAAAAACGTTTATTTGGCTCACAGTTCTGATGGCTAGAAAGTTCAAGATTGGGCATCTGCATTGGTGAGGGCCTTATGCCGCTACCACTCATGTTAGAAGGTCACGGGAGCCAGTGTGTGCAGAGATTACCAGTGAGGGAGGAAGCAAAAGAGAAAAGGGCCAGGCGTGGTGGCTTACGCCTATAATCCCAGCACTTTGGGAGGCTGAGGTGGGAGGATTACTTGGGGTCAGGAGTTCAAGACCAGTCTGGCCAACATGGTGAAACCCTGTCTCTACTAAAAATACAAAAATTTGCCGGGCATGGTGGTGGACACCTGTAATCCCAGCTACTCCGGAGGCTGAGGCAGGAGAATCACTTGAGTGCAGGAGGCAGAGGATGCAGTGAGTTGAGACCATGCCACTGCACTCCAGCCTGGGCAACAGAGACTCCATCTAAGAAAAAAAAAAAGAAGAAAGAAAAGGGAAAGGTGCCAGGCTTTTTATATAACCAGCTCTCACAGGAAGTAATAGAGTAAGAACTCCTCCCCACAGCCCCCTTCAGATAAGGCATTATTCTATTCATGAGCAATCCACCCTTAGGACCCAAACACCTCTCACTAGGCCCCACCTCCAACATTGGGGATCAAATTTCAACATGAGGCTTGGAGGAGACAAATACCCAAACCTTAGCAGTCCTTGTACATTAAAATTCTTTTTCTTTTTGGTATTTAAAGGGATTCCAAGAAGAGATAGATGTGTGTGGTCATCCACCTTGTTGAGCAAAAAGCTTCCTTTATTTTCTGATGTACAATACACAGGAAATATTTCTATTATAATGTGTTGTTTAGTGAAATACTTGAAGTAAAACAAAAACACTGGCATTGGAATTTGGAAGATGTGGATAGATGTCATTTCTGTCACTACACACTTAATATATCTGAAACTCAGCTTCATTGTCTTTATATTTTAAATGTACTTATTTTTTAAATTAAACAAAATTTTGTACATTAATGGTGTACAACATAATTTTTTGAAATATGTGTACATTGTAGAATGGCTAAATCAAACTAATTAACAGGTGCACCTCATATACTTGCTGTTTTTTAATGGTAAAAATGCTTTAAAATCTACTTTCAGCAATTTTCAAGTTTATAATATATTGTTATTAACTATAGTCATCATGATGTGCAACAGGTCTATTGATCTTATTCCCCTAACTGAAATTTTGAAAACTTCGACCAACATCTCCCTAATCCCTCTACCCCCTAGCCTCTAGTAGCCATCATTTTACTCTGTTTCTGTAAGTTCAACTTCTTTAGATTCCGCATATAAGAGAAATAATGTGATGTTTGTCTTTCTGCATCCGACTTATTTTGCTTACATAATGTCCTCCAGGTTCTTTGATGTTGTCACAAATGACAGGATTCTTTTCTTTTTTAAGACTGAATAGTATTCCATTGTGTATATATACATTTTTCTTAATCCAGTCATCCATTGATGGGCATTTCATGATTGGCTATTGTGAGTAATGCTGCAATGAACATTGGAGTGCAGACATCTCTTCAACATACTGGTTTCATATCCTTTGGATAAACACCCAGAAGTGGGATTGCTGGATTTTTAATTTTTTTGAAGAACCTTCATATTATTTCCGTAATAGCTGTACCTTTGTCTTTAAAAAGAGATAGAAATACCCACCCATGCATAGTCCATGCTAGTGCATGGTGGTTCATGTTTTCCATTTTGAGTGTTACTTAGAGTTAACTGGACCACACATAGGAAGAAAATCACAAATAGCATAGGCTTAATCCCTGCAATCCCTGTAGGACCTCAATGTTTTGCCCCATAGTATGGAATGAAAGATGGATGATAGGGAGTGATCATTCAACTAACTCAACCTACTAATTCGGTTTCAGAAACTTCCTGGTAGGGAATCTTCCTCAAAGATAACTTACAAATTGTTACATTGCAAACGAAAGGGGGAAAGTCAATAAAAATTGCAAACTTTCTCTTTCATTAGGCAAAGTGTGACTTTTCCACAAGAACAGGGCTGATTGGAAATGAGTCTTTCACATAGTTTCCAAAGACAGTTTATCTTTTTGAAATTTAACTGTAAGATCCCCCAGGAATAAGAAAACATTAACTCACAGCCAGAATTCAGGATAGTAATAAATTATTCATGGCTCAAGAAAAGAGTTCTCACACAATGTGTTGAATAATTGTATTTGAAATATTAACAAATGTCCTCAAGTTCCCACATGTGTATCCAAACTGATTTCCTTTAAGTTTAGGTACTGCTCAATGAAATGTCATTTTCCCAATAGTCCAGAAACTCATATTCCTGAAAAGTAGAATATTTGTGAAAGGCACACTTGGGAATATTTTTATTACTTCTTGCTGCTAAAGATGAACTTATAAAAATCATATTTTTCTTTATAAAAGTAATGTGTATCCATTATAGAAAACTTCAGGGCCAGGCATGGTGGCTCATGCCTGTAATCCCAGCACTTTGGGAGGCTGAGGTGGGAGGAACACGAGGTCAAGAGATTGAAAACATCCTGGCCAACATGGTGAAACCCCATCTCTACTAGAAATACAAAAATCAGCTGGGCGTGGTGGCACGTGCCTGTAATCCCAGCTACTTGGGAGGCTGAGAATCACTTAAACCCGGGAGGCAGAGGTTGCAGGGAGCCGAGATCACACCATTGCACTCCAGCCTGTGTGACAAGAGCAAAACGCCATCTCAAAAAAAAAAAAAAAAAAATTCAATATATACAATTCACATTAAAATCTACCATATATTTTACAGTTACAAATTTTCTAATCTTGGGCACTCAATTTTCATCAAAAATACTTATCTGTATTTCAGTTTCATAAAATTTAAAGTTAAAAAAAGCAGATTGAAATACTCAAGTTGTTTCAAATACCCTTAAAGATTTTTTAATAGCTAAATTGGGCATAAGGTTTTTACAATTTTAAATTAATTAAAATTTAGTTAAGTTAAAACTCCAGTTCCACTTTCTGACTAGCCACATTTTAAGTGCTCAAGAGCCACATGTGGTTAGTGGCTACTGCATTAGACAGCACAGATATAGATGGATAGCTATATAGAAAAATAGACACAGAGATAGGGATGTGGCTATGGATATGTCACATATAAGCATATCCTCATATCAATAACTATTATTCCAACACAAGATTTTCAGTGATTGTGGACTATATCATCTCTTCATTCCTTTTATGGGTATATATGGCATAATTTATCTATTTATTCTCAATGATTTTGAACATTACTGTTTTTTCCATTTTGTTGTACAAATTTATACTATATTTATGATTATTTTCTTAGGATAGATTCTTAGAAATGGTATTACTAAGTATTAAGTATATTAGACAGGGTTCTCTAAAGAAACAGAACCACTAGGATTATATATATATATATATATATATATATATACACACACACACATACATGTATATACATATATGTATATATGTACATATATAGATATGAAATACATATATACATATATGTATGTGTATATATATATCTAGAGAAACAGAACCACTAGGATGATATATATATGCCAGAAATCCAAACTCTGCAGGGTAGGCTAGCAAGCTGGAGACCAAGGGAAGAGTGTATGCCTTAGTTTAAGCCCAGAGGTAGTCTGTTGGCAGAATTCCCTCTTCTTCAGGGAGGCCAGTTTTTCTCTTTTCTTTTTTCTTTTCTTTCTTTTTTCTTTTTTTCTTTTCTTTTCTTTCTCTTTCTTTCTCTTTCTCTTTCTGTTTTTCTTTTTTTTTTTTTTGAGACAGAGTCTCGCACTGTCGCCCAGGCTGGAGAGCAGTGGCGCGATCTCGGCTCACTGCAAGCTCCGCCTCCTGGGTTCATGCCATTCTCCTGCCTCAGCCTCCCGAGTAGCTGGGACTACAGGCGCCCGCCACCACGCCCAGCTAATTTTTTGTATTTTTTTTTTTTAGTAGAGACGGGGTCTCACCGTGTTAGGCAGGATGGTCTTGATCTCCTGACCTCGTGATCCGCCCGCCTCGGCCTCCCAAAGTGCTGAGATTACAGGCGTGAGCCACTATGCCCGGCTTCTTTCTATTGTTAAGGCTTTTAACTGATTGAATGAGGTTCAGCCACTTCACGAAGAGTAATCTACTTTACTCAAAGTCTATCAATTTAAATGTCAATTGCATCTAAAAAACATCTTCACAGAAACATCTAGAATGTTTCACCAAATATCTGGTTACCACGGGTTACCAAGTTAACGCATAAAATGAACCATCACACTAAGTTTTGTTCTTGATCAATACCATATCATTGTGATTGTTTACATTCTCATCTGCAGTGTACGAGCTAACTCATCATATTACACTGTAGCAAGTAATCAATATTATCTTTTTTCTATCTTTGCCAATTTTACATGCAAATAAATTTCATAATTTTAATGTACATACTTTTGATTACTATCAGGTTGAACCCTCACGTATTTATTGATCATTTGTACTCCCTATTCTACTGTCTATTCATTATTTTTTGTCTATCATTTCTACACAAAAGCTATGAAGTAAATCACAAAGGAAAAATGTTTATTGTATTCAATTACACAAAATTTAAGAAAATTTGTATAGATTTTAATCTGTGTCTTGATGGGTGTGTGTAATAGAGGCTATTTGAGCAAAGGTGGTAGATTTAGTGTTGATATATTAAAATATGTTAAATTCTCTACTGTTCAATAAAATTTTGAGAGGTAATAAGTTTTCTTGCAGAAAAGGTATTCAAGCCAAGACTGGGTGACTAATGTCAGGGATTCTCCAGGTGGATTTCTAAATTAAGAATGCCCTAAAATACTTACACTAAAATGTGGAGCTACTCTTATAATGCCCCTTCTTCCAACACTTCTTCCTGTGGAAGGACCCATGTGTATAGCTGTGGTTATTTACCAAAATATCCTCTTAACGTGATCCTGCATAACCCAAACTTCAAGGATTTTTTTTTTTCAACATACTGTTGAATTTGGACCAGCTTCCAAGAAGAACCAACACTGAATTCTCTTTCTCAAGAAAATTATGCAGAAGCAAAGGGAAGAATGTCTGGCAAAAACAATCTCAGAGGGACAAAGATTGGTGGTGAGGGAGAGTTGGAGCCCCTGCATGTGATAACCTTCCACTCTATGGCCAGTGTACACCAAGTTGTCACAGATGGCAGATCTCAAAGGAAAAGCTTCCAAGACTTCAACTTTTGAATGGCTGCTCTGACTTCTTATGATGTGAGCATTGCAGGGAATCATTCCAATTCTGGACAATTAATAAAACCATAAAAAGTTTCTAAAATTCAATAATAAATCACTAATAGATAAATAGATAAAATGTAACAGAAAATGAGCAGTATCATGCTTAATGATAAAATGCTAGAATTAATTCAATAAGTACTCATTGAGCATTAACCATGTTAGCCCTTTACTAAGTACTAGATATACCATTGTGAGCAAAATATGATGAGTTCTTAGATTTCATGAAGTTTACAGATGAATGGAGGAGACAGTCATTAGTCACATCACTATGCAAATAAGCCTGAAATTACAACTGTAATGAGTACAATGACGTAAGGGTACATGATATGCTAAGAGAATGTAATAGGGAGACCTGGACTGGTCCAGGCCATCAGAGTTGTTTGTCCTAGAAGAGAAGGTGAACTAAGATCTGAAGAATAAGTAACAGTTAGTAGGGGAAGTTAAGGAGTTGAATTGAAGAGAAAGAAGTATATGAGAAGACAAGCAATATGGCACATTATCAGAAATAGATTTGATGCTGGTTAACACCGCTATTATCAAACTTCATTCAAGAAATACCAACAAGTATAATGAGACAATAAAACAAAATGGGAAAAAGAGGCAAAATTGTTATTTTTAGATAATGTGATTATCAACTTGGAAAACTGAGGAATATGTAATGAAATTCTAATTATAATTGAAAAGGCTACTCAGTAGGATTGGTTATATAGACGTACAAAAATCTATAACCTTTTATATAGCAATGATGAAGGAACAGTATTTACAAGAACAATAGTGTAAAATGCCCAGGCATAAACATAACAGGAAATGTAGAGAAACTATAAAATTCTACTGAGCAATATGAAAGAAACCAAAAATAGATAAATTCCATATTCTTAAAAAGCAGAATATTTAAACATGAATTTCTTCCCAAAGTGTTATATAATTTAACATGTTGGGGAAACTGGGCAAACTATTATACATTTTATCTGAAAGAATTGTAAAAAACTAATATTGGGTGATTTGCTTTATCACACATTAAAACATACCATGAAACCATAATATTTTTTAAGTGGGTGCAAAAATAAGCATGCAAATCACTGAAATGGTACGAAGTTCCAGAAACAGACCCAAATAAATAATTTTATTATACTCATATTTTAATAGCTTGATTGATTCTGTTGTTTGGATGTATGGTACCATTATGAAACCTGCAGAGTTTGGATTGCTAGCCTCCACAATCACATGAGCCAATTGTTTATATTCCTTAAAATAATGATAACTAACTCCTGATCATTGATTGGTTATATACAAGGTAACCACTGTTATCCCGGTGTGCCTGAAACAGGCTTGGTTTATGTTTCTTGTCTTGGCATAATTATTAATAGAGCCTCTTTTTACTCCCAAAAGTATTCCCTTTTGAATGATACATTATATGGTTACCAAATTTATGTAATTATTTTTATTTTTCCTTAATATAAACAGTAGAGCAATAAATATACTTGCAGCTAAGTCTTTACATAGAATTTTTATATGACTGGATCAAAGTTTGTGTACATTTTAATTTTTTGATATATATTACCTTGCCTTCCAGAGAAATTGTTAACACTCCCACCAGTAATTACAAAGAGAGTCATTTTTCCAAAACCTGAAAAAACCGGAGAGTACTATTCATTTTTAAGAATCCTTTCTAGTTTTATAAGTGAAATTGTGTTTTACTGCCTTAATATGTATTTAGTTCATTATTGTTTTAAGTGAACATTTGTACAGATCAATGTTCTTTCATTACGAGCAACAGAAAACAATTCTGGGTGGGTTAAATCAAGGGAAATGCAGGGAAAGGACATCAGAGGCTCACAGAATTAATGAGAGGCTGGAGATTTTCCAGGCTTAGGAATGGGAAGGACAGGCATTTCTGGAGGTGAGGAAACAGGCACTTCAGCATTGGACTCAATATAGAAGAGCATCCTTGGGCTGGGTCTGCTCAGGACATAGTCACAAGAACGGGATGGAACCCAACATTTTTGGTCTCTTTATTTCATTCTCAATATTCAAGTTCCAGTTGACTTAGCTTGGGCCACATGTCTGCCCTTAGACTGAGAATGCACAGTGCCCGGATTACAATCCCACTGAACCATAAGCCAGAGAGACAGTGGTAATTTCTCCAGGGAAATCAGTCTTGTCAGGAAGGGGAAATGGATCGTGAGCCATCAACCCAACAAATGACCATGAGTTTTTTTCCTCTATTGGCTATTCATTTCTCCTTCTGCAAATCATTTATTTATGTCCTTTGCACATTTTTATCCTGCAGTGTTCATCTTTCTTATGCTGACTTATAAGAGATCTGCAAGTATATTTTGAAGCTAAGATCATAGGGCTTTGCAGAAGCCACCTAAAGGTCTCTTCATTTTGTTATTTGGCAAAAGTTAAAGCCCTCCCCACCCCTTGCAAGTTTTGTTGTTGTTAGTTGGTTGGTTGGTTTGTGACCTATAATTAAAATAAGCTGTGACAGTTATAGAGCTGGTGCTTTTTCTTTTCTGTCACTGTAGTAGTTGTAACTGTGACACTAGCTGCTGTAACATATAAATCTCAAAAATCACAGGATTAAGTGATGATTTCAAAACATGCTCCCCAAATTCTTTAACATTCTTCCTATTGAAAACTGGCACCTACATCTTAATACCTTGAATCTGGGCTCTCTGCTTGATAAATAAGTTATGGCAGTGGTGAAATTGTGTCAGTTTCTGGGCCCAAACTTTGAAAAAGTGTTAGCTTCTACTTTCTGTCTCTTGGAACATTTGCTCTTGGAACTCAGTCTCTATGCCATTAGGAAGTCAAGCAGCCTATGAAGAGGCCAGAATGGAGTGGAACTGCGGACCTCCAGCCCTCAGGTCAGGTCCCACCTGACTCCCAGCACTTACTTGCCCACCATCTGAGACACCACCTTGAAAGTCAGCCCTCCAGCCCCCAGCAGATCTACAACAGAGGATGCTATGTGGAGCAGAGGGAAACTACCCCTACAGAGCCCTGTCCAAATTAAAGTTCTGTGAGTAAAATCCATGATTGTTGCTATTTTAAGCCTCTAACTTTTGGGGTGGTTTGTTGCATAGTGATAGATAACAGATACAGAGTAAAAAATTGAAGTTTATTTCTCAGTCATAGTCCAGTGCTGACATTTTGGTGAGTAAGCGAGCTTTTACATGGTAACTTAGAGGCTTCCAGGAGGCAAGCTTCTTCCATTTTCTGATGCTGTGCTTCCCTTATGGATGCAGCTAGTCTATGAAGAAGAGCAAGTGAAAAAGTACGTGAAGAAGTAAAATTTGCTTCTTAAGCTCTTTGGTCTGGAAATAATGCCTTGCCTTCACTTGCATTCCTATCGGCCAAAATATCATATGCCCACATTCAGACAGAAAGGAATCTGGGAACTGTGGTTTCTAGCTTCCAGTAAACATTCACACTATGGCAGGTGGAGCACAAATCTTTGGTGGAGCAGCCAGCTGTTGGACACACTCACTTAGCAAAAAAATATAATGCTATTCTTCTTTGGACAGCAAAAAAATAAGAGAACCAGTTGTTTCTGTTAGAAAAATCTCATTGTTCACCTTGTGTATTAGTCTCCTCCAGTAGTTTATTTCTCAAAAAAAATATGAAAACATAGAAGCCCAGTTGTGACTCTTTGTTTTTAAAATACATAGTGAAGTCTATATCTTTCTAGGGTAAGAATTTGCTTATGGGAAATTTTAACTTGTTTCCCAAAAAGGTATCAATCATGGGTAACTTAGAGGAAGATTTCTCGGGAAAAAAAAGCTGGTTTGGGTTGTATATTTCCCTGCGTGGCCGGGTACAAAGTAAGAGGCCTAGAGGAGTGATCTGGGGAACAGTCATTTGGCCTTAGCCTTGCCACCATTGGCTGGGTGACCTTGCTTGCCCTCCTTGCACCTCCATTACTTCACAGGGAAAAGGAAGGAGTTAGATTGGATAATCTTGAAGCTTTTAAACTCTGAGCATAAATATGCTCAGAGCATAATATGACTCTGAGCGTAAATACTATTGAAAAAGCTTCAGTCCTGGAAAAATTGAAATGATACCATGATGTATACTTGTGATCGCTAATTAATGTTCTCTCCTATGAAATAATCCTCTCCTCAAAGAAGTTAGGGTGGGAATTGTAGATTTTTCCACCTTTGCATAGTGTTCTCTTAGCCACAACAGCAACAGAAACTGACCTGAGCCTTAGCAATAATAAATGAAGAGAGATGTCTTAGAATTCTGTCTCAGGAATAGATTATTATCCTCAGCTTAGAACTTACGTGAGTTCCCAATTTCAGCAGGAAAAAAATGAACCTGTATCTTTTCTTCCCTACCTCCTGAATTTAACTTGTGGGATCCACTGAAATGGTGAGTAGGGTATAGTGTGCGTGCAGGAGGGAAGTTAAACAAGCAAATTCTGCATCTGTTCTCAAAATTGTAATTAAGAGGAGATAGTGCTCTGAGACTCTGCTCTCAGCAAAGTGCTGACCAGTTAAACCCCAAGCTTAAGTCATAGGAAATAAAGCTCTGTGCCTGGATGCATTTACTAACTATTCCATTTCTTGAGGAAAATTTTGATTTTATACATGGCCATAACTATTTTTTCTCCATCACTCCTGGAACTACTGTGTAGGAGAATTCTGGTTTTTGTCCCCAGAAACCACAGTTTCAGTGAATTGGAAGAATGCATATATAAATCTCTGCATGGCGTGTAAGTGTACATGCTCATGTGCCTGTATATGTTTAATTCTGCACCAGAGATCCCAGAGGATGGATGACTAATCACAGTAAGTCTGAACTTCTTCAGAGTTTTTGGGGATAAGAGTGGGAGGAAAATACCATATCTAATGTTTAATAACAACGGTCCAGCACAAGAAACCTTGGGATAGAAATAACATATAAGAAGGGGTGAGTTTTGTGAGAATCGGGGAAAAAATGCAAATTATTCCTTAAATGGGCTTCCCTGAAATAAAAACTGAAATGTTTGCACATATTTATTCAATAATCTTTCTTACAGTAAAATAACCAGTTGGAGCAATGTCAATTGCTATTGCTCCTGTAATAAAGTTCACTGAGGCTTTAAATTTATTAATTGCCCTTCTTAGTCTTATTGCAGTCTACTATTAGAGTATTAAAAGCTGCTAGAAACATGTAATTGCCATAAATGTTCTCAAGTGGATGAATCATACCCTTTTGAAAATCTGGACTTATTGTTTCTTTTTTAACAATAGAGATTGCTGCTTCTCCAGATGCCTAAAATGTGGCTTTCATTCAGACAGTTCAAATAACACAGTCTCTTCTGGATGATCAAAAATTCTGAGTAGGGCTTCTTCAGAGTAGAACTTCCACTTCTTTCATGAAAACCTAAGATAAAATTTTAATAGAAAGTTTGTCTGGTTTTTTTTTTTTTTTTTGAGTTGGGTGTGGTCTTGCTCTGTTGTCCAGGCTTGAGTGCAGTGGTACAATCTCGGCTCACTGCAGCCTCCGCCTCCTGGGTTCAAGTGATTCTCCTGCCTCAGCCTCCCGAGTAGCTGGGATTACAGGGGCATGCCACCACACTCGGCTAATTTTTGCATTTTTAGTAGAGACAGGGTTTCACCATGTTGCCCAGGCTGGTCTCGAACTCCTGACCTCAGGTGACCCACCCGTTTCAGCCTCCCAAAGTGCTGGGATTACAGGTGTGAGCCACTGCATCTGGCTTTTTTTTTTTTTTCTATGTGCCTACCACAAGTTTCCCTCCAAATTCAACATTCCTCTTTTCATACTTCTTGAAAAACTGCAAAGTTAGTGTGGACAGGGATTGGAGGATCCAGCTTTCCAATACAATCGGTTATGCTTCCTAAAACACATACTACAACCACTGACCTATGTTTCCTTAAATAAGACTTAAAGGCAAATAATATGCTTGCAGATTGAGAGATTATACTTCCTAGTTGTTTAACATTTAATTTTGAATCCTGAAACTTCATTATTATTAACGTGAAACTATAGCCCTATAAAATTTAATATTTGTGGTCACTTTATAGAAATCTGCCTTAGCTTAAACTCATAAATAATTGGAAAGTGATAAGGAACTGCAAATGAAGTTTGCCTCCAAGGAGTATCATGTATTTTACCAAGGAATTTCCTCACAAACTCTTGAGAACCTCAGAATCATGTCATAAAATCAAAATAGAATAAAATTATTGATACTTTGCATTATGGTAAGTGAAATAAGCCAAACGGCGACAGACAAATGCTGTATAGTATAATTTATGTGTGGAATCTAATGAAATAAAAAGTCAGACTCATAGAAACAGAGTAGAATGGTGATTGCCAGGGATTGAGGGGAGTGGCACAGTTAAGAAATATTGGTCAGGGGATACAAATTTTCAGTTAGAAGATGAATACATTCTGAGTATCCAATGCACAGCATGGTGACAGTTAGTAATACTAATACTGCATACTTGAAATTTGCTGACAGTAGACTTTAAGCATTCTCTCACAAACACAAAAAAGTTAACCATATGTGGTGATGGATGTGTTAATTAACTTGATTGTGGCAATCATTTCACAACATATATGTATATCAAATCATCACACTGTACACTTCAAATATATATAATTTTATTTGTCAATATACCTCAATAGAGCTGGAACAAAACGCAAAAGCATTTAAAAGGCAAAATTTTAAAAGAGGGAAATAAAATGAGGTCATCAGGGTGAGCCCAATCCAATATGACTGGTGTCCTATAGACACAGACAGGTATAGAGGGAAGACCACGTGAATACACAGAGAGAAGGCGGCCATCTACAAGCCAAGGGGAGCGGGCTCAGAAGAAACCAACCCAGCAGACATCTAGATCTTACATTGCCAACCCCCACAACCATGGGAATCAATTCCTTAAAATAAATTTCTGCTGTTTAAGCCATCCCCAACCCTCAGAACAAACCTTTGGAAAATGCAATATGATAGATCAATCCACATCTTTGTGAAAGGAAAATACGTACAATTAAGGCACTCAGATTATGAATTTAAGCCTTTCTCATAGCTTTTCTCTAATTTCCAATTTGGAGAGATTTGGTCATCTGGGTTAGGCACCCAGTCAGCATATTGAATTATTGTAGATGTATCCAAGATAAACAATTCTTGTCAGATAAAGGAAAATCACATTGTAAGCCAGGTTTTAATATGGTGCTTTTTCAATAATTCTCAACTAAACTCATCAGCAGCTAGTGTTAAGGAACCCCAATGAGGCCCGTGCTGCACAAAGCACATGACACAGCCTCTTTGAACGACACAAGGGACTTTTTCCATGCGATGTTCCCCAGATAGAGCAGTCAATGTTTCTAAAGAAACATTCATGCAGGCAGACAGGCATTGCCCCACTTCCACCATGAGCCCCAAAGGACTGGCAGGGACAAGGGAAACTGAGAGGAAGAACAATTTGGGCAAGCAGAGACTCAGAGAGAAAAGTGACAGAAGCCAGTATGGGAGCTTGCCTGCACACAGCCCCAAGAGGATTTTATATTCCGTTTGATTTGGGTAATGTGAGCCTCAATTGGGTCCTAATATTCTTTGTTGTTGCTGTTCTACACTCCTGGGAGCTCCCACACTGACCCAGCGGGCAGACTTGCAGACTCGAAAGGTTTCTCCAGCAGATGTTTTCAGTCCGCCTCCACGCTCCTCCCCTCTTCACACTGGATTCCACATGCTAAAGGCTGCACTGCCTGATCCCAGGGCAAGACCCATTGCCAGAGAGTTTATCCTTCTGAGAGCGTCTCTCAGCCAATAACAAACAGGGATTTTGTTAACAGATAACTGAGCACGTCCTACACTTCTTCCCAGCATTCCCCAGTGGGACTGAGCTCTAGTTGTCCACAGAGGCAACTCGTTCGATAACACACTCTTCACTGGCTGCCTTCCCTTTCCTGTCTCATTTCCCTACTCCTGTAGAAGTGTTTTCTAGGATCATCTCCCACATAAACTACTTGCACGTGAGCCCTTGTCTCAGGGTCTGCTTTTGGGTGGGACTGGACGGGGGGCAAACTAGGACAATCTCCATGACTAGCACAGAGTGGACAGTAAAATGATGTTTAATTGAATTGTGGAGACAAAGATATGGGAGATATTGCTGCAACCGTTTTGGAAATACAATCTGCCACCCATACCTTGTATGGCAGATTGCTTCCTTGTTTTTACATTATCCCTGTATTCACTTCCTTGTTCATTGTCTGAGTTCAATCTTGGCTTCAACAATTAGTACTTGTTGAACAATTTCAACAATTATGCTTGGGCAGCTTCCTTGACATTTTATGCCTGTTTCCTCATCTGTAAAAGATACTTAATGTGTGGGGTTAACTAATTGTTGTTGTTATTATTCTTTCTCTGTCCTGTATGGCTGGCTTGGCCTTTCTTGGTTGTGATCCAGAAATTAAGGAAAGGCTTACAAACCTCTCCTTGAAGATGAGGTACTTTGGAGTGATAGCAGCATCTATGAGGAAAAGCTCCCACGAACAAAATAAATTTTGGGTTCAGTGGTCAGATCACAAGGTCCATCTGTCCTTCACTTTCCATTCTTGGAGGATTACTGTTTGGTTTGATTATAGAAACTAGTGGGTTTTCTTAGAGAAAGTGAGAGAAATGTTACTCCATCTTGGGGTTTGTTTTCTGTTCCTTTAAATATAAAGTACTTACTATTCAATCTTGAGAAGAGAATTTAGAAAGTTTCTGCTGAATCCTAATTTTACCCTAATGGCCTATGAAAGCGAATTGGCCTCTCATATAATGGTGTAAGAATTGTATAAAGTCACACAATGAGAGAATTTGGCTTGATGTCTCTAGTTTCTTAACATTAATTTGACTGAATAGGGGAAAAAAGTCTTCCTCTACTCTGACTTCATAGCTGATTCAAAAATCTCAGGGCTTTAAAAAGGTTGTTTATCTTAGAATGATCCAATGCATGCCTTAAGTAAGTAATTACACCAGTATACGTGACACAATATGACAAGTATAGTCTGAAAATCATTTGCAGAAAATTCAGTTGTGTTATCATGAGGTTAATGAAAATCGGTATTTTTGAGAGTCTATATAATCTCAGAGGGTACAAAAGTAAACGTAGTGAAATTAATACTGTTTTCAACTGAGCAAGTAGCTTGGAGAGTCCTTGGTGATTATTTCCTAACTGATCTCTCCATCCTTCCCATACGTGATAAGAACTTGAGTCCACTCCGTCTGAAAATGAGCGTGAGTAGGAGAAAGAAGCTAATCAATCAATCAGTGGTGATAGGTCCAAATTCACCTACTTGGGGCTTTACTCCACTACTTTAGAATCCCTATGGCACAATAAGATTGTCCTAGAGTTCTCCCCATTTCCTATTTGCGATAAGACGGTTTCATGTATCCTTATTCCTAGATTCTCTTTTGAAAGATTAAAAAAAGATGTCAAAGCTTGGAAAGTGCAGAATCAAAATTCCTGTAATGCAGACATCTACCCGCTTCTTTCTCTGTCCCTGGTTTTCTTTATGAACACAAAAGTCCTCTTGCATTTGTCTTACACTTGAGAGAAAAACTGTGCTATCATCAATAAGATGAGCATTCCCTCAAAACCATGGCTTTGTGAAGTTACGAACCCTAATCTTCCTTTCTTGGCCATATTTCTTCAAAGAATCCGCTCTCTTTATCTGCCTTTCACTCTGAGGCTCTGACTTCCACTTCCACCAGTCACTCTAGCAGCAGTCACAGGGCTCCCTGCATTGCCAAGTCCAAAAGATGTTTCCCAAGTTTTATCCTCTTTAACCTCTCTATGGCCTTTGGCACCTTCCATGAGTCTCTTCCTACAAAGCTATCCTCCCTAGCATTCTAGACAGGTCTTTTCCTTGGTCTTCTCCTGCCTTGCCGGCCTTTCTGTCATAAATAGTCACCATGTCTAATTAGTCACCAAGTCCTGGAGAATCTTAAGATCCTAACATTCTTAAGACCACCTGGATTTGACTGTCAACCTTCCCACTTCCCTAAACACCCTTTTGTTCTTCCCATCTCTTAAATGTTAGCTATGTCCCAGGACTCTGCTGTCAAACCCTGTCCTACTACAGTCTATTATCTTTTATAAACAGTAATACTTTACAAACAGGAGTCATAACATGTCAGTCTCTGCTTGAAACACTGCACTTCTCCCTACAACCTGTGCCCCTTCCATTATGTCTCTGAGTTCATGTCCCCCTCCTACCTCTCCCTTCACTCACTCAGTTTCAGTCACACTGGTCTTTTTTTTGTTCAAATGCACAACTGTGCTCCTGCCTCGGGGCCTTTGCATTGACCGTTCCTACTTCCTGGAACACTCTTTCTTCAGATATCTCTCAGGACTTACTTCTCACCTCCATTCGAGACTTTGCCCAATGTCACCTTCACACTGCATGAAAATTGTAACCTTCCCCTGCCATCTAATAAGGTGATCCCAACCCTTCTCCCACAAGCACCACAAGAGTAAGAATCTTGTTTGCTTTGTTCTCTGATGTATCCTCAGGGTCTAGAACAGTGCTTCTCACATAGTAGGTGCTCAGTGAATATCTATTCAATGAGTGATGGCTGAATAAACTCTCCCTGTATCCTCATATACTTCTGTAGATTCAACTACCCATTTTGTTATGATCCAAATCCATGGATTCAGGCCTCACACCCAAACCTCGGACCTATACAAATCCATCCGGCCACCGAGAGTCATTCCTTGAACAGCTCCCAGGCATCTCAAACTCAAAATATTCAAAATAGAATCATCTTCTTCTGCCTTTCTTTTTAAACCTCCTCCCCCTTCTATATTCACTATCTCAGTAAATGGTGTTGCCCACATGTAGTTGTGAGCCAGAAGCCTTAGAGTTATCCTAGACTCCTCTCATTCATTCACATCCAGTCCTGCCTCTGCTTACTTCTCTACCCTCATTTCATACCATGCCCCTCCATTGCCCTGCACTCTGACCACCACTGACTTCCATACTTTCATATATGTTTCTCCTTCTCTTATTATGCCTCACATCTCCCAACCTTCCTCACTCAACTCCAGGCCTAATGTTTATCCCAAGCATCATCTTCTTTCCAGGGTTCCTCCCATGGTGCCCAGTGCATACAGACCTTTATCACATTAATAATTAGCTTACCTATCCATCTCCAACACTAGGCTCTGAGGTCATAAGGGCAGAGACAATGGCTGAATGCATCCTGGTGTCTAATATAGTACCTGCCATATAGTAGGTGTTTAATACATGTTTGATAAACAAATGGATTTTAATAACTCAATTAAGATGTCAGTCTTAAGTGTATTATTTTAATTTATGATGAAAAAGTAAAGATTATTATTACAAAAATACAGAGGTTCACAGTGCCTGGCCCATGGTAAGTAATCAATATATTAGGAGTCTTCAAAAATATTGAAAATGTGTTTTATGAAAAAAAAACTAAGCATGGATTTCAGAATTTTGGGACATTAAAATAATACTGTACTAACTTGTTAGAATATGTCTGAACAATATCTAGTTTGAGGCACTAAAAAAGGATAAGACATCAGTTTAAAAAGAGCCCCTACAGAGTAACACAAATTCTGCTAAAATTGAAGCAAAAACAAACATCATATTTATGGTGAAGCTTCAGTGGAAGAATGGCATTGCTGATGCTTACAGAAAGTTTATGGGGACAATGCCCTAAATAAATCAGCAGTTTACAAATGGATAATTCATTTTAAGAAAGGACAAGATGATGTTGACAATGAAGTTCACAGCAGTGACCATTCACATCAATTTGTGAGGAAAAACTTCATCTCGTTTTGCCCTAATTGAAGAGGACCACTGATTAACAGCACAAACAATGGCTAACCATAGACATCTTAATCGGTTCAGCTTATACAATTCTGTCTGAAAAATTAAAGTTGAGTAAACTTTCCACTCAATGGATGCCAAAACCATTGTGCCCAGATCAGCTGCAAACAAGGCAGAGCTTTCAATGGAAATTTTAAACAAGTGGAATCAAGATTCTGAAGGATTTCTTCAACGAATTGTAATGAGAGATGAAACGCGGCTTTACAAATATAATCCTGAAGACAAAACACAATCAAAACAATGGCTACCAAGAGGTGTAAGTGGTCTAGTCAAAGCAAAAGCAGACAGGTAAAGAGGAAAGGTCATGGCAACAGGTATCTGAAATGCTCAAGGCATTTTACTTGGTAACTCTCTGGAGGGCCAAAGCATGATAACATCTGCTTATTATGAGAGTGTTTGAGAAAGCTAGCCAAAGCTGTAGCAGAAAAGTGCTGAGAAAGCTTCATCAGAAATTTTTTCTCTGCAACAATGCTCCTGCTCGTTCCTCTCAGTAAACAAGGGCAATTTTGTGACTTTTGACAGAAAATCACTAGGCACCCAACTTACAGTTCTCATTTGGCTCCTTCTGACTTTTTTGTGTTCCCTAATCTTAAAAAGTCTTTAACAGGCACCCACTTTTCTTCAGTTAATAATGTAAAAAAGACTGCACTGACATGGTTAAATTCCCAGGACCCTCAGTTCTTTAAGGATGAACTAAACGGCTGGTATCATCACTTATAAGTGTCTTCAATGTGATGGAGCTTATGTTGAAAAGTAGAGTTGGTATTTTTATTTGTATCTTTTAGTTCCATTTTTCCATGAACTTTTTGAAGTCCTCTTGTGTATGTTTTGCTGAATGAATAAGTAAATAAACTGTGAGGAAACAACCTTAACAATAGTAAGGACATATTAAAACAGCATGAAATCAAGCAATGTGGGTCATTACGAAAGCACTGGAACTCACAAGTAGTGGTGGGAGTGTGGCAGGATGGCAGGAAATGAGGCAAGAAGGAATAATGAGGAGAGAGATAAGGGGTCTTGAGTGAGGGCTCTGCTCTCCAGGTAGTGGGTACCTCAATATAGCATGAAGTCAGTAGAGCAATTAATCAGATATGTGGTTTAGAAGGATCCCTCTGTCAGAAGAATGAAGAATGAATTGGCAGGAGTTGGATGGGTTGAGATGAATGAAGGAGAAGATTGGACTTTGGAATACCACATAAAAGCCAACGTTAGTAGCTTGTGGGTCTAAAGTATGAAGGTCTAGCTGGGTTAAAATTGGAGACATTTCAGAAGTCAACATGAATCTTCCCAGGCTAATGGTAGCTGACTTTCTCCCAAAGGCTTGAACTATGAATAGACAAGGCTCACAGAGCCCCAGCACTGTCATTGTAGACACTGTATGGCTTAGCTTAAGGGTTGCCCTTATCTTCTAATATAATTAATGACCAGCTTGTGAGGTTTCATGGGCTTCAAAAACCCGTACAGACACATATGGCACCACACTTTTTCTTAAGTTACAGATGTTCCTGAAAAAGCTCCAGAAAGACAGCAAAGAGCACTGGCTACTTGCCCATTATTTCTCTGGTCCAGAAATCACGGGTTGCACAATGGGAAAAACTGGAGTCACTTCAGGCAACCACCTGCATTTATAAAACCCAAGGAACCCTCTTCTTTCCCTGTCTTTTTGCTTTAGGCTGGGTAAAAGGAAGCCTAGTTCTTGGGGTGCTTATCCAAGTATGATCCAGTTGTGAAAACTGGTTTGGACATCAGAAGGTCCAGGGCATCAGATAGAGTGTTTTTTAGATGTCTCAGAACAATATGTCAAAAGGATTCAGCTGGTTATTAAGGCAGTGCTGCCAAACCTTCCCATTGGACTGACATGATTATTTGTCCTGGTGGGGCCATGGGTCACAAGCTCTTGACTTGCAGAAGCCTTTCTGTCAGACTAGATTTCCTATAGGGCTATCAAAGAATAAGCCTTGCTTGCATGTATGGCACACTTAAAATTTTTTTAGTTGACAGATAATATTTGTATGTGTTTATGGGGCACTTATGATATTTTAATTCACGCATAGAATGTATAATGATCAAGTCAGGGTATTTAGTATATCTATCACCTCAAGCATTTTATCATTTCTTTGTGGTAGGGACTTTCAAATCTTCTCTTCTGGCTATTTTAAAATATACACTTTCAAAAGTAGTTTTGGGTGGGGGACTGGCAAATTGCTAGGAACCCTGCCACCCGGAATTCACATCTGCCTCTTCAGTAGTGACCCTGGCATGAGAAAAGGATACTCGTGTTAAGTGCATTTTTAAAAAGAATGTGAAAATTTGAATTACTTAATTGTTTTAGATAAAAGCAATAATAATTTGAGACGTTCTAATGTTCATTCTTTTGTTGTTGTTGTTGTTCCAGTGTTCTCCCAGCTTTCCTTGTGCAAAGCCAAGGAGTCTATGGAGGAATCACCATACTGAAGACACCTGTCCTGGTGCTGTTCCACCAAGTCTCTGGACCAGAGCATGAAGCCTCATGATCCAGGACACTCAACGAGGGACACTGGAAAGCATCTTTACTATTTACATTCCATTGACAAAGAACTGTGGTTAAGGACCTGGCCAAATTTGCAGTTGATGAGTGGTCCAGTAGAGACTTGAGTCATGCCCCAGACTCCAGAGCAATCCCCACTCCTTGGTGAATAATCTGTTTTTTAACTTGTCATTTGCCAAGTTGACACATCATACTACATACGGAGTAGCTGGTAAATGCACACTCCATGGTTAATCTGCTTGCATTCAGATCCAGTTCTACCACCTACAAGTTTACCTGTCTTTAAAATTTTCTTACCTTAGGATGACAACAAATATCAAATTTTAAAAATCACACAAACTTGGCTACTCTGGAGAAGTCAGTGCTCCCTCTCTCTTCCCTGCTGCTCTTCCATTTGCCTGAGACCCTCTTTTCCATGCTTTTCTGTCTAGCTCCATCTTTGGATTTCAGTTTGGACTTAATTACCTCAGAGAAGCTTCTTTTGGCCTTCCAAGGTTGAGTTGGGATCCCCTCTTCTGGGTTCCTATGGCATCATTTCCCCATTCAGCAATTGCCACACTGCTTTTTGTTTCCTTGTCTATCTCCCTAACCAAACTGTGAGCTAAGGTGCCGACTTTGCTGGGTTTTTTTACCCCAAGCATGTGATAGTAGTGCATAGTAGGTGCTCAAATATTTGTGGAATCAACAACAACAAATAGATGAGTGAATGGACAGATAGCGAGAAGAGAAAAAGGTCAGTAGACAAAGAGTCAAGGATATTCTCCTTGGGACTCCTGAATTCGGACCAGAGAATAGGGAAACTGGGGAGGTAGGGGGCGTTGAAGGTGGGATGAGGTGGTGGCTCTGGACCTTAATCTCACGGTCTTCGTTCCCACGGAAAAGGGAGGAGTTCCTACCACCCAAAGACTCTCTCTGGCTCCCTTGCTAGATCCTGCCTTCTGCCAGAAGACCCCAGAATACAGGCAAAGCCGCCAAAGGACAACAGTTCCAACGGTAGGAGCAGAGCTACTGCCTTCAGTGCGCCTCGGATCTGCACGCCTGCCTATCTTTGGGGTACACAGAAGGCGCGTACCATGAAAGCCCCAACTTCCCCTCTTTCTTTTCTCCCACGGTCGGGACCTTAGGGTAGGAGTTTCAAGAGGGGAGAAGCCGGTGGAGCAGTAACAGCCTTCATAATGTCTCCAGTCCCGCTTCCGTCACCTCCCTAAGGCTGCGCCCCCCTCCTGGGGGACGTGCGCTGGGCCCGGGGCCGCCGGGGCGGGGAAGGGTCGGGCCCGGGGCGGGGAGAAGCGTTTATATGTCGGCGAGGGGCGTGGGAGCTGCCACCCGCTTGCCTGCGGGACACCGGAGTCAAGAGGCTGCCCACGCCGCTGCCTGTCCGTTCCACAGTTCCGAGGTCTCCACCGTCTCCCCGCGCGCGGCAGGCGGCACCAAACTCTGGGCTCCCCGCGGTGCGCTCTGCCCGCGTAGTGCGCGTCCAGAGGAAATCCGCCCCGGGCTTTGGAAGTGCAGGGCTGGGGGCTGCATGGAAGTTTCCCCAAGGTAAGGCCAGGAGCCAACGCTAGGACAGCAAGAGCCAAAACTAGGTTTACAAGTGATCAGTAGTTGGATGGGAGGGACCGGCCAGAATAGAGGAGGCTGCATGAGAAAGACTGCGGTGGAGGGAAATAAGTGAATTTCAGAAGCTCAAAATCTCCTCCTTTGGCTTTTCTCCTCCTCCAAACAAGAGTAACTGCCCTCACCTCGTCTTTCTTTTAATTTTTCGCATCCGACTGTTGAAGAACCTACAGCACACTCTTGTCATTCTCTGCTCCCATCTCCGCGTCTCCCACCGCGCACCAGGGCGCCTCCTGAGAGGTGCGTCACCCAACACTGTGTCCTCACAGCACAGGGCCTGGCGAGTGGCATGTACAGTGGACCACTCGCGGAAACAAATGAATGGAGTTAATCAGGGTGAGTCAGGAAAAGTCACTCCCAAGCCTGTACATTCCCAGCCTGTACTTTTGTTCTTGCACTTCACACAAATTTATTAAAGAGGGTTGGACTTTTACTGCTGTCTGAGGGGAGGAAGGAAAGCAGAGAAAATGCACCCTTTTCTCAATTCCCAGAAACATTCTACTCTGAGCGGAACCCCAATTACCGGGCTCAGTATCAACCATGCAAGTAATTTTGAAGAGGAGAGGAGGCAGGCTGGAAGAGGAAAAAAAAGTTAAAACTAGGAAGTGATTTTCTTTTCTTTTTTGTCCTTTTGTGACAAGGATTTCTCATTCCTCTTGTTAAAAGTCTACTCTATGGATATATTTAAAGAGGACCTTTGCCAGTGGATGGGTGTGGGGGTGATAGGAGAGGGGTGGTGACGGTGATTAGGAATATCTGAGACAGTAAAAATCCTAACACTTGTGGCAGGAAGGATAACAGCAGTCTTCTGTTAAGAATTCTATAGTTACAGAATTCAGCAGTCATGTTACTTTTTCTAAACTAATCTATTTAATGAGTAGTATTTTTAACATAAAATGTTCAATGTTAAATTTATTGTTCAGTGTCTTCATGAAGTCACTTACATAAAAATCCTGAAACTTCTAAATAATGTTCTTTAAAATACACAGCCTTAAAAGTTCTTGTCTTTATAAAAGAGGTTGTCAATTAATTTCTCCTTTTTTTTGAGACGGAGTTTCGCTCTTGTTGCCGGGGCTGGAGTGCAATGCGCCATCTCAGCTCATCGCAACCTCCGCCTCCCGGGTTCAAGCGATTCTCCTGCCTAAGCCTCGCGAGTAGCTGGGATTACAGGCATGAGCCACCACGGCCGGCTAATTTTGTATTTTTAGTAGAGACGGGGTTTCTCCATTTTGGTCAGGTTGGTCTCGAACTCCTGACCTTAGGTGATCCGCCCGCCTCAGCCTCCCAAAGTGCTGGGATTACAGCAATTTCTCCCTCATTTTATTCCAAAATATTAGAAGTGCAGAGGAGACCGTGCCTCAAAAGAAGGTGTGTTTTGGATGTAGTGCCATGTGAAATCAAATTTTATAATGTTCATGAAAGATGTTAGGTTAAGCATTCATTGGAGAATCACCTTTGGCTTTTATATTTTAGTAATTTAAAAAATTTAATTTTGCTAAATTTTTTGTGAACCAATTCTCCGGAAATACTATTGTTGAATATAAATACTTGCAATTTTCAGTTTTTCTATTCCCTTCAGATAGTCTGAATTTCAGAAAGTTTCAGTATTTTGAATATTTTGCAGAAAATATTTATTTATTTGTATAGACAGTATCAAGAGCATCTAATTAAGTCACCAAATGAAGATCAGGTTGTAAAAATTATGAATAAAAATTGGTGCCTTATTTAATAATCTCTATACTTAGTACACTATAAAGTCCCACTAATACAATGGTCTTAAAAATGACTGAAAAGAACTTCTCTGTCAGTAAATATCCGCTGACCCTGGAATTCCTCAAAAATATGGGTTTGTGAGCTAGACCCCCTGCAAATATATAAAAGTGATCCAGACTAATGATTATGTGTTGTAATCTAAGAATACTCATTCCTACAGTCCTAAGAAATAAGTAGGAAGGTTAGATTTTCTATGCTTCTTCTTATGCTTCTAAAAGATTCATGAACATGACTTTTCCAGGATGATTGTTGGCCAAAATTGTTTTTTTTTTCCTTTCCTGACCTTATTGTCGTTATTTAAAGTATAAGGTGGATTAGCTTTGCTCTCCAACAGGTCTAGATTCAAGTTATAGACAAACTCAAACAATGCAGTTACCTCTCTGAGTCTTATTCTTGTCACCTGTCACATAGGGCAGTGATATCTACCTACCTCACAGGGGTGTATGGGGGAAAAAAACAAGATCTTTGTAAAATGCCAAGCACAAGTGCTCAATAAATGAGGACAATGGTGATGGCGATGGTGGTGGTAAAGCCATCATCATCATTAGATCAGGCAAATAGAATTGTTTCCAATAATTTAGTTAATATTGAGCCCAATTTTATCCTGTGTTCTGACCTCACTCAAATACTTTGTTTCCATGGAATGTAATACATGATTAACAGGAACGAATGATCCGCCAAACATTGTAATCTCCTTGGAAGTGTTCTAGTTTGTAGAGATCATGGAGATCATTTAGGGCCTGTCACTCTGGCATGCTGCTATCCTGGAAGAGATGTTTGAGGATTGTGGCTGTTTTGCTTTTACTACAAATTTCTTCATATCTTAGGCTTTAGCATTTGAGGAGACTTTTCCGTGAGGGTCAAATTATGCCTGCAGGTAGGAGGCTTTTAAAAGTGCACTCGGTGTTTTAATTTCTTTAGCTAATGCTTTTGCAATAATAAAAATGTCTTTCTACTTTCAGCAGAAGGGTATTATATTTAGATTTTCTGAATTTTAAAGCAGTTACCAAAAGCTACGCTAAGCTTTTCAAAGGAATTTAAAAGGCATAAATGATCCTTTACAAAATAGTGACTAAAGGCCGAACTTTCTAAATGAAAAAATAACTGAGTCTTACTCTCAATTCCTCTTCTGTTTCCTCGCCCTCCTTCCAAAACTGTTTTTTTCTTGAGGTGACCCCAAGGCCTTGGCATGGAAATTTAGAGGAGATTACCACATAAAAATAGATACCATTAGCTAACATAAGTCATGTACAGAAGAAAAGATCTTTTGTGTCTCTTGTATCCCTAATGCTTCCTACAATACCTAGCACTTAGTAGGTATTCAGTAATATTTGGTAAGTGAAGGACTTAAAATTTCAAAATTCTGGCTAAATTATGCGTCTCATGTAAAGCTGTAGCAGTTGCACTTAGAAAATCCAATAACATGCAAAATCTCAGGGAAAATTCCAAACATGAAAAATCTCGGGACAAGATAAAGGAGGCAGTATCATCTTTGTGTCTCTACTTCTGAAGTTCAGTCTTACTAAAACACCTGGTCTATCACTACTGACTCTAAATCTTATCTTTATGAGCTATTTTGATTGACTGACATAACCCTAAAAACTAATACATTTAACAGTCCCGAAGAACAAGTCTAAGGAGATGTACTCATTTAATTTTGGAATGATGAGAAAATTTTTCCCCAAATGCTCAACTGGTAGAGGGGAGGGAAGAAGAATAGAATATACAAACCAACTTGGTCTTGCAAATGTAAACCTCAGTATTCTCCTTAAGTCACAAAGGCACAAATAAATATACATGTAACCATTTTAAAACCATTTACAGTTAAGGATGTGAACATTGATTCGACTCTAAAATATTTTTGTATTGCTCTAAGTACTGTATCCTACACTTTAGAGGGGAAAGATTTTGCCGGAGTTAGTTGGCAAAGGCATTTGTGTTGGCTTGAAAAACCATAAGCTAATCACTTATTTAGTCTGTTAAAAACAACTTGATTAATGTTTGGTAAGAAATTCTGACTAAAATTCTCCATTATATGCTTCCAAATACAATAGAACTTTGAAGATCATAAGCAAGTCACAGTCATATTTGGCTATTACTGTTTGTTATAAAACAATCCCACAGTATGTCAAATGGTCTGTGTACCATATTTTCGTACCCCTACCTCATCCTAAGCCAGCATGTGTAGTTAACTTTATAATCTTGTTTACTTTCACATTTTCTCTGGGACAGCTAGAAACTTTAATGTGAAGATGACATTATACACTGTAGCAGATTCCCTCAATATCCAGGCTTTTCTCCTCTCTGCTGGCTACAGATAATGTGAGGGCCCTGCCCATATTTTCCCACTGTGTTCCTTCTTTCAGTGCATGCTGGAGGCTTCTTACTTCAAGCACTGTGACTCTGTCTGAGGGCTTTATCGGGCCTTGGGAGCCTGCCTGACCCATGTAGGGTAGGCCAGAAGGGCCTGGAAGTAAACACCCCTGGAGTAATACCTTACACAATAATATATGAAAGTTGGTAAGTAAATACCCCACTTTCTCACATCTTAGGTGAGGCAACTTTTGAGGTATGAACCATACATTCCTCCAGAGGTACCCAATGGAACCGAGCTCCAGCTGCTCATAGTGGTAACCTACCTGCTCATTAACATTGACTTTTTTCCCTTCTCTGTCTCACTTCTCCACTCCTTTACCAGGAGTTACCTCCCAAATAAACTAACTGAATGAATTCTTGTCCAGGGTCTGCTTTTGGGAGAACCCAGTCTACCATAAACTTTTTGGCTATTTCAGTAAATGCAGTATAGGTTATACTGCAGTAAACTAAGTATAGCTTACACTTAGCCAAGTGGACTATAGATGCCATTCTAGCCAAAAAGTAAATCATGAATGGAATTCTTGCTTTCCACAGTGCAGAACAGAATTTTGTCTGTAGCTAATACTGTTTCATTGGTGTCTTGGTGTCTTGTTTCACTTGTATCTTATTGGTCATAACTGGATCCTAAATTCTCATCGCCTTTTTTGGAAACTGTCATGGGACATGGAGGGAGATATCAGTGAAGATTTGGTGTGACTCCAGAACAATGAGTGTTTAGTGTGATCCCATAATTAGAGAAATAGCACAAAGAACACATTCTGCTCATGTTATGTAAAGAGGTTCTGGAAAGTGGTTCAAACACATGCTCAGTGAAGATAATGCTGGGCCCTTTATTTTCCTGCTGGGTGTTCCTATCCCCTCCACAGGTTGGGTCACCATTTATTTATCAGTGATTTTCTAATCCATACCGCCAGGCCAGACCTCTCCTGAGAACTCCAGTCCCAGATATCTAACTGCCCACAAGGCACTTGAAGATTTGTTTGCACCACAAGTCCGACAAGTCCCAAATGGTACTCATTCTCTTCCCCCAGACCCTCCCCTCTTCCTGCGAATGGCACAACCCAGTGGCCCCATCAGAAAACTTTGAAGTAGCCTTGAGGATCTGTCCTTCTCACTTCATCAACAGTCCCATCTAATCAGTCTCCAAGTCTTACAAATTTAATTTCCTGACAATCTCTACAAACTTCTCTCCATTCTCCTTGTCATCACTGCATTTCCAAAACACTGTCATCTATTTCACTCAACACCGGCCTCCTAGTGCCCCTCCCTGTATCTAGTCATGCCCCTCTTGTAGCATTCTCCACACTTCAGCCTGAAAACATCTGCTCACACTTTTCTCTGGTTAAAATGCTCCAGTGGCTTTAGGTAAAATCCAAAATCCTTATCCTGGTTGAAAATCCTCCCACCACTCCACCTTAACTGCGTCTTCTGCATCATGCCTTCTTATTTTGTTCCCACTACTCCCAGTCCTCTAGTTCTTTAGGGAGATCTTGCTCTCTCTCACCTCCTGCCACTTGCATTTTGGAATCTCTTCTACCTAAAACCATATTCTCCAGACTCTCAACCTGGCTAACTGCTTCTTTCCCTTTAGAACTTAGCTACTATGTTCATTCCTTGAGAAAAAGCATTACTGGACCCCCTTACTAGGAAAAGTGCCCTTCCCTGGATCCCCACAATAGCCTGGGCTTCCTTAGCCATATCGCTCTCCCACTAAAAGCTCTATTTCTTAGTCTTTCATGTTCACCAGACTGCCTTCAGTGCCAGCTGCTGAAGTATCTGTTGTATGAATAATGAGCTGAAATCAGGTTCCTTACTAGCTGATGAACATGGGCAAGTCACCTAACTTATCTGAACTTCAGTTTTCTCATCAAAGTGGAAATAATATTCAAGCACAGGGTGATTGAGAGGAGTTGATGAAATTATGGATCTGGGGTTCCTGACACCTAAGTTGGTGCTCAATACATAGAAGTTATTTTGGATTCAGCAAGGTAGAACTAGGCTTGCCTTGCCTCATGATGTTTTGAGACAGTAAAGGCTACATCCTGGAAGGTGTAAGTTAAAGGGGCACTTTGATGTAGCAGCTCTGGGAGGAACCCAGAGGGAGGACAGTATCATTTAGCTAAAAG
The DNA here is from genome assembly GCF_029289425.2 of Pan paniscus. NCBI lineage: Eukaryota > Metazoa > Chordata > Mammalia > Primates > Hominidae > Pan > Pan paniscus. The sequence continues at coordinate 128,488,428 of NC_085926.1, forward strand.
CTAAAAGGTCTTTTAAAACCTTTCAAGAGGTGTGTTTTTGGAAATGCAAGTGATGTAACTACATATAATGGCATCTAATTCCCTCACAGTTTCTTCCAAACAGTCTTTCTCCTTGAGTTTCAATATCTGCATTCCCTGGATTAATGCCATGAATCCAATTTCTAAACTGAGATTTTTTTCCAAGAGTTCTGCCTTAATTAGTTATTCCCCGCTCCTCCTTGGTTTTTTTTTCCCCCTTCTCCACGATTACTGTCATCAACCTGAAATGGCACCATTAAGCACCTAATCTTTGAGCCTCCGGGGAACTGTCATCAAAATGCTCAGGAACCGAGATGTACATTTACAGGCAATGTAACTGGGTAGAGGCAAGCACAAAACAAGTTCCTCAGCTTGCACTGGTGAATGATGAAGGCAGAGAATTTCTTAGCTTTTAGTAGAGAGGTGAATTAAGTACATAATTGGGGTGGAAATTGGGATAATAGCAACTCAGGGAGCTGTCTGCACATTTTAAGGGCTTTTAGGTATTTAGTAAGTTACTGCTTTGACGCACTTACCTAATAGTCCATAGCAAAACAGTTTTCAAGTTCACTGGGCCAGAGGTGCCCTGCCCCACTCTAAACATACAAAGTGTATAAATTCCTTTTTTTTCCTATATATCCTAACAATTTTGGAATACATAGTCACTTGTAAGTAACAGTCAGTATACTCAGAAAAATAGGCAAAATGGTGGTTAATGGTGTCGTCTATGTTGGAGTCCCACCTCATTTTCTTGGATCGGCTTGAATAGATAAATTCATAAATATGTATTCTTAGCTGCAAAATTCTTTAAGTAGTTGCCTTTTTACTTCCAAAAGCATGAAGGACTTTATTTATCTGTTTATTTTATTTCTCAGTGCTCTTATCAAGTCTTTAAATTTCTTCATGGAGAAAACAGCAATTAGGCAATAGATGTTCCTATGTCATCTCAATCAGCAGTAGCAAAAGTTGTTAAGTTGGGCAGTGTGCTGGGCACCGACTGCATGATTCCATGCCTTCCATCCCTGCTAAACTCCCCCTTGAGAAAGGAGATTTGCGCTGTGGATGCAGAGCTGAAGCCATGCCACTAACTGCAGCCACTAAGCAATTTTGGGCTGGGATAGAAATACCCTAGGGAAAAAGAGATGAATGACTTCAGCTCTTCACAAGGTGGGTCTTCGAATACTCCAATCCAGAGTTTTCTACATCAATGAACTCAGCACTTATTAAACATATTAGATACATTATCACATTTAATCCTTACAACAACCCATTATCCTGCTTTCACAAATGAGAGTCCAGGATTTCAAGGTTCATCAATTGCTCAAATCACAGCTGGCCAATGAAAGAGATTTGAATTCTGGATGTGGTTAAAACTCAGGCCTTGATACTGCTATCTGTATATTCTGCCAGGTAATCTGGAAAATGTGTGCTTCAAAAGCCTAGAAACTTCTAATGTGGACAAAATTTAGATCCCTGGATGCTCAGAATAACAGTTCAGAAGTCATATTTTTCATGGTAAGAGGAAATTTTGACTCAGTATTTTTTAGAAGAGGGAAAAAAGGGAGACTGCTAACATTGTGAACATGAAGTCTCAAAATGGCGATGTTTGAGAAGTCGCTCAGGGACTTGGATCTCTGTTATTGAAATTGACTTCAGTAAATATTTTCAAAAGTCCATTCTCCTTTTTTTGCTGTTTGACTTTTTATAGAATCCTAGAATTTCAGAGCAGAAATGGATCTTACAAATCGTTTCAAGTATTTTTTTTAAGCAAAAGTGATTGGTTCTTCCTCTATGCTCTCCCACAATTTAAATCTTTTCATGAATTCTTGTCGATCTCGGGAAAAAGACAGAAGTCATGAGTAGGTCCTGCAAAGCTGTGAATGGCCTGGACTCTTCCTCTCTTCCAGTCTCATTCAGTGCCATGCTCCCCTTCTCTCCCTGTGTTCTATTTATGCTAGACTTCCTTTGCTTCCTTGACCACGCCATTCTCCTTCTTGCCACGAGAACTTTGCATCAGCTATCCTCCCTTCCTGGAACATCACATTCCTCCTGGGCTACTTAACTCTCACCATTCCTTCATCATTAGCTCAAACAGCATTCCCTCAAAGAAGCCTTCCCTGGACTTTCCAAGTTAATCAGTTCTCCTCATTATGTAGTGATATATGTCATCACAGTGTATAATAATTCAACAAATAGTTATTAAGCATTTTTTAATGTACAAACCCTATTCTAGGTGTTGGAAAACAGACAAAGTCCCTGCTCCAAGGAGGATATAAACAATAGAGAAGTCAATAAATGACTTATAGGTAGTATTCCATGCTACCTTAATTAAGAAATTAATTGTGGAGCTAATGACTGACTATAAAGAAGGTGGGAGGTAATTTTGGATGGGTTGGTCAGGGAGGCTTCTCTGGGGAGGTGACATTTGAGCAGAGATCTGAGTGAATATGGGAGGAAAATATGAGTCCCTCTTTGTGAAGTCGGGTAGGGGGACACTTCCAAGCAGGAACAACTTTGGCTTGTTCATGGAATGCAAGGAGGCCATAGTGGCTGGAGTGGAGGGAATGAGGAGAGTAAAGATGAGATCAAAGATCACATGGGCATGGCTCACATCATTAAGAGCCTTATGGACTGGGTGTAAGGAATTGGAATTTAGCCTAAGTGTGATGAAAAGTCACTAGAGATTTTGAACATAGGTGCACCAATCTAATTTATGGTCTTCAAAGATCCCTCTGATTGCTGTGTGAAGGATCTGTGAAGAAGGACAAGGGTCAAGTACTGTTAGTGCTGTAGTTCCGCCAAGAAGTGATGGTGGCAGTGATGTGGTTTGCAGCTGGTGCAAAGTGGTTAGATTTAAAACATGTTTTGAAGTACTATTGACAAGATTTGCTGATGTATTGGCTCAGGAGTTTCAGAGAAACCTCTTTTTTACATGTATCACAGTTGTAACTTTACACTTATTCATGTAATTCTTTAATCAGCACCTTATAGTTTCAAAGGACTATATGCTCCATGAGATAAAAAAAAATGTCTGCTTTTACTTTTCATTGCATACCCACTGCCTGACTGCCTACCAGGTGATAGACGCTTAATAAATATCACTTGAATGAAGGCATGAATAAGTGAACGGATAAATACATAAACTAAAACGATCTTATTCTATAGATAAGGAAAATGGGTCTCCGAGAGTTTAAGTTAAGGAAATGGCCTTAGGCCTCTCAGCTCAGACTAGAACCCATGTCTCTACATTCCTCTTTTAGGCTACTTTTCCTCTTGCAGTAGAGCCACTGTGAACCTCATACTCTTTTATTGTGGGGAGGGAAGGGTTGCCAAAATGTGTTTCAAAAACTCCTAATGGATAACTAGTCTGTTTAGCCGGGCACTCATGAATGGCAGTCAAGAGTTATTCTAATCACCTTTGAGGCTCTGTTGAGGTAGCTCAAGTCTATTGCACTTTTTTCTCTTCTTTGACCTTGTTTTCTTCTCCAGTAAAGATAACTAATCTTAACTCACTATTGGTGAGTGTTATGCTTAGGACCCAAAAGAGGTCAGCCTAAGCCATCTGATTTGTGTCCTGTTTTGAAAGACACTATAGGTCTTTAGGCAAGAGCAGCTGGTGTGCTTAATCTTTATATAAGACGGTGGCCATTCAAAAATGTTCAGCACCCCCCGCCAAGGGCATTTTGAAGAAAATCAGTGGAGGCAAGCTGTGATTAAGAGGGAAAGGAGAATAGAATACAATTAAGAGTCTCCTCTGTTCTCTTGGAAGACAAAAGCTGCCTGAAATGTAACTTTCCCAAGCAATGATCACATCCTTGGCACTCTGCCTTTCTAATTAAATTGCTGATACATATATATGGATATTTCATTTAATGAACAGCTGGTAAAATTGGATCCTTGCTCTGTAGAGGTTTACCAAAGCACTTCATAGTTTCAGTGTGATTGAATACTAATCATTTACCCCAGAATACAAAAGAGGAAATTAAACCTGACCTAGCTGCTTATCATCTGGGACCTTCTAGGCTGCATCCCCCATGGTCAGCATAGTAACTTTATCTGTTGTTTCCCATCAAGTTACTTCCAATGTTACTTTTCCTTTTTTTTTTGGTTGTTGTTGTTGCCCTCCTCTTGGAAGCAACGCCTGGTGTGCCTTTACGTTTTTCAGAGCTGTTTCTGATGCTCTGAGACCCAAACCCTTATGAGGTTTCCAGGAGACAGACATTGAAGAGATAAACACTCAGATGAAAGCTTAATCATAGATTTGAGATATGCTATGAAAAATAATAAGATGCTATGACAGAAAAATCTCAGAGGGAACCTAAGTTAATAAGGACAGAAGGAAAGGACCTCCTTGAGGCAGCAGCATTGCAATGAAGACTTGGAGACGAGGACTGAGCAGGAACAAGGAAAGAGGAACAAAAAGGCTGCCAGAGAGGGTGGCAGTGGCCAGATGGGCATGGGGCAGGGCTTTTCAAACTTTGATGGGCATGCAGATCACCTGGGGACCTTGTTAAATGGTTATTCTAATTCAGTAGGACAGGTGATCCTGCATTTCTGACCCCCAGTGATGCTGATCATGCTGATCTGAGGACCACTCTTTAAGTAGCAATGGAATAGGGCAAGGGTTGCAAAGTTTTTCTATAAAGAGTGAGATAATAAACATTTTAGACTTTGCAGGTCATACTGTCTCTGTTGCAACTACACAGCTGTGCCATTGTAGTGTAAACGCAGCCGTAGATAGTACATAAGTGAATGGATATGGGTGTGTTCCAATAAAGCTTTAGCAAAGCAGAGCATCATTTTGGCTCACACACCATGGTTTTCTGACTCCTGGGGCAGAATCAGGTGGTATTGGTTCTTAGGTTCAGATGCACATCAAAGTCACCTGGGTTTGAATAATCACCCATCAGGTTCCTATTTCAGATCAATAAAATCAGGATCACTGGGGATGGGACTGAGGCACTGATAGACTTAAAAAGCTCCCCAGGTAAGCCGGGAGCAGTGGCTCACGCCTGTAATCCCAGCACTTTGGGAGGCCGTAGGCAGGTGGATCACAAGGTCAGAAGATCGAAACCATCCTGGCTGACACGTTGCATAACCCTGTCTCTCCTAAAACTATAAAAAATTAGCCAGGTGTGGTGGACACCTGTAGTCCCAGCAACTCGGGAGGCTGAGGCACGAGAATGGCGTGAACCCGGGAGCTGGAGCTTGCAGTGAGCTGAGATCATGCCGCCACTGCACTCCAGCCTGGGCAACATCCCCAGGTGATGCCAAGGTGCAGCCTGGGCTGAGAGCCACTCTGGGCCTCAATCTCATTTGATAGCCCCTTATTCTCTTTGCCCTAGGAGATAGGCAAGGCAAAATGACTCCATCTTTTCTTAATTCTGAGAGATCATCAGTTGACCAATAGCTTTCAATGAAGAGGGGAAAAACACAGCAGGAAATGTACAAAAACACAGCAGGAAATGTAAAAAAAAAAAAAAAGCAGGAAGTGTACAAATCTCTAGTAACACACATCCTGATTTCATGCATGTTAAAATCAGGGTGGAGTGGAAATGTTCACTCTGAATTCAGGAAATATGGTATTTTCATCCCTAGTATACAGATGAGGAAAATGGAGCACAGAAAATGTATTGTGCAGATTGTATGATGATATGCCAGGGAGACACAGGCAACCTATTGTGACTTAGCTTGCTGAACTGCTTAAGCTCTTCTGTCCCCTCTGGGCCTTTCCAGATACATGCTGATCTCCCTGCCTTGGACATGCTGCCTCACCTCATTACAATCACCTGTTTAATTTCTGCTTCTCCTTCAAGTCTTCTCCTCAGCTTAGTCATCTGCTTTTTCTGAGGTATCTTTCCTGGTCCCACACCCAGAGAAGGGGCCCCTGCTGGGAGCACCTGTAGACCTTAGTGAGGTTCTCTATTAAAGCCAGATCTCTTTCTGTTGACATAAATTTAACCTCCTGGCCCTGGAAAAGTTCATGAGGGAAAGGACCATGACTGCCTTGTTATTTTATCTCCAACACCTGGTATATGGCAGGGGCTCAGTGAATTTTTGAGGATTGCACGAACTCAGTCCCCCTCCTCAGCAGAGGGCAGCACAGTGGTTTAGAGGAGTGGTCCTCAAAGTGTGGTCCTCAGCCCTTCCGTATTAGCATCACCTGGAACATTGTTTGATATGCAAATCCTGAGGCTCACCATGACCTACTGATTCAGAGTCTCTGGGGCTGTGGCCCAGCTGTCAGTGTTTCAGTCTAGCCCTCCTGGCGATTCTGAGGCTTGTTCCAGTGTGAGGATCACAGGTTAGGGTATGGACTCTGAAGCCAGACTGCCTGGCTTCGAAACCCTGGCTCTGTTGCTTAAAAACTGTTTGGCTCTGGAAAATTTACATCACCTTTCTGTACCTCAGCATTCTCATCTATCAAATGGAGTTGATAAAAATACCGTCTGAAGCTTGTTCCAGTGTGAGGACCATGGATTAGGGTATGGACTCTGAAGCCGGACTGCCTGGCCTCAAAACCCTTGCTCTGTTGCTTAAAAACCGTTTGGCTCTGGAAAATTTACATCGCCTTTCTGTACCTCAGCATTCTCATCTATCAAATGGAGTTGATAAAAATACTAGTAGCTACCTGAATTGGATTAAATGAGATAAACAACCTAGAGCTGTTAACACAGCACTGCTCAAAGTAAGTGGTGAAAATATGTTAACTGTTAGTATTATTAACTGTGCAACTCTGGGAAAATTTATTCTCTGAGTTTTATTTCCTTTGTCTTTAAAACAAGGATTAAATTTGCCTCACAGGGTTTTGAAAGTTAAATGGTTGTAATATGTTAGGGTGCTTAACCTTTGGCTAGGCTGTGGGGCCCAGTTATTTAGTCAAACACCAGTCTCCGTGTTGCTGTGAAGGTGTTTTTAGATATGATTAACATTTAAATCAGGAGATTTCAAGTGCAGTAGATTACCCTCAGTAATGCATGTGGGCCTCATTCAATCAGCTGAAGGCCTTAAGGAAAAAGACTGAGGTCCCCTGAGGGAGAAGAAATTCTGCTTTCAGACTTAAGATGGCAACATCAACTCCTGCTGGAATTTCCAACTTGCTGGCCTACTCCGCAAATTTCGGACTTGTCAACCCTCATAATTACGTGAGCCAATTTCTTGAAGTCTCTCTTTCTCTCCTCTCCACCCCCCTCCTCTACACACACACACACACACACACACACAGACACACACACACAGTCTCTCTCTCTCTCTCTCTCTCTCTGCCACTCACACATTGCCTTTCTGTACCTATTGATTTTGTTTCGCTGGAGAACCCTAATTCAATGTGCTAAATATGTGTAGGTCCAGGCTTTTCAACCTATATAGTTTCTCAACTATTGACCTTCGGGCTGCACAATTCTTTATTTTGGGGAACTCTTCTGTGCACTGCAGGATGTTTAGCAGCATCTAACATCCTATTAGCCGCATACTAACAACAGTAGTGGGTTGACCTCTACCCACTAGATGTCAGTGGCACCCCACACCCCAGCAGAATCAAAAATATTTCCAGACATTGCCAAATGTCCACTGGGAATGGAAAATCTCCAGGTGAGAACAACTGGTATAAAAAGGAAAATGTATGAGCTCTTCCCCCTAGTTCACTCCCATTGAACCAGTGCTGCTCTGCTGCCCACATAGCCTACATTCTCTTCCCTTTCCCCATCAAAACACTGTCCACAAAGTCTGGCTCAAAATCACTACTATCAAAGGTGGCTCTAATAACCTGCCTCCCCCTTGAGCTTCTGCTCTCATGCCTGTCTTTTCACAGAGTTTTCTAATGTGCTTCTTATAGTCTCATAGGCCTGTGCTTTGTCCTTCTCCATTGAAACCCCTTGAAGGCAGGGGCAGCCATGAAAGAGAAGCAGATGATTTGATTTGAGTCAAAATCCTGCTGTTTACCAGCTTGTGGCCTTGGTAGAGTCACTCGTTCTTGCTGAATTTCAGTGTTAACATCTATAAAATGAGAAGAGCAGAGTCTACCTCATAGAGTGGTTATAATGTAAAAGCAATTTATAAACTATAAAAATACTGTATATGTGTTTTCCTCAAAGAAAAACCATGCCTTTTTCTGGTATAGAGATAGACAGCACAGGGGAAGAGGTTTTGGGAGGTGTGTTTAGGATGAAATATGACTTTTGAAAAATGCCAGATGAACATGTAAATGCATGGATTTGCATATCTTATTTTGCATTTTGCTTTAATTTTCTTTTGATAGCTTTTGAAATAGGATCTTTTCTGTGTCCTTCTGAGATTAATATATAAATAACCTAATGGGGCAGTTGACAAGGTGATGCAATTTCCCTAGTTATTGACTTCAAATTCCTGGAAATGATGCCACTTATCAGCATTTCTCCTTACCCCTATTGTCTGTTGTCTTTATTCACTCAGGGAGCACCTGTGCTTGACACTGAGTATTTTTCCTTCAGAACTTATTAAAGCAGCCACTTTACAGAAAAATAGTTTCTGTACTCCCCCATCCCACTCTGCCAAGGCATTAATGTGCCCCTTTTCTGATCTTCTACACTCCTACCTTGGGCTCGCCCACCTGTGTGAACACAGGTCTGCCCCTTGCGTCCCCAATCAGACTCTGATTTCATGATGTCCGGGGCTGTCTTTGCTGGATTTTGTGTTCCCAGGGGCTGGTACACTGACCAAAGCAGTTGACTTACTCATGAATGTGACAGCAGTGACTCACTAAGTTTCCAATACTACATGTCCATCTGCCTGTGGGATGTCTCCACTCCTATGACTTGTGGACACCTCAGATTCTGTGCTTCAAGGAATTAAAACTGGATCTTACTTTATGCACCAGTTATCTAAGTTTGCAAAGTAAATCATTCCAAAAAGTAGTGGCCTAAAAACAATTTAATATCTCTCATGGTTCTGTGGGTTGACTGGGTTTCTGGGTAATTCTTGCTTAGGGTCTCAGTGAGATAGTGGCCAGAGTCATCACTATGTTTTCAGTCACATGTCTGGCACCTGGGCTGGGAGGGCTGGATCATCTGGGAGCTGGTTAGGCATCTCTCCTGACCTCTTCACAAAGCCTCTCCATGGAGCTAGCTTAGATTTTTTCACAATATGGATTCAGAATAGCGGAACTCCTTACTGGCAGCTGACTTGGCCCGGAGCAAGTGCCTCAGGAGCCTACATGCCAGCTCCAAGGTTTCTTATGACCTAGCATTGAAAGCCTGAGTCCATCACTTCTGCCACATTCTACTGATCAAGTAAGTCATTAAAGCTAACCTAGATTTAGGGGAAGGGAAAATCGACTTTTCTTCTCAGTGGCAGCAGTGGCAAAGAAATAGCGGCCATATTTTACCGTATTTTCTAACAAGTGCAGTTTGTTGCTTCTGTCAATAATTCTTTCATAGCCTTACATCCCAGGAATTAAAAAAAAAAAAAAAAGCAAAAACGGTGTCAAGCACAGGTGCTCCACCTAATTTAATAACAATGGATTTCATCACTTCGTCACCTCCTTGCCACTTACCCTCCAACCCTCTACCAGATTGGTTTTCACAAGATATGAACACTCCTTTTTTGAAAGACCTTTGTTTGTTCCTTCTTCTTGCATGACATCATTTAGCATTCCTTTTTTCTTATGACTTTTTTCAAATACACAGAAAAGCATAGTGAATAATGTAATAACTATTCCTTACCCAGATTTAACAATAACATCTTTCAATGTTTGTTCAGACTTTAAAAAAAAATAAAATATTACAGACAAGTTAGAAATCCTCTTGGTCCCCCTTTCTGCTCCCATTTTCCACTTTGCATTCCCAGCGGGGACCACTGTTCTGAAGTTGATTTGTATTGTTCCAAGTTTTGTTTTAATGTACCTCTGCTTAAACACTTGGTATTTTGGTGTGTTTTAATAATTTTACATGGATGGTATTGTACTTCTGAGACTTCTTCCCTAAGCCTCTCATCCAAGGATAGGAGCCCTGTTGTGGGTAGGTCATGTCAACCTACAACTAGTTTTCTCACTATGTTTTGAGATTTATTCCTCTTCAAGGCATGTAGATCTAAAGTATTCATTTAATGTTTGAACAATATTCCCACGTATGTGTGTGTGCACGCCAGTTTAATCTTTTTTAACCTCTGCCTGAACATTAATAGTCTGCAATTTTTACGAACATATATTGTCTTGTACACATGTACCAGGGTTTCTGTAGGGTATCTGCTTTACATGAAACTGCTAGATCATCTTTAATTTTACTTGAAATTGCCAAATTGCTCTCCAAAGTGAGTGCATCAAATTATATTCCCACCAGCCATGTATATAAGTTCTAACTTCCCTACATCCTTGTCAACTTTTGGTATTGTCAAACTCATTTTGGCCAGTCTAATAGGAAGGAAATGGAATCTCACTGTTTTAATATGCATTTCCCTGTTACTGATAAGGCTAAGGATCTTTTCATGTGGTTATTGACCATTCAGATTACCTCTGCTGTGAATTTCATGTTCATATTCATTGTTCATCTTTCTGCTGGAGTCAGTGATTTCATATTGATTCATAGATTAAATATATTACTCCTTATAGTAGCTTATTTCTTATTTATGATGTCTTTTGTCAGCACTAACATTTTAATGTATTTCCATTCACCAATCCTCTCCTTTATGATTTATACTTACTGTATTTTCATTAATTTCTTCCAAAGTCATAATGGTTTGGGTTTGCATTTTGACATACTGCCTTTGGAATATTGTGTGTGATTTTATCAGAGTTTAATCTTAGTAAACACCTATCTTAGTAAATAGCTAACATGAGAACTCAGGCATATGTTTTCCTTGATGACTTCCCTCTCATCTTTCACATTTTTATTGCGAATATTTTAGCTACACTTTATTTTAAACCACCCTGGGTTATTTTTTTTCACAGCCAGCACCTACTTAGATTTACCTACATTCAAATTATTACCATTGCTTCCTTCATTTTCTTTTCTGGGTTTAATCGTAGTGTTTCAGGTGAAAATCTAGAAGTAGATTTTTTTCTGTTAATGTTTTATTTCACTCTCATTTTTGAATTATAATGAGTATTGGGTTTTTCCTACTATGTTATAGTAGCATTTATATTAGTCTCTGGCATCTATTGATATGAATGACAAGTTTGCTCATCAAATCTCATTCATTTGTTGATTTATTTTACCTCCTCAAGTCAAGTCTTCATTTGCTCCACCCAAGAGAACTCATAGTATTTTCCTTCAGTTCTGGAAAATTCTCATCCATGACCTCTTCAGACATTGCCTCTCATTCTCTTTTTTCCCCTCACTATTCCTATTAGACCCACGCCAGTTGTTCTCACTCCAGGCTTTTAACTTCCCTGTTATATTTTCTGTATCTTTATTTTTCTTTGCTTTACTCTGGGTAACTAATTCTTGTTTTAAATGTGCTATATAAAACACAACGTTTAATGAATCAATTTTAGTTCCAGTGCACATATTTTCCATGGATAGATATTTTTATGGTTGTTTTTCAAATTCATACCTCATTTTATACTTTTTTGTGCTCCAGCTGTTTTATACTTTTCCTTTTTTTCACTGTGGCTTTCTATCATCTCTTTAAGCACTTTTCACAAATTTGTTTTTGCAGTGTCTTTTGAATTATTTTATTAGCCAGTGGTCTTGGATGCCACATCTCCTCTTTGTGAAACCTTCTGCCTCCCTTTGAGTGATTCTTTTTTTTTTTTTCCATAGTTGTAATTTTTTCTGCGCTCATCTTCAGCAGTGGCTATTTTTACGTGTTTGAGAGATTCCTATGCACCTAAAGTGGTGAAAATGCCCCTAAAGAGTTTTGCCTTTGCCTCTGCAGCTGCTGAGGAGTTTCATGGTTGAAACCAGTTTTTGCAGTAATTCCTCAGTTTGGGACTCCTGTACCATATGGATTTTGTAGGGTGAAGCCCTCTATCTACTCTTCACCAGACTTCTAAGTTTCTTATCTATGATTCTTCTTTAATATAGGGTTCCAGTAAAACACTTTGATTAGTCTTGCGACTGTGAAACTGCTTAGGTTCAAATCCCATTTGTACTACTTTATCACTGTAGGACCTTAGAAAAGTTACCTAGCTTCTGAGCCTCAACTCCTCATCTGGAAAGTGGAGAAAATAATAGAATTTCAAAGAATTGCTATGAATACTAAATGGTAGCTGATACATATAGAGAATTTGATATCCTTATTCTAGCCATTTCTCCAGGCCAGTGAGCCAAATTTTCTATTTTTGATTTTATAGAAGGGGATGCTCTTGTAAACTCTGCTATACAGAAAACTTCTCCAATAGTGAGTCTTACGTAGTGATTTCTGCTCATGCATCTTCATGAAACAAATTCTTCTCCACTTTTTTCTACACATAACCAAATTCTGTTCATCCTTTAAAGTCACACTCAAGTCTCACTTTCTCTGTGAGTCCTTCTGTCCTTACACAAGAGACACCTGTCTCTTTTCATTCATTCATCCCTATACATCCATTCATTTACTTGTTCATTCAAGTACCACAGTGGGTCTGGCACTGTTCCAGACTCCAGGGTGCAGCCTGCAAAAACACATACCTGCCCTTGTGGTACTCACATTCTTATGAGGAAAGACCATAAACAAGGAAACAAATATTACCACAGTAGATTCGCTGACGAAGACAAGTCCTCTGAAGAGAAATAATAGTGATTGGGAGTAGACGGGTAGAGAAGGGGAAATTATTTTCAATAGGGTGCTAACCAAATGTCCCTTTAAGAAGGATGTAATATTTAAACACACATCTAAGGAAACCAAAGTAGCAGAAACTGCGAAGGCCCTCAGGTAGAACAAGCATGTCCTGTTCAAGGAAAAGTGAAATCAGTGAAGCTGGAGTGGTGAGAGAGAGGAAGGAGATGAAGTCAGAGGATTAATAGGGCCTAGACCATGGAAGGCCCTGATGAACATGGAAAGGGGTTTTGAGTACATGTGAAACTATCTCATTTTTAGTTTAAAATAAAGCACACTTGAATAATATGTAATTGGCAACAGTGGAAGCAAGGAGTCCAATTAGAAAGCTTTGCTAGAATTCAGGTGAGATGATAGTGTCTTAGATTAAGGTGGAAGTAAAAAAGGTATTGACGAATGGCTGGATCTGAGATCTAATTTTTTTAAGTAAAACTAACAGTGTCTGCTCAGGGATGTGAAAGGAGATGAGATAATTATTCCTATGTTTCTAGCTGAGGAAACTTGGTGAGTAGTGGTACCACTTACTGAGATGGCAGTCATATTCAACTGTGCATTATTTAACAGTTAATTATTTTTTAGTGTATTTGTTACAGCTCAGCAATTAGATTGTCTGTTTCCCTTAACACAGTTAGGGACACTACATTCACATTTGATTGATTAGTTTGTTCTAGCTCTATCAATTAATAGCTGTGTGACTTTCAGCAAGCTACTTAACCCTCTAACTCAATCTCATCTGTAAAGTGGGTCTGGTACTCATCGGGTTGTTGAGACAATTAAGTGTGGCTCTTAGAATAATGCCTGGCACTTAGTAGTGCTCAGTAGTAGCTGTTGTTCGTTCCAGAAACACCCCCACACCCCACCAACTGTAGTCAGTCAGCCCAGGGATCTTATGAGTTTCTCTCTACTTAGTTTGCTCAATGCAAGGTCAGACTATTTTTCAAAGGTACTTAATACTTGAGCTAATAGAGAAAATCCATGCTAGCTTTCAAATGCTACCTGTGTGAATCTCTTTAGTTGTGTTTTGCTTTTCCAAGCCTAAAACTTAGGTGGTCAACAATTAGCAGATATTTGTTGAATGTCTACTTTGGGCTTAGCTGCTGGGATATTCAAGAGTACCAGTTAAACCTCATTTTTCCTGCCATGCATGCTTTTGATTTAGCTGTAATGAATATTTTATCAGTGACCAAATATTTTATTACCTCTCTAGTCCTCTTGGGTATTGCTGGACAGATTTCAGACTAGCTGATGTCATTATTGGCCGTTATAAATTGTGTCAGTATGGCTGCCCTTTTGTATCTTGGTCAAATACAGAAAAACAGCAACTTGGAGATACAGAGCCTCTATTCAGACTTAATGGGATTAGCTGTCAATGGCAGAAATTCACAGCAGTTGGTATCCATTCATTGAGAAAGAAGACAACTTAAAGAAATTTCCAGTGAAAAATAATTACACACAGATTATCTGGTACATTCTAACACATTAGATAAAATTCCTTCATCTGCAGAGAACTGGATAGCATGCAAAGCTTTGCCTCAAGGAAAACAATATGATATAGTGGAAAAAGCACTGGACTCAGATCAGCAGGACTGGCTGTGACCTGAGGAAATGCTCAACTTTGCCAAGACTTAGATGTTTCCCTTGTAAAAAATGAATAAAAAATTATACCTACTTTACAGGGGTACTCTCAGGGTTCAGGGAGATAATGGCTGTGAAAAGACTTGGAAATCTGCAAAATATTATACCTAAGCAAATGTTATACAAGCCTGTAGACATGTTAAGAGTTGAAAATGTGATAAGGAAAGACTTTAGGAGAGAGAGTAAATAAAGTTCCTTGCCAGGCGGTGCCTTTTCTAGGTTACTCACAAGCTGTCCCATTGTAAAGATGGCAACAAAAATAAAAATAATGACAACAGCTAACATTTACTTAGTATCTGCTGCAAAGAAGATACTGTGCCAACTCGTTTACACACATCAGTTCATTTAACCCCCAAAACAATTCCTTGAAGTGGATGTGGTTACTAACACCATTTTATGGATGAGAAATGGGTTCAAAGCAATTAAATTACTTGCCTAGTCATGCAGTTTGTGGGCTATAGAACTAGGATTTTAATTAGGTAGTTTGATGCCAGAATCCATGAGTTTAACTACTAGCCTACACAGCCTTACAGGTGGATCCTAGTATAATTGGAGTGTGACCTCAGTATTGCCAAGTCATTTTCAGTGGAGTGATTCTGCCTATGCCTCGAATTTGTCCCACACCTCCTATCCCCTGCTCAGAATTTTTCTCCTATCTCTACTATTTCATGCTATCCTACAATCATAGGTGCTAGAGGCTACATTGGGTAATGCTTGCTGCTGTAGCTAATAAACCTAAAAATGTATACTGATGCACACACAATAGTAAGTTAAATTATTACTGATTTAACAGAAGTAGGTCTGTAAACACATTCATGGGGTGGCCCCTGTCCACACAGCCATTCAGGTCCCCATGCTGAGAGTAACCTTGCCATCCTCAACATTTGGTGCTTGAGGTTGTCTCCATTCCAGCCAATCAGAAGGGGAAGAAAGATTGAGGTGCCCCCTGTGGGAATTTCTGCTGAGGTTGCATTGGCTGGCACTCATTTGCCATCGCAAGTGGAGCTAGAAAATATAGCACCCTGCTGGCCGCCATGGCTCAGTGACAACTTCTCAATGTGGAATGGGCAGCGCTAATTTTTGGTGAACAGCTAAGAAGTGTCAGCCACAGAGATTATGGTTATTGCTAGGTGGTTTTTCACTGATGAAATTTTATTTCTGGGCTGGGCGCGGTGGCTTACGCCTGTAATCCCAGCACTTTGGGAGGCCGAGGCGGGTGGATCAAGAGGTCAGGAGTTTGAGACCAGCCTGACCAACATAGGGAAACCCCGTCTCTACTAAAAATACAAAAATTAGCCGGGTGTGGTGGTGGGCGCCTATAGTCCCAGCTACTCAGGAGGCTGAGGCAGGAGAATGGCGTGAACCCGGGAGGCGGAGGTTGCAGTGAGCCAAGTCGCATCACTGCACTCCAGCCTGGGCAACAGAGCGAGACTCCGTCTCAAAAAAAAATTTTTTTTTTATTTCTTTGAGTTCCTTTAATTGGGTTCTGCAGTACACCATGAAAAATTATGGGCTCAAGGAAGGTTTTTTTGATCAAAATATGCTCTTTACTTCCTTGTTTCCTGCCACACTAATACAAAACTTATTACAGATGACCGTCTCAGTGGGACAAATATTCCCTGCAATTGTTTCATACCTGCTCTCAGCATTTAAATGAACTGGAGGCTTAATTGCCTGATCTCTTTCCTTCAACAGTATTTAATTCTAAAAATTTTGAGTTTTTAAAAAATATACATTTATTGGATCTCAGGTACATAGAATTGGGTTAATTCTAACCCACAGTTCATTACATACTCATTTATGGGTCCTTGCAAGAGGTTCTATTTATTTGCTTATTTGTTAATAATAAACCATAAACCTCTACCACATGAAAACTGGAATGTTGATAATAACATATCTACAATGAGTTTATTTTCAGTCCTTTCTCTCTGCCCCCCACATCCTATGTAACTACTATCCTGACCCTTATGGTTATTTCCTTTTTAAAAATAGACTACTTTTTTAGAGCAGTTTTAGCATCACAGCAAAACGGAGCTGAAGGACAGATTTCCTGTATATCCTCTATCACACATACATAGCCTCCCTGATTATCAATATCCTCTATCAGCGTGGGATATCTGTCACAATTGATGAACCTGCCTACGCTGGCACATCATCACCCAAAGTCCATAATTGACATTAGGGTTTACTCTTGATGTGGTCCATTCTATGTGTTTAGACAATTTATAATGACATGTGTTCACCATCATAGTATCAGAATGATTTCACTGACCTACAGATCCTTTGTGCTCTGCCCTTTTTTTTCTTTTTTAAAAAATTTAATTAAGATCCAAGATACATTGCAGGATGTGCAGGTTTGTTACAAAGGTAAACATGTGCCATGGTGGTTTGCTGCATCTATCAACCCATCACCTAGGTATTAAGCCCAACATGCGTTATCTCTTTTCCCTAATGCTCTCCTCCCTGACCCCACCCTCCCTCAACAGGCCCCATTGTATGTTGTTCCCCTCCCTGTGTCCATGTGTTCTCATCGTTCAGCTCCTACTTATAAGTAAGAACATGAGGTGTTTGGTTTCCTGTTCCTGCATTAGTTTGCTGAGGATAGTGACTTCCAGCTTCATCCATTTCCCTGTAAAGGACATAATCTCATTTCTTTTTATGGCTGCATAGTATTCCATGGTGTATATGTACCAATTCTGTTCATCCAGTCTATCACTAATGGGCATTTGGGTTGATTCCATGTCTTTGCTATTGTGAATAGTGCTGCAGTGAACATACGTGTGCATGTATCTTTATAATAGATTTTTTAATATTCTTTGGGTATATGCCCAGTAATGGGATTGCTGGGTCAAATGGTATTTCTGGTTGTAGGTCTTTGAGGAATCCAATGTCCAGAATCTACAAGGAACTTAAACAAATTTACAAGGAAAAAAACAACCCCATTAAAAAGTGGGCAAAGGACATGAACAGACACTTCTCAAAAGAGGACTTTCATGCAGCCAACAACATATTTTTAAAAAGCTCAAGATCACTGATCATTGGAGAAATGAAAAATCAGAGCCACAGTGATCAGATTGGCTTTTTTCACTTAGCAATAAACACTTGAGTTTCCTCCATGTCTTTTCATGGCTCGATAGTTTTTAGTGCTGAATACTATTCCAATGTCTGGATGGACCAGTGATTCTTTATCCACTTACCTGCTGGACATCTTGGTTGCGTCCAAGTTTTGGCAATTACTAATAAAGCTGTTAGAAACATCCATGTGCAGGTTTTTGTGTGGACATAAGTTTTCAACTCATTTGGATCTTGTGGTTTAGTTTTGCAAGAAACTGCCAACCTGTTTTCCAAAGTGGCTATGCCATTTTGCATTCCCATGAGCAATGAATCAGAGTTCATATTGTTCAAACTCCTTGCCAGCATTTGATGTTGTCAGTGTTCTGGGCTTTGGCCACTCTAAGAGGTCTGTAGTGGTACCTTGTTTTAATTTGCATTTTCCTGATGACATATAGTGTATTCCCTGTGCTTTTATTTTCTGAAAGACATTGTATAAAATTGGTGTAATTCCTTTCTTAAATGTCTGGTAAAACCCACCAGTGAACATACGTGGGTTGGATATTTTCTGTTTTGGAAGTTTACTATTTATTTACTTACTAAAGATAAGCCTGTTCAGGTTGTATATTCTTGTGTGAGTTTTGGCAGCTTGTGTCTTTCAAGGAATTGGTCCATTTCATCTGAGTTATCAAATCTGCAGGCATAGAGTTCTTCATAATATTCCTTGATTAGCCTTTTAATGTCCATGGGATCTGCAGTGACGTCCTGTCTTTCTTTTCTGACATTAGTAATTTGTGTCCTCTTTTTTTCTTAGTTAGCCTGGCTAAAGGCTTATCAATTTTATTGGTTTTTTTTTCTTTTTCAGAGAACCATCTTTTGGTTTTGTTGATTTTTTTTTTCTGTTGATTTCTTTTTAAAATTTTTATTTTTTCCTCTTTTTTCTTTGCTTTGGATTTAATTCACTGCGTCACACAAATTTTGATAAGCTCTGTTTCTATTTTCATTTTATTCATCTTTTAATTTCTCATTTTTTTCTTCGACTCATGTTATTTGGAAGTATGTTGTTTTATCGCCATGTGTTTTGGTATTTTTCCAGCTACATTTTTTGTTATTTCTAGTTTAATTCCATTGTCATATGAGAGCAGACATTGTATGATTCCTGTTTTTTTTAATTTGTGAACGTGTTTTGTGGCTCAGAATGTGGTCTACCTTGGTGAATGTTCCATGTGAGCTTGAGAAGAATGTATATTCTGCTGTTGTTGGATGAAGTAGTCTATAGGTATCCATTATATACAGTTGATTGATGGCATTGTTGAGTTCAGCTGTGTCCTTACTGATTTTCTGCCTGCTGGATCTGTTTATTTCTGATAGAGGGGTACTGAAGTCTTCAACTATAATAGTGGATTCATCTGTTTCTCTTCACAGTTCTATTGGTTTTTGCCTTATGTATTTTGACACTCTGATTTTAGGCACATACCTGTTAAGGATTATTATGTCTTCTTGGAGAATTGACTCCTTTGTCATTAGGTAATGTCATTCCTTATCCCTGATAACTTTTCTTGCTCTGAAGTTTGATCTGTCTGAAATTAATATAGCTACTCCAGCTTTATTTTGCTTAGTGTTAACATAGTACATGTTTCTCCATCCATTCACTCTTTTTTTTTTTTTTTTTTTAGATAGGAGTCTTGCTCTGTCACCAGGCTGGAGTGCAATGGCACCATCTTGGCTCACTGCAACCTCCGCCTCCCGGGTTCAAGGGATTCTCCTGCCTCAGCCTCCCGAGTAGCTAGGATTATAAGCACGTGCCACCATGCCTAGCTAATTTTTGTATTTTTAGTAGAGACAGGGTTTCACCATGTTGGCCAGGATGGTCTCGATGTCCTGACCTCGTGATCTGCCCGCCTCGGCCTCCCAAAGTGCTGGGATTACAAGTGTGAGCCACCGTGCCCGACCCATTCACTCTTAATCTATATCTGGCTTCATATTTAAAGTGGGCTTCCTGTGCAGAACATATAGTGAGATCTTGTTTTTTGATCCACTCAAACTGTCTTTTAATTGGGGCATTTAGACCATTGACATTCAAATGATTATTGATATAGTTGCATCAATAACTACCATATTTGTTACTTGTTTCTATTCGATGCCCTTTTTCTTTGCTCCTATTTTTATCTTCCATTCTTTGTCTATCTTTTGTGGTTTTAACTGAGCATTTTATGATTACATTTTCCCTCCCTGCTTAGCGTGACAGTTACACTTCCTTTTTTTTCGCTGTTTTTAATGGTTGCCTAGAGTATACGATATACATTGCAACTAATCCAAGTCTACTTTCAAATAACACTTACACTGCTTCACGAGTAAGGCAAGTAAGATATAATAACTTTAATTTCTCCCTTCCATCTATTGTAACATTGCTGTCATTCACTTCACACATATATACACACACACATACAAGCATATATAATCAAATGCATTGTTGCTATTTTCATCTGTTGTCTGTTAGATGAATTATGAATAAGAAAAATAAATGGTTGTATTTTATTTTCTGATGTTTTTTATGTATATTTGAGTTTCTGACATACATAATTTTCCTTCTAAGAAGTTTATTTTAATATTTCTTGCAAAGAAGGTCTACAAGTTATCTCAATTTTTGTTTGAGAAAGTATTTCTTCACTTTTTTATTGTGTATTTTTAAGATATGCAACATGATATTTTGATATATATAGTAAAACGATCAGCCAAATAAATTAATATATCATTCATCTAACACAGTGGCAGGAGTGTCTAAAATCTCTTAGTGAAACTTGTGACTACAATAGTATATTATTAACTGTAATTCTCACGTACATTAAATCTCCTGACTTATTCATCCTATATATCTGCAACTTTATATCTTTTGACCTATATCTCCTTATATCCTCCCACTTCCCCCAGTAATCACCATGTCATTCTCTATTTCTGTGTATTCAACTTTTTAAAAAATAGATTCCACATATAAGTAAGATCATAAGATCGTGCAGTTTTTTTCTTTGTTTCTGGTTTACTTCACTTAGCATAGTGTCATCCAGTCTCATCCACGTTGTGGCAAATGGGAGGATATCCTTTTTTAAGGCTGAATAATATTCCTCTCTCTTTCTCTCTCTCCCTCCCTTTCTGTGTGTGTATCTCAGTTTCTTTACCCATTCATCCATGATGAACACTTTAGTCGTTTTCGTATGTTGTCTATTGTGAACAATGTTGCAATGAACAAAGGAGTGCAGATATCTTTACAAGGTGGTAATTTCATTTCCTTTGGGTATATACCCAGAAGAGGGATGCAGGGATTGCAGGGTCATACGTAGTTCTATTTCTGATTTCTCTGGGCAACTCCATACTGTTTTCCACAGTGGCTGCACCAATCTACATTCCCACCAACGGTGTATAAGGGTTCCCTTTTCTCTACACCTTCAACATTTGTTAGCTCTCATCTTTCTTATAATAGCTATCCTAACAGGAGTGAGCTGATACCTTATTGTGGTTTTGATTTGCATTCCCGATTAGTGATGTTGAACACTTTTTCATATACCTGTTGGCCATTTGTATGTCATCTTTGGAAAAATTTCTGTTCCGGTCCTTTACCCATTTTTTATTCAGGTTTCTTCTATCCAATTGTATGAGGTTTTTAAAATATTAACTCCTTATTAGATATATGGTTTTCAAATATTTGCTACCAATCTGTAAGCTGCCTTTTCATTTTGTTGATTATTTCCTTTGCTGTGCTGAAACATTTTAGTTTGATATATGCCCATCTATTTTTTATTTATTTATTTTTGCCTTTGCAGCCTGAACTTTTGGTGTGATAACCAAAATCATTAAGACCAATGTCAAGAGACTTTTCTCCTATCTTTTCTTCTAGGAGTTTTATCATATCAGGTTTTATATTTAGGTCTTTTATATATTTTGAGTTGATTTTTGTGGATGGTGTAAGATACATGTCCAGTTTCATTCTTTTGCATGTGGATATACCATTTCTCCAGTACTATTTATTGAAGAGACTATCCTTTCTCTATTGTGTTTTGGTTCTCTCTAACTTTTGAAGGGTAATTTCCCAGAATTATCTCAAAACTTTATTTTATTCAAACTTTCATGATTTCTGAGGAGAAGTTGAATGTAATTCTCATCATTGCTCCAAGTGAGGGTTTTCCACCTCCTGGCTGCTTTCAGGCATTTTTTTTTTTAGATGGGATTTCTCTCTTGTTGCCCAGGCTGGAGTGCAGTGGCATGATCTCGGCTCACTGCAACCTCCGCTTCCCGGATTCAAGTGATTCTCCTGCCTCAGCCTCCTGAGTAGCTGGGACTACAGATGCCTGCCACCACTCCTGGCTAATGTTTGTATTTTTTGGTAGAGACACAGGTTTCACCATGTTGGCCAGGCTGGTCTCAGACTCCTGACCTCAGGTGATCCACCAGCCTCGGCCTCCCAAAGTGCTGGGATTACAGGCGTGAGCCACCGTGCCCGGACAGGCTTTTTTCTTTATCTCTGATTGTCTATGGTTTGAAAGTGTTATGCATTGGTGTACTTTTTTGGCATTTATCCTGCTTGGTGCTCTCTAAGCTTCCTGTGCCTGCGATCTGGTGTCTGACATTGATTTGGGAAAATTCTCTCAGTGTTTCAAATATTACTTCTACTTCTTTTTTTCTTTCTTTCCCCAGTATTCCCATTTTGCACATATTATACCTTTGCTAGTTGCCCCACAATTATCGGAGATTCCAGGGTTTTTTGGTCATTTTTCTGTTTGTTTTTCAGTTTTGGAAGTTTCTATTGAGCTATTCTCAATCTCAGACATTCATTCCTCAGTCATGTTGCGTCCAAAATTGGTGGGTTCTTGGTCTCACTGACTTCAAGAATGAAGGCCCGGACCCTCGCGGTGAGTGTTACAGTTCTTAAAGATGGTGTGTCCAGAGTTTGTTCCTTCTGACGTTCGGATGTGTTTGGAGTTTTTTCCTTCTGGTGGGTTTGTGGTCTCGCTGGCTTCAGGAGTGAAGCTGTAGACCTTCGCGATGAGTGTTACAGCTCTTAAGGTGGTGCGTCCGGAGTTGTTCATTCCTCCCAGTGGGTTCGTGGTTTCGCTGGCCTCAGGAGTGAAGCTGCAGATCTTCGAGGTGAGTGTTTACAGCTCATAAAGGCAGTGCAGACCCAAAGAGTGAGCAGCAGCAAGATTTATTGCAAAGAACAAAAGAACAAAGCTTCCACAGCGTGTAAGAGGACCTAAGCAGGTTGCCCTTGCTGGCTCAGGCAGCCTGCGTTTATTCCCTTATCTGACCCCACCCACATCCTGCTGATTGGCCCATTTTACAGAGAGCTGATTGGTCCGTTTTACAGAGAGCTGATTGGTCCATTGTGACAGAGTGCTGATTGGTGCATTTACAATCCTCTAGCTAGACATAAAAGTTCTCCAAGTCCTCACCAGATTAACTAGACACAGAGCACCCACTGGTGCGTTTACAAACCTTGAGCTAGATACAGGATGCTGATTGGTGCATTTACAAACCTTGAGCTAGACACAGAGTGCTGATTGGTGTATTTACAATCCTTTAGCTAGACACAAAAGTTCTTCAAGTCCCCACTAGATTAGCTAAACACAGAGCACTGATTGGTGCATTTACAAACCTTGTGCTAGACACAGAGTGCTGATTGGTGCATCTACAATCCTCCAGCTAGACATAAAAGTTCTCCAAGTCCCCACCCAACTCAGGAGCCCAGCTGGCTTCCCCTAGTGGATCCCGCATGGGGGCAGTGGGTGGAGCTGCCCGCCAGTCCTGCGCGGCGTGCCTGCACTCCTCAGCCCTTGGGCGGTTGATGCGACCCAGCGCCACAGAGCAGGGGGCGACGCCCATCTGGGAGGTTTGGGCCACGAGGCAGCCCACTGCAGAGGGGCTCGGGCATGGCAGGCTGCAGGTCCCGAGCCATGCCCCGCAGGGAGGTGGCTGAGGCCCAGGGAGAATTCAAGCGTGGCAAGAGTGGGCTGGCACTGCTGGGGGACCCAGCGCCCCCTCTGCAGCTGCTGGCCTGGGTGCTAAGCCCCTCACTGCTCAGGGCTGGTGGCTCCTGCCGGCCGCTCCAAGTGCGGGGGCCCGCTGAGGCAGCACCCACTGGGAACTCGCACTGGCCTGCAAGCTCTGCGCGCAGCCATTGGTTCTGGCCTGTGCCTCTCCCTCCACACCTCCCCGCAAGCAGAGGGAGCCGGCTCCGGCCTTGGCCAGCCCAGAGAGGGGCTCCTATAGTGCAGTGGCGGGCTGAAGGGCTCCTCAAGCGTGGCCAGAGCAGATGCCAAGGCGGAGGAGGTGCTGAGAGTGAGTGAGGGCCGCCAGCATGTTGTCACCTCTCAGTGTGTCTGGCCTGCCCATAAGCTCATCAGAGGCGTTCATGATCTGTTATGGTGTTTTGATGTCTAGTATTTCTTTTGGGTTCTTAGAATTTCCATCTCTCTACTTACATTGGCCATCTGTTATTGTGTGCTGTCTACTTTATCCATAAGAGCCATTAGCATATTAATCCTAGTTGTTTATTTATTTTTGAGAGGGAGTCTTGCTCTGTCACCCAGGCTGGAGGGCAGCAGTGCCGTCTCGGCTCACTGCAAACTTCGCCTCCCGGGTTCAAGTGATTCTCCCACCTCAGCCTCCCGAGTAGCTGGCACTACAGGCACCTGCCATCATGTCCGACTAATTTTTGTATTTTGAGACGGGGTTTCACCATGTTGGCCAGGCTGGTCTTGAACTCCTCACTTCAGGTGATCCGCCTGCCTCGGCCTCCCAAAGTGCTGGGATTACAGGCATGAGCCACTGTGCCTGGCCAATCCTAGTTGTTTTAAATCCTAGTATGATAATTCCAACATCCCTGCCATGTCTGAGTCTGGTTCTGATGTTTGCTATGTCTTCTCAAACTTTTTTTTAATGTTTTAGAAAGTCTTGTAATTTTTTTTCCTGGTAGCTGGATGCAATGTGCT
Organism: Pan paniscus; assembly: GCF_029289425.2. NCBI lineage: Eukaryota > Metazoa > Chordata > Mammalia > Primates > Hominidae > Pan > Pan paniscus. The sequence continues at coordinate 128,512,847 of NC_085926.1, forward strand.
GGGTAAAAGGAACTGCAGTCAATAGGCCTTTGGTAATGTGGTGGTAAGGAGAGGAAGTGTTGCATAGTTCTATGAGCAGGCCTCAGTCTTTTAGTTAGCCTGTGTCTCTGGACTATGAATTCCACAAGTGCTTCTCAGGCCCCTGTCCCACCTTGGTGAGACTGGATGGCTAGAGTGGGCTGGAGATGGGTGTTTTCCTTCTCCCACATGCAAATCTAAAGGGGGTTGGAGTTGGATATTTCTTCCTCCAGGTCAGTTAAGCTCTGATAAAACCCCAGCTGGTTAGGATCTCCTTAACTACTTTCCCCTGAGGGCAGTACTTGTTAAGAAGAGCAAAGTGCTCTGGCATATTTCAAAGTGGCTCCTAATTGTCTCCTTCTGCCAGAAGCATGAGGGTATTTCTCTCCAGTATTCACTGTCAGTTCCCAGTAGAGCACCAGGAGGTAAACTCACAAAAGTGGGTTCTCTATGCCTGGAGTTTTTATTTTTCAGACTTGTACACTTTAAGTCTCCTGCAGTTTGTCAATTGCAGTTCAGGTTTTCCTACCCCAGCATGGGTTCACACAGATGGTTTAGTTCATGGATTTCTTTTCTGGTAAGTTGTGATTCTCTGTATTTGCCTGTTAGTCTCTCCAATGGGGGCAGGGGTTTGTCCTGTGACCTTTCTTGTGTTACAGATCTAAGAGAAATAGTTGATTTTTCAGTTTGTTCAGCTTTTTACTTGTTAGGATGGCACAATGACCTCCAAGCTTCTTATATGCTAGGCTGGAAACCATCCCTTTGATTTTTAAAATATAATTTTATCGCATTTATACTCCTTTAAACCTATTTTAACTTTAGTTGTTTCTAATGCTATAAAAAGGATATTATGCTCTATGTAGTTTTCTGGGATTCATGTTTTCGCTCTTTATATTGCTAAGATTCATTCATATTTTTGTTTTTTTGAGACAAGGTCTCACTTTGTCATCCAGACTAGAGTACAGTGGCATGATCATGGCTCACTGCAGCCTTGACCTCCTGGGCACAAGTACTTCTCCCACCTCAGCCTTTTGAGAAGCTTGTGCCACCCTATCTGGCCAATTTTAAAATTTTCTTATAGAGATAGGCTCTCACTATGTTGCTCAGGCTGGCCTCGAACTCTTCAGTTTAATTGGGTCTCATTTGTCAATTTTTGGTTTTGTTGCAATTGCTTTTCATGTCTTTGTCATGAAATCTTTGCTAGGTCCCATGTCCAGAATAGTATTTCCTAGGTTATCTTCCAGGGTTTTTGTACTTGAGGGTTTTACATTTCAGTTTTTTAAATCCATCTTGGATTTTTTTTTTTGTATATCATGTAAGGAAGGGATCCAGTTTCAACCTTCTGCATATGGCTAACCAGTTATTCCAGCACCATTTATTTAATAGGGAGTCTTTTCCCTATTGCTTGTTTTTGTCAGCTTTGTCAAAGATCAGATGGTTGTAGGTGTGCAGCCTTATGTCTGGGCTCTATTCGGTTCCATTGGTCTGTGTGTCTGCTTTTGTACGAGTACCATGCTGTTTTGGTTACTGTAGCCTTGTAGTATAGTTTGAAGTCAGGTAATGTGATGCCTCCAGCTTTGTTTAGGATTGCCTTGGCTATTTAGGCTCTTTTTTGGTTCCATCTAAATTTTAAAATAGTTTCTTTTCCTCATTCTCTGAAGAATATCATTGCTAGTTTGATAGGAATACCATTGAATGTATTTCCATTTGTTTGTGTCATCTCTGATTTATTTGAGCGGTGTTTCATAAGTCTCATTGTAGAGATCTTTCACCTCCCTGATGAGATGGTATTTTATTCTTTTTGTGGCTAATGCGAGTGGGATCACGTTCTTGATTTGGCTCTCATCTTGGATGCTGTTAGTATATAGGAATGCTACTGATTCTTGTACATTGATTTTTTTATCCTGAAACTTTGCTGAAGTTGTTAATTAGATCAAGAAGCTTTTGGGCAGGCACTGTAGAATTTTCTAGTTATAGAATCATATTGTCTGCAAACAGGGAAAATTTGACTTCCTCTTATTTGAAAGCTTTTTATTTCTTTCTCTTGCCTGGTTGTTCTGGCCAGGACTTCCAGTACCATGTTGAATTGAAGTGATGAGAGAGACCATCCTTGTTTTGTTCTGGTTTTCAAGGGGAATGCTTCCAGCTTTCCCCATTCAGTATGATGTTGGCTATGGGTTTGTCGTAGATGGCTCTGTGTTAGTTCGTTTCCATGCTGCTGATAAAGACATGCCTGAGACTGGGCAGAAAAAGAGGTTTAATTGCACTTACAGTTCCACATGGCTGGGGAGGCCTCAGAATCATGGCTGGAGGTGAAAAGCACTTCTTGCATGGCAGCAGCAAGAGAAAATGAGGAAGAAACAGAAGCAGAACCCCCTCATAAACCCATTAGATCTTGTGAGACTTATTCACTATCACAAGAATAGCAAGGGAAAGACCAGCCCCAAGATTAAATTACCTCCCCCTGGGTCCCTCCCACAACATGTGGGAATTCTGGAAGATAAAATTCAAGTTGAGATTTTGGTGGTGACACAGCCAAACCATATCAGGCTCTTATTATTTTGTAGTACATTCCTTCAATCCCCAGTTTGTTGAGGGTTTTTAACATGAAGGGATGTTGAATTTTATCAAAAGCCTTTCTCCATCTATTGAGATAATCATGTGGTTTTTGTTTTTAGTTCTGTTTGTATGATGAATTACATTTATTGATTTGTGTGTGTTGAACCAACTTTCATCCCAGAGATAAAGTCCACTTGATCATGGTGGATTAGCTTTTTCATGTGCTGCTGGATTCAGTTTGCTAGTATTTTGTTGACAATTTTTACATCTACATTCATCAAGGATATTGGCCTGAAGCTTTTTTTTTTTTTCTGTGTGTGTGTATGTCTTTCAGGTTTTGGTATCAGGGTGATGCTGGCATCACAGAATGAGTTAGGGAGGAGTCCCTCCACCTCAAGTTTTAGAAATAGTTTCAGTAGGAATAGTATCAGCTCTTCTTTATACAGCTGGTAGAATTTGGCTTTGAATCCACCTGGTCCTGTGCATTTTTTGGTTGGTAGGCTTATTATTGATTCAGTTTCAGAATTTGTTATTGATCTGTTCAGGAATTCAATTTCTTCCTGATTCACTCTTGGGAAGATTGTATGTGTCCAGGATTTATCTGTTTCTTCTAGATTTTCTAGTTTGTGTTCATAGAGCTGTTCATAGGAATCGGAGTTTTTTGTATTTCTATGGGGTTAGTGGTAATGCCCACGTTTTCATGTCTAGTTGTGTTTATTTGGATCTTCTCTCTTCTTTTCTGTATTAGTCTAGCTAACATCTCTTATTAATTTTTTTCAAAGAACCAACCCTGGATTTATTGATCTTTTGGGTTTTTTTTTTTCACATCTCCATTTTCTTCATTTCAGCTCTGATTTTGGTTATTTCTTCTGCTAGCTTTGGGTTCAGTTTGCTCTTGGTTCTCTAGTTCCTCTAGTTGTGATAATAGATTGTTAATTTGAGATATTTCTAAGTTTTTGATGTGGGTGTTTAGTGCTATAAACCTCCCTCTTAACACTGCTTTAGCTGTATCCCAGAGATTCTGGTATGTTATATCTTTGTTCTCATTAGTTTCAAAGATCTTCTTAATTTCTGCCTTAATTTCATTATTTACCCAAAAGTCATTCAGGAGCAGGTTGTTTAATTTCCATGTAATTGTTTGGTTTTGAGTGATCAGTATTGATTTCTATTTTTATTGCATCATGGTATGAGAGTGTGGTTGGTGTGATTTTAGTTTTTTAATTTGAGGATTATTTATGTCTGGTTGATTTTAGAGAATGTGCCATGTGGCGATGACAATAATGTATATTCTATTGCTTTTGGCTGGAGAGTTCTATGTATTTAGATCCATTTGGTCCAGTGTCTAGTTCAAGTCCGGAATATTTCTGTTTTCTGCTTCAATGATCTGTCTACTACTGGCAGTGGGTCATTGAAGTCTCCTACTATTATTGCGTGGCTATCTAAGTCTCTTCATAGGTCTCTGGGAACTTGCTTAGTGAATCTGGGTGCTGCTGTTTTGGGTGCATACATATTTAGGATAGTTAGATGTTCTTGTTGATGTGAGCCTGTTACTATTATGTAATGTCCTTCTTTGTCTTTTTTTATCTTTGTTGGTTTAAAGTCTGTTTTGTCTAAAATTAGAATAGCAAGACCTCCTTTTTTTCTCATTTCTGTTGGCTTGCTATATTTTCCTTCATGCCTTTACTTTGAGCCTATAGGTGTCATTGCATGTGAGATAGGTCTCTTGAAGACAGCATACTATTAGGTTGGATTAAGTTGGGTCTTAATCCAACTTGCCACTCTCTGCCTTTTAATTGGGGGCATTTAGCCTGTTTACATTCAAGATTAGTATTCATATGTGCGAATTTCATCCTGTCATTGTGTTGTTAACTTAACCCTGGTTATTATGCAGACTTGTTTGTGTGGTTGCCGGTGTCACTGGTTTATGTACTTCAGTGTGTTTTTGTGGTAGCCAGTAATGGTCTTTCCTTTCTATATGTAGCACTCCTTTAAGGACCTCTCTTAAGGCAGGTCTGGTAATAATGAATTTCCTTAGCACTTGCTTGTCTGAAAAGGACCTTATTTCTCCTTTATGAAGATTCATTTGACTGAATATGAAATTCTTGGTTGGAAATTCTTTAAGAATGCTGAATAATATAGGCCTCTAATCTCTTCTGGTTTGTAGGGTTTCTGCTGAAACATCTGCTGTTAGCCTGGTGGGTTCCATTTGTACATGACCTGCCCCTTTTCATTAGCTGCCTTTAACATTTTTTTTCTTTCATTTTGACCTGGGAGGATCTGATGACTATGTGTCTTGGGGATGGCCATCTTGTGTAGTATTTCCCAGGGGTTCTCTATGTTTCCTGAATTTGAACGTTGGCCTCTCTAGCCAGGTTGGGGAAACTTTCATGGATGACATCCTGAAAAATATTTTCCAAGTTGTTTGTTTGCTTTCTCTCTCTTTCAGGAATGCCAATGAGTCATAGATTGGTCTCTGTACATAATTCCATATTTCTCTAGGGTTTTGGGTTTTGTTAATTCTTCTTCTTTGTTTTTTCTTTATTTTTGTCTGACTGGGTTATTTGGGAGAAGTGGTCTTTGAGATTCTTTCCTCAGCATGGTTGATTCTGCTGTTAATACTTGGGATTGTATTCTGAAATTCCTAAAGTGAGTTTTTCAGCTCTATCAGATCAGTTTGGTTCTTTTTTAAAATGACCATTTCTTCTTTCATCTCCTGTATCATTTTATTGTATTACTTAGAATCCTTGGATTTGATTTTGACTCTCTCTCTGAATCTTGATGATCTTCATTCCTATCCTTACTCTGGGTTTTTTTTTCTGCCATTTCAGCCAGTTTCAATCTGGGTAAGAACCATTGCTGAGGAACTGGTGTGGTCATTTGGAGGTAAGAAGACACTCTGGTTTTTTGAGTTGCCAGAGTTCTTGCACTGATTCTTTCTCATCTTTATGGGCTGATGTTCTTTGAATCCTTGAAGTTGCTGTCCTTTGAATGGGTGTTGCGGTGGGTTTTTTCTGTGTTTTTGTCTTGTTTTGTTTTGTTTTTTTGCTTTCATCTTTGATGTCCTTGGGAGTTTGATTGTGGTATAAGAATGGTTGTGTTGACTGGCATCATTTCTGGAAGATTCTAGGGGGCCAAGCCCCAGCTTAGCACTGCTGGACTGCATGCTCTAACTCTGTGGATCTGTTATCAGGCCCCTGGCGTTGTTCTCTGGCCCCTTGAGGTTAGGAATCTACTGTGCTGAAGGGGCCAATGTGTCCCTGGACTGCTGGACACAACACTCTGGTGGGTAGTGCTAGCCAAAGTGCTTTGTTGGATGGTGGCAGCAAGCTCTGTGCTCTTTTGCATGTGGCACCAGCAGCGATAATGCATTGGAGTGCACATTTCTTGGCTGGTATAGGGGTGCCAGCTCTTGTGCAGGTATTCATGATAGTGGCAGCACAAGATGGAGTGGGGCTGCTGGCATTCATGTGTGCTTTCACAGTGGCAATGGTGTTGACATGGGGGTGGGGCGCTGGCTGCTGCAGACATGCTGACCTCCATCTAGGCATTCATGAAAGTGGTGGTGCTGGGAGGTGGAGGTGCTGGCATTTTTGTACACGTTCACACTGGCAGTGGTGTCAGTCTGGGAATGGGGTGCTGGTGGGCACGAGGCTGGTGGCCTCTGTGTGCATATTCACATTGGGTGGCAGTGCAGAGCCACTGGTCTCCCTGTGTGTGTTCATGCAGATGGCAGTGGAAACGGTGAGGGGGGAGCCACTGGTCTCCATGCACTCATTCATGCTGGCATTGGAGGTGTGGTGGAGGGATCACAGGGTGCACTCACACTGGCAGCAGTCACACCATAAGGTGTACACATCCACCTGTGGAGAAAGGGAGGTGAGGTCTTCTCATGTGCATGCATGTTGGCAAAGTGATGCAGGGGGTGGCAATGGGTGAGTGTTCACTGATAAAGAAAGCAACATGGGAGGCTGCAGTGGGGGAGGGGAACATGTCAGTGAGCTAGTGTATATTGGCAGGGACTGCTCTGCTGGAGCACTCTGAGGGTCAGGCACAGTCGGCCAGCATAGGAGCTATGACGTGGGCCCCTGAGAGGTACCTCAGTTGAGGTACCCCAGTTGGGCAGCCAGGCTGGGGCCCCAGAAGAGTCCAGCAGACAGGGCAGCACTCAGGTCAGACTGGCCCCATCTCATGGACAATGTTGCCGTGCTCTGTTCAGGTCCAACAGTTCCTCTAAGGCAGGGTGAGCTTTGGGGGGTGGGCATTCTGGCCACGCTCCACTGCATATGTTCCCACACCAAACTCTTTGGGCTCTGCATAGGCTGGAGTCCTGCCCCTACCACCTCTCTAAGCAGCTTTCTCTGCCATTTCCAGTGTCAATTTTGGGGTCTCATGCTTCCAGGATTCCAGAAGTCTGTAATGAGAGCAAGTTGCTCCTCACCTGTTGAACTCACCCCTTCCCCAGGAGTCACTGGGTGCCAGGAACAAGACCTGGTGCGTGGTAGTCCCATGCATGGTTCCCAGCTTCCTCCCTCTTCAGCCCCATATCTGTGTCCTCCCTCTGTCCATTCTCAATGCCTTTGCTCTGAAGGTCTGAGAGTGTGTCAGTCTCCCCAGTGTCCCAGTCCCTTGCTAACAAATGATCCCCTGGCTGCGGCTAGTCTGCCATCTTGCCCCCTGTCCCTGTTCTTTTTTTTCAATCTTTGTGGCTTTAAATTCATTAGCACCTAGGAATAAGAGTGGATCACCTTTTCCTTTTCCTAATTTTAAAGAGAATACTTTTAACATTTCCCCATTAGGATGATATGTATTCCAGATTTTTAAAATATATCTTCTGTTAGGTTAAGTAAGTTTCCTTCTACTCCTAATTTGCTAAGTTTTTCTTTAAAATCATGAATTGAATGATGGGTGTTTTTTGTTTTTTTTTGTGGGGTTTTAAAAATATTTATAGTTTATTATTTAAGCTATTAATGTGCATTATATTTATGTATTTCTTAATTTTAAAACATCTTTACATTTCTGAGAAACTCAACTTGATAGTGGTATATTAACTTTTTTGTTATAAGTTTAAGGGATACAAATGCAGTTTTTTTTTTTAAGTGGATATACTGTGTAGTGGTGAAATCTGGGCTTTTAGTGTGACCATCAACCAAGTAGTGTACATTGTACCCATTAAGCAGTTTCTCATCCCTCACTCCCCTGCAACCGTCCTGCCCTTCTCAATCTTCAGGGACTATTATTCCATACTCTGTGTCCATGGGTACACTCTATTTAGCTCCTACTTGCAAGTGAGAACACACAGTGGTTAGCTTTCTGATTCTGAGTTGTTTCACTTAAGATAATGGCCTACCGTTCCATCCATGTTGCTGCAAAAGGCATGATTTTTATATACTGTGGGAGTTAATTTTCTAATGTCTTGTTTAGGATTTTTTAATATTTATCTTCATGAGTGAAATGGGCCTTTAATTTTCCTTTCTCATATTGTCCTTGTTTGATTTATATATCAGGATTATACTGGCCCTATACAAATAAGATGGCTGATATTCCTTTATTTTCTGCTCTCTAAAATACTTTATAAAAGATTCAGAAAATCTGTTTCTTGAAAGTTTGGTGGAACTTTCCAAAGGCCTGGTGTTTACTTTCTGTGAATATTTTTAACTACAATTTCTTTAAAATACTTTCCTTATCCTTAGTTATATCTCCTTTTTCATTTATATGATTATCTATTTGCATTTTCTCTTTTTATTATTGATCAATGATTATCTATTTGCATTTTCTCTTTTTATTATTGATCAGTCTGTTCTGAGATTTTTCTTTTCAAAGATTAATTTTCTTTTTGAGTTTGATGTCTGCTTTAATTTTTAGTATTGTAGTATCTATTTCTTAGATTTATTCTTTTTTTCTAATTTCTGTGTTGGGCACATAATTTCTAGTGGATTCTTTGCACTATTAAAATTTTAATCCCCTGAAGTTCATGTAGATGGGTGAATCCTGAAGGATTCCAGCAAGTTTTGACCCAGAAAGGATCAGCGCTGAAGACATGCTCCCTCCCTTGCTGCTGCCAGCCCTTCCCACAGAGGGCCTGCCATAGGTGGTCATCTGAGGGGCAGTTTTCTCCAGGGGATGGTTTCAAAACAGGCGTTCAGTGTTCAAATGTGCTCTTGGCTTAATTATTCATATTTTTATTTATTTTACTTGTATTTGTTAGGTCAGAAAACTGTTAAGGTGTGGAACTGCTTGGACTGAGAGAGACTGTAATCCCTTATGCTTGAGATTAGGAACCTAGGTGATGGTGTTTAAGGTCACACGGCAGTTTAGGAATGGAGTTGGACCCAGGCCATGACACCTTATAGCCTGTGCACTTTTCACTCAGCCAAACACCTCCTCTACACAGGAGAGTATCATTTTATAAAGTGGCAAGTTCACCTGCATGACCCTGTTTAAATATGATTAACATACAAAGCTCCTTTTTGTAATTCCAGAAAATGCAACTGGGGGAAAGTAAAAACTGTGCAACTTGCTTGTACCACAAATGCTTTTGTTTTGTTTTCCTCACCAGCATTTATTCAATATTTGTCTGTGCCTATTGCGTGCCAAGGATTTATCCTGCAGCATTTTAACATGAACTTAAGGCTCACTCTGAATATTTTTCTTTTTACTTTTTGACTTCAGAGTAGAATGGCTTACAGAAAGGAAATAATGAAGACATCTGCAGAAAGGAAATAATGGAGACATCAAGGGTTAAATAAGCAAATGATCATTTATCTTTAACACTGTGGCAGAGACCCAATGTTGTTTCTTACAGTAAAACAGTGATAATCTTGTTTCTGAAGAAAAATAAAATCAGTACTTAAAAATGATGTATCCTGCATACCTTATTTTAAAGGAAGAATATTTATCTTAATTTTGCTGAAGTCTCTTTTGTTTCCCTTATGGGATCTTACTACCTTTTTTCAGAGATAGGACTTGGATTGTGAATTGGTTTGTATGGAGCAGAAGTTTCTCTGAGACTCCGCGTTCTTAATAGCCCCAGGAGGTGTTGTACAAGTTCTAAACATTCTGGGTTTGAAGCCAAGTCTTGGGTGGCTGTGTTGCTTTGCAGCTGTAGTTTAAATTAGAAACATTCTAGTTTACAGAGATCTAGATTTTTTTAAAAGACCTTTATAGCATATAAAGAGAAAGCATTAGCCTCAGCTTACTTGATTCAGAATGAATTGAATGCAAAACATATTCAGATTAAAGAGACATGTACCTTTGAGAGTGTTTATAATGAGAGGCAATTAATCTCACTGTTAAGATAGAGCTTACTATGAATTTAAATTTTATGTTGATTGCTTTAAATAAACCTCACCTTCATTCTGCCCTCACATGTCTTCAGGTGATCGGTTATGTTTGTTTATAATGTAAGTATGAAAATCCTGGTCATAACTGGTAATAGAACAACATACAGATTGCAGGCACTTCATCTGTGTTTTGATACAGTGTAAATGAGCCCATTTTCCCTACCCCCCGAGCATGACCTTGGAGGTTTGGTCCTACAGCTTGTCTTATCATACACCACCCACCCCATGCACACACAAAGTCAGGCACACACACCTCAAGAACGCTTCACCAGGCTTCAACATTGTATAGCCTTACAGCACACTAGACTTTGGATTCCATTGAAAGACTGCAAGAAAATTGTTCCACAAGATGCTAATCCAGAGAACTTAACTTTTGAGTAAATACTAGAGGTATTGATTGACATCTGCATATGGAAATTTCCAGATGCTGCATGCTGCTTTGGGACTATTGTAGCCTTTCCAAATCCTCGCTTCTCTGTCCAGATGTTCATCCTTCACTCAATACCGATTTCTTCCCATTGTGACTGTTTGCAAACTTTTGACATTGGCCCTATGGATTCTTCCCAAAGCATTTTCTCTCTCATAACTCCAAAAGACTACAATAATTTATAAAGCTCATAATATAAACAGAAAAGAAGAAAATAGTGTAAAACCATGGTTTTATAAGCAAAAATAAAAAGGTATGAAAACAAGTACCAAAGTCTCTTAGTTCTTAGAAAAAAGATGTAGAATGAAGAAACTAGAAGACATTTTGTGTTCATAACATTGAGTTTAATCTGCAGGGTAACTGAGTTTTAAAGGTTTTGGAGTCAGGCAGATGTGGGTTCTAGTCTAAATTGTGGCTGACTTTACCAATGTGACCTTGCATCAGTTACTTCCCCTTAAAAGTCTGTTTCCTCATTTGCAAAATAAGAACAAGAATAGTAATAATACCTGCTGCTAGAGTTGTTACCAATATCAAACAGGAGAACAAATGTAAAGCTGTTGGCACAGGGCAGGGCTCCTAGTGAAAGCTCAACAAATGGCAGAATTTATTATTTATTGTTATACGCATTAATAAAAATTGTACAGATGGTATGACTTGATTTTCACTTTGGGACTTAGTTTCTCTAAAATGAAAAGGTTTGTACTACACATTACCTCCTAACATCTTTTTCTAGCTCACTGGTTACAACTTGAATAGAACTAATAAATTTATATACAGACTGAAAACTCTACATCGTCTAGACTTGTGAAGGACTAGAAGAGAGTCTCAAGTTGCAGAATGTCAGAAGGACAGTGATGTAGGTGAGGAAACAGGGATGGAACTTCTCATGATAAATGTCCCTTTTCTGAAGAGATTGAATATTAGAAACTCGGAGCCTGCCTGGTATAGGGTGAGATAAACATATATAGTGTTGCACAATTAAGCAGGACATGGAGACACTGATTTATTAATGGATCAATTCATTTTTTGTTCAATTAATAAATGAGCAAAAAATAAGCCCAACCTGCTTCATTAAATATTTATTTTCAATGCATTTAATATCCTGCTTCATTCCATAAAATGAACATTTCAAGGTGGCTGAAAATGCTTTAGGCCAAAATGAGATTGGAAAACCCTTGCCTCATGCAGTTCTGGGAAGTTGGACATAAAATGGTGTAAGCTGAGCTCCTTATTCTGAGGAGCAAGACATTATATGGAATATGGAAAATCACTGCTTGTTTTGAAATAGCTACTGTTTCAATTAGGGAGGAAAAGGAAAAAATATGTAATTTTGATCACATCTAAAAATAAGTAGTCTTCAAAGATAAAGTACACCTACATATTCATGATGGCGAGATTACGAAATAGGTCTTGGGGTGTGTCCCAACTGTGAACTCTGAATTGTCTTAGCAATGAATAGATAGAGGATGGCACTAGGGTACAGGAAAATAAATACTAGGAACACGTAATATTGTTAGCACTAAAATCCATCTGGCTCCTTCTACCAACTGTCCAAAATTTCATGTTTCTACTAGGTCTGGGGACCAAGAAAAACTCTTATGACTTTGTAAATATTGATGGATTGTTTTCTCTAAGGCATTTCACATATTAGAAGGTCAGTGAACCTCAGAAATTCCTTGTCCCCAGTTACACCCAATTTATTATATAATTTTGTATGCTCTTGTATGTGAGTCTTAATTCCCAAATAATATCCACAACAATTTGTTTATATTTTTGCCTTTTCAGATTTGAAGTTGAAGATTTTTCAGGTCATAATATGATGTTGCTAATTTTGTTCCTCGTGATAATTTGTTCCCACATTTCTGTGAACCAAGATTCCGGTAAGGAAAAACTGGAAAGAATTCTTAATTTTGATTATAGAAAATAGATAATACATGAGTTTGACCTATTTAAAAGTTACAAGTTTTGTATCACTTTGTTTTGATTTTGATGGTAGTGAGATTAAGGGCGGTAAGTCAAATTCTTTGTAAGGTCACTCCGTATTCCTTTGAAGATCATTTGTTTCTGGATCTTATTCCTTGTTAATAATAGATATGAGAGCTGTCATTTTGTCCTGCTTCAACCCCTTTTAGGTCTTCTGGGAGGTTGCATAAAAATTCTGTTAATATTAGGCTCGGGCCTGGAAAACTTGGAATGTCCCATCCTAATTCATTTGTGTCAAAAGGGTGTCTTGGTTTAGTGTCCAGATTTGCTCCAGATTAAATTATTTGGCTGCTTATTGTGAAGAAAGTGCTTTTTCCCTGGAGAGAAAGCTTCATAGCACTGCCTTCTGTCTGTTGGCAATCTCTGTCCTGTGGACTTTAGACACTAACACACCCTTAACCACCTCACCATCTCCTAAATAATTGGTTCTTGTCCAGAGCAACTTACATTGGCTTTTACAGCTTCCTCGAGGACACTGACCTTGTAAGCAAGTTTTGTGAAGACATAAACCAGACTTTGCCCTGCAAACATCTTCCTTTGATGTATCTCTAAGCCTTGAGCTTCTCAAGTAGAAGCCATGATTTTTCCTCCATTGTTTCATGGTTCAGACGTAGTGATGGACCTTATCAGAACCTGAGTCCACCTTATGTGCCACTCATCTACATTTCCTTTCTCCACAAAAGATGTAGGGTTTCATTCATGAATAGAAAGTCACTGGTGGTCACAAATCAAGCCACCCATGGCAGGGCTCCCCTGGCATTCTTCACAGGGTTTCAGGCTTCTTTGGGAGGGAGGTGTTGATACACTCTCACTTATTTCTTCCCCTGAGATGCTGCTGGCTGTATAATCGTGAAAAGAATCTCAGAGTGGTTAGATTTGGGTTATTTAAAAGACAAGAAATTATTTTACCCATTATGCCTCGATCAGATGGCCATAAAAGGAATGAAATAACACACAGGGCTGCCAAAGCTGGTTTCCCAGCCAGTGTAGAAAGGAAAATATTGAAGTTATTCTAATTTGATTAGAACTTACCTAGTAACCATTTTAGATAATTGGAATCTCAGAGTGAGGAGGTACCTTAGATATTTTCTAGTTGAATCTACTTACTTTAAAGAAGAAAAAACTAAGGCCCAAGTATATTGAATGTCTTGACAGAGCTCATAGAGTTAGCTGAAGCCAAAGTCAGGGTGTTCATGACTTGTTCCATCATGCTGTATTTTCTTAAACATACACCACACACATACTTCCCTCCCTACCCCAGACAAGAAATGGATCTTATGCTAAGGTAGAGAGAGCTCTGAGTTCAAACCAGCAGACCATTACTAAACAACAGTTAGTGTTTGAATCCAATGATTCTATATCATGTAAAAATGTAGTACCAGATAAGTAGTGTTGAATCTAACATTGAATGAAGCTTTAAAAGTTAAGCAAAGTATTACATTCCTATATAAAACTTATATTTTTAATGGAAACTAAAACTAGAATCCCTTTTCTAGCCCAAGATACGTTGGTGCCATCACATTTTGCATGTGTGAGAATAAAATTCACCAGTTATAATACAATGCTCATTCATGTAATTCATCAAAAATATTAAGATATTTAAAATAACCTTGAAAAAGATTGACTATTCCATGTTTTTATGATTTATAGATTTTTTGAAACTTAATGTGACTGTTTGGAATGTAAAACTTATATGTTTTTAAGTTAATCAGATAAACTGTTGTGTTGCTTAAATGAGAAAGGCCATCTTTCAGATTTTACCATTAAAGTGAATTTGATGGAGTTTGAGTTTCAATTAAAATTTTTATCTAGTTGACATAGTTGAAATCAAATTCCAAAAGCCAAAAAAACTACAAGAGGAAATTATCCACAAAAGGTATAAAACCCATAATTTTTTATTTCTCTGTTCATTTCTGTTTTATTTTTCCAGTCACTATTGTTAATCACTATCTATTTCTAATTAACCAATTCCTTGCAAAAGTTATGTTTAATTTTGTGATAAGTTCAAATAAGAAGTTGTTTAAAATAATCAGCCCAAGATACAGCTATTTCTTTTTCTTGAGAGAATGTGCAGTTGCAGGTTATTATTTTCGGTTTATTGGGAAGGTATTTTAAAAATAAAGAGGAAAGTACTTCCCCGCCATAGAGTTGGCATTAAATATGGCAGTAAATTTTTTAAAGTTTTTGGTTCATTCATATGTTTGTGGTTTTGCAGGCCCTGAGTATGCAGATGTTGTGTTTTTGGTGGACAGCTCTGATCGCCTGGGATCCAAGTCCTTCCCATTTGTGAAAATGTTCATCACCAAAATGATCAGCAGTCTCCCCATAGAGGCCGACAAATACCGTGTGGCCCTGGCCCAGTACAGTGATAAACTTCACAGTGAATTCCACCTGAGCACCTTCAAAGGCAGGAGCCCCATGCTGAACCACCTAAGGAAGAACTTTGGATTCATTGGCGGGTCCCTGCAGATAGGAAAGGCTCTTCAGGAGGCTCACAGGACTTATTTCTCTGCACCCACAAATGGGAGAGACAAGAAACAGTTTCCCCCAATTCTAGTGGTCCTGGCTTCATCTGAGTCTGAGGATGATGTGGAAGAGGCATCAAAGGCCCTGCGGAAAGACGGAGTGAAAATCATCTCTGTAGGGGTGCAGAAAGCTTCTGAGGAAAACCTGAAGGCCATGGCCACGTCTCAGTTTCATTTCAACCTTCGGACAGTCAGAGACCTCAGCATGTTTTCCCAAAACATGACGCACATCATCAAGGATGTAACAAAGTACAAGGAGGGAGCAGTTGATGACATCTTTGTAGAAGGTGGGCTTAGGATATGTGTATAGGAATGATGATAAAACGCTTTTGAAAAATTAAAATGGGGAGAGGATTGAAATTCTATGAATATTCCTATCCCCAAAATGGGCTGCATTTTCAGATGTTATGTACCCATCGTTTAAGAGAGTCCAGTGATTATGACCATTTTCAATTCAGTGAAGCCCAGAAGTCTTGGTTTTTCATGTTTCACTTATCTGTGTTGCCTGACATTCACAGACTTCTTAAAATTTAGGGATGCTTTCTCCCTGCCACCCAGCTGATCTCTGAGCTATTTCCCTGGGCTTTAGTTGCTATGTAGTTTTAGTACTGGTTCATTGAGAAGGTAAATTTGCTTCTAAAGAAATTCTTGACTCTTAAAACCACATAATATAATCATAGAATGTTAGACCTAAAGGCAACTTCCAGAAGTCCAGATCCCCCTGTTTTTTTGCAAGTAAGAACTTATATATATCCTTAGAAGTGATGTGCCTTGGCCCAGGGGCCAGGCTGTGACTTAAAGTCAGAGCTAGCAGGCCAGATCTCCCAATTCCCAGCCATGTAGTTTCAGCTCCAGACTGCCTTGCTTCCTGCTGCCCTGTTCTGAATTAGTTTTCCCTGTGTTCTGATCTGTGGCCAAACTTCTCTCCTGGTCTGTCCTCTTGTACTACTCTAGTAACAAGAATGGTCAAGAGTTTGTGATCATCATTCAAGTGAAGGGCAGGGGATAGCCAGTAAAAAACAATGTGTTCAAAGTGTACATGTCCAAATATGTTATATAGGAAACTCACATTATCCCTGATTAAATCAGTTTGAATGAGCTGATATATATACTTACCTATTGATAATAGAGAATGCTTTCCTTGGGGTCATCTGTGAAACTATGAGTCCTTATTACTAGCATCATTCCCAAATAAAAGAACTGAAAATGCAATTGCTATTTCGTTACTATCCCTTAGGAATATTTGGACTGTAACTGCTGACTATAGTGTGGATGATGCTTAAATGATTTTAATATGATAGCAATGGCTATGGTTCACTGAATGAATTTTATGTACCAGGCCCCATGCTAAGAATATTATCGCATTAAATCCCCATAACAACTCTATGAGATTAATATTGTCTCCCTTTTACAGATGAGGAAATTGAAGCCGGGAGTTTAGCTAAGATGTAGTATTTGAACTCAGGTCTCTTTAACCTCAACTTCAAATTATTTGTCTACCTCCTTCTCTAAGTGCATAACTGAGCTCTGCTGTATGGTCTTCACGCCTTCTAATGCTCACCAAAGATGCTGAACCACCAGCTAAAATTGTGCTTGTTTATTTCTTGCCACACAGCTTGCCAAGGCCCTTCTATGGCCGATGTTGTGTTCCTATTGGATATGTCAATCAATGGAAGTGAGGAGAACTTTGACTATCTTAAAGGATTCTTGGAAGAAAGTGTATCTGCCCTTGACATAAAGGAAAATTGCATGAGGGTTGGCCTTGTGGCCTATAGCAATGAGACAAAAGTGATAAATTCACTGAGCATGGGCATAAATAAGTCAGAGGTTCTCCAGCATATACAGAACCTTTCTCCCCGAACTGGGAAGGCCTATACTGGAGCTGCCATCAAAAAGCTCAGGAAGGAAGTTTTTAGTGCACGGAATGGCAGTCGGAAGAATCAGGGGGTGCCCCAGATTGCCGTGCTGGTGACCCACCGAGATTCAGAAGACAATGTGACAAAAGCAGCTGTTAACCTCCGACGGGAGGGTGTGACCATCTTCACCCTGGGCATAGAGGGCGCCAGTGACACCCAGTTGGAAAAGATAGCATCCCACCCTGCTGAGCAGTATGTCTCCAAACTGAAGACCTTCGCTGACCTGGCTGCTCACAACCAGACATTTCTGAAGAAGCTACGGAACCAAATAACACACACAGTCTCTGTCTTTTCAGAGAGGACCGAAACACTCAAATCTGGTAAGGTCTTCTGCTGAAAGAAGGGTTGTTTGGATTCTTTTTTTCTTCTCTTTCAAATATTCTGTATACAAAGTGGATTGGCTTGGGAAGATGTGGATGGGAAGGATAAGTTCCTAATTTTTTTACTTGAGCTTGAAAATATGAAGCCTAATTTGGGGACAATAAAAGCCATTGAGGTGTTGGCATGGGGAGAAGAGATTTCCCCTTTTAGTTCCTCTTTTGTGCAGCTTTAATTGGATTTGTTACTCATCCATGCTCCAGAATACCTTCCTTTGCTATTTTTCTCTCTTCTTTTGTCTTTCTCTCTTTTGCCTCTCACGTTCCCCTGCTCTTCCCTTTATTTCTTTATTCTTTTTATACTTTTCTCACCCAAATCATCTTCCCTCATTTCCAAATTCCAATTTAGAGAATAAACAGGAGTGTGATTTGAATGAAGAAAAAAGTAATTATGTAATTTGTTGTGGGGTACCATTCTAGCATCCACCAGTGCAGGGACAGAGACAGAAGGTGATGTATTTTATGTTTCATATATACACTTATACATATTTTTATGTATTGGTATACATATAGATGTGTATATTCTTCCATAAATATTTATAGCATATTTACTACAAATGTCATTGTCTCACTCATGAATAGTAGCCTTAGTTAGATGACTAGGAGCAGGTAAGGAGTAAATAATTTGCTCAAGAGAGTTCATGGGCCCACAATGTCCAGTTAAATACCTGTCCAGTTAAACACCTTCTCCATTTCCCAACACACTACTTGACTTTTTGCTAAGCAGTTATTTACTAATGGGTGAAGTGTCTTGTAAAAAGCAGCTTCAAATTTTTTAAATCTCCTACTATATTCAGACTTATCCTGATTCATGGCAGAGAATTGGGGCAATAGTCTTAAGGTGTCAGAAGCGATTCATTTGGCTGAAGGGGATGTTAAGATTCCCCCATTTTAAGCTAACAAAGCATGTATTTTAAGCCTAGAAGCTGTTTCCCATTTTTCTGTCTGAAGAGGTTCATATTTGTTCTTCTTTCCATCTGCTCTCATTTCTTCTTCATGCTTGCTCAAATGCCACATGCAACTTATTGATTTCTTTTTAGGTTGTGTGGACACTGAAGAAGCAGACATCTATCTGCTTATCGATGGCTCAGGGAGCACCCAGGCCACAGATTTCCATGAAATGAAGACCTTCCTGTCAGAGGTGGTAGGGATGTTCAACATTGCTCCCCATAAGGTGCGGGTTGGGGCCGTTCAGTATGCTGACAGCTGGGACTTGGAATTTGAGATCAATAAATACTCCAACAAGCAGGATTTGGGAAAGGCCATTGAGAATATCAGGCAGATGGGTGGGAATACAAACACAGGCGCAGCACTGAATTTCACACTGAGTCTGTTGCAAAAAGCAAAGAAGCAGCGAGGAAACAAAGTTCCATGCCACCTTGTTGTCCTGACAAATGGCATGTCCAAGGATAGCATCTTGGAGCCTGCAAACAGACTGAGAGAAGAGCACATCCGAGTTTATGCTATCGGGATCAAGGAGGCCAACCAAACACAGCTGAGAGAAATTGCAGGAGAGGAAAAGAGAGTGTATTACGTGCATAACTTTGATGCATTGAAAGACATAAGAAACCAAGTTGTTCAAGAAATCTGTACTGAAGAAGGTAAGAGAAATCATGGCTTTACCTACTGACCTTCACTCGCAAATTGCTATCCTGGCAATAATTGACATTGCTGCTTTAGAAAAACAACATAAATTACTAAGTTGAGATTTGTTAACTTATGTAACTGTGTTCTCTAGAACAAAGCTAAGAGCCCATTATACTGTTGTTCTAAATAATATCTGAAGCATAAGAAAAATATTTGGAGGAATTTCCCTAATAAGTATTAATCAGCTTCCTCTCACAATTTCTTGCCAGGATAGATATATGAGTGTACACCACACGTGTAATATGATAAAATGATTTCAGATTGTAAGGAGTACTTCAGGTTTATATGAATGTCTTTTTATACAGCTTTTATGAAATCATTTAGAGCTCCTGTTTTCAACCAGGAGTGATTTTGCACCCTTAGAGGTTATTTGTCAACGCCTAGAGACATTTCTGATGGTCATAACTGGAGGGTGCTCCTGTCATCTAAGAGGTAGAGGCCAGGGATACTGCAAAGCATTTTACAGTATCCTACAACACACAGACTTGGCACAGTAAAAATGATACCCAAGATGTCAATGGTGCTGAGGTTGAGTAACCCTGAGTTATGTATTTAAGCAAGTTACTAAATAACAAATAGAATATTCTCACTTTTATTGTCTTCTATGCTTTATTTACTACTAATTATTACTAAGTACACACGTCCATATAAAATTATTTGTGTTTTGGATTTTCCTGTTTACTCTGAACTTTTTACATGTAGCTGACTTGAATAAACATCACAGTTTTTCCTATGCAGCTTGCAAAGATATGAAAGCTGACATCATGTTTCTGGTGGACAGTTCTGGAAGTATAGGACCTGAAAACTTCAGCAAAATGAAAACATTTATGAAAAACCTGGTGAGCAAGTCTCAGATTGGACCAGATCGGGTGCAAATTGGTGTAGTCCAGTTCAGCGACATCAATAAGGAAGAGTTTCAGCTCAACAGATTCATGTCCCAAAGCGACATTTCAAATGCAATAGACCAAATGGCTCACATTGGACAAACCACCCTGACTGGTAGTGCCCTGAGCTTTGTGTCTCAGTACTTCAGCCCCACCAAGGGCGCCCGGCCCAACATCAGAAAGTTTCTCATCCTCATCACGGATGGTGAAGCTCAGGACATAGTAAAGGAACCAGCAGTAGTGCTTCGGCAAGAAGGTGTAATCATCTATTCTGTGGGAGTGTTTGGCTCCAATGTCACCCAGCTTGAGGAGATCAGTGGGAGGCCCGAGATGGTTTTTTATGTTGAGAATTTTGACATTCTGCAGCGCATTGAAGATGATCTTGTTTTTGGAATATGCAGCCCCCGTGAAGGTAGGCATGGGCATACTCACTAGCAGGACCATCCGAACAACAGATGTCTTTTTTAGCCTCTATTTATTGAATTTAATTCTATTTACATATTGTAAACTTTTGGTTTAATTGAAATGTTTCTCCTAGTGGCTTTGACCTGTTGAATTAAACAGACAGTGAGGAAGAGTTTTGGTTTACCTAGACCCATTCCCATTTGTAGGTAAATAGCACTACAGTGATGGATCTCCATTTAAGAAAAATGGTATCATACCAGTTCTTAGATCAGGTTCCCTAGAAGCAGAAGTTAAGTCAGGGGCTCTTTGGAAGTGATTTATTGAGGAGGTATTTTCAGAAGGGGTGTAGGAAACAGGTCAGGGCATGGGTAGGAACTGAACAAGGAAATCACCTTAGCTGGAGTCTAGTTTGGCCTGATCCCATGGGGAGCTCCAGACCATGAATTACAGAGTTGGTCCTACCTTGAGGCGAGGGGCTCAGCCTTGTGTACCCTGTGTCACGTGGGCTACATGTGGGTTGCTGAGGCAGGCCTGGCATTTATCCTCCTGGGCAAGGTGGCTCCTCTTTGACCTACACATCTACTATATGTGGTGCTTATTTTTGCAATTTCTAAAGACCAATACTTGTATCAAATGAGATAATGTTTGTGAAAACACTTTGATAGTTATTAAATTTTATAAAGCAGGAATATACTAAGAGGACTTGAGCAATGGTTGCTTCAAAGGAAGTAAGGAACCTAGTCCCCACTGTCTTCCCATGAGACCGCAGAGTAATGGAAATGATCAAAAGTAGTGGGAATGTAGAGTAATGGAAATGATCAAATAAAAGCTCAGCCAAAATAAGGGGCTGATTTATATGTGACCCATAGGGCTTGATGACAGAGGCATTCTGAAAATGAAGGACATAGATCTGCATGGAATTTAAAGGGAAGAGAGGAACATTGTTTGCTTATTCAAATAACAGTTCTGTTCAACTCCCACTGGAAGGTTTGGTGCTCATGATCTGTATTTTGTAGAAAAAGAGTACACCTGGTTTCTATTTCCTGGTAATTTCGCCCAGAACAAATACGAACTTTCTGAAGCGTTCTGACACTGAGTAATGTATTCCCAGTCTCCTGGGTAATCCAAGCAGGCTTCCCAGGCAGTCAAGGACCACGGGGACATAGTTCTTCTACGTAAATTCCCAAGTACAGCCAGGCTTTCTTGGGAATTTTGTTGATGGCCCTGTACACATGGCCTGCAATTAGTGGGGATAAGTACAATGGCTCTAAGGTTTTCAACAGCCCTTACATAGCCAGCAAGTGGCTGGCGAAAGAAGAAAATGTGGCAAGCCTCTGGGGGGTGGGTGCTTTCTCACAATTCCATTTCTCAAGAATGGATGAGTTAATGTTTGGATCATACCTTTCTATGGCCTGTAGAGAGAATGTGCTACATAAGGACTAAATAACAAACCATCTTACAATTCCCCTTCTCCAGAATGGATGAGTTAGTTTTGGAACACTGCACCTTTGGAGGGAACATGCTACACATGGATTAAGAATTAATTGGGTCTTTCCTGCTTTTCTGTTCCATGGTGCTGACCTCAGATTTAAAAAGTTAATAGGAGCATCGTGCTAGAACAGCTTAGTTGGACCAAGTGCAAAGTGGGCTTATTTCTATGATGAAACCCAAAAATGAAAATAGATGTTTCAAAAAAGTCAAAAAGTGAGGAAAAAGTAATTTTAAAAAGTCAGCCATCAGAGAATCATGAAAAATATACAGTGTTGCCAAATTCATTTTCATTTGGTCATTTCCCCAAGGTTTATATTAAGAATACAAATCTCAAGATCGTGGCTAAAATAAAAAGAAAAAAATTGTATAAATGAAAGCACATGTTGGATAAACCACTTATACAGGAAAATTTGCACAGAATTGATTTTTTTAGTCCAAAGCTTTTAAAATTTGTTATTCCTGGCAATCCTGTGATTGTCACTTGACCCCGTCCCACTCCCTGCAGTGGGCCCCCACTGACTCCCGCCTTATCTTACAAGCTCACCTAAGTGAGTATTAACGGTATACTTGCAGCACCAATGTATGTGTATTGTCCTCTTATCCAGGGAACTGACATTCTAATGCACAGCATGATCCCCATGGAGAGAAAACACTAGCAATTTATAAAAAGGTTGAGGCGTCTCCCACGCTGTCCAAAGCTAATCTCATATGGTTTACCTCTCTCTTCCTCTTTCAGAATGCAAGCGGATTGAAGTTTTAGATGTTGTGTTTGTCATTGATAGCTCTGGCAGCATTGACTATGATGAGTATAATATCATGAAGGATTTTATGATTGGCTTAGTGAAAAAAGCTGATGTGGGCAAGAATCAGGTCCGGTTTGGGGCTCTGAAGTATGCTGATGACCCAGAGGTGCTGTTTTATCTGGATGACTTTGGCACAAAACTGGAGGTAATTTCAGTGCTCCAGAATGACCAAGCCATGGGTGGCAGTACTTATACTGCTGAGGCACTGGGCTTCTCAGACCACATGTTCACTGAAGCCCGGGGCAGCCGCCTGAACAAGGGGGTCCCCCAAGTCCTCATTGTGATCACCGATGGGGAATCCCATGATGCTGATAAACTCAATGCCACGGCAAAGGCCTTGCGGGACAAAGGCATTCTTGTCCTGGCTGTGGGGATTGATGGTGCCAATCCCATGGAGCTGTTAGCCATGGCAGGATCAAGCGACAAGTACTTCTTCGTGGAGACTTTTGGAGGTCTGAAGGGAATATTTTCAAATGTGACAGCCAGTGTCTGCAACTCTTCAAAAGTAGGTAAGTTTTGCCAACTAAGTTTTTCCTAATTATTAGCAGAGGGACAAATGAGAGAGAAAGCAAAGCAATGGCTCTCAGGAACAAGTTTTCCAGAGAGGAGAGAAGGAGCTCTAATTGTTTCATAGGACTTTCTATATTATAAAATCTGAGGGTTGGAAAGACCTCAGGGATATTTCATTCAGACTCCTCCCCAAAGAGAGATACTTTCTGCAGCATTTCTAATCACTTCTTCCTAAACTCTTCTAATGATGGGGAATTCAAAAGTTGTTTTGTTTTGTTTTGGCTTTTGTTTTAAGACAGGGTCTTGCTCTGTCGCCCAGGCTGGAGTGCAGTAGCATGATCACGGCTCACTGCAGCCTCAACTTCCAGGACTCAGGTGATCATCCTGCCTCTGCCTCCCCAAGGAGCTGGGACTACAGATGTGTGCCATAAGGCATGGCTAATTTTTTTTTTTTTTTTGTAAAGACAGGGTTTCACTATGTTGCCCAGGCTGGTCTCAAACTCCTGGATTCAAGCCATCTGCCCCCCTTGGCCTCCCAAAGTGCTGGGATTACAAGTGTGGGCCACTACACTGAGCTGAATTCACCAGTTTTGAACAGCCTTCATTAGAACACATATGTGCTTACACATTTTTCCACCCACTAGTTCTTTTTCCTCTTTATGCAAGAAATCAAATTCTCCTCCTAAGAACCAGCTAGAATTGCCTGAAGTCTTCTTTCCTTCAGGCTAGAAGTCACCAGCTTCTTTGCTTATTTCAATTGTGGCACAAGGTCATTTAAAATGTGAAGCCCAGTATTAAAAACTTTGTTCCAGCCTCAGAAGTTTCCAGGACAGAGCATAGTGGGGCTTCTATTCTGGCAGCTGGAGATTGCATTGCTGCATGTATGTATGTATTCCTTCCTTCATCATTTTACTATCATTTTATACTTTTGGTTCAGAGAAAGATTGTTCTCTACTTAGTTTCCTGAGTATTTTTCCCAAGATGTATTTTACTAAAGATACTAAATGTTTTTACTAGATGAATTGCTATTAATTCATGATTCCAACATCTAGATATAGTAGTTCTTTTTAAAACTCGTCTAACTTCTCTGGTTTTCCTAAGCCTTGCCTCCTTAGAATGCAGCTACTATCTTTTTCTTTCACAAAACTAATAAAATCTTTCTGGGTCTTACTGAAAACTGGGACAAATCTCTTCCTTCCTTGTAGCCATTGTCTAAAATTGGATCTATCCTTCTCCAGTTCACTGTAGAAGTTGACATTGCATTTTCATATTGAAAATCCTCCTTGGGACAGAAAAACAGTACTAGATTTCCTTTATTGAAATCTGAAACAATTTAATAAGTTAACCAATTCCTAAAGGATCGATTTACCATATTTCTTCTTAACACTTTCTTGCTTACCTGGACTTCAGGAATCTCAGATACCTTTAATATTTCTGAGGCTATGATGAGAACTAAGTTCGGAGAGTGGTGAGATCACTGGGGAATTCATGGAAATGATCATGCTTACCAGAAAGCTAACGAACACACATGTGCCAAGCATAACTCATTCATTGGCAGTGGTCTCTCATGTTCTTCTTGTTTTATATTTGCTGTGTTAATATGGGGGAAGCATCTTTATATTGCATTGCTTGTTCACAAATATTTTTCTCAAATAGATATTTTTGCCTACATACAGCAGAAAGGGGCTGATAAAAAGGAAAACTGACTAGATACAGACCAAAAGGCATCCTTTTAAAACCTCTTCTCAATATGCCCTAATGAACTAGAAAAATATTTATTGGCTCAAATGACCAGGGAGGCTAAATCAATAATATGAACTATCTGCCTCTTTGTTTGAATCCCTAAATGTATGTGTGTTTTGTTTTCTCTTGGTGTGCTACTATTGTCACCAGGCTTTCTGGAAGAGCTGAGGCTAGGTTGTAGATGAGAACAAGTTTTCCGTAGCACTGGCCCAGTTCTCTGGCATCTCAGAAAATAAAATGGCCTAATACCAAATCAACAAGCCAAGAGAAGCATAAAAAGATGTGTGAGTGATTCATTCCTTGTACTGACTTTAAGAACTGATCATTTGCCTTTATTTCCTCTACAATTATTGTGACCACATGCTAGCATAAGATAAGAAACCACTTTCAGAAATATTTCTATATAGCTGCAAACTTTTTTTTTTTTTTTTTTTTTTTTTTTTTTGAGACGGGGTCTTGCTCTGTCACCCAGGCTGGAGTGCAGAGGCACGATCTCGGCTCACTACAAGCTCCGCCTCCCGGGTTCACGCCATTCTCCTGACTCAGGCTCCCGAGTAGCTGGGACCACAGGCACCCACTACCACACCCAACTAATTTTTTAAATTTTTTTTAGTTGAGCCTGGGTTTCACCATGTTAGCCAGGATGGTCTCGCTCTCCTGACCTTGTGATCTGCCCGCCTCGGCCTCCCAAAGTGCTGGGATTACAGGAGTGAGCCACCGCGCCCGGCCTATAGCTGCAAACATTGAATTTACTCTTGGTGGATTAAGGAAAGAATAACAATCTGGGTTTTCTGTTGTTCCTTCTCTTCTTTGTAGATTGTGAAATTGACAAAGTAGATCTTGTTTTCCTTATGGATGGTTCAACTAGCATTCAGCCAAATGACTTCAAGAAAATGAAGGAATTTCTGGCATCTGTTGTTCAAGATTTTGATGTCAGCCTCAACAGAGTGCGAATAGGAGCGGCCCAGTTTAGCGATACCTATCACCCGGAGTTTCCACTGGGAACTTTCATAGGTGAAAAAGAGATATCATTTCAGATTGAAAACATCAAGCAGATCTTTGGAAACACACACATCGGTGCTGCACTCAGGGAGGTGGAACATTACTTCAGGCCAGACATGGGCAGCAGGATAAATACAGGTACCCCACAGGTGCTGCTGGTCCTTACAGATGGCCAGTCCCAAGACGAGGTCGCCCAGGCCGCGGAAGCCCTGAGACACAGAGGTATCGACATCTACTCCGTGGGCATTGGGGATGTGGATGACCAGCAGCTCATTCAGATCACCGGGACTGCAGAGAAAAAACTGACAGTGCACAACTTCGATGAACTGAAGAAGGTCAATAAAAGGATCGTTCGCAACATCTGTACCACAGGGGGTGAAAGCAGTAAGTGTTTAGCAAGTTCTTCATATCGATTCCCTACACCATCTTCTCTGGCATTTTCTTCCAGCTCCATTGTCATCCACTGGGGCTAGTGGGAGAATTTAGATTTGTGCCTCTGGATTTCAAATTGAGCTTTTCACAGTTATTAAATATTTGTCTTGACCTGTGGATTGAGAAACAGGGTGTTTGATATCCTGTGCCCTTTTTTCTCCCTGTCTCCTGGGGGAGCATGCCTCCTTTGTGAGTGGGAATGCCTGCCTTCAGGTGTGAGGAAAAGGCCATTGTTTGCAATCTGGCTGGTTTCAGAGGTTGAAGAGCAATGCCTCAAAGAAAGGAAATATTTGACTGATTTTTGGTTGCTTGGCAATAGGGCCTATAGGGCTGCCAAGAGCTGTGGTACAGGTAGGTAAGAAACCTCCCTAGAGGTTTATATCTTTATTATGAATTTTACTGCAGAAATTAGTAAATATCTTCTTTACAATTAGTGCATTTTGACACTTTTTTCAACAGATGGAAGTAAAGTGTCTTAAAGGAGAAGTCACTTTTTCTGTTATAAAGGTATCTTATGGGTTGGTTATGATTCTATGTAACTACCAATGGTAAACATTAATCCCAGATTTCCACTCAAAAAAAAAAGTTGCAAGGTCATTAAGAGGCAGCTCTGAAGACAGACAGCCTGACAGCAGATCCCTGCTCTATGGCCATTTTTTTCTGGGACAAGTTGCCTAACTTCTCTAAGTTTAATTTTTTCACCTTTGAAATGTGAATAATAGCAGTACCTAGTTCAAAAGAACATTGTGAGGATTAAATGAGAAAATGCATATTTAAACTTTAATGAGCATAACACCTGAGATATAATTATAAAGTGCCTTCATTTTTATCTACCAGTGACCATTAAATTTATGAATGGGAGCTAGCTCTTCCTTTGCCCCTCATCACTTTCAGGAAATAAAAGAACCTTCTTTTGGTGATTAATATGTCCATCCCAGTGTAATGTTAAAACTTTACATTTTATTCAAGGTTACCCCACATTTCCAGCTTGCTACAGGCTGCCTTGCTGTTAGAGAAGTGGTTGACATTTCACCCAATGTCCCCAGACTTTCACTGCACTCCCCATCTTCCAGGTGCTGCTCCATCTTACTAACCATAGTTTCTGGCCTCTCCAGAAGGAGAAGGTACTAGGAAAGGGGGAACAACTAAAAGGGTACAGGAAAGTTTTTAATCTGATGGCCCTTATCAGGAATTGGTTTTCTCTGAAAATAGCCCATGTCTAAAGCTGGGTCCATTCATAGCTCCTTCAAAGATTCCACCTCCTGCCCCACATCATCACCGCCCCAACCAAGCCACCTTTGTCTAAAGATCTCTCCATCACAGTTTTTTTTTTTAGGAGGCTAAGTATGTCTCTATTCCAGAGTGTCCCTTATGCCTTTCTCAGCCTCTGGGCATCTGCTGATGCCTCCAGCTTTGTTCTGCTGAGGTTTCTCTGCTCCCTCCAGGGGCTTCTTAGATGGGAGATCAGAGGAGCCCACAACAGCTTGCTCTTCTACTCAGCCATATCAGCTCCATGGTCAACAATAACGTATCGATTGCGCTAATAAAAACTGGGAATCACAGCCCGCCAGCGTGATTGCCTCTTCTTTGTAGGGAGGGCAATATTCCATCCTGTGTCTCATGCTTTAGAATTTCCAGGATTAGGTTATCTCCAGATTATCTCTGAAAGCCCCTCTCTCAGCTTGAAAAGGAAGTCACCCACTCTCCTTGCGTATATGTGTGTGTGCCTGATGGGAGAGCCCACAGCACATCAACAGCTCTCTCCAAACACTTTTCCAAACTGCAGTCTCAAACCTTTAATAAGACCTGATGTGCAGGTTAAAGGTTAAGAGTTCTGTAGTTGATTTGGGACTACTGACTCTCTAAGTCCTGCTTCACATACTTTGGAATGTATCTGATTACCTCAGCCAAACCTTCCACATTAATTTCTTGTTTCATGTGAAATACTCAAGCCCAATTATTAGGCAGAAAATTCTCTCTGAACCATCCAGTTTCTATCTGAGTGTGATGAAAGAAAACCATGTGGAAAGTAAAAAACAGAAGTATGAACTCCAAGTAAGTAATGAGTTATTTTTTAAATAGTCATGAATGCAAAAAAAAAAATAAGAAAAATACTCTATATTAAGATAAACTTGAGGTTATTACTCCAGCAAGGAAGAATGTGAGGCAGGCTGTGAGCTGAGGACTGACGAAGCTGGAATGAACACTGATAAAGCTTCAAAGGCATGTACAAATATATTAGGGGATGCCAGTTCTTTTTAAACTATAAATCCCAAAACAAGGAAATCAGACAGTAACTGGGTACGGTTCAAAACAAACTGGACTTAAGGCCTGAACACTTGCTGTGCTTCTTATTAAAATATGCATAACTTTGGAGATGTCAGTACCATTTCTGAGTCTTAGTTTTCTGGTTTGTAAATCTAAATAATCTCTAAAAGTTCCTCTAATTGTATACTGTGATTCAACATATGTGAAAGGGAGGTCAGCCGCATGGAGGTATGATGGAGGTGACTAAGAATCATTATTTTTTGAGCATCTACGAAGGGTCAAGCCTGGTGTTCTAAGCACTTTAAATGTACTATCTCACTCAATTCTCCCAACATCTTACATGGTTGGTGTTTTTGTTTTCATTCATAAATGTGGAAACTGGGGTTCAAGGGAATATTGGTAGCCTGGTCTAGATCATACAGGAAGTAAGACTAAGCACATTTTGAAACCTAGGGTTGTCTGACCCCCGTCTGTTCCTCTCACCACCCCCATCCCTGACTTTTTTGTTAAATTAAGCTGTTTTCTTGATATAGTTATTGTCTAGGTTATCTGATATTGACATTATAAAGAACTAATATCTAAGTGTTGTGCTTCACCAATTAATAGCTGGAGCTTATTAAGACATCATAGGTTTGTATCTTTGAAATTGTTTCCACAAGCTGATATTCCCTAAGGAAACCACTTCCTGCTGTCACTTCCAATAACATAATCTAGTAGTAGAACTAGCAACCTGCATGACTTGTCATCACTGGCTAACCAGGAAGTGGTAGAATAAGGTGGTTCAGCATGTGGACTCCAGAGAAGTCTGGATCTGAATCCCAAGTGTGAGAGACACAGTGTTAACTGTGAGATCTTGGGCAAGCTTCTCTGTCATAGCTTCTTCATCTGCAAAATGAAAAAGAGCTTCTACTTATTCTGTGTCTTATGAGGAGAAGTGAGACAGTGAATTGGAAGTATATGGTAAGTGTTCATTGAGAGTTAGCTAATATCATAGCATGTTGCTGAGAGTACCATGAAGGGATGTCTTGAATGAAAATTTGTGGAGTAATGGGGTTAATTCACAGAAGGACAATTTACCAAGAATTCCTTAGTTTAGGGACTTAAATATTTTAGCCACATTTCAGAGCTATATTCAAATTTAATAAATATACATGGTATTTTCTTAAGCAACTGTTTTCTCACCTTTATCCATGCTTATTTTCTTGGTTTTTCTTTGAGACTGGCTATTCTGTCCACTAGAGGAGACTTTGAGCAATTTTTAGGATGTGGAGGTTCTGCCTGTTTTTTTAGCATGGAGCCATGATTAGGTAGCAGAGAATCAGGAGCATCTCTCATCTGATGTATCTATCATTATGGATAGATGAATCAAAAGGGAGACTGAGCAAAAGATTAGTCTCATTAGGGTAAGAGACAACCTCAGGATTTGATTCAAGAGATGTGAAAAATATAAGGAAAAAAATAGATGTTCATGTCCAACTCTTCTTAATAAGGAGCTCTTTTTATATTCCTGCCTTAACTGGGTCTGGGTTCTCCAGAAAACAGAGCCTGAAGCAGAGTTTACATGCCAATACTTTATTGGGAGTGCAGTCCCAGGGAAGCAAGAGTGAATGGAAGGGAAGTGATGCAGGAAAGGAGGGGAAAGTAAATACAAGGTAGTATCTTACCAAGTTAGCCACAGCTTAAGAAAGCATAACTGGTGTGTTGGTCATGCAGAACATCACTAGAGAAGCCCTATAAAACCACCGTGTATACCAGCCCAGCAGAGGGAATAAAGGAGAGGATTTACCTGCCAATTGCTTCCCATCTACTGCCTCTCATAAGTCAGAGAGTTAACTTCCCTACACTACTGGGTTGCGTTATCCAGCCCCTTATGGAAACTGCTGGGGAAACCAGAAACAGGTCCCACAGTGCACTACACCTAGGGCAGGAAATGCTGAAGGGACCAGGGCCTCCCTAAGTTCACGTGGGTTGCACACGGGCACCAGAGCCAAGGTGGCCGTTCTGCAGTGAGCATGGTGGAGGCTGTGTCAAAGCCAGGCTGTCACTTCCGCGGTTAGCAGACTAAGGATGGTGGCAGCTAGGGCTCTTCCGTGGACAAATGTCTACGCCTTGGGAAAGGGAGGAAGCAAATCTGGGAGGTATATAAACTGAGTCTCTAACAGTCCCTAGCTATACTTTATAGATCATCCTTTCTTTTTTAATCTAAAATACCCCATCTTTCAAAGTCCCAAACAGATTTCTCTCCTATCCCAGCTAATAACTGCCACTTTCCCCTTTAAAGTATTTTCTCAAGAATCTGTCTTCTAATCTTACAAATGTACCCTAGCCTCTTGACGGTATTTCTTAATACCAAGAATCTGCCATCATCAGCTCCAATTAAGTACTGTCTTTATAAATTAATAATTAGAATCAGCTTTTGGGCTTGGCAGGAAACAATGAGACTATAACTGTCTGATCCAATTCACTCTTTTCTGTGCTTTTGTATTTTTACTTTGAAATATATAACCCCCTTATTTTTATAGACAAGAAAATCAATGCCCAGAGAGGATAAGAGTTGCCAAAAGTAGTTTGGCAGTAACAGAATGGTGACCAGCATGTGACTGAAACTGAACTTCTGTCTTCCCACTCACAGACTTGCCCCCCAGGATTCCACATTGCTATTTGGAGGACTAGTCAAGGGCTCAGCGGGCTACTCTTACTTCTCTTATCACCCTCTGTAGCCAGTCCTGCCAATTACCTTCTTAAATATTTTGCTTTTATTAGCCCTTTCTTATTCCCACTGCTGTTATCCTACTTTAATTCTTCATTATTTCTTTGGAAATCCAATTTCGGCCTTCTCCCTAGCTCACTTCCAAAACTCCCTGCCTCCAGTCCTTTCAAGTCACCAATGGCAGATTCACTTTAAAGCACAACCTGTGTCATGGAAGACTTCAAGACAGGGCTCCTGATTTAAGGGCAGATGTCTCAGTGGAGTTTTTAGGCTGTTGCATGAGAGCCTCTTGCTCAGTATGGTTTGGTCTCTCTCACTGTACTTAGACACATGGTTACTAATTCTGGACTTGTCCACCAAATTCCATTCCTTCTATCACATTATTATGGAATCATTTGTCAATTTAAATTAAACACAAGGAACTTGTTTACCTAAATAAGTTTGTACGTTCAGCAATCTAGACAAAAATTTAAAATACACAATGTTTATAGGCAACAGTTCTCAAGGTCACTTGATGTCATTTTGGTATTTCTGCTGGTTGGTTTTTTTCACACAATTCTGTTTTCCTTAAAGACATTATCATATCTTGGTTACTACCTGGTTTTCTGCCCAGGTTTAAACAGTCATCATCAAAAATGAAACTTTCAAGCTCAAGACAGATATGAGAAGACGTAGATGCAAGAGGAATTTTGGAAAGGATATATTCTGCTTTTTTCTAAATAGTTTATCTTATTTTCTGATTAAGAAGAGATTTCCAATAAAATACAGTAAAATAAGATGCTCAGTCTTCCAGATTTTTGATAACACTTTGATTTACCTTGAATCTCATGATGAAAATTGATTATCAAATAAAATTTTTGTTTTCCCTCCGTCAATTCTCATTAAAAATCAAGTTGCCAACACTTGTTTTAAAAGTTGAAATTGATGATTTTGGTTTTAAGCATTTGCAAATGTCCAACTGACCAGTGTGTCTGGGAAGTAGTTAAGCATTTGTCTTTACAAGGAATATCTTAAACATTGCTGATCTAAGCAAACCAAATTAAAAACAACCACTCATTTTATCAAGCAAGCTGTATGTGTTCAGTTTGCTGAAAAAAATTAGAGTTTTTAGCCAAGTTAAAAATTCTTGAAAGGAGAGTGTATGAGTCACATGACTTTATTGTTCTCTAATTAACTGCCTTTAGGACACTCAGCTTAAAATATCAAGCCCTTTCTAGTTTCTCCAACTCTTAAGTTTCCCTAGAATTAATAAGAATAAGAGCAAAGCACTTTAATGCAACACGCCTCTAAGTATTTAACCTCAAAATGGCAGTGTCCGTGGCTTCTGGAATGGCTGAACTCCTGAAAGCAGCACCATCTTTGACATAGTTGAATGTGAATAATTTGGTTATCAGTTTCTTCATTTGTTAGACTTACACCAAGCAAGATCTCAAAGGATCTCCTGAATTTTTTAGTTTTTGTTTTTTTCTTTTCTGCGTGGATGTTAGAAGACAACAAGAGGAATCAAAAAGGCCCTTTTTAGAAATATAAATCATCAAAACCATTCCTTAGATGAGTCCTTTGTGATTTATTTTTTTCTAGATGACTTTATTCAAATGTTCTTAAATTTCCCTTATGATTATTATAATTTAATATTTGTTGAATGACCTCAATTGATAAGTAGCATTATATGAATGTCTTATTTTAGGCTAATTACATTTCCACAGTGTACTTTAGGGATATTTAAATGATTCTGCATGACTTTTTCAATAGCTAAAATAAAATCTTTCAGAACTTCATTATAGAATCATCAGATTTTATATGACCTAAAAAAATAATAATGAACCCTTACACTTTTACAGGTTAGAAAAGAGTCGATTCTTAGCCTCTTTCTTTATTCATTTATGCCTTTCTTTGTGTTCCAACTTTATAACTGAAATAGAATTCCAAGTCCCTTGATTCAGACATGGTGTCTGAGTTAAATAAAGGCATTTGTTGATTTATTAAGACATGCTTTTCCTTTGAATCCTAGACTGTTTCGTGGATGTTGTGGTGGGATTTGATGTCTCAACTCAGGAGAAAGGGCAGACTTTGCTTGAAGGTCAGCCTTGGATGGAAACCTACCTTCAAGACATCTTACGTGCCATCAGCTCCCTCAATGGAGTAAGCTGTGAGGTGGGCACAGAGACTCAGGTCAGTGTGGCTTTTCAAGTGACCAATGCCATGGAAAAATATTCTCCCAAGTTTGAGATCTACAGTGAAAACATACTGAATAGCTTGAAGGATATAACAGTTAAAGGACCATCTCTTCTCAATGCAAACCTCTTGGATTCTCTATGGGATACATTTCAGAATAAATCAGCTGCTCGAGGAAAGGTAACATGGATTTATCTTATTTGTTGGTCTATGATTGCAATGAACCCTTTTTAATTCATTTTTCTTTTTTTGAATACTTTCTTAGGTGGTCCTTTTATTTTCAGATGGATTGGATGATGATGTTGAGAAACTTGAACAAAAATCTGATGAACTTAGAAAAGAAGGTACTGAGTATGGAGGAGAAGTGGGAAGGGAGTGCTTATTAACTTTATAATCTCAGAACTAAATTCTGGCTCTTAAATTTCCAGGCTCTTAAATTTTGAATAACCCTGATTTTGACAATCTCCGTATTCTGTATGTACTAGGCAGAACAAATGAGCTCTCAGAATATTTTGACATCCACTTTTTTCTTCATGCCTCATGTGTATGAAACAGCACTGAATACAAAGTCCTATCCTTTGTTTCATATTACTGTATTTCTTCTTCCTGACCTTTCCTGGAGAATGTTCCTTTCTCTCTCGCCCCACATTGTCTAATATTGCTACTTCTTTAGTGTCACCAGAAGAGAAGAGTATATTTCTCCTTGACCAGGGAATGAGAGTCAGTTTTCTTCTAACACTCTTAAAGTTCCCAGAGTTGCAAGCATTTTTGGATAAATTTACTCATGTTTTGCAGCTTTCTAATCAGTTCCTTCCTTCAGACCACGGATTGGCCAACCATGGTGTTTGAGATTTTTAAGCTCTGGCACCAGGCTTTTGGCTTTTGAACCAAAAGCTATTCTGAGTCAAACAAGAACATGTGGATGTTCTTGTTTAGTCAAACAAAGAAGTTCTTGTTTGACTCAGAATAGAAGTCCTCTTCTGTAAGTGGGTGCTATTTCTGCCCTACCCAGATCTCCTTTACTGGCAGATTCACCTATCCTCTAGCTGCTAACAACTCACAGCTTACTCCTTCTCTGAAGAATTGCCCTTGGACAGTAGAGCTGCCTCACCTGGAAGGTTGCTGTCCACCCCATCCTTGGGCAGCAGATAAGATTACAGAGTTGGACCTTTGCCTCTAAATGACACCAGTGGTGTGCTGCAATTTATGCTCCAGAGCTTCCTGGGATCAGGCTAAATAAAGCTAGACTCCAGCTGCAACACTGTCTTCTTGCTCAGCAACTTCCCCTGCCCTGTCCTGTTTTCCTCACTCCCTTTCTTCTGAAAGTGCTTCCTCAACAATTTGTGTACCTCCAAATCCTTATCTCAAACTCTGTTTCTAGGGAACATGACCTAAGACATTATCTCTCAGGTTAGCTAATAGGGGTTGACAGGACTTTGTCTTTTCTATTTTGTTCTCTCTCTCCAATCTTCAACAAATTGCAAAATTATCTGAGTTTACTACTAGGGAGTAAAGTTTTTATTTTATCCCTTATTTACGAAGTATGCCTTGTTTTTATTCTCTCTGGTCTTGGCCTTTTTCATGAGCTGTAATGAAGGTTTTAATTAAGACTGAAAAAAGATACTAGAGTGCTTAGTTGGGATGGGTAGGGTTGTTTTGGTGGTTGCTGTTATTTTGTTTTCTTTTATTTCAGCTTTTCCTTTGTGGGGAAAAGGTATTTCTCTTGCAAAGGACAGTAGAGTTTCTTCCAGGAAGTGCTTTGGAATATCCAGAATTCTAAGACCAAACATCTTTCTTCCAATGCCTACTGAAAAACTAGTACATGGGTATCAACTTCAGAAGCTATATTTTGAATAATATCCTCAGATATTTAGATTCTTCCAATGGAAGAGAGAAATCATGGCAATAATGTTCTTTGAAAAGTGTCTAGTTCTTTGAAAGTGACCATCTTTGACATGGTTGAGTGTGAATAATTTGGTTACCAGTTTCTTCCCCTGTCAGACTTACACCAAGCAAGATCTCAAAGGATCTCCTGAGTTTTTTGGTTTTGTTTTTTTCTTTAATAAAGAAAAGAAAGTGGTTTTCTGTATGGACAAGAAGTATCTCTCTCGCTGGCTTCCCATACTTACACAGGACTTCACTTGGTGCTGGGCCCTATGATCTATTCACCTAGGAAAGCTTCCTTAATTTCAGGCCAGGCATCAATATGTGTAAAGTATGCAATCATCACTGAACAAGAGGAGACAAGGAAAAAACAATCCTTGATGGCGGACGTGGCTGTAAAACTTATGCACATGGAATGGGGCTTAAATTAATTAATTTTTTAGAATTGAATACCCTAGAATCTACTCAGTGATTCTTTATTCTCCCAAGTTTGAAAATCTTTTCTTTCTTAATTCACTGTTAGAAAATTGAAAACATTGTATTTAGGATCATATGACTCATTTATTGGATGAGTCTGAAAGAAGATAGGAGTCCCCTGATCCCAAGAAAAACAGTTATAAATAATAGTTATATGCATATTTCTTGCAAGTCAACAATCCCATGGTTCTTATGACTCTTAAAATTTTACATTTCCTGGGTATTATAAGAAAAATCAGATGACAGAAGGTTTCATTTCTCTTATAAGTAGATCCATTAGCATGCCTTCTCTTGATAACTAAACACCAATTGATGTACAAGCATTTCATATCCCAGCCCACTCTACAACCTCTTTTCTCCCCCTCCTCATTCTCATTCTAGAAGAATGACCGACTATCCTGTTTTGTTGGGAACAAGATGGGAACTTTCAACACTAGAACCAGGAAAGTCCCAGGAAATGAGGACAAATTGTCACCCTATTTTTCTTTGGTGGTTCGTTTGTTCTTTCTTTTTTTATTTGTTTTATTTTTTTAATTAATTTATTTTTTTGAGATGGAGTCTTGCCCTGTTGCCCAGGTTGGAGTGCAGTGGTGCCATCTCGGCTCACTGCAAGCTCCGCCTCCCAGGTTCAAGTGATTCTCGTGTGTCAGTCTCCCGAGTAGCTGGGACTACAGGCGCCTGCCACCACACCCGGCTAATTTTTTGTATTTTCAGTAGAGATGGGGTTTCACTGTGTTAGCCAGGATGGTCTCTATCTCCTGCCCTTGTGATCCGCCTGCCTCGGCCTCCTAAAGTGCTGGGATTACAGGCGTGAGCCACCGCACCCGGCCTCTTTCTTTCTTCCACTGCAGCTAACCATTCTGTTTGCCTCTCTTGGAACTTGAACCTCTCCAATATGTCCCTGAAACTTCATTCTCTTGATTTCTCTCTTCATCTACTCATTTCATATAAAATCATATCATATAAATTTATTTAAGGTGTTCTTGACTCTCAGCCAAGTCCTTGAACCTTTATCTATTCTGGTTCATTGGTACCCAATTCTTATCAAAGGATTCTTTACCCATCAATAATAAAATGAGAAAAATGTTGCCAGTGGAGTAAGGTTTACATGAAGCTAAACGTATTTGATTTTAAGACTGCCCTTTATTCCAAGATTATATCTTTAGCACATTTTTATTGTCAAAATATCCTTTGAATGTAGGCTATGGAATTAGGCTATCTGGGTGAAAAACCTAAAAATACCACTTACAAGCAGTCATTTAACCTCTCCAAGTCTGTTTGCTTGTCTGTAAAATAGGCCTGTAATTGTACATACCAATAGAGTTATATTCAAACCTTACAAATAAGATAATGCATGTAAAGCACTTAACCATTTCCCAGGCACACAGTTTCTATCAACAAATGATAGCACTGTTGTTGCTGAATTACTTCCTCCACCATAATGACTGTCAGATTTATTACCATCATTATTTAATGTTCTTACCTAGCAAAATAAGTCATTGGCAACCCTATGTTGGTCCTTAACCAATAGTTTTCTTTGAAATAATCGTATTCATAAAACCCCAAAGCCTCCGAGCCACAGCTCCTGGATGATTGTGTGTCATCTGTTCCTAATTGCCTGACAATAGGCCTGTTACTCTTTTACTACTTATAGGTGCAACTGGGTTATTGATGTCTTATCAGATCATACAGAGCTGTGCTTTTCAGATTTTAATGTGTATACAAATCACCTGGGGATTTTGTTAAAATACAAATTCTGATTCAGTAAGTGTGGGATGGGGCCTGAGATTCTGTATTTCTGATAAGCCCCCAGGTGATGCCAGTGCTGCTGCTTCAAGGATCCCCCACTGAGTGGCAAAAATGTAGAACATGTATTTTCTGTTTTTGAGACAGGGTTTTGCTCTGTTGCCCAGGCTGGGGTGCAGGGGCACAATCACAGGTCACTGCAGGCTCAACCTCCCAGGCTTAAGCGATCCTCCCACTTCAGCCTCCCATGTAGCTGGGACCACAGGCATATGCCACCATGCCCAGCTAATTTTGTAAAATTTTGTAAATTTTTTGTAGAGGTGGAATCTTGCCATGTTGCCCAAGCTGGACTTTCTTAGTGTGTGAATTTCTCTGTACTTTAGCATGCTCTGTAGATCTTTTAGAACTGTCTCCTTCAAATCAGGGAACTGGAAGTTGTGTTACAATTTTCCCTGTCTCCAATTTATTTAGTTTTGAAACACATAATTCCTTTTGTACTCTTATTATAGTCTTGTCACTTGTCAGGTTTACATCATGTGTTTGGGGGAAGTGGACAGTAAACTGACTGTTCTTCTTGCAGCTGTTCACTGAGAATAACAATTTAAATATGCTTGCAAAAAACTAAAGTAACCAAACCCACCTCACCTGGAACATTGTAAACTGTGTTGGATAGGCCTGAATGCCCTCATAACTGTTGCTCTGGATGGACCTGCTGATTCAAGTGACTTGGCTGATCTTCCCTATATTGAATTTGGGAAAGGATTTGAGTACAGGACACAGCTCTCTATTGGCATGAGAGAACTTGGAAGCCGGCTGTCAAAGCAGCTGGTAAGTTATTCTGAAAAGGCTGGTGAGCTTAAATTTTCAATTATTTTGTATATAAGTTTAATACTTACGCTTAAGAATTTGAACTTACTGTGTTTATTTGGGAGTGAAGAAAGGTTTTTATGAATTAGTGAACAGCCTAAGTAAGAGGGTTTGTTTGGAAGAAATGTAATACAGTAAAGAGATGTCAAAGCATGTTTAATTTATACGCTGGGCAAAAATAGGAGGAAAGAGGGAAAAAGAAGAAAACTTAAATAGCACCCACAATCATGTCCAAATTATAGCCAAAGAACATAAGTGACAAAAAGAATCTGAGATGCGAGCGTGAATCGGCCGTTAACCTCCACCAGCCAGTTTTCACACCCCTTGCAGATCCTAGGCATAACAGCTTTCCGTACTGAGTGTAATTCTAGGGTTTAAGATGTGTATTTTTCCTGGGATAAGGCCTGTAAATGAAAGCAAATTACATTTGGAGTTCAGCTAGAGAAAGAGCAATCTGCTCTAAAGCTGGAGGAAATGCCTAGTGACAGTAAACCTCACATGTTGTACTTTATGAGCAATTGAAAGATTAGGGGTTGTGACTCCTTGAGATTTCTACCTCATATTCTCTTTGTTTGTTTGAGACAGTCTTGCTCTATCGCCCAGGCTGAAGTGCAGTGTTGTGATCTCAGCTTATTGCAATCTCTGCCTCCCGGGTTCAAGCAATTCTCCCTGCCTCAGCTTCCCGAGTAGCTGGGATTACCGGCGCCCGCCACCATGCCCGGCTAATTTTTGTATATTTAGTAGAAACAGGGTTTCGCCATGTTGGCCAGGCTGGTCTTGAACTCCTGACGTCATCTTATGTTCTATTTTTAAACCTAATGCCTATATAAGATGCATCTCAATTGTATTTCTTTCAAAAACATACGAGAATTCAAACTCAAGTGGTAAAGTGTCAGCAAGCTCTGTGTGGCTCTACTTTTACTTTAATGAATTGCTAGTAATTTTGTAATTTGCTTATAACTTATAAAATCTTTAATCAGTGTATGAGAACACTTTCCAAGGAAGTGCTAGCTCCTGCTGTTTTCCACCTATAAAATTCATATACACATAGGTATTTAAGCAGCTTGTTCAGTGTTGTAATTATGTAAAAATAATTACATGAAAGTTTTGTTGGAATTCCTTTCCACATGGGAAGACAGTGTTTTTACAAAATGTGTCTTTTTTTCCTGTCGACTACTCTTTGAAATCTCTTTGGTAATTCATAGAGGAAGGAAATTCTTCTTCAAACAAACCTCTCAGTTTTTGTATATCATATAAATGGAACACTCTACAAGAAAAACTTAATCATAGATCAGTTTTAATGTTAATAGTAATAGATTTGATGCTGTAGAATTTTGGTGATCCAAAGAAAATTGATGTTATCTGATATAAAATCATAGTATCCATTTTGTTATTGTTTGCTTTCACACATTTCCAGTTTGGTTGCTTTTTCTGAAATTGTCAGGAAAAAGAATTTCATAATGTCAGAGAAGGAACATTATATAGTAGGAAACAATCAAAGGGAGAAAATTGCTAAATGACTATAACAAAAGATTTTCATTTTTCATTGCACTAGAAATTTATTGGGAAACTTCACAATACAAAGATTGGTTCTGCCCCACTAAAGTGAAGTATAACATTTATTTGAAAATAGAATTTTTCTAAAAGTAAATCTGGTGAGTTAATTGTAAAAATGTAAAGCAATATGTCATCTATTCAAGGGATGGCTGGGTAAGTCCAGGATGACATTTATTAATGTTTTAAAATATATGATATAGATGTTTTTACCAGAGTATAAAGAGGAATATTCTCCTGTGCCCCAATCCCCTACAGCAAGTGCTGCCAAAATGTTGTACGTGTAAGTTGTGTTTTTGAAATCCTATCAGAATTGCTTTGCAAGAGTTAACCATTGGACTTAGTTCCAAGACATGTTACGTTGGGCACTGTCTAAATTCTCTAGCATACCAAGATTTCACAAAATGAGGAAAATAGCATGCATTCATTTTATTGAACAAAATATTTGGGGCAGAAATATATAGAGAAATCGACAATATCATGGTCAGTGCTAGAGTGAGATGGGGCAGGGACAGACAACCACATCAGTTGGCATGCAGTCAGTTTGCCACAGCTAAACTGATACCAATTTGAAAACACAGAAACATTTTTGAGTTGATTTGGAATACCTGAAATGGTGGAGAGTGCAGATGATAGAAGAAAAGATGGAAGCAAAAAAAAAAAAAGTTTCATGCATTCTTTCTAAAGCACAGTCATTTGAATGGTGACCAGGCTTCTGAAACTGTGGTAGAAGTCTGGATCGCATGGTTGAACTTGTATATGAGATTTGGGAAGCAATACCACCAAATGTAATGTATTTCTTACCCTCTCCCAAGGTCAATGTTGCTGAAAGGACATGCTGCTGTTTGTTCTGCAAGTGCATTGGAGGAGATGGCACAATGGGAGATCCTGGACCACCAGGGAAAAGGGTGATTTTAGTTCAGATTTATGGGTTACTTTGAGTTGTAGTATGTCCTTCAGACATGGGTTTAAGTAGAAATAAGGGGTGATTTTTAACTTCTAAATAGAGCCTCTTATATAAGAGTTTATTATACTCCTCTTTTTATATGTTAAGTTAGTCATGGATTTTCCTTGGCATTCTAAATTGGAGTCTTTTTAAAAAGTTTTTGTGGAAGACTCAGGAGAAACAACTGTCAAGATCCTTGATTATCCAGTATTCTAGTACTGATGACAATGATGCAGAAAAATCAGCTATAATTCCTCATGTTGAATAATGAAAGTCTCCTCCATGTGAATAATGCATTTCGGCATTCATTTTTAATGATGGCAGAGTTATTAAAATCAAGCAGAAGATACTTTGTGTACTCTGCTGAAAACCAGGCTAGATCAGATCACTCTCTTATAGCAAAAGATGTTAAGATGTCTCATTCATCTTAAGCCAGGTCAAAATGTTATCACAGATATATAAACAAAAACAGGCTCATTATTTAAAAACAGAAACCAACAACATTGATTCATATATTTCCTAACCAGAAAAAGTATATGTACCCTTATGTGAAAATATTATTTTGAACTTTAAGAAATGTTTAAATACATATAAACACTGTGGATATGTTATAATGATTTCAATACAGTTTGTTTACGTGTGTTTTATTTTTGAATAATTTATAGATAGCACTGTAACTCCCAAATCACCAGGGCTATGTCTCTGAATATGTCTCTGAAAGTTTTTGGACTAATTATTTCCTGAATGTTTCAGCTTCATGTAAAGAGAGTGGTAGATTTTTTAAAAAAACAAGGCTCAGAAAGAATGGAAAGAAAGGTGTGTGGTCTATTTTTCTATGTGTAGCATAAATCTTAAAAGATTTTTTAATAAAGGGAGAATAATTCTAGTTTATCAGTGGCAAATATAGCTGTGTTGACTTGAATGTTTAGAAAGAAGCTCTGGAACTATATATAAACCCAGATTTACAATATTATGATTGACACCCCCTTGAGTTAACTGGACACTTGTCTCAAAATTCCATTTCTTTTTTTTCTTTTATATATATATATATATATTTTTTTTTTTACTATACTTTAAGTTCTAGGGTACATGTGCACAATGTGAAGGTTTGTTACATATGTATACATGTGCCATGTTGGTGTGCTGCACCCATTAACTCGTCATTTACATTAGGTATATCTCCTAATGCTATCCCTCCCCCCTTCCCCCACCCCACAACAGGCCCCGGTGTGTGATGTTCCCCTTCCTGTGTCCAAGTGTTCTCATTGTTCAATTCCCACCTATGAGTGAGAACATGCGGTGTTTGGTTTTTTTGTCCCTTTTTTTTGAGATGGAGTCTCGCTCTGTCACCCAGGCTGGAGTGCAGTGGTGCGATCTCGGCTCACTGCAAGCTCTGCCTCCCGGGTTCACGCCATTCTCCTGCCTCAGCCTCCCGAGTAGCTGGGACCACAGGCACCTGCCACCACGCCCGGCTAATTTTTTATATTTTTAGTAGAGACGGGGTTTCACTGTGTTAGCCAGGATGGTCTCGATCTCCTGGCCTCTTGATCCGCCCGCCTGGGCCTCCCAAAGTGCTGGAATTACAGGCATGAGCCACCACACCCGGCCAAAATTCCATTTCTTTTTATGTGTGCAAATGCAACCTACATTGGGAAGGAAGGACCATTTTTTTCAAACACTTACTATTCCACATGAAGTAAAACTGTAAAACTGAATTTGGTTTGGTTACCTCTGATTTTTGGTCCATAGATGCAAATGTTTTCTTCCTTTTCTTATTTCCAGGGACCTCCAGGTTTTAAAGGCAGTGAAGGCTACCTGGGAGAGGAGGGAATCGCTGTAAGTCAGGGCTCTTTTTTACCTCCATTTATCCCTAAAAACATCTACAATATGAATTTCCTTGAGTCAATTCAGGGGGAAGCAAGAAAGGTGAGATTCTAAGGATTCCTGTACAGAATCTCAGATCTTCTTTTGTCCTCATTGTGCTTTGCTTCTGGTGGTCATTAGTGGTTTATTGACCTATTGTCTCTTCTTTGACTACCCACCAACATTGCACAATGAATTCAATGCGGAAGTAACCTTCTTCACTAGGGGAGTTGAATCACTGCTGTTTCCCCCATTCTGGAGCATTCTATAAAGGTAAACCAACTCACCACATTGTGTATCAAGGACCCCACTCTTTCTTGCATTCACTCATCCTTCCATCCTCCCATCAATCCATCCAAACATTTGTTTACCAATTATATATTAAACATCTTACCATTTCCTACATTATTTATCAAAGACCTCACACTTTAACATACTCATTCATTGGTTCATTCAACAAATATATGTTACGTATATGTGTGCCTGGCAGATTATCAGATACTTAACATATATTTGTAGGCTTCAGCAATAAGAAAAATAAAAGGAAAAATATGGTTTCTACCTCCAGGAAACTTTCAAACTAGTAGAAATGCAAATGAGACAACAGTGATTCCTGTTGTTTTACACAAGGGCTAGACTAGAAGTATAGAGACATGCAAAGGAGTGTGGCAGAACAACTCAGTTACCTAACAGCCTTAGCTAAAGTTGGGGCTTGAGAGGGGAACACTGTGAACAAGCAGTAGTACTTGGGCAGACATTTGAAGGATGAATAGGAATGTCTACAGGCAAAGTTTGGGGGAACAGTATGTTCACGGGCATGTATCTGAGTCAGAGAAGATCATGTTCATAAGATGGCACATGGTCAACATGGATGGAACCCAGGTCACTGCAGGAGGAAGATCTATGTGGCAAGTAAGACTCAGGTTATTGGGAGTCTTGAATCCCCTGCTGAAGATTTGGATTGTGTCTTCTACTTGGTGGGCAGTCACTGAATGGTGGGAAGCACAGGGGTCAAAATTATGGGAGTGTTTAGAAAGCATGCTGAAGCAACATTACAGATGATGATAAGGTGAAGATTATAGGTAAGTCTTGCAGTCATAGGTGCAAGACAGGTCCTAATTTGTGCTTAGGACAGTATGACTAGATATGTTAAGAAGGTTGGAAGGACGTAACTTGGTGACCACTTGGTGAGAGAGAAGTCTCGCACAGGCAGTATGCAAGTGGGATCCAAAGCAAAGGGCTGTCTATCATCAGGGTATCTCTGATTTATTTCTACTCTTAGTTTTTATAAGCAAGAACTCTGGATTGTGAACCATGAGCATTCACACTTTTTTTGGTAACAAAAAACTTGTTAAGTTTTCAAGACAGATCCCAGATTACAATAGAAAAAGCTCATTTGGATATGTGCCCTTTCTCAGGGAGAAAGAGGAGCCCCTGGACCAGTGGGAGAGCAAGGTACTAAGGGATGCTATGGCACCAAAGGTCCTAAGGTAAGGATTGCATAAGAGTGTGGAGTTTTCTCAATATTAATTACATTTTCCTACACTAACTATAACTGTCCTTTTATTTTCAGGGAAACAGAGGACTAAATGGACAGGAGGTATGGTACCAGGCACATCCATTTACCTACCCATATGTTATCTAGAAATATTTTTATTTTGATTATTTATCAGTAAATTATACAAATAAAGTTGTCATTGACTTTCCTTTTTTATTGCCAGCCATTTCATTTTGTTTCTTCTTCTCTTTCATTATAGGCAATACATATTATTTGTTGATAGTTTCTATTACTGAGTAACCTTTAATATTACCCAGGCCCAGCCTCACAAGGAGGCTGTATGTGAAACACAAAAATAGAGTTTTTGTTTGGCATCTGACTTCTTTACACATGCATGTGATGTACTCTGTTCTAATCATATCTATCTTTTCAGGGAGAAGTTGGGGAAAATGGAATTGACGGATTAAACGGAGAACAGGTAGAGCCTTCTTGTACCATAGAGACCCTTCTGAGCTATTTACCATTATGAAAATGAGAATTCTATTAACAGCTTTCCCTTCTTGTTTTTTAGGGTGATAATGGTCTTCCTGGAAGAAAAGGAGAAAAGGGTGATGAGGGATCTCAGGTAGGGATTTAAAAAGGAAGAACATAAAAATTGTACTGGGGATTAAGGGTGTGATTAACAGAGTAGAATACTCAGTCAGCTATTGCTACAAAACTGTTTTGTGACAGTCATAAAACCTCAATCACATACAACGATGAACATTTATTTCTTAC
The DNA here is from genome assembly GCF_029289425.2 of Pan paniscus. Classification (NCBI taxonomy): domain Eukaryota; kingdom Metazoa; phylum Chordata; class Mammalia; order Primates; family Hominidae; genus Pan; species Pan paniscus. The sequence goes on from NC_085926.1 coordinate 128,557,674, forward strand.
ATTTCTGAGGGGTTCAGCTGATTGAGGCTGGACATGGCTCATGTCTGTAAGGTGGCCGGGGGCTTTACTCCATCTGTCACTTACCCTCCTGGGACCAGGAGCTAGCCTAACCATGCTAGCCATGACCTTTTTATGCCCATGGCAGAAGCACAAGAAAGCAAGTGGAAACATACTAGAACTCTCAGGTCTTCTTCAGACCTAGGGTCAGAACTCTCTCAACACTTGCATCTCTTTCTGTTGGCCAAATCAATGCATATTGCCAAACTCAGAGGAAGGGAATCTTGCCCACCACAGTTGGAAGTCATTGTAGAGTTACATGGCAAAGGACACAGGAATAGGGAGAGGTGAAGAACTGGGGCCATCAATGACAAGCAACTACCATAGTAAGAATAGAAGTGGGGTGTTGACAAGGGTCCGTGGTGCCAGGCAGCACATTGAAGAGTGAATGTCCCTCATGCCCACCTAGAATAAATACCAACAGCAGCCATATTTTCATCCTCTACTTTGTCTTTAGAGTGTGAACAATTGAGTCAGAAACAACCATCTTGGGCAAAGTGCATATTCTTTCTGAATCTCAGTTGCCTTATAAAAGAAAGATAATAAGGAATACCTGGTTCATAGAATATTTGTAAAAAACAAGATGACAAGTGTGTCTGGAACACAGAGTTCACCACTGTGGCAAATAATTGAGTTCACTATTAAATTATTTATATGGTGCTTGAAACTAATTTTTTCGGTTGTTCATCTTTCCAACTTAAAAATAGCCTTGGTAGAAAAATATTTAATTATTCACACCAGGGAGAAGAAAAGCTCTGTTTTTATTAATTTTATTAAAACTTCTTGTCTTGTTTTTCTTCTGATTTGTATTAACTTTAGGGAAGCCCAGGGAAGAGAGGGACTCCTGGTGACCGTGGAGCAAAGGGCCTGCGAGGGGATCTCGTAAGTGCATGGGCTGCAAACTGGAGTTAGGGCTTGATTCCCATCCGTACTTCTGATAGGGAGTCTCGATTTCAAGGTACTACAATAGTAACCCTGAGTTTAAAACACCCCAGGCATGATTGTAACATTTTAAATTCAGGTACCTGTGCTAGATCCTCTTCATATACTGAATGAGTATGAGCAGTAAAAAGCCTTTACATGTCTTTTGCAAATGCAATTTTGTAAATGCATACTCAGAATTGTTCTTGTGCTTCAAAACAATGAAGAAATTCTGGTCCACTTCATTATCTTCCAAGCACCTCAAAATACAGACACAATGACAGAAACAAAGCCATGTCTTTTTTTTCTGTTCTTGTGTTAGTCTGTTCTCACATTGCTAATAAAGACATACCTGAGTCTGGGTAATTTATAAAGGAAAGAGGTTTAACTGACTCATAGTTCCACACGGCTGAGGTGCCCTCACAATCATGAAGAAAGAGCAAAAGGACGTCTTATATGGCAGCAGGCAAGAGAGCTTGTGCAGGGGAACTTCCATTTATAAAACCATCAGATCCTGTGAGACTTACTCACTACCACAAGAACAGTATGGGGGAAACCACCCCCATGGTTCAATTATTTCCACCTGGCCCCACTGTTGACATGTGGGGATTATTACAATTCAAGATGAGATATGGGAGGAGACACAGCCAAACCACTATCAGTTCTCCAAGAATTTTTCTCAAGAATATCAGTCTCATTTCCTGTAACCCAGGCCAAGTAGAAATATATTAGGCAAAACTTATGACATAAAGGCACTGCCCTTGCAGGAGCACAACCCAGTTGAGTAGGCAGGACCCATGTTAAAGAAAAAAAAAAAGATACTCACTAATATATAGGGAATATGCCAAGTCCGATAGAACATCAGTACTATAGGATTTTCATCACCATACCCACACTTAAGTAAGTCTCCAAAACCTTAATGAATTAAGATTTAGCTTTGTTTTAAAATGTTTATTGAACTGTAACATACATCAGAAAAGTCCCTGAGTTATAAATACACAGCTTAATGAATGTGAATACACCTGTGTAGTCACCACCAGGTAAAGAAATAGAACATTACCAGCATCTCAGAAGCCCCCTCATGCCCACTGCAGCCACTACTCACCTTCCCCAAGGTAATCACTATCCTGTCACTATAAATTAGTTTTATGTGTTCTAGAACTTGATATAAATGGAATCATATAAGTGTCTGCTCTTTTTTTCTGGCTCTTTTGCTTTATACTTGTAAGATGAATCAATGTTGTGTATAACAATAGTTCATTCAATCTCGTGGCTGCATTGCATAGTATTTCATTGTGTGAATATACCATGATTTATTCGTTATACTAATGATATGTGGGTTGCTCCCAGTTTTTGCTTTTATAAATAGTGCTGCTATGAATATTCTTATATATGTCTTTTGATGCACTTTTGTACATATTTATATTGGGTCTATATTTTAAGAGTAGAATTTCTGGATTATAATGTGTATGGCCATACTCAGATTGTCTTTACAGTCAAATGGTTTTCAAAAGTTTGTATTTATTTATACTCCCACTAGCAATGTATGAGAACGGTATTACACACTCATCAGAATGGTTACAATTTATAAAAAACAATACCAAGTGCTGATAAGGATGTGGGACACCTGGGAATCTCATGAGGATTTTTGTTTTCTTTAATATAACCTCTTTTATACAATGGGTTGATCAGAGAAGGAATTTGATGCAATATATATGAACATGTAAATGTTAGGCAACTGTATTTAAAAACAGAGGAATTTGCACATGAAGAAAACATTGTTGACTAAGTGACATCTTCTGATAATGGTGTCCTGAGAATTTTCAACTTCAAAGAATCTAATTTAGAACCAAAGAACTATCCACATAATAAGCACAACTTAGAAATATTAGTTCAAATACAAAGACGTTTCAGTCATCCATATATGATGACCAAAAATTCATTTGGGGCATTGCTATATAACCTCCACTGATTTTGATCAGAATTTCTCCTAAATTGTCTGCTAAAGATCGTGTGATTGTGTAACATATTTTAAAGAGTCTGAATAATGTAAAGAGCTTTCTATTTTAAAAGAAATGCTCTATGACTTCCAACTGTAAAACAACTCTATGTTTTTTTACATGTGGCTTCAGTGCATTACTATTTCAGGAAAAATTGGGGATAAATAAATAGAACACACATGATCAGTTTATTCTTAGGAAAGCATGTAAATGATGCAAATTTTTGAAACCCTAAGTTTATTCAGATAGGATTTATGATCACGTGGAAGTGCATTTGGCTGTTTGGAATTTCCCATCTTGACGAGCTGTTTGGAATTTCCCATACTGACTGGAAGTGTTTGTTTAATGGGTGCAGCACACCAACATGGCACATGTATACATATGTAACAAACCTGCACGTTGTGCACATGTACCCTAAAACTTAAAGTATAATAATAATAAAATTTAAAAAAAAGAAATATTGGGGGAAAACAGTTAAATAATTTGATCTATAGAGGCTATAGTAAGGTTCATTTTGACAATATATTATTATAAGCCCATGTTTAATTGTAAATTTGTGGAAGATAATGATTTTTTACCCAGTTGTATACATATAGAAAGACTAAATTGGTTCAGATTCACATTGACCAACTGTCTATATGCAATTTGGGTTGTTCTATTCTGTAAAATGTGCTGGTATATGATTCTTTTTATGTTATCTCTTCAAGTAGTTTAGAATTGAACTACAATAAGGGGCTTTTATGTCCAGTGAAATAAAATTCTGGACTTTACGTGACCTTCCTTTTCCTTCCTTTTTCCACCAAAATACAATTTTCTGATATTGTAATTGAGGTATACCCTGCTTGGAGAACTTAAGAGACAAATATGTAAACTTAAGGAAGAAAAAGAAGATACAGAAAATGATATTTGGCTTTGGTAGGTGGAGGAAAGAAGCAATTTTTCACCTACATTTTAGTAATATCAGTGTTATAAAGTAAATTCCAAACCCATGTTTTTCACCCCATTAACTTATAAGCTCTGTAAGTACAAAACCATTTGTTTAAAAAGCTTACTAAGTATCTGGAACAATGATATGTCCCTGCTGGTGACCGCAAATTACTTATTGATTGATGAAGGAAATCTGAGCTGCTATCAGCCCAGCAGCCCCATAGCTGGCACTCAGCAGGACTGGATAATTGTTGTCCTCTCTCAATTTATTGGAGCATTGACTGAATTGACTAGCTCAATTGATTGTCTCAACATCATGGAGACACAGCTCTGTTTGTGGTTCATATGACTCAAGCAAGAAAGACTTTGGTTTGGCCTGCTAAAGAGAATATTCCACAACGTATGCTTGTTGTCAGTGAGTTCCCGGGAAACAGTTGCATGAATAGTCGGGAAAATTCAAAATTTCAGGATTTTTTGGAAACTGGAAAAGTAGGGCTGAACATATGGGGGTAGGATATGGGAGTGCCCAGGTGTTCAGGAAGAGAAAGAGGGAGCTGGTGGCAGGTAGAATCTTCAGTGTCACTTAGTGTGCTTATTACATTATCAGAGTGGAACCCATTACAAATGTTTGTCTTTTCCCAAGGGTATGGTAGAATAAAATCTACCAACTCTCAAGTGTAACTTTGCCTAGCCTCCAAGAAAAAAGAGGAAAAGTTAAGAGAAGGGGTGGCAGTAACAAGAGGGATTTCCTCCAGACCCAGGGTAAGAGTTGCCATGCACATGAGTCACATCACCCTGGCTTGCCTTGGCTGTGCCTTCTATGGAGAGCTCTTTCTCCCCACACACATGCTTTAGGTCTCCATTCTCTCTCTGATAATGTCAAACACAGGAGGAAAAGAAAATACTTGTAAGCCATCTGTAATTTTAACCTATTTCTGCTTTCAAATGGGTTGGACTTGTCAACTTCTCAAGAGTTAGCTAAGTGTTATACATAAGTTATATTTTTAAGGAGAAATGTCCAAATATATTAATTTTTCTCTTTATTTTCTATTTTTAGGGAGCTCCTGGAGTTGATAATAGCATAGAAGGACCCACAGGCTTGAAAGGAGAACGTGGAAGACAAGTAATTATGTGGGCTTGTAAAATCGCGGTGCAACAACTGGGGGGCTTAAGTTCTTATTGGTAGAATATGAAATGCTTAACAAAAAAAATGGAATCAAAGTGGATATACTTGGTACAGAAAAACCATTATTAGGAGCAAAATGATCTTTTCTCCTGCCTATGTACTACTCTGGGATTTGAGAAACATTCTTGTCTTACTCCTCTAAATTTGGGGTGACTTGATTCACCAAGACACATCCTCGAGGTCTTCATGAATATAAACATTGGAACTCTAACTTAAAATATAGGGCTAGCTGATAGAAAGAACTGTGCTAGCAAAAGAGTTGTTGGCCTTTCCAGTATCTGGAGGTAACATACCCTAAAAAGACATATTAGTAGTACATTATAAAAAGAACAAGATCTGGTAGATAGACGTGGTCCACAGAATCAAGAATAGTTCTTGGGCTTAATCTCATAAGTCACAATGTGGTCATCAAAACCTGTTTTCAGTATTTAAAAATAGTTATCTAAAAAATGCGTTACTGGATTTTCTTGGATAATGTTCCCTTGATGACTGTACCTAGGAAAGAAGTATGATATAGTGGAAAGAACTGTGCCTTGGAGACAGTACTGGGTCCAATCTCATGCTCCGTTGCTTACCAGCTCTGGATCCTGGGATACTTTCTGTAAACCCCAATTTTCTCATCTGCAAAATAGGGTGAAGAGCCTATTTTAGAAGGTCATGATGGGAATTAATGATATTTAATTTAATGACATTATAACCTTCAGTAAATATTATCTGCCATTATTAGTAAGTGGTAAATGTAAGTCCCATAGAAGACTCATAAATTATTGCATACTTTTGTATCTAATGATCATCTCAAGTGATCATCTAGTGATCATCCAAGTCTTTTTATTATGAGACTTTATTTACAGTAAGCTAATAATCTGTTTGATTAGCCAAATGGATCAAGCAATTCAAAAGTAGAAATCCAAACCAGTAGTAGCCATACCTGACACATAGTATGCTTTAGTTATCCACACTGTGGCAACGTGGTAGGGATAGTTTGAATTATCTGAGACATGTACCCCAAATACAACTTAGACAGTAGTGATGAATGATGAACAGATGAAGCCATGTCATTAGCATTTTTTCCTGCAATTCCTCATGACTCATATAGAAATGTGACTTATGATCAGTAGAGTTCATGCCATTTTCCAAAGGAAAGGTAACTCTCTCATTGGTGTGTGAACCTATCTATCCTCCCTGGAGTAAAAGTTGATGTTAAAGAGAAACTCTGTCAATGCTGCATAATTACCGTCACACATCTGTCTGTTCCTTTGACAGGGTAGAAGAGGCTGGCCAGGCCCCCCCGGGACACCAGGCTCCAGAAGAAAGACAGTAAGAGCCCTTCTAGACAAGGAGACCCACTGTTCTGGTGGCTCATGTCGTGGTGAAAATGGCTGACTTGGGGGAGTGGGTGGGATGGTTCTGCTGGAGCTCACTACCTTGGGGAAACTAACTTAGGACATCTCGCAGACCAGGGCTGGCAAAGGACTTGGGAAAGCCCTGGAAGCTGAGGTAGGAAAGTGCTGACTGCAGAGCAGATCGCCAGTCAGGAGAGAGAGCTGGGCAAAGAAAACCAAAAAAACCTCCAGCTAGGGGAAAAGTGGTCAAAGTGTGGCCTACTAGCTAGGTTGAGATCACCTGTGATAGCGTTTTAAATCCAAATTCTATTCTTTCTTTGCCAAATTATATGACTATTAAGAAAAGTAAGAATGGTGATTATTAAAAAGTCAAGAAACAATAGATGCTCCTGAGGATGTGGAGAAATAGGAATACTTTTACACTGTTGGTTGGGAATGTAAATTAGTTCAACCATTGTGGAAGATAGTATGACAATTCCTCAAGGATCTAGAACCAGAAATACCATTTTACCCAGCAATCCCATTACTGGGCATATACCAAAAGGAATATAAATCATTCTACTAGAAAAACACATGCACACGTATGTTTATTGCAGCACTATTTACAATAGCAAAGACATGGCACCAACCCAAATGCGCATCGGTGATAGACTGGATAAAGAAAATGTTGTACATATACACCATGGAATACTGTGCAGCCATAAAAAGGCATGAGATCATGTCCTTTGCAGGGATATGGATGAAGCTGGAGCCATCATCCTCAGAAAACTAACACAGGAATGGAAAACCAAACTCCTCATGTTTTCACTCACAAATGGGAGTTGAACATTGAGAACACATGGACACAGGGGAACAACACACACCAGGGCCAGTTGGGGGTTGGTGGGGCAAGGGGAGGGAGAACATTAGGACAAATAGCTAATGCATGTGGGGCATAAAACCTAGATGAACAGTTGATAGGTGCAGCAGACATGGCACACATACACTTATGTAACAAATCTACATGTTCTGCACTTGTATCCTGGAACTTAAAATAAAAATAAAAATTTAAAACAGGAAAAAATAAAAGGGGGAAAGAAAAGAAGTCAGTCCTGGTATAGGCATATCTGAGAGTGAAATTGTATCACTTGCTTGTTGGGGGTGCAGTTTTGGTTTGTTTTTTATTTTATTTGTTATTTTTTCATTAAGTACTTTAAAAAATTTGTGTGCAGAAAAGCACAGAGATGATAAAATATTCAATAAGAAGAGATAACTTTAATAAAATATACTTAGATGCCTACATCAGGGTCTAAATTAGGCTGTCTCATTTCATTTTGCTAGGTTTTCTTTCCATTCTTTATGTAGTTATCCAGCCTTCAATTTCCCCCACCCCCTCCCAAATAGAAAATGTTTTAAAATTAAGCACAAGTAGAAACTACTTTAGTATATTGCATTTATTACACATTGTCTTTTCTGAGCAGAAGTTTATAGAGCCAGCTATTATACTCCATTGAAAAATTTTTTTTTATCTTGGAGCATACCTGTGTTCTTTGCAAGGCAGAGAAAATGAAAAGAAAAGAGATTGTTTAAAATATGCAGAATTTGATTGCTGGAAAAGTGCTTTACTAGTGCAGTTTCAATGCTTATAAAGAAATGCATTTGCTATTCATTTCACTTTCTAAAAGGGTGTAGTCAGCTTATATACCCCTGGAAAATATTTTCAACTTAAAGAATATCATCCAGGAAATCCTGGCATGTAAGGATGTACTTTCACTGTTTTATAGCCTCCAGGGGCTAATGCAATATTGCCATGCATTATTTAAACCACACCACTCCCATGAAATATGACCCCCATCTTGGGTTATAGATTCAGCCATGTCATTCAGGAGTAAAAGTGGGACTTCAGTTGAAATGGCAGAGTAAAGCTGTTTTCACACTATTCCTCTTACGTGCATCTCACCAAAAGCAACGAAAGAAATTAAAAATGGTGAAACAAAGAATAACCACAGCTTCAAGCTGCAAGTAATGACAAATACCGGCCAACTGTTTTTAAATCTCAACGCTAATGAGTAAGGATTTAGAAAGCTGATACATCAAGTGTGACTTCATGCAGGGATCAGATTTCTTCAAAACTAACTGCCATAGTCCTGAAAAAACTGGTGAGCAAAATCCAGGGACATGGTAGATTTTGAGTGAAGCAGGGAATATACACATAGGGCCACAGTTCAACAGAGGAGGCAAAATGAGAAACTGGAAAATATTCCACTTGTGTTATGTACAACTAGCAACCAAGGCCATGGAGGCTGCAAACAATGAGGAGAGAGGTAACAGTGTCTATCACAACACAGGGAAACTATGACTTAAGGGGCTTTATATGAGTGCCATGAATCTCTAAACATCAATAGTAGAAGGAAGATGTAGCTCTAAGGAAAAAGAAATCATTCGTTTGATGAGAAAGTGTTTGAGGCAAAATATCTGTGTCAAAGCCACCAGCCCTGTTCCAGGCACACATCCCCATAATTTCTTCAATAAACAAGTGGTCCTATTCAAAGATGGTGAGTGGTCAGGAACATTAATAATCTTTATTAATTAGATGATTAATCAGGACATAAAGCTGCAAGAGAAAGAAAACCATGGGCAAAGGGCAGATAAAGCCTCATTAGAAGAGGAATCATTCAAGGAAAAATATGAATTCTGGCAAATAGTTCTCCAGAGTCTCAAAGAAGTGAAGGTAACATTATTGCTCTTAAAGTTTGAAACACAGACAATAGAAAGTGAAGAAAGCAAGTTGGCAGTGCTTGAGGAGAAATGGAAGGGAAAACAGTAGAGATGTAAGACATGTTAACACCTGACATTTCTATTCTTTGTTTTTTCTTCTATTCAAGTAAAATTAGATGTGATATTTTAATTTTAAAATAGTTTAATATGGTTGCTTTTTAATAAAACACTATTTAGAATTTTATCTGTAAGAATGAATATAGAAGATGTCAGGAATCATGATTAACATAATATTTCTAGATGGAGGAGTTGGGTGATTTAAAAATTTTTTTCTGTATTCTCTGTATTCAAATATTTTTTAAATCAGCATGCATCACTCTCATAACAGTAAAGTCATTCTTTGAGAAAGTAGAAAAATCTAGTGTTCACTGCAGAACTCTAAAATGAGTGTTACAATGAGCATGGAGGACTTGTCAGTGCACTTAGGTTCCACTAAGCGGGTAAGTGATTGGAGGATGGCCAGTGGTAGGAGTGGCATGCAGGGAAATAAACAGCAAATCTGACCTTTACTCATTTGAACACCTACAGTCCACCAGCAACACTACTAAATACTAGAAATAAACTCAACTACAAGCTTAACTAAGACCATCTTTCCTGTCAAGGAACTTAGAATCATGTTGTAGAGTGTGGTTTCTC